>NC_138198.1:99637090-100348508 GCF_964194105.1 Spermophilus citellus | reverse complement strand
ATTTTACCAGTCTTAGAAAGAACATGAGACATCACACAGGCTGTATTGGGTTGGCTGGTTTTCATCCTCATTAGGTATACTGACCTCTGCCCATATCTAATATTTTACTTTTGCTGTGCATTCCTAACTATATTTTAGACAAAAAAATATACAAACTATCACAGGAGTTATTGTCTCCTTTATATTAATTTGTAGGTTTATTTTAATTTGAATCCACCCATGATTGTTTAAAACTATTGATTTATTTGTTTAAATAGCTCAGGATATTATTTATTTTGTTTCTCCCTGCCCCCAATTTCTTCTTTTTCCACTAACTTGTCTCATCTGAACCTTGTAGCCTGTCAGTTCTCTTTCCTGAAATCCATGGAAGAAAAATATACATAATTAGCCATACATTTACAGACTTAATTTTGCTCACTGGAATTGGAGTTTGCAAATATCCCTTTCTGCTTAATTAACAAAGAAGTATCTTATTACATTCTTTTATATTTTGGAAATTGTTTTGTTTACTCTGAATGCGCATGGCCTAACCTTCATAGGCAGTACGTCCAGGGCACAGCACACTGTGTTGCATAAAATCAATAAGTCTAGAAGATCTTTCAAACAAGACCACACCTTCTATAAAAGAACCTGATTCTGGATTTGGCATCATGTGAGCCATAGAAACACAAACGGCTAAAACTGGCAGAGAACTGAAACATGTAATTGAATCTTTTAGATGAAGAAACTGAGGGGTTAAGACACTTGCCTCAAGCTCTACAAGTACTGGAAAAGTTTGGACCAGAAACTTTTTTTTTTTTTTTTTTTAACACAAAGGAGGTGAGCATGTGTTAGTAGGATCATTATGGATTTGGGGGAGGATTTTGTCCCTTTTCTATTTCTTTAATCAAAAACCCATGATGAACATGATATTCCCCAAGTCTCTGAGGGCCCTTGAAGTTCAAGTTCAAATTAAGGCACTGGCTTAAAATTTTTAAGATATATAAGCAGAGTTTTCAAAATAAGACTATTGTTTGGACTTGTTTACAACTTGCCATGATGATTGCTTTAAAGGAATAACAACATACTTGAAAAGTAATTTCTGCTCAATAAAAATTTGTGTCATAAATTGTAATAGTAACTCATGAAGCAGCACACACAAATCATATCTTTTCAACCACCTTGTGAAATGAACCCTCTAAAATACAATGTCATTAGCATCTTAAGGAGTACTGCAGCATGCCATTATTCTAGGGGCAAATTTTGTGTCAATAAGACATCAGTTTATAAGATGCCAATCAAATGTTCATTAAGTCACAAGCCTGTGGATCTTTTTCTACTTACAATTCCTGACACAGAGCCTTAGAATAAAAAAAAATCTGAGAACGATGCATGCAAGAGTGTCATGGTACTGATCTCATTTCACTCTTGAAACAACTTTGTTGAAGAATTTCAGTTATGCAGAAGAGAATAAATTCTACAAACACACTCAAAGAAGGAAATTTGCATGTACAGATTATTTATTTTAGACCAAAAAGTAGGAAGATGTTATATTGTTTTGTAGTATACATTTTTGTTTGTTAGTTTTTGCTTCAGGTACTATTTCCCCCCGATTGGATCTGTTTCTCTGTGTTCCCTGAGCTTCAGTCTTTAGATTGTTTTGCAACAGTTCATGGATGTTACTTCAATCTAGATCTCAGCTTTCTGAACTGAGTCATTGTGTAGGATCCTAATAATAAGGAGTTACTGTGTAAACCAGGTCTTTCTCTGCCCCACTTGGAGACTCCACCACTATCCCAGCTTGGACCTGAAGGTAAATGTGACAATGCTACCTTCCCCTATTCTTCTCTGCTCTACTTACCCAAGTCTCACACTTCCCACCCTCTTTCTTAGCTGTTTTCCTCATACAACCATTATATAAGTACATGCCCAAACAATAATTATTTTAAGTGGAAGTGGTTTAGTATATTGGAAAGAACACAGAGCTGGGTGCTAGAAAGTCTATTCTTAATTATGGCTCTAATACTGAGCCACATGACCTTGATCAAGTCATACAAAATCTTAGTAATCTATTATCTTATTTATAAAAATTAATGAACAAATCATCTATATTATCTGTATTTTAAAATTCACATGTATCATATCTAACATCCCTGAAAATAGCTATAATTATCCATATTTCCAGGATTTTTCATATTTTACTCATAATAACCAATGATTATTATGATTTTTCATGGAATTTTTAATTCTTAATCCAGTGAGATAGAAAATGAATCTATAATATGATTTTAGAAAAAAATGTATTTTCGATCTAGTAAAATAATGAATACTGAAATAGAACTAGGTTCCATGGTAAAGTTTACAAGTCTGGGTTTGGGGGACTAGGAAGCAGAATAATTAGACAATGAGAAGGGATTAGACATTACATAATACTTTTCTTATTCCTAAAGGAAAAGAGCATTTTATCTATCAGGGAAATACCTACCATATGGGTGTGGGGAAAGGCAGATTTTAATATTGAAGAAGATGTTTACAAGTATGGAATGGAAATAGTTGAAATAACACCAAATAACCTTCTCAAGCCATTAAAAAACACAGGATGGCAGGAAGGAAGAAGAAAGGAAAGAAGAAAAAGAGGGGTAGTGATGGATATAAAAAGGAAAGAGGGGAAGGGAGAAAGAGGGAAGGATAAAATGAGAGAAGGAAAGAAAGAAAGAAGGTGTGAGTTGTGAAGTTGAATTACCAGAGTCACTCCACTTTTCTGGAATTGATTCCTTTAACTGACATGTAAGAGGACTTGAACTACAGGATAGCTAAGTTTGTTCCCCAAATCTAGAGGAAATTCTGCAATTTTAATTTTCTCTTTGAACTCCAAAGAGCTAGCTATAAGGGGCTTACTTTGTGTAAGCAAAAGCTAGGAAAGCACTATTATAAAACATCACTCTGCAGTGTATTTTGTGACAAGAGAAAAAGAGGGTCAAGTAACATTACTAAGAATAATCTAGTCTTCCAGCACAGGGTTAATGTGCTGAATGGAGCCACTGAAGCTGTCTGTTAACCATTAAACTAAATAGAGCACCACTTCATGCCTGACTTCCTTCCACTGTATGAATATTGCAGTGGGCATATTAGAAAAGGTAGTGGGCACTCAAGGAAGCAAAGAATTCCTCTTTGTGACAGTTGACAGTTTCCTCTGATTTAAAATTCTTTCTAAAAGAGCACCAATACTCTACTCAAGGGAGCAGAGCACTTTCACAGATGGCATTGCCCACTTGGATGATAGCATAATTATTTGTCTTCCTCCCAGTAAAAAAGCTAGGAATAAAAAGAACTGATAGCACAGAGCTTCACAGATAATAAATTGAGGGATGATACACTGGTTCTGGGAAGTAGGCAGTTACATGAAAACACTATTTTATCAAGCCAACCAGGCCCATGCAAAATTGAAAATTAAGTAGATCAAAAGTGTCCTCTGTCAGTCCAAGCCTTTACTATCAACCTATCTTTCCCCAACTTTTCTTTCCTGCTATTTCTTTCTATTCTCAGGGTTTAATAATATCTTACTCTATTCTATCTTACTTGGATCTCTTTTATCTTGAAGCTTATAAATCATTCAAACTGATGTGTTAAGGACTTACTGTATCGTTTCCCCTAAAATTATCTGATTGCTAAATAGAATATTGGAAAGATCAATAATTATCCCAAATGCAACATGCATAATAAAAGTACATAGGACTAGAATTCAGAAGTCCTGCCTTAGATGGGTGGACAAGTAGCTATGTAACCCTGGAAACTTCACTCCATAGTTTTCTCACATGGAAATGTATCCATGAATAGTTTATGATTCAGGAATTAATCATGAAGGCAGAATTCTAGGCCTCTTTGGAAGAAAACACATGAAGATTTGATAAAATCTGAAAAAGAATTATTTATTCCCAAATATTATGACACAAACCTCCATATTTTCCATATTACCTCACAGACAATGTAGGTTTGATTAGAAGCAAATGTAAACGTTGACATTTAAATGCAGATATAAAGTAATTTGTTTTCTAATATTTACCTAAAAGTTTCCTTTGGTTCATACACCAGCTATCTTTATCTCCCTTAGGCACAGCAGAGTTTGATTAAATTGGCAAAAGTACCCACTTACCTCTCATTTTATCCTGACAGTGTTAGTAAATCACTTAGGGCACGATTCCTGCCAAGCTCGCATGAACTCAGCAAAGTAATGGGACATCATAATGTTATGAATCCATTGATGGTGTCCTACAAATTAAACAAAATATACTAAGTTGCCTTTGAAAGTCCATTTAAATAAGGCCAATGAACTCCTCTTTATCTCTTGAGAGAGGTTTATCTCAGGAGTGAGAGAGCATTCCCAGGAGGTATCTGAGAAGACTGGAAATTATGGTCTAGTAACTGGAATACTCAGAGTACTGCATGAAAAGACATACCCTGCCTGAAAGATGAAGATAGATTAAGGGACATTGTGCACAGAGGAAAATAAAAAGGCATTTTCACTGGAAATAGAAATTTATCTCAGGGTTGTGGATGATATTTGGAAAAAAACATAGGAAATTTCAATATGTGGAAAGCCCTATTATTCTGTAATCCTATAGATGGTCCATTATGTACTTGCCTATTATCAGGACTGACACCCTTTGATGTAGGGTATATGCAGTCTACAGAGGCACTCAATCAAGGAGGAGGTGGGAGGGTTGGAAATCCAGTCAGTACTGCACTCGCTAAGACTTTGAGTCTTGGCACAAGATTGGATTTTTCCTATGGAGGAAGAAGGTATGTTTCATTCTAATATCACAAAGATGCCGTAAAAGTTAGCAGGGAATCACTTTGGAAAAAGCTTTTGTTGGCTAAATTGATTTATTTATTCTAGGTATTATCTTAAACATACAGAAGCTATTAAATTAGACTCTTCATGGAGGGGTGCATGGGATCATTAGTTAAAGAGCTAGGCAAAAAAGTTCTAATAGGCAACCATCTTTGTCAACTACTGATCTACAGTATCAATCGGTATTTCTCAACACTGCCATTTTCCCAAAACATAATCATATGGAAACTATTGCACTTCTTCCCTCCTCCCCCTCCCCACACACACAAGTTTACACATACTCCCTGTCACTACTCACTACCTATATCTTCTCTATCTCCAACTCTTCTACATTCAGGAGCCCAGAACCTTACTATCTATTAAAAACAAAATGAAGACACAAAATGAGGTTTCCTCCTGGAAACTGCGGTTCTTTGGAGGCAGCCAGAAAAGTATTTGAGTATTTTTCCTCTTGCTGCTCTTCTGCCTTTGCCCTCCTTCCTTCTAGGGGCTGCAGTGGTGATAGATTTACTTTATCTTTGATATGTTCTCCCTAATGGGAAGGTTTAATGAGAAGGTCTCAATGAAGTCAAAGAAAAACCTGGCAAAGAATCACACAGATGAGTGCTCTGATCTGACTATGATGCCAACATCTACTCCTTAAGAAAAGGAGTAGAAAAGAAATTCCTGCACTTTTATTTCTTTAAACAGATCTTTAAGCAGGAGAGCCCAAGAGGAATTCAGAACCTTGCTACTGTTAAAAAAAAATGTGCATTTGCATATAACAAGTTCTCTGGAAACAAATTCTGCCAATAAGAGACTATATTGAACAGATCTGGTTGAGCCTACAAAATGAAAGTCTAATGATCTTGTAAATCCTTAATACACTCCTTGCTTCCAAATACTCTCCACATAAATTCCCACATCAAGGTTTCTAACTGATCAGTGCGGAGTTGAAGAAATCCCTGTAGATTTATTTGTACTTCAGAATTTCCAGAAAAAAAAAAAACTGGCAATACTGAAATAGACACAATTTTTAGGGTTAATTAACTCTACGTGAAATATCTTATTGGTCTCTCCGGCTTGATCCATCATGCCTATGTAGATGATTCTCAAGCATTTTCCCTCTCATGGATTCTAGTCTGATATGTCCAAATATAGAAGAAATAGACACTCTCATCTGTGTGTCTTGAACTCAACATATCTAAAATCTAGTTCATCATCTCCACTTTTTAAATATTTTCAAATTTATGTTCCCTTGTTCTGAAATAACATATTCAAATTTACTCCTCTTAAAAATACTACCGTTCAATTTTGTCTCTTTTACTCTGTATGCTTCACACATCTAGTCAAGACTCAATTCCATTCCTTTACTTCCATTCTCATTACAAGTGCTTCAACTCAGTTCTTGATCATCTCAAGTTCAGACATTTATACCTGTTTATCAACATGTTTTCCTGCTTTCAGACTATTGAAGATGTAATCTCTTTCATACATCATTAAGTAATGAATATTCCTCAATCAGTCCTCTCTCTATATATAATTATTTTCATATTTATATGAAAAAAAATAATTAGAAACTTTCAAGGTCTTCCATGAGGTTGATTGAAATTGTCCCCTTAAGAAAGTTTTTTCACACTGGTTATAATTTTCCAAATATAAATCATATTTTCCACCACAGTAACCTTGTGGCTTTCACTCACTGACCTGCCCTTTCTTCACCTCTCTTCCATATTGAGGTTCTTTCATCTTTTAACACCCAGTTTCCTACTTCTTGCACTGTGCCTTCCTTAATCATCACAGCCAGAACAGGCCTTCTCTGGCCTCTGCACGTGGTTCTTCCCACACCAACTACATTTACACATTGCTTTGAAGTACAGACACTTATATACATTACATCTTCCTACCAGGGGTTTTCATTTCAACATAAGTAGAATTTCTCAACAAACAGAACTAACTAAAGATAGGATTGAGCTTAATGGAGAGGAGGAATTACAGATCACTGAAGCTATTGACAAACAGAAGCAAAGATTATAAGATCACATGATACTAGCATGACAGGTATCAACCAACCCATCCGTACCAAAGAATAATTTAATAGTTAACTTATTTAAAAAAAAATATAACAAAATTTCATGTAAGACACTATGTTAGGCATTATTGAAGAATAGTTAAAAGCATAAGTTTCTTCTATTTAGAGAGGGTTTTTTTTAACGAGATAATGCAAGACTCTAATAATATGGTGACAAGAGAATTGCATTCATCTTACCATTGAAATAATAGAAACCCTGGATGACAAATGCAAATATGAATTCATTCACATAGTTTATTAAATATATACAAGGTATCATGAAATAGTAAGAATTTCTTAGGAAAAGAAAGGAAAGAAAAGGGAACTCAAAAGACTCACTTTAAGGTAAAGTCTGTGTTTTAGTCAGCTTTCTGACTAAAGACCTGACAAGAATAATGTAGAAGAGGAAAAATTTATTTGGCACTCATGGTTTCAGAAGCTCCAATCCGTAGACAGCCGAGGTGAGGCAGAGAGTATGGTGGAGGAAAGCAGTTCAGGACACGGTGCCAGAAAACACAGAGAGAAAGAGACTTCTCTTATCAAAGACAAAATGACAAAATATATACCCCAAATGTATACTCTAATGACCCACCTTCTCCAACCCACAGTTACCTCCCAGTTGTCCCTACCAGCAGATTAATGCACTGATTAGGTTAAGGCTATCATAACCCAATCATTTCACCTCTAAACTTTCTTGCATTGCCTCACACTTGAGCTTTTGGGGGACACTTCTTACATAAAACATAACAGTGTGTTTTTACCTTAATGGAATTTGCCAGTCTGGTTGAACTTTAGCGTTGGTGTTCCAGAACCTAAAATGTGGGCAGGAAGATAACCACAACAAGGTCCAGGATCTGCCAGAGCTTGAACTATTAAGAGATTTTTATCTGATTTTTACCCACTAAAGCTGGGACCCCAAACAGGCACACTATCAATGCAAGTTTGTTCTATTATACATCCTTCTTCCCATCTACCCTCTGTTCCTAAAAATAGACATCAATATTACAGAAGATCAGAGTGGGGAAAATCTCACTGAAAACTGGACACACAAGCCAGCCTTTACATAAATTTATAGCCTAGATTCATCCACTTGTGAGCCATAAAATTTCAAGCCAAAAATTTAATCCTGTGTGGCATTAGGCGTGTAGTGCTTCACACATTCAGCAACAGCAAAGCAAATCTCTGAAAGAAACGACCTTCATCATAGGCTTCAAAAACTTTCTACCAAACATATTTCAAAGAAAATTTAATATGTGATTCCATGATCAAGAACCAGCAGAAATCAGCAAAGAATTTCAAATAATCTGAAAGGATTAAAGCTTTTCAATACAGAAACTATGAGATACAATCTATAAAATAGATATTTACTTTTACAGCACAGATATCAAACTATAGGATTATAGGAATTTTTTTGGTGAATTCTTACACCTTAATACAAGTAAAAATTGGTTAAAACAAACACTACCTTATTATAGCTCTGGTAATTAATCAAAGGAAAACAACATTGAAAGTGTATACTCATGAAAGAATGTGAGAACTCTGGGTAAGAAAAGCAAGGTCTACATCTATTTGTGTGGGGCTAGTACCATTCTTTTCTACCAATTCAGTCAAGAAAAATAGTGTTGCTGGTCTAAGGTTGGCCAAAAAAAGTCAGGTTTCTGGCTGCCAGTTGGGGTGGACTTAATTTCAGGTGGAAGGTGGAATTGCAAAGTATTGTTGGTAAAGGTAATATACTCTCTAGGAAATGAATGGGGAAGTTCACACCTCTGCTAGCCAAAAGCTATGGTCCTGGTGAAAGTGAGAACTAAGGCCAGCCATAAATTTTAATGGGAGATCCTAGATATGAGAAATCCATAGAAGACATATGGTAAGTTACTCACAAATTTCTCTCTGATTAGAAATGTCCAATTTAAAGGAAAAAAATATATATCAGGCAAAAATATAGAAAGGATGATCCATACTTAGAAAAAAATCAGCCAATATAAAAAAATTTTAGGAGAATTCAGAAGATGAGTTTGTCAGGCAAACATTTTAAGGCAGCTATAATAAATTTGCTAAAAGAATTAAAATGAAGGTATGGCCATTACTCAACAGGAAATCTCCATATAGAAAGAGAAGCATAAAGAACAAAGTGGGCATTTTAAATCAAAATGAAAAATAACTAAACAGTAGTTAAAATGAAAAATAACTGCTAGGTTTTAAAAGGAAATAACATGTAAATTTGCATGTATGTAGAGAATGGACTTCTACAAACAATAAACAAGCAGCTAAATTCAGTGGGACATACTTATAATCCCAGGTGCCTGGGAGGCTAAGTCAGGAGGATCACAAGTTTGAGGCCAGCAGGGGAAACGTAGTGAAATACTGTCTCAAAATGAAAGAAAGAGAGAAATGGAAGAAGGGAGGGAAGAAGAAAGAAAGGTAGGAAGGAAGGAAGGAAGGAAAGGTCTAGGAATAGAGCTAATCTGCAGAGCTTTTACCTAGCACGATTAAGGGCTTGGGTTCAATCACTAATACTGAAAAAAAGGAGAAGGAAGAAACAAGTAAGTAGACAAGCTGATTTGGGAGCACTGAAAAGAACTAGAAATTGAAAAAATGCATTATTAGAAATTAATACTTCAGTTTATATAGCAGAAGAAAAATTAATATGATAACATAAATCTGAGAAAGTATTAAAATACTGGAAATGTAGGCAACATTACAGAAATTGTGAAAGAAAGCTAAGATACATCTGGGATGGAGAAAACTTACCATTGTTTAGGAAGAAAAAAAAAAGAAAGTGGCAGAGATAATATTTTAAAGAAAATGGCTGAAAAATTTCCAAGACTAAAGAAAACTACCAATATATACTTTTAACAAATCCAATGAATTCTAAAAAAAAGATAAATATAAGAGTGAAAATACAAAGTGACAGAGATGAAGAGAAGATCTCATAGCAGCTCTGAGATAAAAAATATAAATTGCCTTCAAAGAGATAACATAATGACAGTTACTATAGCACTATGGCATTGGCAAAAGTGAGTTAAATACAGTGGAATAATAGCTTCAATATGATGAAAGGAGAAGAAAAAAAGAAGTGTCAACTAAAAATCCCATGCCTGTTTTATAAGAGAGCAATATACAAATATTTTGTAGAATGTGAAATTGAATTTTCCGTCTATAGTCCCTAACTGAAAAATATAATAAAAAGAAAGAAAGAAAAAGAAAAGGAAATATAATGAGCCAAGTGATTGCATTTGGAATATCTGGAAAGAAAGAAGAAATCATGGGCACTAATGTAATAGATATAAATATTAGAATTTTCTGAAGAAATGACACCAATAGGATATTCAAGGATACATGAAAAAGATTTATTATAGAAATTCTCTCATGTGATTATGGAGGCTGAGAAGTCCCACTATGTGCTATCTGCAAGCTCAAGATTCAGGAAAGATGGTGGTGTAATTCAGCCTGAGCCTAAAGGCCTGAGAACCTGGGACCCCATAATCCAACTCTGCATCTGAAACTAAAGACTAAGAATGGGGATGGGGGGATATGGCACTGGTATAAATTTGGAGACCAAAGGCGGGTGAACCAGAAGATCTGATGCTCAAGACCTGGAGCAGACAGATATTCCAACTAAAGAGGTTGTCGTTCTTCCAACTACTTTTGTTGTTGTTGTTTCCTATTCTAGCTTTCAAGAGATTAGATGCTATGCACCTGCATTGATGAGGGTGAAATTCTTTCCTTAAACCAATGATATAACCTTTTCCAGAAGCACTATTACACACATCCAGGAATAATGTTTACAGCTAAAAATGAGCATCCTTAAGCCCACTTAATTTGATACATAAATTAACCATTAAGATATCTAATTTGAATAGTTGTTAACTGTTTGATAAACATATTTGGTAATAATTCGCTTATAAAATGCACAAAATCACTAGGATAAAATCAAGAGATGGCATTTTAACAGAGTAATTTTATGTCTGTTACATTAAATTATTAAAAATGGAGAATTTTTGTCCATTTTTGTTCATTTTATTTTTATTTTTCTAGGAATTTCTAGTATTGGTCAGCGATAAAGAGGAAATTTTTTTTTAAAGAAAGGTTTTTTTTTTTTTTTCCTGCTGATGATTTGAGATATCTAAGCTATTTATACATGAAAGCTATACTTAGAAATACTTAAGTTGGCCAAACTAGATCAGAAAAAAAAATGAATCTAACACTTTGTAATATTTATGCTGATGAATATAGCAATAAGCACCTTTACAAAATGAATTGTTTAATTTATTCTCATGCTATATCCTTGAAGAATTTCTTTTCCATGTCCCGACTCCTATGTCAAATGTATCAACTTTTTTCTACCCACATAAAAGAATGCAAATGCCTAAACTCTTGGTTAAATTTTCACCATTCCTATCTTTTCTGAATCTGTATATATTTATGGATGCAAGTGGGAATGAGAAAATATGGTAGGTCATATAATTTTGGTCTTGCCATTTCCCTGCTCACATTTGGGTTTTTCTTTATTATACTCAGAAGAAATTTAGTAGCCAAAGTATTTCCACACATCCTCTTCTGTCCATTTCTTCTGGCACTACACCATCTCAGAATATCATTTTTTTTTTCTTAGCTCAGCCTTCTGCAATAGCCACCAACATGAATTCCAGCCTATAAGTGATCTACCGCACCTTAATCCATTCTAATTGTCAGATTTATTTTTTCAAAGTACAAATGTCATTCTGGGCTCTGAAACTCAAAACCCTTCAGGAATACCTACTGAACTGTTAGGGATATTACAAAAATTCCTTCTACCTGGCATTCAACATTCTCTACACTATGACTTCAACTAAATTTTCTAGTCTGCTTTCCCATTGTTCCCACCACATAACTTACGATGCACTAAGATATGAAGTACTGTTCTCCAAATACAGCAAAACCTGTGAATCCTTTCCTACAGTCTCTGGTAGAATACACATCAGTGTCCTTTAATCTCCATATGCCCCTCATTTCCCTCCATGGGACTTTGCTTGTTGCACTACAGGTTTTGCTCCATGTTATGTCATAGTTATTGGTGCTACAGCACAATAGAATATTAACAGCTTCTTACAGGTGTCAATGATGGAAGTTCAATGACTAGGAATTCTCCAGATAGATGTAAGCCTGTTCCCAGCTGGAACTACCTTTCTACTCCTATTGACCATCTTATATTTTCAAATTTCAAAATTCCATACATTCATTTCGACATCTTTCCTTGTGTATTTGCTTATGCTCTTTCTGGTTAGAACATGCTTTAATTCTTCTTTGCTTATGCAACTCCTACCTATGCTTCAATAACCCATTTAGTTTCTTTCAACTCTGCCATCTTCATATTTTGAGAATAGGAAGTTATTTCTCCCTACACAATCACTTCTTATTTTTTAATTTGGCAAAATGATACTGATAGAGTAGAATTACATACATCTTGTTTCCATAGTCACTTTGAATTCATACTTTCATCACTTATTATTATTTAAAATTTGAGGTGTCTGCAACTTGTGTGTCATATAATCAATAAGGTAAGTACAGGTTGTAGTAGGAAGAGTTTGCATTGTAAGTGCAAGTTGCTTGGGCTTAAATTCCAGTTCTGCTATTTATTTATTTGTGACAGGAGAGTTTTTCATTCTCCCTGTGTGCTTTTGTGATGTGTAAAATGCAAAATCCAAATTAAATACAAAATTAATGATACTTATGTCATACTCTTATAAGGATCAAAAGAGCTAATGCAAAGGAAGCACCTAGAATAGAGCCCACAGTGCATGCCCAGGAAATGCCCCCTTTCTGTTATCATTCCTGAAGAATTAGAGTTATCATTGTTATTGTTTGGTGCTATTTTTTTGTTTTTCTCTCAAAGTGCACATTCAGTCTGCATATGTGTATTCAGCATCTGTAGTATACTAGCTAGTTACTGTGGATTCCAGGTTGAACAAGATCATTTGAGTGGGCATATGTGAGCTTGTTCCTTTTCTCAGCTCCATATCACTTTCACCATCTGAATAAAAGAGGATTTATTAAGCCCGATGTCACAATACAGCTAGCCCTCCCTTAGTCCTATGCCCCAACTAAGGGAAATACCAAGTAAAGTCTAGTAAAGTTAAAATGAACTGGTAGAGAGTCCATATGATCTAGAGGAAAGCCCCCAGACTTTAAAATAGTAATGATCAGAGTTCACTTTTCAAGTCTAATATTCACCAGATGACTGACTAACTGGATATTCTTGAGCTCCAGTTCCTTACTCTTAGCATCTGTGTAATACCCATCACTTAGGATCATTGCATAAATCAAATGGAATAACTATTTAAAGTGCCTGACACAAAGTTACATATCCAATAAAAGAAAGCTATTATTGTTTTTAGGGAAGAGAATATATTTATTACATACATCAGAGACTTTTACAATTAAACATCCTCAAATGCCTACCTCATGATCCTATGCAAGTAAAAATAAAATTTAATTATTTAAATTTCATTTATTAGAAGTGCACTAGGTAGTTTTGAAAACTAATTAATTATATCCTCTTTAATGCATAACTTTCGATAAATCTTAATGAGATTTAAAGATATAAGCTAATATCTTAACACGAGGTCTTTATTTTCTCATAAAATGCAACAAAAAATTTTCATATTATTTATGACATCTAATAAAGAAGTTAGGGAGCTGGATATAGAGGTACACTCCTGCAGTTCTGACTCAGGATGCTGAGAAAGGAGGATCACAAGTTCAAGGTCAGCCTGGGCATTATAGAGTGATCCTGTCTTAAAATAAAAGAATAAAAGTCTGGGAAATGTAGTTCAGTAGTAGAGTGCTCCTAAATTCAACCTCCCAGACACGTGCATGTGCATGTGCACATGTATGTATGTGTGTGTACACACACATGCTTGCACACAGACACACACATTAAAATAAAAAGAAAGTTTATATCTTGCTCCTATTTTTATGCTGATCTTCCCTGGTTCTTTTCTAACCAGTGCTAGCAACTAGACATATTAATTTTTGATGCATTATAATTATACATAATAGTGGGATTCATTTTGCCATATTTGTATATACACATAACACAATTTGATCAAATTTTATCATATAATTTGATATATCAAATGTTGTATAGTCTTATATGACATAATGTGATCAGATTATGTATAGGTATATTCTTAAAGTTCAGAAGAAGCAATACATACCCCAAGCACTACCTCATGTGGAACTGCATGGAATGTGTGGCAGTTATACTTTAGTTATTAAATCTCAAGATTATCAGATGCTCAGTCAATACCTACTGTTTTTTCATTCTGATGATATTTTTCAAAATGATGTATAATGCACCATTCTATCACTATTCTAAAGTTATGGAAAGTTCTAAACATCCTTAAGAAAACTCTCTAACAAATACACAGTTATTTTTTATTATCTAGAGACTCACCATCTAACTAAATCTAGTGATTTAAGTGCAAAATACATACTATATTTTGAATCCTTAACACCAATAAAATGCAAAATATCTCAATATCTTTATATTGATTACAGGTTAAATTATTAACATTTTAGATATGTTCAAATATTTATAACTATTACTTATTGTGTTTTTGAAATATGGCCACTAGACAATATGCAGTTATGCAGCTTACATTATATTTTTGTTGTATGCACTGACCTAAGGGAATATTTTTAAACATATATACACTTTAGAAAACACATAATTGGTATATATTAGTTGGTAGCTAAAGCATGGTCAAAATCAAGATACTTGAATTCTTAATCAGGTTGTATAACTCAGAAAATGATGTTCCAGATACCAAAACAGTATTGTGCTGTGGTGTGTCCTATTTTGCCATAAAAAAACACTGAATACACACACACACACACACACACACTTGCAAACATATAACTTTTCTTATTACTCCCCAAATTCCATTAGTTTTAAATAGCACTTGAAAATACTTTCTCTCTGACTTATCTGATAAGGATAGAATAGGTGGGAGATTTTAAGTGTATAAAGTAGTACAATTACATAATCCTGAGCATACCTGTAAGAACTAATGGGGAAACAAATTGAAAACACAGAGAATGGACTCAATTCAGGGAAACAAGGGCTTTACTGTCACTCCCCATGTCTCCACTGATGGCCTGCAGAGGGCTACATGAAAGAGTGTAGGGCTGTGTCTGTGGTTTAGGGGGTTGATAGATGGGCTTCAAGGAAGCAAAATACATCTGCACAGGTGAGTTGCACCTCAAAAAAGGAACAAAGTAAGGGCCAGAACCTAAAAGGGATGGCTTTGGATCACAGTCATAACTGGTAGATGACATATGAGCCCTGTCAGGGCTTCACCATGCCTCACCAAGCTTGTGAGGGAACATCTCTTGCAGCCTTTTTCACACAGAAGAGTAAAATAGCTTTACTCATCAGAATTATATATTCCAAACTCAACAGCCCTTTTTCACTAGGAAATTCATGAGGTCTGACAAGTCATTGGCCATCACTTTTTATTATGATAATGTGCATGCAATTATTACCATCCTTACAGAACGTGCAGATTCAAGGTTTAAATGGATAGAGCTGCACATTGGGTGCAGGAAAGTGTAAGCTATAAAAGGTGCCATGGGATGGAGAGAGGTGTGCTGGCCCGAGTGTCAACAGATCCTGTTCCAGTTCTGACTTTATCACTAACTCTTTGCAAAACCCCAGGCTCTCGGTTTAGATATAGGATTTCAGATTCTTCATCTACAAAATAGAGATGAGTAGTCTCATGAAGTAATGGTGAGCAGGAGTCAAGTGGTGAAGTCAAACGGGGCTTTGCTTTGCATTTCTCTAGAAATTACTAGAGATGTTGAACAATTTTTCATACATTTGTTGATGAATTGTATTGCTTCATTTGTGAAGTGTCTTTCAGTTCCATTGCCCATTTATTGATTGGGTTATTTGGGTTTTGTTTTTTTTTTTTTTTTTGGTGTTAAGGTTTTTGAGTTCTTTATACATCCTAGAGATTGATGCTTTATCAGAGATGTATGCAGTAAAGATTTTCTCCCAATATGTGGGCTCTCTCCTCACATTATTGATTGTTTACTGAATTTGAATCCATCCCATTTATTGATTCTTGATTTTACTTTTTGTGCTTTAGGGGTCTTGTTAAGGAATTCAGATCCTAGGCCAGCATGGTAAAGATTTGGGCCTACTTTTTCTTCTATTAGGCACATAGTCTTTGCTCTGGTGCTTAAGTCTTTGATCCACTTTGAGTTAATTTTTATGCAGGGTGAGAGATAGAGGTTTAATTTCATTTTGCTACATATGGATTTTCATTTTTGCCAGCACCATTTGTTGAATATGCTACCTTTTTTCCAGTGAATATTTTTGACACCCTTGTCTAGTATGAGATAGCGGTATTTATGTGGGTTTGTCTCTGTGTCCTCTATTCTGTACCATTGGTCTCCAAGTCTATTTTGGTGCCAATACAATGCAGATTTTGTTATTATGGCTCTGTAGCATATTAAGATATTGTATTGTGATGCCTCCCATTTCACTTTTCTTGCTGTGGATTGCTTTGGCTATTCTGGGTCTCTTATTTTTCCAAATAAATTTCATGATTGCTTTTTATATTTCTGTGAAGAATGTCATTGGGATTTTAATATGTATTGCAAGCAGGCAACAATAAATGTTGGCAAGGATGTGGTGAAAAAGGTATACTCATATGTTGCTGGTGGGACTGCAAACTGGTACAACCAATATGGACAGCAGTATGGAGATTCCTCAGAAAACTTGGAATGGAACCACCATTTGACCCAGCTATCTCACTCCTTGATTTATACCCAAAGGACTTAATTTCAGCATACTACAGTAATACAGCTACATCAATGTTTATAGCAGCTCAATTCATAATAGCTAAATTATGGAACCTAAAATGTGACACACACACACACACACACACACACACACACAATGGAATATTACTCAGCTGTAAAGAAGAATAAAATTATGGCATTTTCCAGTAAATGGATTTGGAGAATGTCATGTTAAGCCAAATTAGCCAATCCCCTCAAATTAAAGGCTGAATGTTTTCTCTAATATGCAGATGCTAACTCACAATAAGTGGGGGTGGGGGTGGGGGCACTATAGAAGAAGAATAGAGTTATTTTAGATTATATAGATGGCAGTGAAGGGAGGGAAGAGGATAGTAAATGGGAATAGGAAGGATAGCAGAATGAAACAGACATTATAACTTTATGTATATATATGACTGCATGACCAATGTAATTCTACAACATGTACACTCATAAAAATGAGAAAATTATATTCCATCTATGTATGATATATCAAAGAGCATGAATGCATTATACTGTCATGTATAACTAATTACAACAAATAAAACAATTAGAAAAGAAAGAAGAAAAAGGTGGGGGGGGGCTTTGCATGTGGAATCTTTTACACAGAGTGTTTTAGTCAACTTTTTTGATGCTGTGACTAAAGGATCTGACCAGAATGACTACAGAAGAGGAAAAGTTTATTTGAGGGCTCATGGTTGCAGAGATCTTAGATGATAGAAAGCTGGCTCCCTTTCTTGGGGCTTGAGATGAGGCTGAACATCATGGCAGAGGGAAGCAGCTCACATCACCATGATCAGGAGGCAGAGAGAGTGTGTCTACTTTTCAGATACAAAATATATACCCCAAAGTCACACCCCCAAGTCCCACCTCCTCCAGCAACACCCTATCCTTTCAATTACCACTTCACTGATTGGGTTAAGACTCTTATAACCCAATCTTTTCTCCTCTGAAGCTTCTTGCATTGTCTCATATGTGAACTTTTGGGGCACAACACAGTTAAACCATAACATGGAGTATATTACTACTAAAAAGCTTTAAAGAAGTGCTGGTATTTTACCTAATAAATTATATTGTGTACATATGAGGTTGATAACCAAATGACATGGAATACATAGACAATAACTTAACTGCTCTAGTAAAGAAGAATAATCCATCTATAATCTAATATAGTTCCCTTATTGGAAAAGAACAGCAGCTAAAATCTAGTTGTTTAACAAAAGTTCCTAATGTAATTCAATTTTATTAACTTTGGTCCCCATATCGTATAAGAGATCCATGAACTTGTTCATTCTATATACCTGCTATTTTGTAGGCTTTGACCTATATCTCCCATCTCCCCACACTTCCATGAATAACCATTTATAGTTTTATTGTTAAGCTCAAACATATGTGTGCACATGCACATGTGTGTATATATATTTTATATATATAATGTATATACAGGTTTTGGGTAGAGGTTGAGGGGGAAAAATGCATATATTACATGTAAGTGAGATAATGAAATATTTCTTTTTATGTAGCTTGGCTTATTTTACTGTGCAAAATGTTGTGAGGAGTAAATTAAATTATACCTTAAAAGTCCTTAGATAATGCAATTACATAATTGTGCTCAATAAATGCAAGCTATTATTATTTTTTTAAAAAAACATCTTTAGGGAATACGTAGATATCAGAGAAGCATCAAAGATGTTTACTTTCTGAGGAAAATCTGCCTTGCAAGATAGGTTTGGATAAATAATTCATTGAGCAAAGCTGCCTAAAGTTGAGAGTTCTCTACAAAGAACTGATAAAACTTTTAAAAAATAAGCCATTTCCCCTGCTCTCCAGAATTTATAGTTTAGTTTGCAGCATGTGACTAAATACATAAACAAACAACGAGCAAGTTTAAGAAACTTTTTAAGCAACAGTATGTTTGTGTGACTTGGCAATTATTGTTAGGAGTAAGAAATGAGAGGCGGTTGTCATTCTGTGAGGTTTTAAGGAAGACAGTAGGTCTCAGGCAGGGTCTTATAATATGTTTGGATTTAACTGGGATGAGGAAGTCACAATAAAGAAACTGTAGTCACAGAGCCAGGGAACTCAGAAATACTCAGGAGTCATGTCATGCATGGAAGCTTCCAGCCAGTTGATATAAGGGTCTGGCTTGTCAAACTAAGAAGCTTGGCTTGGATCAGTTGTTCAGTGGGGAGATATTAAAGCTCCTGAGAGTTTGGTCATATTTTCAAAAAATGAAAGGACCTGATGGCTGTAGTCAAATATTCCAGAACTGAGTAAGCCATCTATGAAAGTTCTTTTTTCTTGTCTGTAAAACAGAAGCCTCGTTTCAGGATTTAATGTGTGCAGTTTTGAAAACCAAAATTGCCATCTGTATATATAGATGTTCAACATAGACATTTTAATTTTATATTTAAATAGTTTTGCATGTTAGAAAGGGCTCAAATGCTTTTGAGCTTAATCTTCAGGAAGCTCAAGAAGCTGAGTCTGAGAGTTTCATAAGCTGCCCCAAATAGAAGGCAACTGGGCTGCTATTTTCCTGCCTGAGGTTCTGCCCTATCATGCTCTTGTCTTAGACCCTGGTCAAGATGTTTCTCTCCTTTTCTTTCAGGGAAAACCGTCCAGCCTTTACCTATACAATAACAATTCTCTATTTCTTTTAAAAACTGTGGTCTTGAAAAATGTTGAGGTTAATATCATAAAATTAACCAGGATGTTGTGACTAAGCACTTTCAAATGGTAAGGACATCAGACAAGACAGATTTCTGTCAAAAAAAAAAAAAAAAAAAAACCAAAAAAAACAGATTTCTATTCTAATCCTCTATTCTGTAGCATCATTGCCAATGACCAGCCACTACAAATTTGGGGCTCATTTAAGAACTGCAGAATAAACTCTGTTCTGCCTACATGATAAGGCTACTTTTATAAATCTGAAATGGGGCCATCTACGTAAAAATGATTGAAAAGTATAATATGCTCTGGGAAGATATATCTGTATGTGTATGTTTTGAGTGTGTTGAAATTTGAGAAAGATATATAATTTTAGGCATAGAAAAGCTTAGATAATCACTCACTTAATTATTACTGGTCATCCCCCAGTGTTTTCTGAAGGGTACAAATGATTATGCTGCCAAGAGCGAAATTACCATGAGTGGCAATTTTTAAACTCTGTAAATTAAGAAAGATAGTGTGAAATCTGCTTGATCTGTTGAGGGAAGTTTTCTCAGGGATATACAATTATGCACATGTACCAGCTTCCTGGGAACAAAAGTCCCCATCTGTATGTTAATGCCTTATTAACTTGAGTCACTTGCATAAGTCAAAGGCTTTTCTTCAACCTTGTAATGAAACATTAGCAGCGGTATGCTCAGGCTGCTGTAAGTGGGACAGTCAACTTGGGAGCATTTTTCGCTTAGATGGAGGTAATTCCTGCTAGTCTTAACTACAAGCTGTTCTTTCTGTCATGTGGAGGAGGGAGGACCCTTTCCAGAACATTTTAAATGAGAAAATCTTTACTTGCTCTCTGCCCTGGGAATTTCCCGGAGTCAGAAGAGTGTGAAAAGATAGCAGGAGACAAGCTGGGTGGTATAGCAAAAAAAAGCACAGGTTTTGGAGTTTGGTAGATATGATTAGAAACTTACTCTATGTTTCCTACACTCCTGACACTTTGAATAAGGATGATTTCTTGCATGCCTTTATGACATTGACCATATTTATACATTAAGTAGAAAATCTTCACTTATAAAAATGTAACACATGTTTTTCATGAGAGAGAGAGAGAGAGAGAGAGAGAGAGAGAGAGAGAGAGAAACAGACAGACAGACAGACAGACAGACAAAGAGAAGTTCAAAAGCTGGAGCCAATTCCCCACTTCCTCCAGAAAGTCCAGCCTGCCAACCTGAACACGGGCACCTATGGAGCTAGAGAGGCTTCTTCCCACTACTGAATTCAAATACTGAAAGACATGGCTTGTATCCTCTCTCCCCCTGGATTTTAAAACTCAATGTCCATGTGATTTCCTATGTATAAGCCATATTATGCTTACAAAAAATTGTTGACAGAGAGAAATATTAAATCATTGATCTTCCAAATCAAATTCCTACCAGATCATTAGGATCCTTACTCATGCCTTTAATATTCATGGCCTGCCAGATCACTAGATCAAATAATATAAATAACCCAAATATCATTTAATGTCACATGAACTTTGACTTTGGCCAAGGAAAGAGCCAGTAGTATGAGAGTGGGTAAAGTGGCATCTCCAGCTTGAGTGTGTACATGTGTGGAAGAAAAAGAGAGAGAAAGATTTTTCCAAACCAGCTGTAGATATGTGCATCCACACGTGGAGCTAGGATTAAAAGACAGTGGTTTTTAAAAAACCCAGAATTTCAAAAAGAGATCATTTTCAAAAGAAACTTCCCTCTTAATAAACTCTCTATATGTAAATAGACTTGTGAACTACATACACATTTCTAGACAGGAAATAGGCTGAGGAAACTGGACAATGGGCTTGTTCTCAAATGCCCTGTTTAGATGTGGCCAAGGAGGAAATGTCCAGGAAGCAGGAAGCAGTCCCATGCATGGTAGTTCTCTGAGCACAGGGAGGTGTACACAGCAGTGATGGCATGATGTCATGCAACATCATCCATCTTCCTGATCCTGGCAAGAAGCAAATATGAGAGGAAATGCAGATTCCTACCTGGGGGAGCAGATATTGAAACATTTGAGATGAGCAGCAGGCCTCAGAGATAAGCAGAAATGCTCTGTGTGCCAGGTCATGTGATTTGGAAATGGCAGTATCTGGAAAAAGATGTTCGTATTTATGCTGTTCTTCATTTCATTTAACTTAAAAATATCAGCTCTAATGTGTTAGTGCATATGTGTATATACATGCACACACACAATGGAATCCCTAAAACAGCACATCATAGACTGAATGAAAGAAGAATCTTAGGTCCTAAAGACACTAGAATTATCATATACTGAAATCACATTTATATTTATAAACTTTTATCTGAGAGGAGGTTAACCCATTCAATGCTTAGTAGTTTTTAACACCAGACGATGCGTATGTATATCATTTCTCTACTTCTCTAGCCAGAATATTCTTGGAGAACACAATACATAAAAGTAATGTATCATCAGTATTATAGGAAGAAATGTAACATTAGGAGAAGGTACATAGTTACCAGAAGATTTAACTTTTAAAGGCCCTTAGTATGGAGTTCTGTAAGACACAAGAGAGTAGATGAACTCTAAGTATCCACAAGTAGAGTAGAAAGGGGTTTAACAATAGTAGAAGAGGTTAAAAAGTAACATTTTGGAAGCCACTGCCCACACTGCTTCCTGATTCAGGGTTTTGCCTATCTGGTCATATCAATGGTAACTAATGTCTTCATGCCCACTATCCTGTAACTTAGATTACTGATTTACCCTTTATGGGGTGTTGACTTAAGAGAACCAAAGACTTAGAATAGCTAAAAGCATTATTTCTCATAATTGAGTATGTCCCCAAGAGACATTTGGCAATATCTGAGAACATTATTATTTGCTATGTTTTGGAAAGTATAGTACTGGCATACAGTAGATAGAGGAATGGCATTCTGCTATTATTCTACTATGCTCAGGACAGTCCTTGTAACAAAGATTTCATGGTGCAAAATGTCAATGACTCCCAGGTTGTGATACCCTGTCTTAAAGGAACAAAGTAATGCCATTATGATCAGCCCATAGCAGGAGACAAAACAGGAAATGTATATGTGTTCATCCAGTGGCCCATTGTTTGCTCTTCTATTCCAGAAACTTCACTCCTGTGAGCAGCTAGTCTGCCCCCAGTGGAGTCTGAAATATCACTGATTCATTACCAACTATCCATCTCACAATAGGGAGGAAATTTAAGACCAGTTCTATCAAAGGAAGTATAAATCTGCCCTTTCTGTTCTTTCTTAAAGAAACAAAATTTAATGATCTCAGCTGGAGCCTAATGATCCGATGTCCACATCAGAAAGCTGCTCTGTTTTTGACATGTTTGACAGAATGTTAGGGGGAAACAGGAGGGGAAATATATTGGAAGACTAATTGAGCATTGCCGCTGAGCAATTCGTGGAAGTCTTGTCCTCTAGCTAAAGGTTGTTATGCTTCACTGGAGCCACAGACAGACTCTGCCATGAGGATGTCACTCTTCTATATGGGGAAAAAAAAAAAAGCATGACTTTAAACACTACAAAAGCTGCAAGTGTTGGGGAGGCATGATGATAGCGGCAGTAACTGTTGTCAAAGAACCACCCAGCTGAAGTTAATGGTCAGACTTTGAAGTAAGGTATACCAGATGTCAAAAGGTACCAGGTGCTAATGTTCTGCTTTGGAGCTGATGAAATAGGGCTGCGATTTGTGTGCTACCATCAGAGTGCACTAGGCCAGTCCCATGAGACAGGGTCTTCATACCACATTTCTGATACGGTCAGGAGCTGCCAGCACAGGGTCTATGTATCCCCAGTGTAGCTGCTCCAGGTAACAACAGAGAAAGACTTCAGGAGGAAATAAGCAAATGTCAACCACCTGCAGAGATGGTGGGAAAACAGCTTCAGTCAATGGACCCTTGCTCTGGACCTCTGAGAAATGACTGAAGCCAGGACTAGTCAGAAGTGTAACACGTTTCTTGGCATTGATAAAGTCAGACCTGGGATGTGAAAATTACTCTGCAAGGTGTTCCAGCTCTGGTTATTTCATATATCAGTCTCAGTTGTCTTAAAAGTAAAGATAACTAACAAACCTTAAGGTCTGACTTAAGAGATACCTTAGGGTATTGACTTAAGAGAACCAAAAATTTAGAATAGAGAAGCAATGTTTTTAAAGAATTTATTTAACTAAATTATATATATATAAAAATTATTTATGTATGCTATAAATCTGACACATTGTAGATTCTTTTTAAGGACGATTTATGAACACATGATTGAAATTGGCTGCAAGTATAGACAGGTAGGGAGAGGCACAGGCAATAGCCCAATGTGTAAGAACACACCTTTCAATCACCATCATTCCATCTAAGGGTTGCTATGGCATCTTGCTATGGTATCAACATGCCCCCTCCAAATAAAAGCATGTGCTGGGAACTTAATCCCTAATACAATAGTGCTGGGAATTAGAACCGAATGGGAGGATTTTAGATCATGAGTTCTTCCCCCTCGTAATGGACTAATGCTAATAAAAGGCTTGAGTGGTAAATTCTCTCACCCTCCTTCAAGCTCTCTTTCAGTCTACTGTCTTTTAACATAGGATGACACAAAAAACAGGTCCTCACCAAATGCAGGCACCTCAGTCTTGGACTTCCTACTCTTGAAAATTGGAAGAAATAATTCTCTGTTCTTTATAAATTCCCCAATGCCCAGAACTCTGTTGTAGCAGTACAAAACAGTCTGAGACACATTGGAACACTGTATTTATGAAATAACTTCTTATGAAATAATGTTAAAATGTGAACTTCCTCAAAGACATTGAGCAATCTAACTATTAAAACCTATCAGATTTGGGGTAAAATTGGGGGTTCATAACCCACTTCAATCTAATGTATGAAATATGATATGTCAAGAGCTTTGTAATGTTGTGAACAACCAATAAAAAAAACCTATCAGATTTTTTTAAATAAAATAAGGAATTGCGGGGGCTGGGTGCATTAATTTGTAATTAATAGATCTGCAATCTATATTCTAAGTGTAGCTGGCTCGGTGACCTTGGCCAAATAACTGCACCAGTCTGAAATGCTTCATCCTTATGGGTGGTTTATTACAATCCTGATTCTTAAATTCTTAAAGGCATTTTAATAATCAAAAGAAAGCTTGGTATGGTGGTGCAGGCCTGTAATCCCTTAGGTCCTAAAGACACTAGAATTATTATATACTGAATATAGTGACTCAGGAAGCTGAGGCAGGAGGATCATGAGTTCAAAGCCAGTCTCAGGAACTTAGGGAGGTCCTCAGCAACTTAGCAACACTTGTTTCAAAGTAAAAAAAGAAAAAGGTCAAGGTACATGGCTCAGTGGTTAAGCACCCCTGGGTTCAATCACAGGTAGTGAAAGAGAGAAAGAAAAGAAAAGAAAATGAAAGGGAAGGAAACGAAGAGGTAATGAGAGCATAAGACATGAACATATTGAAAATTTCAAGCACTCCATAACAAAGGATAGCATCACATACAGGATACAGAGAGTACATTTATAATCCACTCATCTTTAAATGTAAACAAAAATAGAAAAAGTGAAGTCAGTGAAAGGCTAGCAGTAGGGATGAGGGAATGAGCAACGTAAAACAATGTTATCCAGAATCCCTCCCAAAAATAAGTATCTTGAAAGAAAACATTTGGATGACCAAGATAGGACTTCCCAGATGTACCTGTCAAGTACTAGAGACAAACTCTGACCCTGAGAAGTTGAATCCCTTCTCCTGAAATTCCTGTCACAGACTAGGGGAGGAAACTCAAAACAATTCATTTGCTGAGTGTATTTCTAACATTGGGACTTGGCAGGCTAAGGAAAAGCAGCTTGCATCAGGAGTGTTGGAGTACATTCAGGAGAAGGGAGCTGGCCTGGAAGTAGATTATAGAAGAGGTACAAAAGGGGACTTGAATGTGGACATTTATCTAAAAGCAGGAGATTCATGGCAAGGCAATAAGCCACTAATTCATATATCAGTCTCAGTTATCTATTTTCTATTTAATGTATAAATATGGTCAATGTCATAAAGGCAAGCAAGAAGGCATTCTTATTCAAAGTGTCAGGAGTGAAGGAAACACAGAATAACTTTCTAATCATATCTACCAAACTCCAAAATCTGTGTCCTTTTTGCTACACCACCCAGCTTGTCCCTGCTATCTTTTCACACTCTCCTGTACTGGGTCCCTTACACTTAGCAAAAGCTCTTGACTGACTTAAGATTCAGCATATCGCTGCTAATAGATGCAGGGGCCGGGCAGTGGTCAGAGACACTACAATAAGAGACTCCACAGAAGTGGTGTCATTGCTGTAGAAGCCTGGACATGAGATCAAGAAATTCAGCCCTTTGAATTTTAGAGTTCTGTGCAGAGCAAAGGCAAAAAAAAAAAATCTGGTATTTACTAAGTGCCAATTTTGCCGCATGTTGAATCAGCTCCTCTACTGTCATCATGTCGGACTGTGATAAAATGATTATCACACCTATTTTGCAGATGAAAAAAAAAAAAAGAGTATCAAGAAACCCAGGTAGATAGTGACAAAGCCCAGGCTCTTTCACATGTAATTCCTTTACCTGACCTCACACATAGCAAATGCCTAATTAGTATTTATTTATTGGGAAATGATTAAACTGAATTTACTAACCATACTGTACAATATACACATGTCCACATGTACTCTCACGTTCCCTTATAAGACTGTGAGTTCTCTACCTTCTCCTCTCACATCTCTATCAGCATAATGAAGGACACATAGTAGAAATTTCATGAGCACCTAGAACTCTTAATCAAGCTGAATTGAAAACTTGAACATGCTTAATCAATACTCAAATATTTCAGAAAACGATTTTCTACTGAAAACTCCTAAATATACAAGACAAAAACCAATACCAAATTTTTAAATTGTAGATATAGATATAGCTGCACATTAAGTGGTCTTTTCCTCATTTGTGAAGATGGTATTTTATGTTCACCTTCAAAGTGCTTCTCTGGTGACTCCCATTGCCCCACATGCCACCTCTGACACAGGTTTTTTCCCATCCAGCAGGTCTAAGGCTATCCTACTCATTCTACTCAGATATTTAAACCCACACAGACCCCCTCTTCAGGTTTATTTAAGAGTAAGCCTCTGGGATTCTCTACCCTCATCACCCACTTGTCGCTTGCATGCACGTGCACATGCACACACACACACACACA
Source organism: Spermophilus citellus (assembly GCF_964194105.1). Taxonomy (NCBI): domain Eukaryota; kingdom Metazoa; phylum Chordata; class Mammalia; order Rodentia; family Sciuridae; genus Spermophilus; species Spermophilus citellus. Next base: position 100,321,896 of record NC_138198.1, on the reverse strand, counting down.
CACACACACACACATACACACACACTCTTACACACACATACCTGAAGTTCATTATACTGTTCAAAGAAACAGAGTCAATGGGAAGGGGGAAGGTCCAGTTCCTGGCTTTGCTACAGACCATCCAAACTTGAACTTGGAGACAACACCAAGCATTTCTCTTCCTTAACTGGAAATGCAAGGACCTCTTACAGAAAGAAAGAAATACAAGAGGAACACATACATGTAAAACTTGCCTCATGGTCCTGAATTCAAAGACTCACATAACTGCAGAGTTTTCTTTGCCACCCAGATTCTCTTTATAACTGATATTACAGTGCTATTTTTGTCTTATATAATACTTTGTTGAATAAAAGGAAGTAGTTGCTCCCCAAGAGATATGGATCAGCACAGAAAGCTCTGTGGAACTAATAAGTGTTGTCTTTAATCACATTAAATGGGAGGGAATGACTTAGCTCATCACAGGCGACCAGGATTTTCTTTGCATTTTTAAAAATATATGTAAATGTACTGCGACCCACAGTGATGTGCATTTACATTTCTGCATGCACCATATTTCACACCCATTTTAATGAACCCCACTGGGCATTCTCATTCTTTTGTTAAGCTAGAATTGGACTAAAAAGAGTGCCTCCCAAAGGTTCAACCAATAAATTGTGAGTACACTGATGGCCAACATGGACCACTTGCCAGACCCTGAATATAGCTCCTTCTCTTGCATGGGTTTTTCCTGAAACTGCATTTCATACCTTGGTGTAGAAATGTGGAAGGCACTGTTCATAAGTCATCTCAGCCCTCTATTTCTTCTGGAAGCTTCTCTGGCCCATTTTGTACACAATATATTTTCCCTACTGTGAGCTCATTATGACATTTGTCTAACCCTACATACATGTCTCTTCTCCTTCTTTCCTCCCCATTCTTTCTCCATATTCTACCCTCTCCCCACCTACCCGTACATATATACATAAAGCTGAGCTCCCAGGGAAAAGGGGCTCACGTTCACGTTTCTAGCTTCCAGTAATGGGTGCTTCCCACACTAGCAGTATCATAAGTTTTTTTTTTTTATTGATTGTTCAAAACATTACAGAGCTCATGATATATCATCTTTCATACATTAGACTCAATTGGGTTTTGAACTCCCATTTTTACCCCACATACAGATTGCAGAATCACAACTGTTACATACTCACATTATTACATAATGGCATATTAGTGACTGTTGTATTCTGCTACCTTTCCTATCCCCTACTGTCCCCCCTCCCCTCCCCTCCCCTCCCCTCTTCCCTCTCTACCTCCTCTGCTGTTGTTCAATTCTCTCCCCTTTTTCCCCCCTCCCTCTTGCCCCTCATAACCTCATAATTTTGTGTATCATTGAAGGTCTCCTACCATTTCCATATGCTTTCCCTTCTCTCTCCCTTTCTCTCCCCCCATTCGTCTTTGTTTACTATTAGGCTTTTCCTCATGCTCTTCCTTCCTGTTCTGTTCTTAGTTGCTCTCTTTATATCAAAGAAGACATTTGGCATTTGTTTTTTAGGGATTGGCTAGCTTCACTTAGCATAATCTGCTCTAATGTCATCCATTTCCCTGAAAATTCTATGATTTTGTCATTTCTTAGTGCTGCATAATACTCCATTGTGTATAGATGCCACATTTTTTTTATCCATTCATCTATTGAAGGGCATCTAGGCTGGTTTCACAGTCTAGCTATTGTGAATTTTGCAGCTATAATCATTGATGTGGCCGTATCCCTATAGTGTGCTCTTTTAAGGTCCTCAGGGAATAGTCCGAGAAGGGCGATAGCTGGGTCGAATGGTGGATCCATTCCCAGCTTTCCCAGGAATCTCCATACTGCTTTCTAAATTGGCCTCACCATTTTGCAGTCCCACCAGCAGTGTACAAGTGTACCCTTTTCCCCACATCCTCGCCAACACTTATTGTTGTTTGACTTCATAATGGCTGCCAATCTTACTGGAGTGAGATGGTATCTTAGGGTGGTTTTGATTTGCATTTCTCTGATTGCTAGAGATGGTGAGCATTTTTTCATGTACTTGTTGATTGATTGTATGTCCTCCTCTGAGAAGTGTCTGTTCAGGTCCTTGGCCCATTTGTTGATTGGTTGTTTGTTATCTTATTGTTTAATTTTTTGAGTTCTTTGTACATTCTGGATATTAGGGCTCTATCTGAGGTGTGAGGGGTAAAAATTTGTTCCCATGATGTAGGCTCTCTATTTACCTCTTTTATTGTTTCTCTTGCTGAGAAAAAACTTTTTAGTTTAAGTAAGTCCCATTTGTTTATTCTTGTTATTAACTCTTGGGCTATGGGCATCCTATTAAGGAATTTGGAGCCTGACCCCACTATATGTAGATCGGAGCCAACATTTTCTTCTATCAGACGCACCGTCTCTGATTTGATATCTAGCTCCTTGATCCATTTTGAGTTAACTTTTGTGGATGGCGAGAGAAAGGGATTCAATTTCATTTTGTTGCATATGGATTTCCAATTTTCCCAGCACCATTTGTTGAAGATGCTATCCTTCCTCCATTGCATGTTTTTAGCTCCTTTATCAAATATAAGATAGTTGTAACTTTGTGGATTAGTCTCTGTGTCCTCTATTCTGTACCATTGGTCCACCTGCCTGTTTTGGTACCAGTACCATGCTGTTTTTGTTACTATTGCTTTGTAGTACAGTTTGACCTCTGGTATCACTATACCTCCAGATTCACACTTCCTGCTTAGAATTGCTTTTGCTATCCTGGGTCTTTTGTCTTTCCATATGAATTTCATGATTGCTTTATCTATTTCTACAAGAAATGCCATTGGGATTTTGATTGGCATCGCATTAAACCTGTAGAGAACTTTGGGTAATATCGCCATTTTGATGATGTTAGTTCTGCCTATCCATGAACAGGGTACATTTTTCCATCTTCTGAGATCTTCTTCTATCTCTCTCTTTAGGGTTCTGTAGTTTTCATTGTATAGATCTTTCACCTCTTTTGTTAGGTTGATTCCCAAGTATCTTATTTTCTTTGAGGATATTGTGAATTGAGTGGTTTTCCTTATTTCCATTTCAGAGGTTTTGTTGCTGATATACAGGAATGCCTTTGATTTATGCGTGTTGATTTTATAACCTGCTACTTTGCTGAATTCATTTATTAACTCTAGCAGCTGCTTTGTAGACCCTTTTGGGTCTGTTAGGTATATTATCATGTCATCCGCAAATAGCGATAATTTAAGTTCTTCTTTTCCTATTTTTATGCCTTTAATTTCTTTTGTCTGTCTAATTGCTCTGGCTAGTACTTCGAGAACTAAATTGAATAGAAGTGGTGATAGAGGGCATCCCTGTCTTGTTCCAGATTTTAGAGGGAATGCCTTCAGTTTTTCTCCATTTAGGATGATGCTAGCCTGAGGTTTAGCATATATAGCTTTTACAATGTTGAGGTAAGTTCCTGTTATCCCTAGTTTTTCTAGTGTTTTGAACATAAAGGGATGCTGTACTTTGTCAAATGCTTTTTCTGCATCTATCGAGATGATCATATGGTTCTTGTCTTTAAGTCTGTTGATGTGGTGAATAGCATTTATTGATTTCCGTATATTGAACCAGCCTTGCATCCCAGGGATGAATCCTACTTGATCATGGTGCACAAGTTTTTTGATATGTTTTTGTATTCGATTCGCCAGAATTTTATTGAGAATTTTTGCATCCAAGTTCATTAGAGATATTCGTCTGTAGTTTTCTTTCTTTGAAGTCTTTGTCTGGTTTTGGGATCAGGTTGATGTTGGCCTCATAGAATGAATTTGGAAGAGCTCCTTCTTTTTCTATTTCTTGAAATAGCTTGAAAAGTATTGTTATTAATTCTTCTTTGAAGGTTTTGTAGAACTCTGCTGTATACCCATCCGGTCCAGGGCTTTTCTTGGTTGGTAGTCTTTTGATGACTTCTTCTATTTCTTCATTTGTTATTGGTCTGTTTAAATTGTGTGTGTCTTCCTGTCTCAATCTGGGCAGATCATATGCCTTAAGAAATTTATCGATATCTTCACTATCTTCTATTTTATTGGAATATAGGGTTTCAAAATACTTTCTAATTATCTTCTGTATTTCTGTAGTGTCTGTTGTGATATTGCCTTTTTCATCCCGTATGTTGGTAATTTGAGTTTTCTCTCTTCTTCTCTTCATTAGCATGGCTAAGGGCCTGTCTATCTTATTTATTTTTTCAAAGAACCAACTTTTAGTTTTATCAATTTTTTAATGTTTTTTTTTTGTTTCAATTTCGTTGATTTCTGCTCTAATTTTAATTATTTCTTGTCTTCTGCTACATTTGCTGTTGTTTTGCTCTTCCTTTTCTAGGTTTTTTGTGGTGTTGCGTGAGTTCATTTATTTGTTGGTTATTTCTTTTTTTGAGGAAAGAACTCCAAGAAATGAATTTTCCTCTTAAAACTGCTTTCAATGTGTCCCATAGATTCTGGTATGTTGTGTCTGTATTATCATTTGTCTCTAAGAATTTTTTCATCTCCTCCTTTATGTCTTCTGTAACCCATTGATCATTCAGTAACATATTGTTCATTTTCCATGTGATGTAGGATTTTCCCTTCCTTCTTTTATCATTGATTTCCAATTTCATTCCATTGTGATCAGATATGGTGCATGGTATTATCTCCACGCCTTTATATTTACTGAGCTTTACCTTATGGCATAATATATGGTCTATCTTTGAGTAGGATCCATGTGCTGCTGAGAAGAATGTGTATCCACTTGATGATGGTTGATATATTCTATATATGTCGGTTAAGTCTAGGTTATTGATTGTGCTGTTGAGTTCTATAGTTTCTTTATTCAGTTTTTGTCTAGAGGATCCGTCTAATGGCGAGAGCGGTGTGTTGAAGTCACCCATAATTATTGTGTTGTGGTCTATTTGACTCTTGAACTTGAGGAGAGTTTGTTTTATGAACGTTGCAGCTCCATTGTTTGGTGCATACAAATTGATAATTGTTATGTCTTGTTGGTGGATGGTTCCTTTTAACAGGATATAGTGTCCTTCTTTATCCTTCTTGATTAACTTAGGTTTAAAGTTGATTTTATTCGATATGAGTATGGCCACTCCTGCTTGCTTCCCAGGGCCATGTGAGTGGTATGATTTTTCCCAACCTTTTACCTTCAGCCTGTGTATGTCTTTTCCTATCATATGAGTCTCTTGAAGGCAGCATATTGTTGGATTTGTTTTTTTGATCCAGGTTACTAGCCTATGTCTCTTGATTGGTGAGTTTAGGCCATTAACATTTAAGGTTACAATTGAGATATGATTTGTACTTCCAGTCATGCTTCTTTATTTATTTATTTTAGTTTGGCTGGTTTTACTTTTTGGTTATTTTCCTCCCCCTTTATTGAGACACCTCCTGCTGTTAGTTTTGGGCACTATTTTTCAATTCCTCTTCTTGTAGTATTTTGCTAAAAATGCTTTGCAGTGCTGGTTTTCTTGCTGCGAATTCTTTTAGCTTTTGTTTATCGTGAAAGATTTTAATTTCATTGTCAAATCTGAAGCTTAATTTTGCTGGATACAGTATTCTTGGTTGGAATCCATTATTTTTCAGCGTTGGAAATACATTGTTCCAGGATCTTCTCGCTTTCAAAGTCTGTGATGAGAAATCAGTCATTAACCTAATTGGTTTACCCCTGAATGTAATCTGCCTCTTTTCTCTCGTAGCTTTTAATATTCTCTCCTTGTTCTGTACATTGGCTATCTTCATAATTATATGTCTTGGAGTTGGTCTATTATGGTTTTGAATGTTTGGGGTCCTGTAGGCTTCTAGGATTTGGCAATCCATTCCATCTTTCATCTCTGGGAAGTTTTCTAGAATTATTTCATTTAATATGCTGTCCATTCCTTTGGTTTGAGTCTCTGTGCCTTCTTCTATCCCAATGACCCTCAAATTTGGTTTTTTTATGACATCCCATATCTCTTGAATAGATTGCTCATGGGATTTAAGCATCTTTTCTGTGTTGACTATATTCTTTTCAAGTTGATAAACCTTGTCTTCATTATCTGATGTTCTGACTTCTACTTGATCAAGTCTGTTTGTAATATTCTCGTTTGAGTTTTTAATTTGGTTTATATTTTCCTGCAATTCTAGGATTATCGTTTGATTTTTTTTTAAGATCTCTATCTCCTGGTAGAGCTCATTCTTTGCCATTTGAATTTGTTTGTTTAATTCGTTTTCAAAATATACTTTTATTGCTTGGACTTGCTATCTCATGTCTTCCCTAATATTCCTTTCCATTTGAGTTAGGTAGGCCTTGAGTTCATTCCCTATCCCTGCTTCTGATGTTTCTATGTCCTCCTGTAGAATTAAGTTGTCCTGTATTGTTTGTACTCCTTTTTTCCCTTGTTTTCTCATGTTGTCCACGTTACTTTCCAGCTCTATTTGATTGCCGTGTTTCTGCTCTCTTCTATAGATTTGTTTTGTTTCTGTATTACTCTGTTGTTTCTTATGTTGTTAAACTGTACCTGCTAACGTGGATTCTGCTGGGAAGGAATTCCGACGGCCGAGCTCCATTGATGTCACTACTCTGCTATGACGGGCCCCAGGCTCCTTGCTGGGGTGTCCTAATGGGGCTGTGTGACTGGACTGTCTCTGTTTGGTTTCAGCTCCCCGTTGAGGCAGGCGGGCAGTCTCCAGCCGCCCAGTATCTCAGGCAGCAGGCGGGTGATCGGTCCCCGGCGGGGGAGTGGACTTCAGCCACCCAGTCGCGCGGACAGCAGGCCGGCTGTCGCCAGTGGGCGGGCGATCTCTAGGCACCCCGTCCTGCGGTCGGTAGCCGACGGGCGGGCGTTCTCCTACCGCCCAGTTACAGGGGCAGTGGGTGAACTGTTGCCGGTGGGCCTGCGGTTTCCTGCAGCCCAGTCGCAAGGGCCTGGCCTCTAGTCCCCTAGTTTTTCCTGCTAGTCTTGGTTTCTCCTGCTAGACCAGATTTCCCCTGAGTGATGGCTCTCGGCAGTTCAAACTGTACTCTGGACCTGCCGTTTGTTGGGTGTGGAGGGTGTCTATTGGGGACCCCGGAACTCTATTGTTTTGTTCCCGTTGTGGGGGATAGAACTGTACCGCTTCCTTCCCCGTATGAAATCCCGTACTCAGCCCGGGGGTCAGTGCGGGCTTGGCCGGCGGGGTTCCACCGAATGGCAGCCACTTTCCTCCCTGCTTGCTAATTAATCGCTTCTCTGTGGTGTCCCACCTTCTGTAGCCGCGGGGCAGGCCGGGCAAATCCGTCAGCCCGGATCCCCGGGGTCGCACAATTGCCTATTGAGATCCCCGGCACTCTATCATTTGTTTTTTTCTGCTTGCCCCTCCCCCAGCGCTGGCTAGACAGGTTTCGTTTTGGCTGCTGATGGGTGGGGGAGTTGAAGGTCAGGTGTCTCTAGTTTTCCCCTAGTCTTTATGCGGGCTCACTCTGATACTCCCTCCCCCAGAAAGCCTAGGAGGGGTTTTATGCGGATTCCCCGATGTATGGGGAATGGGCTGGGTGACACAGACCTGTTTTATTGTTGCAGTCTGTCAGAGAGTGGCGGTGGATACATCAGCTCTCCAAGATGGTGGCCGCTGATTGCCTTGGTGGAGTTTCCGTTGTGGGGGACGGGACTGTATCGCTTCCTTCCCCGTCTGAAATCGCGGTATCATAAGTTTATGTTTCTACTTCTATGTGAGACAATAGATGTGCTGATATTTATTTCTGCCTCTTTCTTCTTTTGGGGAAGAGTTACATAATAACTAAAGTATAGTAGTTTAAAAATAAGAGAGAAAATTTATTCCAGCCAAAATTTAGGACACGTAGGGCCCTCATTTGGAGAGAAAGTAGTGAGTTTGGGCAAATTTTCTGCTTACTTGAGGAAAAAAGAACAAAATAGCAGCCAGTCGAGGTGGTGGCTCAGGAGGCTGAGGCAGGAGGATGGCAATTTCAAAGCCTGCCTCAGCAAAAGTGAGGCGCTAAGCAACTCAGTGAGACCCTGTCTCTAAATAAAGTACAAAATAGAGCTGGGGATGTGGCTCAGTGGCTGAGTACCTCTGACTTTAATCCCTTGTACCCAACCACCCACCCACCCCCAATAAGAAGAAAATAGCATTTTAAAAGAAGGGAGATGTGGAAAACCCTTGAGTCTTTTAATCTTGTTATCAAAAAATGCCAACACAGAAAGATTTGTGCTATGGACAGTGAGTGCCTCATTGCTGGACCAAAAATAAAACCCTCTGATCATCTGTCATGTGGATTTCCATTGCAGTGAATATGCTGTAGCTAGATCAGCAAATTTCCACGCTGAGCTGGTGCGCTCCATAAAGTCAAAGCTGTGTTAGATGAAACTTTTGTCAGAATGGCCTTTACTTTCATGGAATTTTAAAGGAAAGAGAATGTACATTTCTGTCCTATACCAAACCCTCCTGGGATTATTTATAAGGGCAAATAAGGCAGCTTTTTATTCCAAGCTTTTTCTCATCCAGTGGATATTTCCTCATTCATTGTCCCAGGTTTGCTCTGTGAGGCAAAGAAGCTATTTGTGGACAGAAAGGCCATCTTGAGAAAGAAGAGGGAGCTGGAAATACCTTCCTGAGGGACCGCCCATAGCTCTGCCCTCCCTCCACTGCTACACTGGGTCATATCTCCATCTGATGCAAGAAGAAAAGCAAATGACTCAGAGACTCAGGCAAAGCAGAAAGTCTAGTTCCACACCTCTGAGTTTATCTCTATGCACAATGAGGTTCATTAATCAGAACTGGCATCCTTGCTGATGACAAAAGCTAGAACAACCTTCTTACTTCTAAACGCCTGCCTAATCTATGCACTGACAACTAATGCTTACCTTTTTATTTATTTATTTATTTTTATTTGAGGAAGAATACAGCCTTTTCTTTCATTAGACATGGGATGTTTCAGTGACAAATTACTCTGGAATTGTGGGGGAGAAGGGAATCTAGAAATTTAGATTCATTATAAAACATGAGAACAGAATGGGGGTAGGAGTTTAGTAGGATAGTGTCTGGCTGGCTGAGTATTTAAGGAGGAAAAGCAATGTGCAGTGCAGATTGGGAATGAAGGCCAGATTTGGCAGGGACTGGAGAATTATTTTATCCTGGTTTTTTCAGACCATAAGTAACTGTATCTCAGAGAATGTGCTTGCTATAACAGCATAGACTGAGCAAGCTACATACCCACCTCCTCTAAAATTGGCTGCTGATACACAATGCTAAATATTAGTCTGGGCTTGTGTTTACAACTTTTGTTTCTCCTAGTGGAAGCAGCTGATGAATTTATTTTTTATTATTCAAGTGTCATGGGTTGAATTGTTTCCCAGAAAGGGTGTGCTGAAGTTGAAATCCCAGGTATCTTTGAATGTGTTTTTTTTTTTTTTTGGAAAAAAGGGTCTTTGCGGTCATAATAAGGTAAAATAAGGTCATATTGGATTGAGGTGGGGCTTAAATCCTAAGATTAGTGTCCTTAGAAGAGTTCCCTTCAGAAGGTCCTTATAGTGTTTGTATTTAAAGATAGAGACCCAGACTTAAGGAAGAAGGACATGTGACAGAAGCCATAGAAACTGGAGTGACACAAGATACCCAGGAATTGTAAACTACAAAGTAGCAAATCACAAGAAAAAGAAGTGCTCAGAATCTCTAGGAACCTGCAGAAACTGGAAGTGGCAAGGAAGGATTCTTCCCTAGAGACTACAAGGGACCATGCCCCTGCTGACACCTTGCTTTTGGTCTTCAAAAAAAAAAAAAAAACAGGAAGAGATATTTAAGCATCTGCAATTCAACGAGACATACCTTGGTTAGGAAAGAGCCTGCAGGTTCTTCACAGAGGAACAGGCTTCAGGGAAAGCAGTGCTGAATGTCATTTCTCTCTTTTACTGAGTCTCTAACCAGTTTCATTTCTGCCAGTGGTCTGATGATGTCTCTTCATTTTACTCTTAAAATAATAATAATAATAATAATAATAATAAAAATAATAATCAGAGTTTCAGATCTACTGAAGTCCAAATCCCAGGTATCTTTGAATGGGGCTTTCTAACAGACTGTTTGGTACCTCCAAAGACTTTAAGGAATAAAGTTAGTAAGGAACAGAAAAGCAAAATATTTCAGGCAAAATGATTGTCAGTAATGTGATGGTGGGCATTGGCATTTCTTAGCCTTCCAGAACCTCTGGCCCCCCAGTGAAGCAACATGTCCATGTTAGGAATATTGAGCCACTCTTTATTCCAGCCTCAGTCCCTAATAGTAGGGGTGGGAGCCTGAGTATGCTGTTAGATTATTTCTGCTACAAAACACAGCACAGTGGTAGAGACCACTATAGCAACTAAAGGCTTACATCCCCTGGAAGTTTCAAGGCAAGCAAAAAAATTTTCTTTTAAGAAAATTAAAATGCAAATTGCAATGTCTGCTTAACATCCTTTGGAGAATCCTAATGCTATAAATATACTATTTACGCCTAGGTAGGTGCATTAGGTGCATAATTGCGTTAATATGCAGGAGAGCAGCTCATCTTGCTTGTTAAATCTTCCCCCTACATTTTACAGCTTTACAAATGTCAGGCTGTTAGACCATAACTCTCCTGTTGAGGACCTTGTTACCTATAAAGCATTCATATCTGCCACATAAAAGATGCAGGTGAGGTACAGATTTGGCAATTAATCTATACATCTTTATCTGTCTACTGGTCTTGCCTATTTTTTAAACAACAATTATATTTTCCTGGGTATCTTTTAAAAAGCACCACTGTTACCATATATGTTCAGTTTGAGGATGAAACACTCAGTTGAAATTGGTAGGTGGTCCAATTGGAAGCACTTCCTAAATCATCATCATCATCATCATCATCATCATCCAGATAGAGTCAAAATTTTAAGACATTTTGCACAAGTTTCAGGAGGAGATCTCCAAGTTTCTTGACTTGGTTCCAGCAAAATTGCAAGGTGGAGCAAAATTGGCCAGCACTCCTCCAGTTTCCTGCTCTTGTGAAGTACCCACCCCTTGCACAAACAAGCCATCTGGAAGTCCAAGCTTTGCCACATGTATATATCACTCAAGGCAATGCTTTTAGCTATAAGTCTTTCTTTATTTCTATCCTCTAACCTGTCTTGTCAGAACATGCTATTTTAGAAAACAGGAATAAAAGTACCCTAGAGTGTTAATAATTAAAACCTCTGAGATTTGGGCAGCAGAGTTATATCATTTGGGAATCTGTGCCCCTCACTATTGCCTCTATGTTAGCTCTGTTAATTTCTTGTCTTACCCAACATTGCTAAGAAGCCTGACAGCTAATGCTCCTTCCACCAAGAGACACTTCTACCCCTCTTGCCCTCCTGGAAAGGAAGGCTCAGCATGTCTCCCCAGTTCTTACAGTGAGAGCTCTGTGACCAGCAGCCTAGTAGTGATTTCATGATTCCTTTCACTTCTGGAGTGAGACATTAACCTAAAGGAATGGAATAAATGACCCTGATAGGTCAAATATTTTTCTTGCCATTTATGGGGCTGGCTTTTCCCCAGTAGTATATCAGTAGAATAATAATCAAATCCTCAAATGTTTTTATGCTGGGGGTGCTGGGGAAGGGGCTGCATTACTGGGACTATATCAATGTGTGACTCGACTCAATTTGCATTTCTTAGAGGAATCTACTAAGCACACTTTGTATTTAGCCTGAATGTGAATAGGTTAAATCCTAGGGGAATACTTATAAGAATCTTACAAACAATCCCCAAAGAAATTAGAATGTATGTTCCTTTTTTATGATAACTCTCAAGTCCCCAGGACAAAATCTATAATGTCTTATATCTGTTAAGGCAATTTATTACCAGCCCGCTTCACTAACTCAGGCTCCTTAGAATTTTGAAGGACAACTTTCAGTCACTTTGCCAAAAAGGTTTTATCCGAAGCAAATACTGTATTTTTTTTTTCTCTGAGATGTGGTATTTAGGTACATCAATTACCTGAACTTGAACTTAAAATAATCCTGTATTTTAAAAAATCTTTTCAAGTATTACTAAATATTTACTATATCACAATTCCTAGAGCAAGTGATCATTAAAGATGTTCCATATGTTAAAATGAAATAATGATAATGCCTTCCAGTTTGTGTAGCATTTCCAAAGCAGTATTAATAATTATAGCAATGATTTCTTGAGTCCTACCCAGTTTTAAAAAGGTTATTTCATTTAATTATTTTGTGTACTTTAAAAAATCGTTATAGGTAGTAAAAAAAAAATGTTATTTTTAGGTGCATCTTAGAACTGATGACAGGGAAGAATTGATGATTATGGGGAAGCTCAGGGTTTTAAACTGAGTTCATCTTTTTCTCATTCCGAATTTCTTCTTTTTATCTTGGACATTTACCACACTTTGATTTACAAAATGTTGCTCCATCTGTTTCTGAGGATAGACTAGTAAGCATCACAGGAGAACAAGTTATTGTTTCCATCTAACAGATAAGAAAGTTGAGCATAAAAATAACTAGTTTGTGCTATGTAGCTGATTAGTAAGACAACAGAAACAAATCCCTGGGGTTCCTGGATCCAAGTCTGAGCTCTCTTCTCCAGAACATGATAGCAATGTGAAACATGATTGAGATTAGGCTATGTTCACTCTGCAACTTACCTCCAGTAAAACTCAGGCCAGGGACATTGTGAGTTACAAAGTTCAACATACTGAACACTTTGTAGATTTGAATTATAAGATACAATGAGGGGAACCAAACAATTCTACATTTAATTGCCCACACAGCACGCCATCATCTGTATAGCTGAACTTAAAGGTAATGGTGCACTGGTAAATTGGATCTTTAAGAAGAGCAGTCTTTATGTGTGGGGTTTGCCAATTCCCATTGTGTAAATATTTCCTTCAAAACCAGCTTTAACTTAGCTAGGCGAAGTCACTTGTTATGCATGATGGTTACTTGTGTTTGTCAACTTGATTGGATTGAGGAACTAGAAAATGGATAAAGCACAGTTCTGGATGTGTCTATAATGGTATTTCCAGAGACAATTGGCATATGGGTCAGCAAATGCAGACTGCACCTTCTAATAGTCTCGTGACCCAGATGAAATAAAAAAAGCAGTAGGAAGCTCGTACATGCACGCACATGACACTTCTTGAACTACTATGCTCTTGCTTCTGCCTGTCATCCATGGACATTGAACTCTGGATTCTTCAGGTCTTCCAACTCAGAGTGAGGCTACATCATTGCTTTCTGATGTTCTGAGATTTCCTGTTTCTTGAAATGAGCAGTTACTCATTCCCTCAGTTCTTCAGCCTTCAGACCACCATTGAGTACTGAGGGGGGATTACTCAGCCTATAATCATGTAAGCCAATCTAATAAATCCATTCTTATAATAATGTGCATAAATGCAGATTTAGATATATAGACTCTTGGGTTTTCTTTCTTTCTTTTTTCTTTTTTTGGGGGGTGGGGTGGGGAACACTGATTAATACAACAATGGATAGGAAAAGGTGTGCATATTCAATTTCTGTAAGCCAATGGAAACTAACCCAGCATGCCACTGCCAAAGTCATAAGCAATCATGAACAATTCTGAGTCTCTTCCCTAAAAAAACGCAACTATCAAGATCATCTTTAAAAACTATGAATGTCCTGGGAAGAACGCAACAGAGAGTTTTTACACAACTAGATTGGAGACCAGTGGTCTCCCTGGTGCTGGTTTCTGACAACAAATGGAAAAGGGAGTACTAGAAAAGCAGTTCCAAGAATGAGGATGGGAGATGCAGGACAGGTGCGTTTCACTTATCAGTAAGTAAGTGTTAAAAAGAGAAACCCAGACATAAAAATAAAGATAGACTTGAGATGGAATAAGAATAACACAAAGCAGAGAAAAATGCATAAGGATAAGGATAAAGTGTTGGCATCTGGTGCAGAGTAAGCCTAAGAAGTGCGGCTTCACCTGAGTCAGGTTTCAGATAGACAAGTTATTCCAGGTCCTAGAGCCAGGAGACCTGGGGATTTTACATCTTCTATCTCAGCCATGCCATTCAATTATCTTTTAAAACATACTTCCTGGGCTGGGGATGTGGCTCAAGCGGTAGCGCGCTCGCCTGGCATGCGTGCGGCCCGGGTTCGATCCTCAGCACCACATACCAACAAAGATGTTGTGTTCGCTGAAAACTAAAAAAAAAATAAATAACTATTAAAAATTCTCTCTCTCTCTCTCCTCTCTCACTCTCTCTTTAAAAAAAAAAATTAAAAAAAATAAAAAAAAAATAAAACATACTTCCTTATATTTTCCAGTCTAGCTGGGACTCCTTGCAGGCTTGGGAACTTCTGACACCAGCCAAGTGACAAATTCATCATCCTAGAAGGTGCAGAAGATTTCCCCTATAGAGTCATCAGTGATGCTCTTTGTACCTGTTGGGAGTCTCCCCAGCTCCAAAGACTAACTTCCCCATCCCCCAAGAAGAGCCGTCCAAAGATGAGCCCTGCTGGCTCACATGCTCCTTAACCACCAATCAGAAAGCACCCCATGCCAACTGTCAAACAGTTCAACCATTAAACTGTCATAACTGTCAAACCACCCCGGCTCTATAAATATGCAGAGCTCTTCCTCAATAAATGAGCATTTTCTCCAACAACGAACCTTGTTCATTCTTTCAGTAGCCATGCACTCCTTTCTCCTCTCTGATCTCTGGCCTGATCCTCCTGCATGCCATCCCCATGTCACAGTTGACCCTTTGGTGAGCAGAAGGAAAACTGTGGGTACAGGCTTATCCTCCAAACTCTCGTGTGCTCAGTCTGTGGGTAGAAGGACTAAGGACCAGGAAACGACACTCTCTCTTTAGCTTTCTCTTTACTAGTATAATGGGAACTCTGACTGGGAAAAGGAAGCATCATTTAAAGAGAGAACAGGGAGAAAAGGGTCAGGTGACAATAGCAGAGAATTCACAATTCACTTTGCTTCTATCTGTATATACAGCCTCCCCCACCTGTCCTAAGAATCTGAGGTCCTGTTCATTTGTCAGCTCTCCATCCTAATACGCTGGGCTTCAGCTTCTTAGAAGTCAGTATTTCCAAAGAAGGAGGGCCTATTACTGTTACTTCCATAGCAGATGGCTGCTAATCCCCACAAGTAAACAAACAGAAGTAGGTTGCAAACAGATACATCTCATACCTCTGAATATCATTAATTTGCAAGAA
The DNA here is from genome assembly GCF_964194105.1 of Spermophilus citellus. NCBI lineage: Eukaryota > Metazoa > Chordata > Mammalia > Rodentia > Sciuridae > Spermophilus > Spermophilus citellus. The sequence goes on along the minus strand of NC_138198.1, from coordinate 100,306,723 downwards.
TACCAGGGTACCCATTTCCAATTAGTGGAGAGTGTGAATCTGGAAGCAGTACTGAGGAAACCTAACCAACAGAGCCAAAGTGCAGGGTCAGACTTCCATCCTTCAGGCCCCAGACCCAAAAGAAAGAATTCAGGAGCCACTTAACCTTGTTGCCTTTGTTTTCTCATCTGTGAAACAGTAGGTAATAAAATCCCCCTGCTTGCTCACTGGGTTTTATGTGAGTGAACTAATTAATGATTTCACAAAGTCTAATACAATGTAACATGTAATTGAAAAGTTTAATCATCGAGGTAATAGTCCAATAATAGTAGGTTGCAGAGTAGTGATAAATAGCACTTTTTACATGAAGATATTACCATTTTGATATTTTCTCTCTGATCTGCATTTTCAAATTAGAAACGTATATAATTTCAGTCTTATTCCCATTTTTATAGTACTGTTTAATTCTCCAAAGCTGCTTCCTCTATTGTTTTTACTGTAATATTTCAACCAAGCAGAGAATCACTGTAGATTCCAATAATAACTGGACATTCTAATTAAAAGTTTTTATGCCCAGGAGTCATAATACCAAAATAGATGATCTATACCACAATTTACACAATTGGAAAACTCACTTTTTTTCATTTATGTTTTCCACATTAGATAAAAAGTTGTCTTCCCGGTCGTAATATCTTAACCCTTTGAATATTGTTCCAATATTTTTATATTTTGTCTTTTTTTCCTAAGCCTTTGCACAGTTGCTGCCTCCACCAGAAATGCTCACCATCAGACTTCATAGAGATGCTTCTTTCTAGAAAATTCCTACACCTATTTCAAAAAGTAAACTAGATTTTGTTCTGTAACACTCTCTCACACCCCACCAAGAAAGCCTAGGCTCCGTTCGTGTTTTTAATTTGTTTTGTACTTAAGCATCTTCATTATTGGGATTATCATAACACATTGCTTTGATTTGAATGTTTCTTAAACGCTTTCACTGTCACCCTCATAGTACCAGGAAAGGGAGTGACATGTTAGAAGAGGTAATTCCTCTTGCAGCAATTTAAAAATGGAAATGGTCTCTTCTGATACATGCTACTCCCTTTCCTCGTATCATGTATTAGAAGAGACCACAGAGTTGTGAAAATGGTTTTGAGAAGAGTTTTCACACTCCATGCAGCTGAGAACTGCAAACTACGTCATATTCAACTCCATAGCCTCCAAGAACAGGATACCCCTGGGGTTGCCCCAGACCCTGTGAGTTTCTGGATGATCCCTGCCGTATTGTACTCTTGCCTGCACAGCTGGCATGCTTCTGAAATGGCCTTTCCACCCTGCTTGATAAACTCCCACTCATCCCTCATATTAGTTATCGTGTCCTCCGCGTGGAGACCCTTGATGCTTTATGTCTCACCTTCTATTCTTTGTACTTCCCCAGAATATTCACAAGCCACTACTTCACTTTTCCCACTATCCAAAGTCCATATGTGCACACCTCTTCCCCTTCAGGCTGGTAGTGTCTTCCAGGTAAGGACAGTACTTGGTGCTTCCTTGAAACAGCAGGTCTGATCACAAGACCTGATACATAGTTAAATCATTACTACCCAGGTGTGGTGGCACACACCTGTACTCTAAGCTATCTAGGAGGCTGAGGTAGGAGGATCACAAGTCCAAGTTCAGCCTCAGCTATTTAGCAAGACTCTGTCTCAAAATAAATATAGAAAAGTCTGGAGTGTAACTCAGTAATAGAGTGCCCCTGGGTTCAATCATCTGTACAATAATAATAATAATAATAATAATAATAATACTTTGAATTAAATTTAAAATAATTTTAAAAACTGTTGAATGGATAAATGAATTAGTGTTAGCTCTAATTATTATGCAGGCTGACTGGAAGAAGAAAATTAGTCTTGATCTTTTACTCACTAAGTATAATACACAACATTTTCTTTTCCTAAAGGGCATAATAATATTTTAAGATATACTTGAATAGATATTGAGCTTATTTTTCACTAAATTTATCTGGGAGTCTTTTCCTGGGCAAGATAATTCTGGGTACCACCCTTGTTTTACACATTAGGCCCAAACTCACCCCACTATACAATTTCAGATTCCACTTTCTCCAAGTTTGAGAATTATTTCCCAGACAACTTTGGAAGATATTTTTTTTTCTTACCTGCACTACTGCATCCAATAAATGAAATTTTGCAACCACACATGAAAGTTGTCTATTTTATCTGTGGCCTGGAGAGGGAAAACTGATGGGGAGTATTCAAGAATAAGCCTCACACATGCTAAATTTTAAAGACTCCTAGTGCTTGAGAAGAGATATACGGTCTGGATACAAAGTTTAAAATCTAACTATTTCAGCATATTTTTTTTTCAATCCATGCCATATGGAAAAAAATTATTTTGTTCACCAAGATTGACAGACTCATAAATTTTTCCATTCCTTCTGCTAACGGCTTTTATTGTACAACTCTTAAATTACTGCCAATTAAAACTAAGTGTACGCATTGGTGATACAATCTTGTTCTAGAATTTGTACATAGAAAATAAGAAACTGAAAGCTTTTGTTAAGAGTGTGAATTGTAGCATCATTTTTAAAGAAGATCCTTGATCAATATAATTTAACATATATTCACTCTCCCCACCACACACATATATATTTGTTTTGAATGAAGATTAGTCCTTACCACCAGCACCACTGCCATCATTATCTTAGTCATCATCCACTAACATTTACTGGGCACCATTGATTGATAGTTGCACTGGCTTGGATGAGTATTTTCTTTGCCAGAGGCTAGAAGAATAGGATGAAGCACCCTGACTTCTCTAAAGGAAATAGCCAAAGGGAAATGTTGAATAAGTTGGTGTCATCATCATTACCATCCATGGATTCTCAGCTCTGCAGAGAAAAACCAGAGCTCCTTTGTTTCCATGTAAAAGAGAAAAAATCTTAACTTTGTCACTGAAAGAAAATTTATTAGTAACTCCTAAACACCACAAAAGATCACAAAATAGGATCAAACCATAAATTTCTTTTGCCTTGTAACTTCTTCATGTCTCCTACAATTTGTATCTGGAATATCCCTCAAAGGCCCATGGTTCATGGCTTGGTCCCCATCTTGGAGTTATTGAAAGGTGCTAGAAGCTTTAATAGGTGGGGCCTAGTGATGATAGAGATCTTTAGGTTATTGGGGGTATTCCCTTGAAAGGGATAGAAGGACCCCCATCTCTTTCCTCCTTCTGTTTCTCTCTGTCACTTTCTAATTATGAGGTGAGCAGTTTTGCTGTCATATTTCTGCCTTGATGTGTTGCCTCACCACAGTCTAAAAAACAGGCCCAACAGATCATGGTCTAAAATCTCCACAACTGTGAGATAAAACAAACCTTTTCCCTTTCTAAGTTGATTTGTGTCAGGTATTTGTTACAGTGATTAAAAATAAAAAAGTAGAAGAAGAAAGAAAAACTGACACAATACATTTGTTAAATGGACTGTGCGTCCCTTGTTTACTAAACAATATAGTTCTTCTCTGGACGGAATAATAATTACAGTGGGCCACTCAGACATATCTCATACAGCCCGCAATAGTGAACTGATTGTGCTATTGTACGACATTTTGGTAGCTTGTCTTTAGAGGAGAAAAAGTCCAAAATCATATCCCAATAGCCTTCCCCCATGTGATTTGTATGTAACTAGTTTCCAGATCAAGGAAATTTTCTCAGGCTGGACCATCAGATCAGACTTTGTAGAGAAGAATAGAACCACCATTATAGTTATTTTCTTATTTTTTTAGGATTTCTTTCTGGAAGAAAGTGATTTTTTAAAGCAAGGTTTAAGAGCAAAATTGTTAAGTGAAGCACAATTCTGTTTTAACCTCTGTCTGGTTTTTCCACATTCTCTTCCTACTGAGCTACTTCTTTCCTTCATGCCTTCTTCCCTCTTCCTTCCCCAAACTCCTCCAAGTGCTCCCAGTGGAAATGCTCATACTGTACCACTCATCTGCAGCATGGTGGGAATTTAAGTCATGGTTATTTCTTTTAAGCCTTCTTTTTAACATCAACGTGGCATGCTTACATAGCTGCTAAACGAATTGCAGGTAGCAGTGACTGAATAGGAATAAAATCTTTTCGGAGCAGGAAATCATATCCTTTTGCAATCAAACACAGATTTCTGGCTTTGCTACCAAAGAATAAATAAAGACTGCTTAGATTAAGTGGCAATTTTCATCACTACTGGCCATGTTGAGCCATTTATTCCTGCTGCTTCCTCCCTGGCACCCTCATGGAGAAAAACCTGCTGCAGAGACAGGACAACCTTCTCTCTTCATTTCCCCATTGAGAGTATGGATGCCCTTTAACTCTAATCCTGCCGGATAAGCTTCTGTTGGAGGCTGTTCATCAGGCCAAAACACAATACTGAAACCTTACCAGATGCCCTCTATGTAAGGTATTATTTTTACACATCATAAAAGATATAAATAAATCTCAGACTTTTATCTTGATTCAGCCACTCCTGAGTTAATCATAAATTAATCGTTTTCATGTTCAGTTTACATTTCTGATATTATTGCACAAGCTCTGTTTATGTAAACACATCTGATTCAATCTAAGCATCTCAGTGCTCATCTTTAAAAATGAGTGGTTTCCACTATAAAACTCTAAACAAAAACTGAAATGTATATAATTATATGTTAAATTTGTGTGGTTCTTGAAGCAAGTTATGAATATTGGTCCCTATGGTAACATTCATAAATAGTTTAGATATTGAAAGTTTCAGTGGAATAAGTGTGTGGTTACCCTAGCTGTGCACTTATATGAAAAGAATATTGATTTCTATTATGAATACAGTAACTTAAAATCCTAAGTGTTGGCATGGGAAGGAAGGAGACCTTGGAGATATTGCTAGTATATTAGAAACTGTAGGAAATATTCTTCGAAAGGATTTGAAAGAATTTGATATCAGTCCTGTGGGTTCTTAGGATAAAGGAATGAAGATTTTCATGTCTTTTCTTTCGTGCAAGATTTAATTTCCTGGGGGTAACATTGTGTGCTAGTCATTGGCACCAATACTTCAACATGCAATCCTTTAAGAACAAACAAAATATTATGCCTTATTAATGATAATAACATAGATGATAACCTACAAAAATCATTCTTATAACATTGTAGGACCATTGTGTCTTCCCTCCAGCCCCGCTATTCTTTCTTTCTTCAACAGGCATTTATTGAGCACCTGCTATATGCCTATCATTTTTGTGGGTGCTCAGATTATAGATAGTGATGAATCTTTTTTAGCCAAGAATTCTGCTTTGCAGAGTTTACATTTTTTTTTCTTCAAGGGAATCAGATTATAAGCAAGCAAATCAGAGTGAATGCAAGATGACTAAGAGACTTCAGAATAGTGAGTTTTGCATGGAAATAAGAGAGCTTCATGGCAAGAAGAGCAATTTTTTTTTTTGAAAGCATGAAAAACGAGAAAGAGCCAACCATGTAAAAACTATGGGAGAATAATTACAGATGGAGGGATGAACTGGTGCAATGGCCTTGAGAAAAATGTGTATGAGGAACAGAGGGAAGCCAGGCTTCCCTTATGAGTCAGGTGAGCCTCTTCCCAGGGTTACTATCACTACACTGTTCTCGTTCAGACCCCCTCACTTGAACTCTGCTATTTTCTCACCAATTTCAGTCTCCTGCTTTTGTGTTCTTGATATTCAAATCATCCCTCTCTATCACAGCTCTAACAATGGATCTGGACAGACTTTGTCTGCATGGCCCAAAGCCCTCAAGCATAGCTTCTGTAAACCCATCTTCTGCCTCCACTCCTAAAACTCCCATTCCTACATCCTCTACTGCGGACAGGCCATGTATTCTGCTACCCTCTCACATTTATTCAGTCCATTCTCAAAGAGCCTCCCACAGGCTACCTTCCTACCTCTGTCCACATAGTTCAAATTCAACACACACTTTCAGACCTACACTTAAGACACTAAGATCTAACACCAGATTTTCCTCAAAATCTTCCCAATGTATTAGAATCTCACATACAATATATATAACAGAGCCTATCTGTGTAATTCATTTGTCCTTTAATTAAAATCTGCTTTGCCATGTCTTTTTTATTAGTAAGAAATATTATTTACCTTTTATTTATGTTCACCTGCCTGCTTGATTTCTTGCTTTAAGTCTTCCCATTAATGTAAATATTTTGGGGGCAAATCTAGGTGGCATGCTTCCTTCCTCTCCATTCCACAGCCCAGCATGTGCCTGGCACACGGTAGGTGCTGCTTATGATTTAAGATAATCTTAACCTTTCCCTGTTGACTTAATACATAAGAATATTTTTGGTAGCCTGTCTTTTAATATGTGAGTTCCTTTATTAAATATCTATATAAAAGAATGAATAATTATGGTAGAGCTATGGTAAATAGGCTCTAAGCCCCTTCCCAGAAATATTTGTGTAATGCACATTAGCTCTCAGCTCTATTGACTCAGAAGCCTCAAGAGGCAACACTACACAGGTAAAGTAATGGTTTTATAAATGATGAATGGAATAGCATAGAAATAGATGAGAGACCCCAAGGAGAATTTTCTAGCCAGCATGGAGTAGAAACAGCCAAGAAACAAAAACCATTTTTTATAATGTCACAACTCATATAAAATCCTAACCCTCCATTAAAATCCTAGGGGAAGAAATCTCCAGAAACTCAGAACTACCAATCGTGATAAGTACTTGCTGATGTTAATCTAACTTATAATATAATTTTTATTTTTAAAAAAGGAAAATATTTATGAATACTTGGAAATACAGATTTTGACCTTGGGGATGGTTTCGTGTAGTCACTTGTTTTAAAAAGATGAGAAAAATTAGGCCGATACTGGGGGAAATCACTTCTCAGAGATCACACTGGTGTTACCTGCATCACTACCACCTGCCAGAGAGGTTCTATTTCTGATGCATGGTGGTAGTTCCAGGGACTGGTTTCCATATTTGGCCTCTTTGCTGTGACCAGGACTCTCTGAGGAGTACTTTCACTCACTCCAGCTCATGAAGAACTCTTGTGAAATCTGAATGCTATTATTCTCTCTGCCTTGGACACTGGAAGGGCTAATAATGGAGCCAATCAGGAGGAATGTTAACCTGCACCTCATTCTCCTAGGAGTACCCTGTTCACACCTCTCTCTTCACTCCCTTGACAATATGCTGCTTTGTGCTTCCTCCTTCTGAAGATACACATCTCCACTGCTTCCCAGCCACAGCCCTCTCCACTGAGGCACCTGGACTCTTTGTTTCCTTGTCACCTTCTCCATCCTTAATGCTTCCATGAGTTGTTCTGCCCCTCCTAGGCCTTGACAGATACCAACCAGTGCCTGGAGGACACTATTTGTAATAAATATATTTCAAATAGAAGTTTCTCTCCCTCCTTCATCACCCTTGTCTCTGGATCTAAGGAGTCATTGGATTCCTTATTCCCTCTCTAGTGTTCCCTCCCGAACATCTCTCTAGGTTTCAGAATGAGAACAGAAAAACATCAGAACCTCTGTGGCTCTTTCCACGCAGTTATATAATTTTAATGCCTCTTCATCAGTAGTATCTACCAACTCTATTCACTGAAGTCTTTAACTCAGTTCTCATCATCCTTTGGCTAATCCCAAATCCTGTCCTCATCTGGGTGCCCTCAGTTTCCCTAATTTTAAGGTACCTCCTAGTAGAATGGTTTTATTATCAAGATACTCCCAACCTTATTTATGCCACCCATTCCCAAGTGCTTGTCCTTGATCAGTTTTGTTTCATCTCTGAAATGTTTGTTTTAAAATTCATTCCTCAAAGAACTTAGTGTGGCAATAATAGGAAATGACTAAATTAATTCTTTAACTGAACTAGCAATACCTTTTACAATATATTCTGGTTATCTGTTCAGTTCTTGTCTATTGACTCATCCTTTACTTTCAATCTTCTATATATAATGGGCATATTCAAAGCCCTGTGTTTTCTTTTTTAGCCCCCATAACCTTAACCAACTATGAATCTTCTATCTGATCCATCTACCACAACCCAAGTTTTCTGGATCTTCTGCCTGGAGCACCCTTTTCAGCCACATAAGTACCTTTTCTAAGATTAATGATCATCATGCCACTCCCTTGCATAAAACAGTGGGCTTAATAAATACTTATTGTATTAAAGAATAAACATTGAGGCCAGGCACAGTGGTTCATGTCTATAATCCCAGCATCTAGGTTGACTAAGGCAGGAGGATCACAAGTTCAAAGCCAGCCTTAGCAAAAGTGAGGTGCTAAGCAACTCAGTGAGATCCTGTCGCTAAATAAAATACAAAATAGAGCTGGGGATGTTGCTCAGTGGTTAAATGCTCCTGAGTTCAATCCCCAGTAACAACAACAACAACAACAACAAAAGAATAAACATTGAATGGATGACCAAGACACATTTCTGATAATTGAAAAGAAATTTGGTTCTAAAAGCAGTTGTTAACATCACAAGACTATTTTCATTGGTATAGTTGTGTGATTTTAACAGACTTGTCAGGTAAAATACTACATGAGACATATTTATATTTTAAGAATCTTTCGTGCATGAGGTATGCATATTTGATTGGGGATCCTCAATCAAATATACAGATTTATATTTGCTTAATCTGGCCAATTTAGATGCTGGGTACAAAATAATCACTATGCTTTGCTTCATTATAATAAAATAATAAATTAATATCCATCTAGTCTGGCTGCTGTAATATTAAAATAATAGCAAAATTATGTAATTTATGAAATTATTTTTCTTTCTTTCTTTCTTTTTTTTTTAATTTTGAGACAAGGTCTGGCTAAACTTGTAATACTCCTGCCTCAGCCCTCTGAGTAGTTGGGTTTAAGAGAAAAATTCTTTATAAAAAGTAAGACATTTAAGAATCCTAATCACTACAATCCACCATTAAACATTTTTTTTTTGTACTGGGAATTGAACCCAGGGGTGATTAACCATTGGACTACATCTCCAGTCTTTAAATTTTTAGGTAGGGTCTTGTAAAGTTGCTGATGGTCTCACTAATTTGCTGAGAAAGGCCTCAAATCTGTGTCCTACACCTTCATTACAGATATATTCCACCACACCTATCCACCATTAAACTTCTACTAGTGATGGAACTAAGAAAAATTTTAATTTTAAAAATTTTAATCACTTCAGTAATTATTCCAATTTATAAATAATCCATTTCCCATCACAAGTCAAAAAAATGAATGTTTGAAGAAAATAGTAAGAAATAATAGCCTTTTATTAGCAATAGGGAAATGGATACAAATAAAAGAATGCATATGGAAGGAAAAAGATATTATAGCATATCTTGTTAGAATATTAGAGATTGTCCCTGACTTAACAATTTTTTGATCTTACAGTAGTGCAAAAGTAATATGCAGTAAGTAGAAACCGTGTTTTAAATTTTGAAATTTGATTTTCCTCCCAGTCTACTGATTTGCAGTATGATATTCTCCTGTGAATCTGGGCAGTGGCAGTGGCCCAGGTCCCAGTCAGCCATGGGATGACAGAGTAATACCTAATCATATACAGTACACTGTGCTGTTAAGGTGATGTTCAGGGTTCAGGGGTATTGTCTCTCTTTCTGTCTTTCTTTCATGCTTGCTTTCTCTCTTTTTCCTGGTAATGGAGCTTGAGCCAAGGGCCTTGCTCATGCTAAGCAAGGACTCTACCACTGAACTACATCCTCAGTCCCTTTTATTTATTTTTATTTATTTTTTTTGTTGTTGTTGTTGTTTTTAGACTTCTTTATTTTGAATTATTTAGAGACTCACAGTAAGTTTCCAAAATAGTACAGAGAGGTCCCATGTACCTGTCATTCAGCTTTCCCCAAAAGTAGCATCTTTTTTTTTAATTGGTTGTTCAAAATATTACAAAGCTCATGACATATCATCTTTCATACATTTGATTCAAGTGGGTTATGAACTCCCATTTTTACCCCAAATCTAACCAGGTTTCCAAGGCAGGCCTGGAATTTGCAATTTATCTGGCTTATAATATTTCTAACTTATGATTGTTTTGTGAGGACATGACCCCACTGCATGAATCAAAGGGCATCTGTACTGAATGAGGCAACTGGACCTTTCGGTTTCAGAACCTGCCCCACTAGGTTTTCAGATGGGTATACCATCTGGGAAATTGACCTATATTTATTTAGGCTGACTTTCTCTCCATTAAAAATATGAAATAAAAATATATGAAAATTTCTAAAAGTATAACAAAATAGCACAAATACTTATACACATGAATCTGTTCTATTAAAGACTAGAATTTTGTCATTGTTTTAAATCTTTCACATTCAAATAAGAATATATCATAGAGTTGAAACTGCCCATTTCAATTTTCTGATTCTGTTCTAAAAAGGACTCTCAAAATGAAAGAGGTTATTTAAAAGTTTTATACATGTTTTATACTATTATGTATGTTATACATATATACATATTCATTTGTATACATATGAGTCCATACAAATATATAATATATTTTGCTTAAATTTTACAAAGATAATTAGCACAAGGTATTTATTGTTCAACATCACTCTTAATTCATTATATGTATTTAGATTTATGTATATTTATCTATCTGAATTCATTTTTTAAATATTTGCATAACATTTAATTAAAGAGAGTTTTTAATTTTGGTGATTATATTTTTCATTTGTAAGCTTTCCAATTAGTTCATTTTCATGTGTAATGTTTCAATATGCTTTCCTCTAGACTCTATATTTTCTCATTCTTCATAAAATTATTTTGTTTCTAATCTCATGTTATTATGTTTGATTTTCAGAACACTCCCTACAACAAAACAAAAATGACAACAGCAATATAATGAAAACGGCCCTCTGAGAAATTAAATACTTTGCACAGGTTCTCATCACTATCAAGTGGAATGGCTGAAATTCCAAAGGACTCCAACTCTTCCCACTCTGCTTTCACACCTCCATAAGAGAACATTTGATTTGGGCAGCCCTCCATCTGCTGAATCCCTTGAATAGTAATGATGGTATCAAGAAATCATAGGGAGGGCTGGGGATGTGGCTCAGGTGGTATTGCGCTTGCCTGGTATGCGTGAGGCCCGGGTTCAATCCTCAGCACCACATACAAACAAAGATGTTGTGTCTGCCAAAAACTAAAAAATAAATATTAAGATTCTCTCTCTCTCTCTCTCTCTCTCTCTCTCTCTTTAAAAAAAAGAAATCATAGGGAGCAAAAAAGAAATATTGGACATTATAAATTGAAGCACACAGAAGGGGAAAAGTTAAACCATGATAAAAATAACAATATTGTGCATCATCCTCTCCCAAGAATGTTTCTATTCCCTACAGGGCCCCCCCTCACCTCACTGTCCATAATTCACTAAAATTATTCACCAGCATTTATGCTTCAACTGGATAACAAGCTTTAGTCCAAAGGAATGCATCTCTGACACAGAGATCCATAAAGTTTATCTGAAAACTGCCACATAGTAAATACTTTTGGCTTGCTGGGCCATATGGTCTCCTTTACAGCTATTTAACTCCACTGATAGAGCCCAAAAGCAGCCATGAGCTGTAAGGAAGTGAATGAGTGGAGCTGTGTGGCACTGGGTCTTATAGCCCATCCGCAGTGGTTACCACCTCCTGTGCTAACTGGACAACTTATTAGACACTGGTGACAGGCGGATGGCAAATAAGCCTTGAACAGGAAAGACTCCCAGATTCTGTCACATGTGTAACCATAAGTTCTTGCCTTACAAATGCTCTGTCCTGCCCTCAGGTTGGCTGATGAAGGAGTTTGCAGTCTCTTCTGCTACAAATTTCAAAGAAGCCCAGCTGTCTGAAGGGAACTGTGAAACCACATGTGCTACTACCTAGCAGATGAAGGGGGTTCTAGTTCCAATTATCTCAGAGACTTCCGGGGGAGGCGTCAGCAGAGACATCTTGAGAATTACTGCTCCCTTACGTGTTGACAATTTCCGAAGAAGGAAAGATTTCCAAAGCACAGTGAGAGGAGAAAGTACTTCTATAATACTTCAAATATGAACTTTGAATACAAATATTGTGATTTTAAGAGGCTCTTCAAGTATTTGCTCCTTTTAATCAGCTTGAGTGTATACTGGCCATGTGAAGAAAGTAGAACTTGGAGTCACCAATTGAGATGTCTAATTCTCCATATCTTCCATACTGAGACTTCCAAAATTTAATACTAAAAAATGGAGGAGGAGGAGGAGGAGTTGGGGGTAGGGAGAAGAGAATGAGAAGAAAAAGAGAAGGAGGAGGTTTAGAAAACAGGGAGGAAAGCTAGAGGAAGGCAACATCTGGACCAATATACATCCTAGGCATCCATTATCTTTTTCTAAATAAAATTGGGATATCTAGGTCTCATCTATTTATTTACTATCAAATACATGTGAAATATATTTTCCCAAACTGGATATCTTACAGGTTTTATCTTACATACCTATCTCAGAAAACTGACAGTTTATATAATTACTTGTTTTTTTCCACATTTCTTATTTAATTATGATTTCCTTAAAGATGAAAATTGCCCATTATTCATATTTGAATCTTTAGCCCATTTCTTCTAGATGGTATTATTGGTACCCACCTATCATCCTTGTATCTCCAAGTTGGTAATGTGATTTTGCACTTCTTCCCATGATGTTATCACTAAACCCCTTGACTTTGGGCTAACTGTGTGACTTTTATTGGCTAAAAAAATGAGATTGAGGTAATATAGACATGTTCGAAGACTAGGTCTTCAAAGGTCTATGTCTCTGCTTTCCTTTTTGTACAGTTTGCATCATCCTGATAAGAGTTTTCCCCAGGAAACTGCAGTACCTACATCTTGGCTGTAAAAATGAAGGCACAGGGCAAAGGCCACAGATAAGAATTCAGTGTGGAGCCAGTCGGGACCAATGAACCTCTTCCTGACTTAAAGCACAGGAACAATATTAAACAATTGATTAATATTATTGAGTTTTGAAGTGATTTAGCAGTAATATCCAACCCAACCCTATAGCTAGTCCAACCCTATTCCTAGAAAAGTGCCTGGCATCGAGTAAAAGTTCCTTAATGGCTATAGTAGCAGAATAATGGGAGATCTAATATATCTTTCAACTATATCCATTCAGCCTTCTTCTTCTGGCCTATTCTAGGCTGACAGCCATCCTTTTCACCTTAGTACCCTTGACTTTGCAAATAATACAGATCCCAATATTTTGTAAGACTCAAACATCCTTCAAAAATACTTGATTTGAAATTATTCCCGGAAGTCTGTATGTGAGAAGGGGAGGAGGAGGAGGAAAAAAAAAAGAAGAAGAAAAAGAACAACATCAGAAGAGGCTGATATCTAGCCACTTCTCACATCTAGATTGGTACATTTTTCCTATTTAGCATTCCAATAATACATCCTTTCTCTTCTCTCTATACTTTCTTGGTTCTCAGTAAAACTTTGCTGTAAGTATCTTGGAAGATATGAAGTCAATCTCCTTGTGTAACTAAATTTGTGGAGAAAAAAAGAAAACTTCTAGCTGCTCATAATAAAATTCAAGAGCAATAGATATTTTGAGCTATGATTTTTTTGGTTCTCACTGAGAAAATGTTCTTATCCTGATATTTCTCAATAGACCATTCCCTTTATTTCTTTTGTTATGTTTAAAGACTTAAAAGCAGCATAAAATTAATGTGACTGGACAAGACCTAAGAATGGATGTCCATCAAACAATAATGATGGCTGCAAGGGCGAGTACCCAATTGACCAGGGCAACCACCCCAAAAAACCAATTAGCAGAGTCACCTTCCTGTAGAATTGTTCAAGCTGCAAAGCGAGTTTTCCCTCTACTCTGCTAATCAGTGTCCCATATTTAATGATTTTTAAATAGAAATAGACATCTCTAAAGAATTCCACCACTGCTTTTTATCTAAAAAATTATCAGCATGCCTGATGTTAGAGAAAAGCAGGTTGGGCTCTGCTTTTAAGACCCTCCTTGAATCCCTCTCTTAAAATAGGCAGTGTTGCAGAGGCATTTTTAATTTTTGTCTTGTTGATAATTCTGTTTGATTTGTGAGGGGACACCTTTTCAGATATTTGATTTTTTTTTCCTGAAAAATGGGAGGTTTACATGAACCAAATATAATTCATCTTATTTCATTTAGTATTTATATTTAGTACTCCACACCAATTTTCATTATTGACTTTCCATATTTACTAAGAGTTAATTTGGGCAAACTTCAATCAAGTCAGCCAAATAGTCAGGGGATGGCAGCTTGACATAGGTAACTGTGACTACAGTCAATTTGCTAAAGTGCATAGATATTGAAATAACATTCAAAAATAGTGTAGGATGAATGTGAAAGAAAGGACTCATATCCTCATCAAAGGCAGGTTCACACCTCAAGTGAAGATGTTTTAATTTGCATGAGCACCAAGTCTAGTTGACGGATCCTCAGCTTCATAGTAGATAGTGACCAGACACATTTCTTCATTGGTTCTTCATGGATTAGCGTCATGGGTATGGAAGCTGTGTGGATTGCTGTTCTTTACCATAGGTATTATCTTTCACATCACTTGACCTATATAATCAGAAAACTATTTTTCATAATCATAGAAAGATTATGAAAGGAATATATAAAAAATGCTTTTTAAAAATTCTGGGAAGTGAATTAATATATTTTGAACATTAACTATGAATCAGGCCCTTTACATGTATCACCTCATTAAAATATTCTAAGCCTCTTACAAAGGATGGTGTTACAGAGGAAATGGAAGTTTGGGGTGGGACTGAAGAGAGAAAACTATGAGCAAGTAGAAGATGCAAAATTCAAGACCAATTTTGCATAAATTCAAGACCAATTTTGCATAAATTGCAAAACCACATATCCTCTACAAGCCCAAAAGGATAGTAAATTGGAAAGTCTCTGAAAGTACTATGAAAAACTAGTTTTAATATTCTATTGAATGAGAGTTTCATACCAATTTCTTTCAAAATTAATTTTAAAAGTCAGCTTACAGAGAGGAAAAATAAGAAAGGGGAGTGGGGTCTTATGAAAAATCATTAAAAAAGGGAGACCAATCAGAAGTAAGAAATGGGCCAGGGAGTGGGAGAGGGAGGAGATAAGTCCTGGAGAGTGATATTAGCCAAATTATTTTATTATATTTTGTGTGTGTACAAATATGTAACAATAAATCCCATCATTAAGTATGACTATAAAGCAGCAGTCAAAAATGTGAAAGAAAAAAAATGTGTTTCACAACTATAAAACTTAGTTTCTTAAGAAAGTCAATAAATTTAAAAATGGACAACTGAAAGCTTATTAAAAATAGTCAGCTTTTGACATTTTATGTCATTTTTAACATTTCTGTTAAAATGCTGAAACTGATATATTGATTTATTATATCTTGGTTTCAGGAAAATAAGACCCTTGTATCATTTTTTATAACATGATGAAAATATATGAACTTAATGTTGATACCAACATAATTAGTTTGGAAATCTGACATAATAAGTACACACACACACACACACACACACACACACACACACACACTGGGAATATTACCTCCTCCTAAACACTCAGGATGTAGGGGGACCAACTGTCTTTTTTTACGTAGAACTTGAGAGGTTCCCTGAACCTGGTGACTTCAATTCTAAAATGGGAAAGTCTCACCCAAGTTAGGACAAGTTTGTTACCTTTATAAACTCTGTTCATTTACCTTTATAAACTCAATGAACAGAGTCTGGGCTGTATTGACAGACATGGTTTCAAGATTGAGCCAATGAAGTTAACAATTACAACTAAAGATGCAATGTTTGCCTTGATTGTTACTCTTGACTGACACATGCAGTCTTATCCCTCTAATTTCTCTATATGCCTCTGCATACCTACCCTGACGACCCAGACCAGGTAGGCACTTCTCTAAAATTGTCCCATCTCCCCAAGATGCCCGAAGTTCAGCTGTGAGCAGACTTCATCACTTCTTTTACATTGCCTAGTGATCACAACAGCATTGACATTTTTGCCCTTGCTGACCACTGAGTGAGGAGCCATTAAGAATGTCAGTCCCATACCTAAACAAACCACACAATAAAGATTTACTAAGGTCTAAAAGGTCAAAGCCAAAATCGACAGGTTACCTTGTGTTCTTTTTGGCTGCTCACCAGGAAGGAGAGGCATCAAAATGACAAGCAGAAAATTCAAAGGGCATTTCAGGCACAGTAAGCAGACACTTGGGCTGGAACTACACAATAATGGCCACACTTAATATTTCTCCAAAGTACGTAGACATTTGGTTAGAAGTTATTAATCATATTTGTTTAAGTGGAAGTTGGTTGCAACTATTTTTTTTTTCTTTTTGGACAAGCACATGAAAGGGAAGAAAATATGTTGAATACTATTCACAGTCCACAAGAAATGAGAATTGGCTCAGGTTTTCTTAATATACTCTCCTCTCTGTGGACCTCAAATGGACAGAACAGTAAACCTGAGATACAGTGAATGAATCATGATGTGCTGCAGTCTCAATATTTAGCCTCAATATTAATGTATTTTCATGACAGTGGGGTGATGGTGGTAGTTTTTGCTTATTAGGATGACTGACCCAGATTTGAATGATAGGATTTTGAGAAGAAAACCTAATTTAAAAAGATGCAGCCAGTGATATATCGAAGTTAGCTGCTATGGCTCCTTATTGGTAAAACTGGGGGACTTTTCAAGCCAGTTAAAGCAGTGAAGATTTGAGATCAGCATTGGTGAGAGAATTTATACCATGGAAATTAACAAATACAGTAATCAAGGCTTTCTTTTCCTTTTCTTTCCTTCTTTTATTGTTTAGAAAGCCAACGGTTAAACATTTACCAACAGACAACTGGACACAATCTCCCCAAAAGCTTGCAATCCGGATCAGTGTCAATTTTGATTAACAACAGAGGAAATGCAAGGCACCTATTATATCCATTTCCTCTCCTCCCTGTTTGAGAGGTAATCTTCACCATCCACAAGTCTAGATTACCACAGGTAATAAGATATGGCTTACCTAAGGAACCTGATACCATGCAGAGCTGAGAAATATCGAAAAAGAGTTAAAATGAAGTGTGGAACAGTTATGCATATCGAGCACCACTTATTTTAGTTGAACACACATACTTTATTAAGAATGAACAAAAGAAGAAGTCATCACTTTTCCTCTAGTTAATAATGCATCTCCCTTTCCCTGTTTCGAAATGCTTTTTGTTCAGTGAAATTCAGAAGCTATTTTAAAAAAAAAAAAAAAAATCCCAATACAGCTTTTCCATCTAGAAGTCTTGTTAAAAGCCCAGGAATCTTTTCTTGAATTAAACCTTACTTCAAAAGCATCAACTGTGGTCTCTGTTTGTCCCTGTGAGGAAGAATTAAACACTGCAGAGCTAAGATCCCAGAATGATACTTCTTTTTTTCTGCCTCAAACAAATTTTCTTTCAGGGCAACCCCATGGACAAGCAGCCCATGAAGAAGGCTTAGGAAGAAAGGTTTTTGCATTCTGTACATATGTTAAGGATCTGAGCATTCCAAGGTGAGTTACAGTGGTTTTCCTTTCATCAATCTGAAGGATTTATCACAAAATACCAAAATGTGACTCATTTATTTCTCATTTTCATTTTCTTTTTATTTATAGATTTAGTTGATGGCTTCTTGCTGTGGGGATTTGCATTCTCTGGCATTAGTCAAGGTCAAAGTACAGAGCCTTTGTGTGCATTCTAAGCCCTTTCAAATATGTGTTCACCCCCTGGTGTGATGCATTAAAAAAAGATACCTTATTCAGAATCGACCACAGGCTCCTGCATTTTGTTTGTCTTCTATTAAAGACTAAGCAGCTACATTTTCATTTCAAATTCCACATAAATGCTTTCAGAATAGCTTAAATCTGGAGCTGTCTAAAGACAGGGAAGGTATTAGAAGACCTCCCAGGATCCCTCAGAGAAATCCTTTAGGGTTTTAGGCACTGCAAAGGCTTCCCCTTTTGTGTGCTCCCCCCACCCCCCAGTACTGAAGAACACTGTCTCTCTTGTTTTTGCTCTTCTCCTTTCTCTAAGTTTGGTTCTTTCTCCTCCCAGTGTTTTTGTATGCCCACCTCCTCTCTCCAGATCTTACCTGGTCTTGATAAAGGTGCAGACAAAAAACACATTACATATAGATACTGCAAACAATATGCAATATGATGCCCATGAATATAGGCGTGATTGTGAATATATCCACCTTAACAATATCCAATTAAGATGCTAAAAATCTATTAAGTGGCAGAATAATGATCATTTGATAAAGCAGACTTCAGAGACTGACAGACTTATTGTTACATTCCTTTGAAATTCTTTACATGAAGACAGGTAACTTACTGAGCATCACTAGGCACGCTGCCCTAAAATTGAGAAATAATAGTTACCACTTGCTAGGTTTGTTGTGAGATGTAATTGAAAAATGTATATAAAGCACTTGCTCAAGCATATAGCAAGCATGCAGGAAAAAAAAATGTAAATAACATTTTGGCAGTTGTTGAATTACCTGTGCCATAAAAGTCTCAGCTCACCATAAGAAAGTGAGATATTGGATTCAGATACAGCCTCTACTAACCTCAACTCCAAATACTAAGAAGAAACCTTATGCATGCAAGATGCTCCACTAGGAAGGAATCCAAGGTGTTCAGAGCAAATATGTCACAAAAGAATCAGAGGTCAAAATGAAACTCAGCCAGGCTTCCTGATGATCCCTGGTGCTCTTCTCTCTAGTCATCTCAGCTTTCTCAGCAGATAATATACTTTATCTTTTTTTTTTTTTTTGTATAATATACTTTAGTGTTCTTAAGTCTATCATGTCAATGTACCAAGAATATTTGTAGATGTTCCATAAAGAGGTAAGAGTTTAGGAATGCCAAGATAGTAGAGGCCAAGTACAAGAAAAATGCTGGCTAGAGAAAAAGATGGATGGGTTGTCATGTCCTTGTTCCCATAGGTCCCATTAATAGAATACAGGCAGATGAGAATGGTGGGAATAAGGGGTTAAGAGAATAATTCTATAAAATGGGTCCATAGTGTTGACTCCATGCTTTCTTTGACAAGAAGCAATTTACCTGCAGCTCTGACTGGCTTAAGTAGTCAGGATATATCATATTCCCCAGAAAACTACCTGTTTCATGCAGGTGCAGGTCTGAAATAATGTTGATAAGAGGAACCCAAGTTACACTGAAGGGAGACTTTTGTGACATTTCACAGACTTGATTGCAAAACTCAGGAAGCTAAGGATAATTCCTCCTAAGCATAAAATTTGTAAGAATTTATGGTTAAGAATCCACTTAGAACTGATCAGCATGAACTAAAATAACATGGAGTTCTCATGGCAGTGGGGACTTTGAAAGTCTGTTGTCATCTTGCTGAAGCCAGAATTATACTGGCAGTCAGTTATAGATAGGTAAATCGAGTCAGGTTGGATCAGGGAGGCCAATTTTGAGTGAGTACAGCAAGTTGGAGACTGTCCATTGAACTGTTAATTCCGTTAGAGTCTTTTCTCCATCCTTATCAAGAACCTCCCCCTGTTCCAACCTTGGAGAAGTCTATGTTACCCCTTTTTAAATAAACCCTGCTTTACATGCTTGCCTCAGTGTGCTTCTCTAATGTTCAGACTTCAACATGTGGGGAAGCAGGACTCATCACCGGTAACTGGCGGTTACGTTGCTATCAGTCAAAAGTCAAGAGATGGACTTGGGTGGGATTCTCTGAAAATTTCTGGGGAATCCACAATAAAACAGGAATTCAGGAGTGTGAGTCATCTGATAGAGGAGACAAAGGTGTGACTGGTTGGCTAGTAGGGTAGTTGAGTTGGGCAAAAGGGCAGAGGCCTAGGAGAATCAGTTATGACTGGTTATTGTGGGATTGGTGATTTAATCAGGTTTAAGCCTTGAAATCCTAGGAATTCCAAAATCATAATTTGAGAAAATGTCAATACCAATAATAGTCAAATCCATGAACCTGTAGGACATAGATCCAGCTGATAAGGGAGAAGATGGACATTAGGACCAGGGGTATCACAGAGGTAACTGTCCAGGGACAATATAATGGCTTCTGTGAGATGGCTTCTGTTGTCTTTCCGTGGAGTGGCCACCCCACCTACAGATATCTCAGTGTTGTAGGATATCATCCTGCAACTGCCTGAGGCAGCTTCTGAGGCCCCCTCTTCACCCCGATTCTTGTGATCACACCAGAAAGATTTCAGACATAGCACTCAGAGTAACAGGCATGAGTTTATTAGAAGGGACAGAAAAGGGAGAAAGAGACACTCTCAAGGGAGAAAGTGGAACCTCTCAGAGAGGAAAAGAACAGAATACCCCTTCTGACCTCCAGTTTTATTGGGGGTCCCTGGGAAGCTTTCAGAGATTCCCACTCAGGCCCAGCCCTTGACTTTTTATTTACTTATTATTTATTTTGGTACCAGGGATCGAACCCAGGGGCACTTAACCACTGAGCCACATTCCCAGTCTTTTTATTTTATTTTTTTTTAATTTTGAGATAGAGTCTCCCTAAGTTACTTAAGTCCTCATTAAATTGCTGAGGCTGGACTTGAATTTGTAATCCTCTTTCCTCACCCTCATGAGCCACTGAGATTACAGGAATATGACAATGTGTCTAGCTCACCCTTTGACTTTCGAGTAACAGCAGGATGATAGGATTTTCAAATTTCCACTGTGCCTGACAACTCTAGGTCACTTTGGCCCATGCTGACCAGTACTAATTGGAATCTGTTCTTAGAGATTTTATGGTTAGGGAGAGTTATCCATACCTCCCTAAATTCTGGGATCTGGTCTATGCAGGGTCACAAAAGAAACCTCCCACACCCTTTCAGGGTAACTTGTTTTCTTTTTATTGGCATTTCAGGCCTGCATTTCTCCTGCAGATAGTTTGCTGAGAAATGTAAATATACTGTCAATTTAAGCCATGCAGGGATGCAGGTAAATTGCTTTTTTAAAAGAAAGTTTGTGAGGTCAGCACTGTGGGCTGTTTATAAAATTATATTGACTTTTTATTTACTTATTATTTATTTTGTTTATAAAATTATTTCCTTAATCTCATGTTCCCACTGTTCACAATCTGTTTCCCATCAGCAGCGGCTATCTGTTCTTTATACACATCACAGCATAGACATATTCCAAATATTTCTTAATTTGTCTTGTTGTAGAAAATTATCTGGAAGTCTAAATGAATTCCTCTATGGAGGCAAGCAACCTCTGACACTGGAGAAGACTTTGTTTTCAGTTGTGGGGTCCTTCTGTTCCCCAGATAAGTCTTCATGAATTCATCTCATGTGAAACCTATTTCTCTGGGTCATGTTGAGTGTAAGGTATATTCAAATGACTTAAATATTTGCAGTAACACCAGGACCTAAATCTCAACAATACCTAGACAAATTAAAATCTCATTCTGAAATATAAGTAGAACAAAAAAGTCAATTAATATAAGATGTCATGTTTCCCTTTATCATTAAGTGTAAAACTGATGATTTCCAAACTAGATTTTTGCATTTGCAAATGTAGTCAATCAAATACAAAATCTTAAAATCTGAAAAATAAAATGATGATTCCCATATGGTATGTCTCATGAACATGCCTTGGAATGTATGAAAATATAGTATAACGAGTGACCTGGTAAAATCATGCAGGAGGTACATGAGGAGCCCAGAGGAAGAAAAACCCAACTGAGGCAACAGGACAGGGATCAGGGAAAGTTTCATGAGGTAGGTAAGCCCTCAGAGCCCTGTCTTGAAAGATGACTAGAAATCAGCCATAATAAGACACTAGCAAAAGAAGCACCACAAGCAAGAGCAAAATACTATGCACAAGTGTGCACTTCTGCGTGTGCATCTGTTTGCATGCATGGGAATCCTAACTTTCATCCTCCTTCATAAGTGCAATCAGGCATATAAATGCCCTGACATGAATGACTTTAAACTCAACGTGTTCTCTGTTCCAGAGGTTTTGCATTTTAAGCCTAACATCCAGCCATACAATCAAAAATTTTGGCTCTCCCACAAAGGAATCTCAGATACCCATATCAAAGGATGCCACATATTTAGTGGGGAAAGTGACAACCGCACTGCCCTTTGCTTTGGCAATATCACACACTCCCAAGATGGCACACAGCTAGAAGGCTACTTCCTGCTGCAGCAACAGCATCCAGGGCTCACCAACCATGTGGCTTCTCCCCTGCCCTGGCCAGCCTCCAGGCTATTTCCCTCTGTGAGACATGCTGCTCCTGACATAAATGGGTCATGCCACAACTACAGTGTGATGCTTCTGGGGACAACGCCAATTTTCCTTCCTACCATAGCCCATTCGCTGCTTGAAGGGTCAGAAAGCAGTATAGAAAACAAGGAGCACAGCCAAGCACCAATGATGTAAGGGATACCTGGCAACCCCTTCCAGATGTCCAAGGCCTTCAGGGTTCAAGGGTAATGCCTTTGACCACCTTTTTTTCTCATGAACTAATATTACCTTTCAAGTTCATGTGCAAGGAAATAGTTAAAATTTGTATTAACGGCAGCACAGGAGAGAGTACAGTCCTTGTTATTGGAGACCTGAGCTCTAGTGCTGCAGGGGAACTGATCAATGATATCACTTTGGAAAAGTCATCAATATCTGTCCCTGTGCTTCTTCCCCAGGCAAATAATGATGCTCACTCTTTCTCAGCTGCAGGGACTACCCTGACATCCGAAAGATAAAGGCATTTTCAAAAAATTTAAAAAACTGAATAATACTAAATGAAGCCAGGGAGTTGTTCACGCGCAGCATTTGTTGAGACTACTGAGAGCAGGCGTGCCGATTTTCATAGGCAGGTGAGTCCACTGTGACTTTCACACTTTCCATCCACTCAAGATATGTGGCCTGATTTAAAGGAAGTCTGAGATCAGAGAAGCTAGGCTCACTCCACTTAATGCTAAATAGTCATTGAGAGCCTATCATGTACAATGCACTCTGCTATATGTTTTAATTTTAGGTCAGAGAGCTAGTTAGTGTAGGGCTAAATTAGTTGCCCTCACTCTCAGCTGTGTTTCCATCCTTCCATTCCATCACACATTCTGGAACTAATCTTTTTCAGGCAAGCAAAAAACAGAGTTTATCTGTGTTACATACAGAACTGTTTCATCTAAAACTCTATATAAAAGTACACTAGTTTTCCCCAGAAACATTTCTTTGATTTTCTCTTAATTTAAAGGAAGGGGAAAAAATATGAGTAACAACTAAGAGAATCTGGGATATGCAACTGGACTTTTCAGGAAAAGCAGAAGGCATAAGAACAGTACAGAGTGCCAACACAATCAGTGTGAATAATTCTGCAATTATTGGGCACCCTAAATTCACTGGCTGTCACTCTAAAGGAAAAGAAAGTCAGACCAGAGGTCCAGCAATATGAACCAAATGATCATCTGCCACTCATTGTAATTATTGCTGTCCATTACTAGAATATTCTCTCTAAGCTGTAACCACCCAGCTGTGGCCATAAATGCAAGGAAATAAAATAAAGAATGGGAAAGAAATTTGGCTCTTGTCAGAGAATACGTCAGGCTGATTTATCAACCTGAAATATGGTTTAATCTGCATAAAAATGGAGTCTTGCAAACTGACTGGGATTAATAGGCTCCAGCTCTAATTCCTTCTGGTGGTCTCATTTAAATAGGCCATTCATCACTGTGACCTCTTTTGATAATAGCCTTACTGTAATATTTAATTTCACATTAATTCTGTTGTAACTTAGCCAATATTCATTTACAGAAAATCACAAAGGAATTAGCTCTGTCCCCTACCCCCACCTTTACCAACATTGTCGTGCATGCCAAAACAATGATGATGGTTGATTCTCCTATTTGCTAAAATGTATTGTTCAAGAATCACGTGGATTGGGGTAAGGTAGGACATAAAGGAAAATGGGTATTAACTAAGAATCTTTACCCAGACTATGAGATAGGACATTTATTTTGAGCTAATTAAGACATAAACTATAGCTTAATGGCAAAAAACTCAGGTTAACAGGTCTTTGGGCACACAGGACTTGATTTCTTTTTGTGCTAGGGTTTGGCAGGGTTATGTATGTGACCACTGATTCTGAGCCAGATTGTGTCTGGTCCTGAGGGACATTATGGATTCTAATAAATTCAGTTCAATTTATGACAACATAATGTGTTCCTAAAGCATATATTATATATTCTCTGTATGCTATGAAGTGAGCATACAGCTCCTTAGGAGGTTTACATATATTTTATGGGTAAAAGAGTAATTCATGCAACACCTGGGTCATGTCACAATGAAAACCAGTGTCTCTACCACCTTGGCCATCAGTGGGATGTAAGCCTCTTGTGTCCCCTTCACTGGTCCCTGAGATGCTAACAGCATACTGAGGGGAAAGAGGCAGAAACTATAGTTCACCCATACAGCTGTAAGACAGTCAGAGGAACCACAGAGTGTTGCATCTGGCAAATCTTTAAGAATTAAAACTAACCTTCCAGAGAAGAATAAACTAAAGAAAGAGGAGCCTTTTTTTTTTTTTTCTCCCAGGAAGAAACCAAAATATTCCTGCTAGGTAGATCTCAGAGGGGTGTCAAGGGACACCTGAAGGTAATGCAAAGACTCTGGATTGGCTAAATGAGTTAGTGTGTTGGGTGTTCTGGTCTGGCAGAAGCTGGTAAGATGATCCTAGCTTTTATGTCAGCTATGAGGAACACTTAACATTATTTTGTAATATGCTATTTTTCTTCTTCCTGTAACTACATCACTTTGCGTAATACGTGTATTACTGAAAATGAAATTACTTTTCAATTTTAGAATTTAGAGATGATATTAAAGAGTATCTAATCCAACTCTAGCTGAGACAGTACCACCCCAAAAGAGCAACAAGCTCACAATAACATGCTTACAGACACAGATAGAAGAGGTGAGTCGTGATACAGTCCAGGCTAGCATCCTTATCTTTTGAGTCTGGCCCCGGGTTCCTTTCATCTCCCATGCCCACAGACACTACTTCATCCTTTTCTCATTTGGCTCATTTAGGTTATAGAACTCAGTTAGGAAGTGAACCAGCCAGGCAGCTGCCTGGGAGCCAATTTATAATGTTCCTTGAAATAAATTTCCTTTTACCTTCACTATTTATTTAACATCATTTGAAAGGGCATTAGCTCCCTAGCCTACCAAGGATATGCACAACTATCAGCCAAGCCCTCATACAGACTGATGTAAGAGGAAACAGTTCCTTGTAACAGAGTATCCAAAGATGAAGAATGGCCATTAGCAGGAAGCCTACACAAACAAAAAGAGGAGGTTTTCCCAGGACTGACAAGCTATTGCATTCTATGTTGAGAGAACTAAAAGTTCAAGGGGACAAATCTGGCAAAGTTGAGAATGAACTCTTTTTCCTAAATAATCATTTAAGATTTCTATCTTTCTTCTCATAACTCCCCAATGGTTTTTCCTTTTTACATCCTCCATCTCAGATGATGACCTTGCTTCTTATTTTTGTAGAGAGAAAAGCAATGAAGCATTCAAAAAAGAACTTCCACACACCCACCACCCAATCTAAAACCTGCCCATTCATGCTCCTACTAAGCCTTGAAGGAACAATGAACAAAACTGTCTGTACTCCCTAACTCAGTTGCTCAAGGATTTAGCTTCTACAATAACCTTCTCCCTCCACTGTTTCAAAAATGTCTATTCTCTAGTGGTTTGTTCTATTCTGACAGTAGTCAGTAACCCAGCATGATCAGTATGATATGGGTTTATAAACCTTTGAACACATATCCCTCTGCTGATGCCTCATTATCCTCCCCTTTATTGCAAAGTTCTTTCAAAGAGTTGTCTATACCCTGTTTTTATTTCTTCTTCATTTTCTCTTGAAGATCAGTGATCTTGATGTTGCCAAATTTCATATTTACTTCTCAGTTATCAACAGGTATCACATCTCTGAAGCATTTATCACCGTGCCTTTTGCCTTTGTTCTTCAATCACCTTCTTTTCTTTGTTTCTAAGACATCTTTCTCTCAGTTCACCTCATACTGCACTGGCTACTCCTATTTCTTCTGCTGTTTTCTCCTAGCTTTCCCAACCTCTAAATGTGGGAAAGTTCTAGATCTCTATCATTGAATATCTTCCTTTTCCATCTACACTGTCTAGGCAATTTCATGTAGCCAAGTGGCCATAAAATACAAAATACATCCTGAAAATGCCTAGATTAGTATTTCTACTTATTGACTTACCTTTTTATTTCAAATTTGTTTTAATTGTTGCATTAATAGAGAGGTCTTTCCTGAACACATTATGTAAAATACGATCTTGCCCACCCTTACACCTCCATACCCACCTTAGCCTCTGAATTACAGATTCATATACCCAACAGCCTACTGGACAGGATTATGTGTCTGTTTAATCAGCATTTGAAATTTAATACATCTAAATCCTTTCAAGGTCTGTTCTTCATTGGTTCTTTCCTTGTCAGTAAATGATAGTCCCATTCTTTTTCATTTTCTCAGCCACGTTTTTTTGAATCATCCTTAATATTTAACTAGCTGTCATAACATCTGTCAATGGACTTTTCAGCCCCAGCTTCAAAATAGATCCATAGCCTTGCCATGACTCCAGCCACCATCATCTCTCATCTGAGCTTATTCAGTAGTTTCCCAACTAATATGCTCCACCCTTGTCCCTCACCATCTGCTCTTTATATTGTAGCCAGAATTACAGTTTTAAATCAAGATAATTTTCTTTGCTCAAAAATAACCAATGATTCCTCAAGTAATTTAAAGCAAAAGCCAAAGTACTGACAAAGCTCTTTAGGATTTTGCACATCTTTCCTCAATTCTTCATGACTTTCAGGACATTTGTAAAAGTACATCCTAGGCAGAGAAGATAGTGAATGAGTGGAAGGGAGGAAAGATATGAAGTGCCAGTCATTGAGCCCCGCATAGGTCTTCAAGCAAGGTCATCATCTGAGATGGAGGATGCAAAAAGGAAAACACATTGGGGAGTTATGAGAGGAAATATAGAAGTGTTAAGTGATTATTTAGGAAAAAAAATTAATCCTCAACTTTGCCAGATTTGCCCCTTGAACTTTTAGATTTCTTCCAAACTGAAGTATTTAAGTGCTGAAAATAACTACTAAATTTCCAGAAACCAAACTTGTCAAAGGAATAAGGACATTGAAGTAACTTGTCATACTGCCACTTAATATTCCTGAATAATCTCCGAAAAGACCTAAATCTCCTCATGCTTTTAAATGATATGATACTTAAGGTACTAGAAAATCACCAGATGGACAAGGTTTTCAGTCCAAATTTTCAGCATGGCATGAAGAGTCATAGAAATGCAAGAGCAGGCACTTATATTTGAACTGTTTCTATTAACTTACTCTGTGGTAAATTTTAATGATACTTATGTTTTCACTTGGCCTTGATTTTAGAAATTCAGAATTGTTTCTCTTCATCAATTCCTATGGCTCTAATTCCTATGGAGCTCAAGGATGCATAGATAC
Organism: Spermophilus citellus; assembly: GCF_964194105.1. Taxonomy (NCBI): domain Eukaryota; kingdom Metazoa; phylum Chordata; class Mammalia; order Rodentia; family Sciuridae; genus Spermophilus; species Spermophilus citellus. The sequence continues at coordinate 100,279,188 of NC_138198.1, read as the reverse complement.
AGACTTAAGGAAAGGTACTATCTCAGAAAGCTTATGACATTTAGAAAAACAAATTAGAATAAATAATGCTACTTCCAACCATTCTACCTCCATACAAGTTTACCCTGCAATAAAACAGTTCCAAGTGTTCACTGGTATTCACTTCAAGTTCTTATTGCATTGAGAAATTAAATATCATCAGCTGTTATGACTATCCGGCCATGCTTTCTACAAGTTAGTTACTCAGAGCATAGGATGATAACATATTAACTTGCATTATACAGGTACTATTGAATTTATTACCAAATTTAATCACCCTTATCACCACATAGGAGAGGGGTTATTATTTTATTTTATAGATAAGGGATTAAGTCTCAGAAAGTTGAATTTTCACACCAAAGTCACATAATAGAGCCAGAATAAATATTGACCCTCAATCTTGGAATCATTTTAACATGCATCTGTTGGCAGGAAGGCTTTTCTGTGTTCTTTAACTCACTCTTCTCAATTTATCCAATCTATAATCATAGATTCATTCTTATGAAGGTGAGCAAATCCAATTATATAGTGAAATACCTATGCTTTAGTCAAACTGCCACTTGTCTTAAGCAAAAATGTTGAATACCTACACGTGATCTGATTCTTAATAGCCACGAATGTCCATTCTTGACTGATCAATTATTTCACTAAATTTAATTATTTTTTTCTTCACATGATTTTGGGAGCTTCTCAAAGCACAAAGATCACTTAACATATCCTTACAAACTTAATGTTAGTGTGGAGTAGACCTGGAATACAGTTCCTCTAAACAATGCCTGGGAATCCCCCACATATATCTCAGTAGAATAGAACCCCTACCCATCAGACAGACTCCTCTATGGAAAGTAAATCAAATGGCTATAATTTCATTTCTACTATGAGACTTTGTTACCAATAAAGTTCTCTAATTACTTTTTTCAATCTTTTAAGTACTTTAAAGCATTTAAGAGAAACTGATATATGAAAACACACACACACAAACACACACACACCTTATCAACAGATTCTACATTAATAGATTCAACCAACTTCCAATTAAAATTATGTTTTGACCTGCATCTGTACTAAACATGTATATATGCTGCAGTCTGGCTGGGCACAATTCAGGAGCCACTTGTGAAAAGAAACTAACGTTATTTTTAGAACTACAAACACCAAACAAAACAGCTCCTCAGGAAAAAACCCTCAGAGCCCAACTGCCACCACCGGCTTCCACAAGCCTCTCACCCACACAAGCCTCACCACCTCCCACAATCCTCCTGCTCTTGAGGCCGATTGGCTGGGTTGCATGGGTGGAGCCAAATAAGTCCCCTAATGAGCAGCTCCGTGGAGGAGCCAATCAGCTAGATGTTGCTGGGGCCGCTGTGAGCCAATCATCACCTGGCAGTCTGAAGGGCAGGGAAACAGCCCAATGAACATCACCGCAGAGGAGCCAATCAGCTAGATGTTGCTGGGGCCGCTGTGAGCCAATCATCAGCTGGCAGCTGGCAGTTTGCTGGCAGCTGGAAGTTTGCTGGGGCCCCTTTGGCTGTGGCTCTCAACATATATACTTTTCTTCTTTCTCATTTTCCACTAAACAATAGAGTATAACAGCAGTTTACATAGCATTTACAATATATTAGCTATTACAAAATATCTAGATCTGATTTAAAGTATGTGGGAGGACTGCATATACTACTGTAATGTATATGTGAATAGTATGCCACTTATAGAAAGGTCTTGACCATCCATAAATTTTGGTTTCCATGGGGGATCCTAGAACCAATCCTTTGTGTATAACAAGGGAAACTATATTAAGTTGTGCAACACTTAAGTAAGTTCTCAAATTATGTTTGAATTTTTAGGGGTATCTAATTTGTTAGATTCGTAAGTTTTCAGTTTACTAATTGTGTAAGTAGGAGGCAAATGTCTTTAGAAATCATTAATTGTTTAAACATCTCAAAGATTGTACATTCCTTTAACATACTGAAGCCATCCCCCCAGAAAACCACAGAGTTGTGTCTAAAAGCAATTTCAAATTTCATCCTTGTACTTTATTACAAATTAAAAGAGAAATAAATTTAATCTTTTAAACAAAGAAGTTAGTTAAAATTCTCAATCCATGGTGTACACATATGATCAACACAGATAATAATTCATAATAAAAAAAGAATAAAAAATCCTTGGATAATCTAAACCAACACAAAACATAATTTAGGTGTGACTATTATATAGACACCAACACATTTAATTATACTTATGACTTCACTCTTATTTATAAACATTTATCCTTTAACTCCTCATAAAATGTGATTTCTCTTCACTTTTCCCTCCTCACATATGTTATTTTGGGTCCTACTAGCCTAATTATTCCCATTAGAGTAGCTCCCACTATTTTTACATCACTCAGACTCTAAGCTCCAAAATCATCTTTAATTTCTCCTTTTCTTTTAATTGTCATGATAGTTACATATCAGGTCTTACATTCCTTACCTCTTGTATTTGGTTCCATTCACAATGTCATTAACCAAGTCAGACTCATTTCATTCCCAACTTGATTATTTCAATTGAAAATCATTTGGCTGCCCAATCTTCCACTTCCTGTTCCTCCAGTCTATGGTACATGGCATCACAAGTGGATTACTCCTTGACACAATTTTACACTTTCTATATGATCAAAATCATGATTCTTCTTTCCTACTGCATCCAACTACAACTGCCTCTCACTGCTACCTTGTATTTCCCATGTTTGTACCTTCTCAGTGTATGCCAGGACATGATGCTCATTCCTGCATGTGTGTCTTTAGTCAAGTCATAACAGTCTGCTTATTCCCTGGCCCTTGAACACTACAATCCCCATAGCTGAAGCCACTCAGCCCATTCAGGGGTTATATCTTTAGGTTCAGGCTGCAAAGCAACTGAACACAGGACTTCTACATTAACATTTCTAAAGTATATTTCATTGCATTATAATTCTGTGAGATGTTGATAGGTCTTTCTTTCTGACTCTCTTTTACATATACAGACAAATACAAATGAGATTGGTAAAGAAAAGTTTGGAAAATACTGGCTTCAAGTTTGTCTTTTCTCTGGAATTGAACAGGCTGTTGTATGTGTATTCTCTAGGACTGTTTTTGTGCCAATGTTTGAAGCAGTGGGTATGTGAGAATTCTTTGCTGGATGCATATATTTTTTATACCTTCGTAAATTGTGTCTCTGTCTTATTACCCTGGGAATATGTTACTTTGAGGTCCTAAATGTACCCTGGCTTCTTTGAAACTGGGCTCCAGCCATGTTCTCTCTCTGTTAGTCAGCTGTCCATCACTATAATGAAATACCTGAGATAATTAACCTACTCATAAAAGTTTATTTTGGTCTATAGTTTGGGATGTTTAGTTCAACATTGGGTAGATCTACTGCTTTTGATGTCTGATGGGGTTGCCAAATGGTCACAGTTGGGAGCATATAGTGGAGTAAACTGCTTGTTTCATGGACATGAAGCAAAAGAGAGAGGAAGAAGCATACCCTCAGTGACCTAAACAATCTTCAACTAGGCTCATGTTGAAGGTTCCATGTCCTTTCAAGATCATCAAGCCTTTGACATTTGGATCTTTGAAAGAGTTTCAACATCCAAACTGCAGCATTCCCATACTCTTTTCTGAGGACATGAGTCCTGCTGAGAACCACAGTGATTCTGGTTGAGGCCCTGCTATATGCTCCCCAAACTCATTGGTACTAACCACTCATTTATGGGAACTGTCTTGTAATGCCTACTGTTAGGACTCTGACCAAATTTGGTTCAGTTTCATCACTATACTCCTCTTCATTTTGTGATCGTTTTGACAAATTCCAGCCATTACTTTACAAATTTAGGATACTGATGCAGAAAGAGCTGAATGAGAGACTTTAGCTTTCTTAGTTTGAACCATCTCTATCATTTAAAAAAAAAAATAAGGTCAAATTATCTGCCATTAATAAAAGGGCAGAGATTCTCCTTTCATATATGAAGCAGCTTGCTCATCACCCCAGACAAGTGTGAGAAGATGATGCCAACTGTCTCTGACAGCTTGGACATGAAAGTCTATGAACTGCCAAAACTCTGAGACAAACAACCAGTTGTATAATATCAGCTCAATTTGCAGCTTGAGGGCTTGGTATCCTCACATATGACTCTCATGGCCTGGATAATTCTATAATCATAGGCCATAAATTGCATCAATCTTCACACAAAAAAATAATATTTCTTTAAAAAAATATAAAGGAGAATTTTAAAATCAGAATAAATCAAAAGTCTTGACTTAAACAATGACAAAAAAAAAAAAAAAGGTCTCCTTGGCAGATAAAGTCACCAAGTCTTTAGTTTATGGTTAAAAATGGCATGGGAGGGACTTTTCAAATCCAAATGAAATATGTATAATATTTCAGATCAGAGACCAGAGATAAGAGTACAGATCAAGAAAAGAAAGGCTAGACATGCAGGATGGGGTTGGACTATATAGAGGAAGGGGAGTTTCAATTCTAATTTCCTTTTCTTTTTGTCTACAAAAACTCCTTTTGCTCAGAAAATAAATTTGATCACCATAGGCAATGTTTTCAGCCCCAGCTCAAGCTCCTTTGCAAGCCCAACATGCTCACTGCCATCTCTTCACATCTGTAACATTTAACTTTAATGCCTCTGCCCCTGAGGAGGTGCTGAACACATTTCAATGCACCAGCCATGGATATGGCCTGAAGAACTAGCAGCTTGGCAGCGAATCAGTGGGTGACCTTTCCTATTGACACTGTCTGCAGAGCAGCTTGGCCACATGGACAGGAATAAATCTCTTCTTGAGTTAGCTTCAGATGGGAGATGGAAATTGCAGACCCATTCAGTAGCATCAGATTTATTAAGCAGAAAGACTGTTCATGGCAGAGAGAGTGAAAACCATGAAAGTAGATCCAGAGAGCAGATCCTCCCTGCTGTGACAGCTGCATATGCTGCTTTCATTTGTGTCCCCACCTGGGAACAAGCCACTGGATTTATGCAATAATTTCCCCGGTAGTCAAAACTGGAATCTGGATGAATATGCTTCCTGCTGTCTCCTGTTCTCTTTTAATCTGGGTGGTCACTTTCCCTGAGCCCTATAGCTGTCCCATTTGGGGAGCTACAAGGCCAACCTTTGGTAAAACTGGAGGCTAGAAAAAAATCTTTTATCCCCCCAACGTTTGATTTTTTTTATCATCTGCTCTTGGCAATGGTTTGGCATAATTTGCAACAAATTTGAACTGAATTAGAAATGGAGGTATTGTGTATTCATTGGTGGCTTTGGGTAGAATCAGTTTGATGATTATAATGAGGTATAAGGTTTAAAGATGCTGCAGATCAGTGATTTAAATATTTTAAATTGCATAATTTGTCTTTTAAAAACAGGACCTCAAGGAATTTCAATGTAGAAAAAAAAAAAAAAGCTTATTTTCTCTGGTTAGAGAAGGTTAATTCAAACAGAGTTATATCTCTTTCTTCCCAAAGTATTCCCAGGAAGGTGTATGCAGCCTGTACCTCTGAGGTAGAGCATTAAAAAGTCTTACTCACAGAAGGTGTTACTCTAAATGTATATTTTCTTCATTAGAATAAAAAAAGCCAATTTTTTTAGACAAGGGGATCACTGGGAGAGGTTGATCAATGGGTACTAAGTTATAGTTAGAAGTCAGAATGTCTGGTGTACTCTTGCACAATAGAGTAACTATAAACAATGATGATGCACTATATATTTTTGAAGAACTAGAAGAAAGGATTTGAACATTTTACCTATAAAAACTGGTAAATGTTTGAAGAAACAGATGTGTTTTTAACCTGATTTAAACATGATATAATATATACATGTATGGAAACATCACATGGTACTCCAAAAATATGTATAGGTTTTTTAATATTTTAACAGTTAAAAAATAAATTGAGTTTACATTTTCTAAAAAAGTTCAGTTCTTGGTGCAGACAACAGGAATGTGAATAATCCAAAAACATTTCTAGTTATCTATGCAATACTTCCAATGATTATGAAAGAACAATTACCTTTCTAGTTGAGAGCTAGCTTGAATTCTTATACTTCATTAGTGTGACAAGTAACTGAACCTCTTAAAGTTACTTTAGGCTCATTAATCCTTATAACCTTGTTATAATCCTTGTTATAAGGATTAACTGGAATAGTATGAGAAAAATATCAGAAATAGCACTTGGCCTATTCCACCCAGAACTTCCACTGTGTTCCCAGTCAAGGCTATTATTTTCAATAAGTTTATAATGTTTCTTTTTTGTTGGGGTACAAAATAAACAACCAAGAATATTTCAGGGTGTTCACTGCCATAATAGAAACATACACAATGTGCTCTGGGAAATCATCATCAAACTATTGCCTACACTTGGACTATAGGAGAGTTTTTCAAAATGAAGAAATCATCTGAATAGGTCTCATAAGGCTGAGCTTATATCATATAAAAAGGGGCCAGGTGTGTATTATAACCAGTGAGAAGTCTGAGAAAAAGCACAGAGGCAGCACTCAGGGAAGCCCCTATACAGGGTGTGGGGTCCCAAGAGAGCATGTCTTGTGTAAGTGTCCTTCAAGTAAGCAACATATTTGGTACAAAATTTACTAGTACAAGGCTGGACCAAGAGTCAATTGGTTTTCATGAGACTAAACACTTTGGTAAGGAGTACAGACTTTCCATTCAATGGGAGCCACTTATAGCTTCTTAACCATAATAGGATAAAAATTAGAACCTGTTTTACAAAGATAATTTTGGTTTCAATTATGAAAACAAGTTGCAATTCGAACACTAACGCTAAGTCAATGATAAAGGAAGTCATTTTAAATAGTCTAGTAAATGATGACAATATAATCATAGTTAATATTTACCTTAATATGTACCAGGCATATTTCCAAGCATATTATTGCATTATCTCATCTAATCCTCATCATAATCCATTGGGGAAGATATTACTATGATTCACATTTTAGAAGTGAGGAAATCAACTGAAGCAACTTAAGTTATAGTTAGAAGCTTCTGACACTATTCGTGAAACTTGTCTATGAACATAGAACTTGAACTAAAATTAGTAGGATTCAGTGACAATAAACAAGACAGTAAGAGGCCAAAGAACTGGATGGTTTCTAGCTCGAAAGCCTGAGAGATTATAATGCTATTAAGTGGAAGGAAAATTTGGGGGCAATGAGTACACATGATGAGATTCTGGAAACAGATGGCCAGGAAATTGAAAGAGGGAGGCCAATAATTTAATAAGAAATTGCTTCAGATAGTTTTACAATGTTAATTTCCTTTATAAAAGAATTCAGAGTCACAAGATATATGTAGGTAGATAGAAGATAGCTAGCTAGATAGGCACATTGTGTTTTATTCATTTTTAAAAAAATCCTTTTGAATTTTGAATTTGAATTTACATTCTAACATGTTAAATTTTGAATGGTTAGTATACTACCACACGTAATGTCTTCTGTACCTGTCAGAACTTCACCTCTGAAACAGATCCAGGGAAACAGGAAAATAAACAACTATAAAATACAATAGACTTTTTAAAAAATACATAAAAAATTAAGACATTTTGAAAATGTTACAAATAGAGCAGATTTTAAAAGATATATTTTGATTAAGAAAGGGCCTTAAATATTATCTAGTACAAATTATTTCTCTATGTTTAATGAAGGGCAAATAAGAAAGAAAAATAATGCAACTAATTCAAAATTTCATTCACAGTGTATGTTAATTTCCATAAATTAGATAAAACAAAATTGCTACAAAAAGGGTAAAATTGTATTTTCAGGAGATACTTTTTTTAAAGCCACTGATAAGGAAAAACATCTGTAATTTTCTTTACCAAATCAGTACAAGATCGTTCATACCACTATATTTTAGAAAAGTTACTTTTAGAAGAAATGTTGAAAAGGAATTGTGTGATCCTTTTAGGAGTCCAAGCCCATATCTAAAGGGGTCATATGGGACCATTCCTTGAAGACAGGTGGACAGGTGTATCTTGATGCTTCACAGACATCTTTCCTACCTTAATATTTTTCCAAGACCTTGAATGATCTTCACTTGCTTTTGAGACCAATTTGATTTTGAACAGAAGATGATAAAACCTGTAAAAACAGATCTTTTGGTTTTATGCACTTATAAAATGCCTCTATTTAGGTCTAAATGACCTCTGATAACATGTTCACCGTCTTAAAACTCCAAAATAGTTGATGCCTTACTGCCTTTTTGGGTAGACTTATTTCCTCTAGAAGGCAGTTAACTCCTGGAAAGCAAAGAAAAGAAGTTTTTTTTTTTTAAATTAATTAATTAATTAATTTGTACAGCATCACCTAGCCCAAAACAGGAAACACAGAAATTGCTCACAATATTTACTGATTTACCTTGCCTCAACATCATTTAGTGAATTTTATAAAACAAATTGTGCAAAAGTATTCGCTAAAGAAAAGCAGCCCTATTTTCAGCAGTGACAGTTCTATCAGAATTATTTTAATTCTTTATTTCTTAATAACACTAATTGAAAAAGTATACCATGTTTTAGTCGGCTTTTTCACCATTGTGAACAAAAGATCCAACAAGAACAACTTTAGAGGAGGAAAAGTTTATTTGGCACTCACAGTTTCAGAGGATTCCATTGCGCTGAACCCAAGGTAAAGCAGAACATTATGGCACAAAAGTGTCATGGGGGAAAATAGCACAGGACATGGCCACTAGGAAGCAGAGAAAGTTCTCACTCATCGGGGACAAACTATAAACCCCAAAGGCATAATTCCAGTGGCCCACTTTCTCTCGCTATACCCTATCTACCTATAGTAAACACCCAGCTAATCCCTGTCAGTGCATTAATTCACCAATTAAATTAAAACTCTCATATCTAATCATTTCATTTCTAAATGTTCTTGCATTGTCTCACAAATGAGCTTTTGAGGGACACCTAATATCTAATCCATACCATTCAGTTAGTTAGAATATGTTGGATTCATTCAGCAATATACCATTGTTGACTTTGTCTTGTGATCACATCTCATTAAGAAATTCTTTATTTTTCATATCCATTGTTCTCCCTTTCTATAAGCCATGTTGATATTTATGCCCTTGATCCTTGGAAAGTAACTCTGAGCTTCTGTTTTCTCTTCATTATTTATTATAAAATATTTTATAATATTTCATAATATAATTTCTTGATATGCTAAATTGCAGATTCTGGCTAGAAGAGAAGTCACTTTTTAAAATGGGTTACATTAAAGTTTAGAAAGTAAACTTGTCTGGGCATGAAGTTGCTGAGGTCCTAAGTACTCTGGTTTTTCATCCAAGAAGAATTTGGTTTGTCTTAGGAAGGGGATAGGTGAGGTATGAACACAATCCCAACTCTCACTGTGAACATGTATCAGAGGTCATTTAGACCTAAATAGAGGCATTTTATAAGCACATAAAACCAAAAGATCTGTTTTTACAGGTTTTCTCATCTTCTATTAAATGATCAGGAAGCTTTGTATAACCCAGATAAAACAAACAACATACCTGAATATTTCACTATATTCCATTATTTGTTCATTCTTGCCTTTGAGGAATTTAAACAAAAATCAAGCTACACTTTTTTAATAGTCACAACACAGGGTTTTATTGGAACAGAGTGGGAAGAACTTGAAGCAAGAAAATCAAGTTCAAGGGCAACCTCATGAGTTCTCTTTGCCTTCTGGTTTGGTCATAGTCTCCAGTAAAGATATTTGGCATGGCCTATATTGGAACAAAACTTTCCATTGTATCCAATGGCTGGAATGCCACTTCTTTTTAAATACAAATTACAGTATTGAATGGCCTCCCTCTGGCCCCCTTAGCCATATATATCTCAGCCGCCAGCATTAAATCTTATTCCACCAGAGAAGCATATTCCAGGTATGCACATGTACTACTTACTGTCTTCTAGTAAAAGCAGCCTTTTAAATAAGGAATAAAGTATTGTATTTCAAGGTTAAGTCATTACACATTTTAGAAGGGTAATGACATGAGTCAATTTTATAAAGAGTTACTCTGGTTCTTCCATAGAAAATGGATTCCAAGAAGTAATGAACAGACATGGGAGACCAGGCAAGAGACATTGAAATAATCCTGATGATAGTGGGAATTTCATAGAAAGAGGTGGCTTTAGAACTGATGAGAAGTAGACAGACTTGGAACATATTATGGAGCAGAATTAGAAATAGGGAGTGAAGGCAAAAGAGGAGGTGAGGTAAGAGATGGAGTAGGTAACTTCAGCAGCCAATTCTCTTGGCATTCTTGATGAACCATTATCTTCCATGGCATCTTGAAAGACTACTGATATTGCCTGACAATTAATGTTCTTGGTTCAGTCTTGACCTTGATTAAAACTTACCTCTACCCATAAAATATATTTCTCTGTTTATCAGACAGATGTGTACCTAATAGGGGAAACAAAACATCCATCTACCCATCTGTCTCTCTACATAAAAATATCATCTTTCAAGGACTATCCACTGTGCATTTGGAAACTAGGTCTATCTCATGCAAAAGTTTTTGCTCTTTTCCCTAAACTCTCCTGCCTCCATAGCAATAGGCACAAGAATATATCACAGATTATAGGAAAAATAAATACACAAGAGAAATCCATTTTTCTTGATAACTTATAATCTTACAGAAAAAATATCTTTTTTACTTCATTATATGGATAAGTAAAGGGCAAATAAATGATTAGCTTTTAAATTTTTTTAAAGAGGATTAGAAGAAAAGCAATATTTCTGGTCAAAGGAGAAAGTAAAGGTTTGATCTAGAAAACTTAAATTAGTCTTTGAAAGTTGAATATAATCTGGTAGGCAGAGAGAAATTTGGTGGGCATTCCAAATAATAGGACCCATGAATAGGAGAAATTGAAGAATTTGTGTAAGAAAAGCAAAATATAAAAGGATTTAACAGTTGTTGGGAGATTACTATGCTTCCTAAACTCTGGCACTTCTGCACGTATCATGTATAATCTATTTAATCTGCATAGTGCTGAGACAGGAAAATACCAGTATCTTCATTTGTACATATGAGAATTAAGACTCAGAATAATTGAGATAGTTTTTCCAAAGTCATGGAAAAGTAAAAGGTGTAACTAGGCTTTGCTCTTCTGTTTTCTTAAGTTTAGCAATAACTTCACCATGCTAACGCTATTTAGAATAAAAGTGGTCTGGGGCTGGCTTGGGAGGGATTTGGGAAGACTAATGAATCTGGTAATAGAAATACATTGAAAACTTAAAAGCAGAGTGAAAATTGCTTTTGATTGTTTTGTTTGTAGTTATTTAGCATGTTGAGAAATAGTTTCTGCAATAACTGGGCTTATCCCTTAGGTAAATGTTTAGAATCATTTAGATATAGAACGTTCTGGAAAATGTGTTTAACCAGTCCCATTATTTTAGAATTCCTTTCTTAGAGTTGATACTATAAGCAATAAGAAGCTGTAACATAGAATCCATAGCATAAGGGGCTTTAAAGTTTCAATGCTACAAAATAAATGATCACTTCTTCTTATCACTCCTTTTTAGAAGAGAGAGAGTGATTTTAAGTCAAAGCTTTTTCAAGGAATAATACTTGTTCTCTGGCTCCAGTAAATATTTATTAATTTTCTACTATGTATTAGGGAAGCAGACTTAATATTAAATACTTGCTCTTAAGTCCTTGACAGCTTGGTTGAAAACAAAGGTGTTTTTACTTTAGAAGTTATTTGATGCCATAATAACCATGATGGTCCTTCCCGGGATTCTTCACAGCTTGCAAAGCAATTGCACTGATATAGTATCAATAAATTGTGACAACATCCTATCTATTGGGAGGATGGGGCAATGTTATCATCCCCTCCTGCAGAGAAGAGAGCACCGTTTCCCCCAACCCACGCAGGTCATTGTGCAGATACAGGACTAGAAGTGAACCAGAACACAACAGCTGCCTCTTCCCAAATCACCATGGAAGAAACGTCAGGAACAATGTGCCAGCTTGGGGAGAGTAACTGTAGGTGATTGGATTAATAGGAAGCAGGATTTGAACTGGGTCTTGAAGAAAGGTGATATGTAGGAGCTAGAAGAGGGCTCATGACCTGGGAGACCACTTTTATTCTATATGGTTTTAGCATGGGTCTCTTCCATTGACTGGCTTTGACCAAGAGTCTTATTAATGTTACAGTAAAGAATGCATTACTTTCTCATGTGTCCCTTCCAGAATGCATAAAGCAATAACCACAAAATCACTATGGGGAGGAAATTGACAGAAAGGTTTTACAGAGGAAAGGTTGGCTTTAAGGCTTTAAATATCAAAAAAGCCACACACAATGGAACACACCTGTAATCTGAGCAACTCAGGAAGTTGAGGCAGGAGGATAGAAAATTCATTGCCAGCTTCTACAACTTAGCAAAACCCTATCTCAAAAAAAAAAGAAGAAGAAGAAGAAGGAGGAGGAGGAGGAGGAGGAGGAGGAGGAGGAGTAGGTCGTCACCTGGTAATGTAGCTCAGTGGTAGAGCACCCTAGGTTCAACCCCCAGTACAGAAAGAGAGAGAGAGAGAGAGAGAGAGAGAGAGAGAGAGGGAGAGAGAGAAAGAAAAAGAAAAGAAAATTTGCTACTGTTCTAGTCAGCTTGTTTTGCTTCTGTAACTAAAAGACCGAACCAGAACAATTTTGGGGGAGGAAAAAAGGTTTTTTGATGGCTCACGGTTTCAGAGATCTTAGTCCACAGAAGGCTGGCTCCATTCCTCGGGGCTCAAGGTGAAGCAGAATGTCCAGGAGGAAGAGTGTGGCAGAGGCAAACATCTCACATGGTGATCAAAAAGCAGAGAGAGAAAGAGAAAGAAGAGAGAAGGAGGGAGAGGAGGGTGAGAGGGAGGGTGAGAGGGAGAGGGAGAGGGAAGGGGAGAGGAAGAGGGAGAGGGAGAGGGGGAGGGGGAGGGGAGGGGAAGAGGGAGGGGGAGAGATACAAAATATATACTACAAAGCCAGTCCCTGAAGTCCCACCCCCTCCAGCCACACCCCGTCTGCCTTCAGTTACCAATCAGTTAACCCCATCAAGGGATTAATTCACTGATTGACTTAAGACTCTCACAACCCAATCACTTCTCCTCTGAATCTTCTTACATTGTCTCACATGTGAGCTTTTGGGGAACACCTCACATCCAAACCAGAAGAGCTACCAACTACTCCTGGATTTTTAAATGAACAACTTTCACTCAAGGTTTTGAAGTCAGGTATTTTCCCCCCTTGGATGGCCCTCACCCAAGTAGAGCTAAAAAACTTTCCTTGGATTTTATCAATCTTTCCTCAGAACATTTCCAATATGTTGTATAACACACTCTGGTGAGCGATTTCTGGGCTATTTCTCAGAATTACCTTGAGATCTCTACAGCAGCTATGCTCTGCTAGCCCCGCTGCCAGACTGGGGCAGCAGGGCACAGCCGTGGGACCAGGAAGCATAGCCCGAGGAGCACTCAGGCCTAGCCTTCTCTCAGCAAGTGTAACTTCCACTGGCGTTGTTTGCATCTGACAATATCCCCATCAGGCCAGACTGTATTCACTTTTGCCTCTCACCCTGTCAGCCTGTAGAACACTATGGTCCCCCATCTTCCAGCAAGAGGAGAAGGTTATCGCTGAGCCAAGTGAAGAAGGAAAAAAATGTGAGACAGTTATCAAAGTTAGTAAAGTAGGAAGATCTGGACCAATGATTCAGGGATCTCCAATGCTCTATGGAGTTCTACCTAAGTCAGAGGAGGAAATAAAAGAAACACACTACCAACATAATAGTTGTCGAAGTGTCAGAATAACACTCTGAAAGTAATGGGGTGGGGGAGGCAGAGAATTCTCTTTGATGGGGTTCAGATTAGACCAGGAAGAACTAAATGTTTCCCAAGAAGACTAAAATAAGAATATGTTAGTACCAGGTGCAAAGCAAGATTGCAGAGAGCTTTATTGCCAAGCAGGGTCATTGCAGGTGTGCATAGCAGATTGGACCATATCCATCCTTATGGTTCAATGTCCTGGCATAATTCTGGAACTGGAAGTGAGAACAGAGAAAAGAGAACTTACCACTAGCTATAATATAGAGCACATCCCATAGGTCCAAGTGAGATAGCCAGTGTTAACAGCATTAGCTGGCAGAAATTGGGAAACAACTCAGGAATGCCAAAGAAAGACATACAGTAAGGATAAAGCTTCAACTAAACCAAAGTTAGAGATACAAAGCATAACATTACCGGAGAAAGATAAGTGAGCATAAAACTGGATGCTCTTAATAGAAACAGAATGAATAGAGCAAAGGAAAACTCTTGCTCTTTTTCTTGCAGGTGGAGGTATAACTGGTAAACAGGTCCACATAAACAATGGAAGCTCACTCACAAGAGGACGAATAGTTTAGTTAAAAAAAAAAAAAAAAGAAAGCACTAGAAATCTCTAGTGTGGTATGAAGACAGTTCAGAAGGTTTGAAGTGGTTAGGCCTAGAGAAAGGAAGATTCAAAGAGGAAAATGATGGTTATCTTCAGATAGTGTGAGTGACTATTGCCTTGCAATTAAAGTTATTGTTTCTACAAGATTATAGTTTCCCAGTGTCCAAGTTTAGTCTGCTAAATATTTCCTTGCATTTTCCTTTAGCTTCTCAACCCTCCAGTTTTTGTAATTTTGTGATGTAAATTAAATAATGGGCAGAAATCAATACACCTGGAGGTGGCAGAAGGAAATTAAGCTGGCAAATTCTCAGGAGAAAAGTAACCTGATCTGAAGACAAAAACAAACCAACCAATCGGTGCATTCAGAGCAATGTGGAGCAGAGACAATGTGGGATGGAGGGCAGGAGGAGAATTATTTTGAGCATGGAATATAAAAAAACCCCTAGAAAATGGGAGAGAATATTGGACTCTTGTAATAGTTTTGAGTCCTCTGTAAAGGTACCAAAGGAAAGAAAAAAAAGTAGTGAAAAGTACATTGGATAAAGAATGAGACTTCATGGACTCGAGGGTCAAGTGTACCATTCCCTAATGCCATCACCTTGGAAATCGACTTAATATTTCTCAGATGAGTTCCCTGTGTGTTTAAATACACATGGAAAAAAAAGGGTATATTATCTATTTTCTAAATATCGCAGATCCAGTCATAGTCCTCCCCCAATGAATATGGCTCATGGTAAACCAATTTCTTGTCCTATATTCTAGACAAAGTCAAAGCCAAACGAATTAAACAGGTGATTTCTTAGGCCACTGCCCCAGTAAATGCCAGTCCCTTCAGCTATCCTGGTGTGTGAGGAGTCATTGTCAACAGATGGCTTTGTGCCAGGAATTCACTGTGCATAATATCCTAAGTTGTATTTCAATTTGTTGATACAATTTTATTTGTCTCAACTGATTTTAGGTCATGGCAAGTGAGACAACACCCAGTTAAAGTTAAGCAGCTTAGGTCAAATGTAGCTAGTGTCCTAGGTTGCATCTCTGTGAGGATCCATTAGCAACTCAAAGCTATTTCTTAAAAGAAAATCATTTGTTTCTGAAGATGGTTTATTTGGCTTTGCTCCAAAATGCTAGGGCACTCAACTAAAATTTCCCATTGAGTTCCTAATAAGCCCCGCAGAGCATCCTGATGTGCCTTGATGTTTTCAGCAGCACTGGATTCTCTAGGTTATGAAATTCAAGTAGCAGTACCGCTGGTTTGCAAGTTGGACCACCCATAGAACCTTCTCTTTCTCAAGGCTATCGGCACTGTGGGCAAATAAGTTGAAATAGTGGACTTTTGTGTTATATAGGCTTGCTTCCTAAATGCAAACAGCATCATTAAATATTGTGCTTCGAGATGGTATGGCACACTGATATCCTCTTCAGGAGCAAAGAAATGCATTCTGATGTCTTCTGTTTGTTAGGATGGGGTGGGGGAGTAATGGAGAACAGTTTAAAGCTAGATAACTAAAGAACAGGAGCCAAAACCTGGAATAATCTAACAATCATGGTACTATATCTCAAACTATCATTACAATAGGAGCAATTATTTCATAACATTTACAGTGATAATCCATTTCCATTACCTAAGATCCTTCAGTCTCACAGGAGAGTTCACTGGAATATAATAGAAATAACCATTTTTGAGTCTTTCAGGCTTATGAAAACAGACTAACCTCTGCAGTTATTCTAGAGATATAATATTTCCTTTCATTCTAAAGGCTTCTGCTCAGTTTTTAATAGTTATGACTCCATAAGTCAGGAGGCTAAACTGGGAATTATCCTTATAGTTTAATATATATCTTTTCTATCTATTCAATGGTGACTTCAGAATGAATTGGTGAACCTGCTGTGCCCACTATGATATGATGTCAAGAATTTCCTTTATCACCAGATATTCATCAGTATCATCTGTGACCTCTAATACTATTCTGAATTACCAGAGATAGAGTGTTTTATAGAGCTAATATCCAATAATTTACTCAAAGACTAGGTTTTTTTTCCTAATAAGGCACAAAAAAAACCTTGCATTTGCCAACATATCTCTTTGTAGAAGATTGAAAAAATTTGTTGTGAATATTTGGAAAATTATTACAGAGTTTGTTGCGATTTAAATGTTTGTTTCCTCCAAAACTCATGTGGAAATTTAACTGCCATTGTAGTAGTATTAAAAAGTGGAACATTAGGAAGCAATCAGACCATGAAGATTTCACCCTCATGAGAGAAACTGATGCTATTAAAAAAAGATACTTGGCTCCTTCTTTCCTCTTTTTCATTCTTGCCTTTCACCATATGATGGTGAAACAAGAAGATGCTCATCAAAGGGTTAGCACCTTAATGAACTCCCTCGTCTCAAGAACTGTGAACCAATAAATTTTTGTTTATTATAAATTATCGAATATTGGGTATTTTTTTATGATAACCCAAAATAATTTGGATGTAATGTGTCTCCCTAGAGATCACATGTGAGACAATATGAGAATGTTCAGAGGTGAAATGATTAGATTATGAGAGTTGTAACCAAGTCAGTGGATTAATCCACTTGAATGGATTAACTGGGATGAAACTGTAGGCAGGTAGGGTGGAACTGGAAGAAGTAGGCCACTGGGCGTGTGCCTTTGGAGCACATATTTTGCCCCTGGTGAACAGAGATCTCCCTCTACTTCCTGGCTGTTGTGTCCTGAGTTGCTTTACTCTGCTACACCATCCACCATGAAGTTCTGCCTCATCTCCAGCCCAGAGCTATGGAGTTGGCCAACCATGGACTGAAATTTCAAAACTGTGAGCCAGAATAAATTTTTCCTGCTCTTAAGTTTTTCTTCTTGGGTCTTTTGATCACAGAGATGCCAAATGACCAAAACAGACAGCATCTTTCTTAAGCAGGCTTAGCATCCCCTTTGCTTGAGTGTTGCTGGTCAGGATTGCATGTTGGTTGAGGGACTACACTGAAGTTACCTATAGTGTTAATTCAAATCAAGCTTCTATTCATTAAGCCTTGCTTTATCATTTTCAGGTCTGCAAATCAAGTATGATTTTACTGGAATAGCTACCCATTTCAGCTTTAGGAACCCAAATATCAAGTATCCCTTGACTAAATTTCATGCAGATCAAATTATTCTGCTTACCAATTATGACCTTCTTCATATGGTATGGTAGCCTACCCATCTTGCTTCTGAATACTAATTA
The DNA here is from genome assembly GCF_964194105.1 of Spermophilus citellus. Lineage (NCBI taxonomy): Eukaryota > Metazoa > Chordata > Mammalia > Rodentia > Sciuridae > Spermophilus > Spermophilus citellus. The sequence goes on along the minus strand of NC_138198.1, from coordinate 100,261,523 downwards.
TATGTCCCAAACAACATTCACACTGAGATTACAAAGCCATGTGAGTAGCCATGTAAGGTAGCACTTCCCCTATTTATCCCAGTTAAAAGATGACAGTCACTGAATTACTCTTTAAAGCTGCTGGTGCTGCCATTATCTGTGTGTGTATGTGATTAATTTTTAATTTGTATTTTTCTATTGATTTAGTAAAAGAAAATCAATATGTAGAATAGATACTTGAAGTCTCATGTTTATTATAGTGCTATTCATAAAAATCAAGATATAGAAGTACTGTAAGTCAGTCAACAGATGAATATATATATATATATATATATATATATATATATATATATATATATACACACACACACACAATATGTTATATATACACACTGGAATATTCCTCAACCATAAGAAGGAATGAAATCCCTTTATTTGTGGCAAGATAAATGAGCCTCAAGGACATCATGGTAAGTGAAAGCTAGACAGAAAAACCAACACAGTATGATCTCACTCATATGTGGAACCTTAAGAAGTTGGTCTCAGAGAAGTAAAGAATACAATTGTGATTACCAAAGTCTTAGAAGTATTCAGGGTTGGGGGACAGAATTTGGGAGAAGTTGATTAATGAGTAAAACATAGGAGGAATAAGTTCTAGTGTCCTTCCACACAATAGGGTGCTTGCAAATAGTAATTTACTATATATTCAAAAGTAGCTAGAAGAGAGAATTTTGAATGTGTTTTTCCAACACACAAAAACATAAACATTTGAGGTAGTGGATATGATACCCTAATTTGAACACCACACATTGAAGGCATGGGTTGAAATATCACACACTATCTCATAAATATGTACAATTATTATGTATCAACTAAAAAAATCAGTTGGATTATTGAAGTCTTAACCTCCAATAGGTCACAAATTCTCCTTGTCCCAAAGGGGTGTTACCTTCTCAAATCATTACATTTTAGAGGGTCTCCTTACTGTCTAAAACTGGTAACTCTTTTTGTAGGCTTTAGCATTCTTTCTCCTTCAGACTAAAGAATGGTGGCACCCCTACTTAGCTTTGTGCTAGTTTCTGAGAATACATCATTTGAAAAATTTCCTCATAGCATAACTTTATAACTTTAAATAAAGTATATTTTCTAGCAAACAATTTTATTTTAAAAAGTTTGAAGCTGATGGAGTGGGGAAAAATACCTTATTTGTTCCAAATCATTTCATTTCGCCTTCCTAAAATTTGATTGATGCCCAAATAAAATAGGGTAATTTTACCACATACCTGGAATACCATCTGTTGCAAAGAATAACACTCGGCAGCAATTCTGCAAAACTACATTCAGTAAGCAAAGTTAGAATCAACTCTTTCAAAGTACTGAGAGGACTGTCATAATTCAAGGGTGTTGGGGGCAACATATTCCTTTTAACTGTCACAAAGTGAGACATCTTTTTTTCCTCACATGAACTAAGGTACACTAAGGAATCTTTGCCAGCACATCTTCGTATACTGTTCTCATTCTCATTTGCCTGTGTGTCAAAGGCTTCAGAGAAAGAAAAAAAAAAAAAAAAAAGACTTTCAGTTGCTAGATGAAATCAGCCATCCCTACTTTTTCTCCATCCCAATGGGGAAACACTATTTCTAAGGTGACTCAGGTAGTCTGAGAAAGGGGCCAGCACCATGTCCACTCTAAGATAATTCATTTTAACATATATGATGCTCTTGCAAGTAGCTGGCACTCTCAATTTGCTATTGATGTTTTGTTTTCTTTATCTCAAGGGAGGAAATAGGTCAGCCAGGCTGGACGTAAGCCTGTCAACGATTTGATTTATGGGGCCTGTGTCCTAGTTTCTCTCCCAAAACGTTAAACAAATAGGCTTTCATTCAATCATTACAGTTTTATTCCTTTGAGGTTTGGGACTTTTAATCCTTAAGACATTGATTAAATCCCTGTTAGTAGTCACAAGTTGTGTTAACAGTACACTTTGCAGAAATTTCTAAGACTGGATCATCAGATAAAGACCTGAGAGAATAAGGAATTTGGGTAGAAAGACAGACAGAAATTTGGTTTTGCTGACTTCCCAATGTTTCCAAGGAACATCTTTGGTAATGCAGTGTCTCAACACTTCTCTAGGGACCTTTAGGTTCCAAAAACATTTATTTGAAGTAGGCTGACTTAGGGTACATGCACTCTACAACTATAGAACAGGAATAAGAAAATCAATTTCTATCACTTGGGAATGAACCTCTTGACCTTGAAGGAAGCATTTCTCCCCAGGCAGACCCTCCACAACTTCAGCCAGACAGCTGGAGCCAATAGTATATTCTTGCTGTTGCCCACATTGTGTGTGGCAAGTTTCTCACACTCCATTTCAAAGCCTAAACTCTTTTTTCAGGAATGACCTTTGAGGACTCTCTTCTAGGATGGTAGCCTTTTAAAATCCATAATAAAGACCTGTCAGATACTGTGTGACACTATAACATATTACCCCAGCATTGGGATCAATCATAGCCCAGGGCCTGAGATTCAATATATCTCGTTGAAAGGATGCAAAATTTTCAGAATACATTATGGCAAAGTTTGCGAATCCCACAGACATAAATTAGAAAATCTGCTTGATATACTTGCATGTCATCGAATCTTTGCTGGGCACCTTGCTGGGTATGAAGGCTACAAGCCTGCTTTTGAGGCCCCCAAATTGAAATAGGCAGCTCTACACACTGGTTTTGTATCTCCTGCAACCCCTGGGACTCTGGGATTACTGATCCTTGACCTCCTCACATCCTACTAGTTCTGCACGACTTCCAAGTGCTATTTCTTCATTGAGAAGAAGGAAGAATGATAGAAAACAGAAAAGGAAAAAAGTATATGAGGGGATAAACAAAAGCAGAAATCCACTTTTATCTCAATGAGGAGAAGTATGAAAGAAAAAATGTTTTTCTCTGGGAATTTTGATTTGATTACTATTGCACTATTTGTGTAGCCATTGCTCTTGCTTCTGATGGAGTTCTCTGGCTCAGAAGCTGCCTTCCCGATATTTTTCACTTTCAATTAGCTCAAAGGATGAGGTGTAATTTTACAACCTGACTGAAACTGTACCTCTCCCTCAGAGTTTGGGACTCTTTTAAAACTTCTCTGTGCTAGTCTAGAAGGGCACCGCTACAAGCTCAGAAATGTCAAAAATGACTCTGGGATTAGTGGGTGGTAGGAGATGAGGAAACAAAGCCAGAGCCACCCCCCCACACACACCAGTGACTTCTGAAAAGCACTTGTTCCTTGGAGAATATCACCCAGCCCTGTACTTCTCTGACTTCAACACCCACAACCTTCTTAAATGTCAGAGTCATCAATTATTTGGTGTTAATGAAGTCAGGGAGATGAAATTATGAAACTCGACAGGCAGCGTGCCTCTGTGTCACTGTTTGTGGGGCCTTGGCTGACGTGAATGACCCCACATAACGCCTGCTTGCAAATGATTACTTCTCTTCTGGTCCTTTCAAAGTTCAAAGTAGAGACATGATAACCCTTGCAAAGAAGTCATATGCCTCAAGGTTTTGAAAAGATTACAAAAGATCTTGCAAAATAAGGATATGAACTAAGCAAATGCATTTCTCTAGTGACTCAAGCAGTGACAGAAAACAGAAAATCATATATTTATATTACTATAACTATGAATAAATAAGGTAAAAAATACAGATGGAGCCACAGAGCTGATAGCCTTCTTGCAAATTGATTTATGTCTGAGGCAAAGAGAAACCAAATTATTCACAAGGAAATGCAATCAAACTACATGCTATGGATGTATATTAAGACAGCTTTCTCTAATTTACTCAGATAATCAATAAGTCTATACAAAGTGCTCATCAAAATATGAGCTACCTGCCAAAATCTACGAGTGAGAGACCCTAAAATAACAGTGGCTCAACTCAAATAGTAGTGTGGTTCTCTTGTACATGGAAGTCTGTTTAGATGGACATCCTAAATCCTTCCATCCTGTGGCTCTGTCCTGTTGAGAGTGCCACACCTTTTGTCATAATCCAAGATAGATCATTCAAGCCCATGGGAAAGAGCACAAGAGGATAGAAAGGTCATGTCCATTCCCTTTGAAGCAGATGATCATGAGTTTGCTCCTATTCCATTGGCCAAAATGTAAACAAATGACTACACCCTAGTCCAAGGAGGTCTAAAAATTTTAGTCTTCGTTTTGGACATCCATATGTGTCTAGCTAAAATTTTCAAGTGCTAAATCTAAAAGAAAAAGATAGAGAATAAAAATTGAAAGACAAATAGCCATCTCAGCCATGTAGAACAGCCTGAACCTACTATGAAGGTTCTACATCCCAGGTCCTTCTCCCTGCACACTTCTATGACCTGTCACTGTCTTTGAAGGCTTGGTGCTTTCAGGATGGCCCCTGCATATCCAGAGATACTGCTTCATTTATCCTTAAAGCAACTGCCCTACCTGGCTCCGTCCTCTCAGGCTTTTCCTCGGTATGGCTACTGTACATCAGCAATAGAAAGGCATTAACAAATGCCGTGACACAATATCATGAAAACTCACCTTGGAACTTTTCTAGGAAAAGTGTGCCCTCTGGAGCAATGATACTTTGGGAATGATCTTCTTCAATATTCCTGATCATCCTGAAAATCTTGATTGTTTGACAGGATTTTTGGTAGGATTATTTTTAGAAAATTAAGGAGCTTTCAAAGAAGTGACACGTGTATTCATCATTGCTCAAAATTCATTCTGTTTTCCATTTCAAACTTATATTTGTTTATGCATATTATATATATGTACATAAATACACATATACATACATACATACATACATACATATATACATAGCTCTACACATTTCAAATGCTGGTTACTTTGCCATATCTATGTTGTTAAAATTATATTTATAATGCATACAAACTTATCCATTTGTATGTTTCCATGCTTGAAGACCTGGACGTAGAAAAAAATCTTTTTTTTTCACCTTTTTTTTTGTTGTTGTTCCACATTTTGCATTCTGGCCTACAGTGCAACCGCACTAATCGCTTCAGCTTTGGAGTGATACAATGCATTAAAGTGGCTTTTATGATTGATTAAATGCTCCAGCTCTGCTACTACATTTAATCAATGGCAGCAACCTGCCACAGCTTCATTGGCTCCAAGGCACTGCAGCTTAAGCTCCACACATTTTAGCTATTTCAGAACAAATTGTAATTTTTATAACTACAGTATTTTTTAGAGCTTCAGAGAGTGACAATTATCTCTAGGAAAATAGCTTGATCATTTTTATTCTAATGAATTGGAGTGCTTGACATTATTGCTAGGTATACCTCACTAATACCTTGACTTTGCAAGAGTGAGGGGCTTACAGGAAGTCTCCAATCTCAATTTTCTGTCAATTTAAAATTCACTAAAAATCAAATAAAAATGATATGTGAAAAATGGACAATGTATGAATTCCCCTATCACCAACTCCTGGAAGACTAGTTAATCAGTTAAGATGCTTTTAGAAATGCAAGCAATAGAAATCCAATTCAAATTAGTTTAAAAAGTCAGGAACTTTATTGACTTCCTGGAATTCGGAGGTAGGTAGGATTCCAGAATCCTACACATTGGCACGTTTGGGACTCCTTTTCTGTGAGTCTTTCCTCTTCTCACTATGGACTTCTTTCATGTTGGATTTCCCTATGGGCTTTGATAGATGCCAGCAGTCACCGAGGCTAAGATTCTTCCTTCATCTGAGAAAGAAGAAGAAATGGATTCTTCTTCCCTTTCTCATAAGACCAAAATCTTTGCAAAAGCCTCCAACTGTTTTATTTTTAAATCTAAGAGGACAGAATTGGCTCATATGTTCATTTCCAGACCAAACCCCCAGCAAGAGATCACTGGATGTATTTCACTAAACAGAGTCCATCTTTGAAACCGGGGGTGGGCTCAGCTTTATCCCAATTAACATTGCTGCATAAGGAAAAGAGAGCAAAGTCTAAACTCCATCAGGAAGGAAGAAATGTATATTTGGGTAGCAATCAAAAGTGTTTACTGCAATAGATTCAAAATGGGTTTCCAGATGCACGAAGAGAATTAGTAAACTTCAGGTTAGTTGAGGAATTCCAGACCATCACACAATCATTACAGATAGTCACTGACCTAAGCAGAGACCTTCTCCACCTTAGTTACCAGCCTTTCCTGAAACATCTCTCAGGTGCATAGACTAGCCTTGCGTCTGCTCGCTAGGAAGTTACAGGTTTGTTGCTTTCATTTGGTCCTCTGGATTGTGCCTTCACTCCTTTTTCTCATGGCAGACCTTAAGTTCCTGAAGGTGAATTTAACACTTGTCTTCTGCCACACTGAAAAATGTTGTTCTTGGGCATCTCACATGTCTGGCCGCCCTTGTTGCAAAGCATGGAGGGAACACTCACTTCCACGTTGGATCTCAGTAATAAAAGAGCAGTTGGACCACAATTTGTAGGCAATCTGGACACTATATTAATGAATGCAGCATCACATTATGTGTTTAATGTGTTAATATTATTTCATATTAAGCTCCTTGGGGAGTGAGGGGGAATGAGTTCTCAGATAATAAACTGCCTAAATGTGCTGAATAATGATACAAATGTCACTTCCATTCTTTCTCCCTCAAACTCATGCTTAGTGGCCTCCTGAGAGTCATAACAATAAAACAAAGTTAAGAAGAAAGTTGGTGGGGGGGGGGAACTTAGCAGATGTTTAGCCTATTTGAGCCAGGGGACATGTTCTCCTACAAAGGCCCCAAACAGCCTTCAAACAGCAATAAAATAAACCTTGTTATTGTAGCTGAAGGAATCGGCCTGAATTATTGCCCTGCAGGCATTAGGAATTAGAATATGCATCAATCTATTCTGTGGCCTTGAGAGCAGGTCTAACTCAATCTTTGAGAGCAGAGGTGAGAGGGAGAGACTGGAAAATCGTTATATCTAGCAAATCTCTGTCTCTCACTCCACATATTAGGGTGTCCTTCACACAAACTGTGGCTTCTGGGCAGAGCTGCTTACACTGGAGAATATAATGGCTCATCTCACTAAGAGCAATCTGTTCCCAGGTAGACAAAGAACACCTCTCTCCCACCAAATAGAGTTCTAATAATAGACTGCTCTGTAACAGCTGTGTTGACCAAGCAGACTACTGGGTGGGGACAATCCCACTTGATACTAGCTCTTCTGGCATGAATATTAGAAGTCCACCTCATTCTGAAAGTTGTCTGAATGAATAGTAAATTATATAGTCAGTTGTTATTAGTGTGCTTCCTGATAAAATTCAGAATGTTGGAAGTCCCATAATAAGGCCTTGTCACAACCAGTAAGGCCTTTATAAAGAACAGGGTAATCAGGACACAATTCTTATTTGGCATACGGGAGAAAAAATGACATCAAACATCATCCAATTTGGTTAACACAGGACCAGATGTAGAACTCAGGTGTCCTGAGCCTTATTTCAAAATCTTCACTATAAAATGTTGTTGGATGCTGTTTTTGCTCTTTTCCTTTCCTGCAACCAGGCTGAATAGAAAGAAGTCCAACTAAAGGTACCTTATTTTTCTTTTCCACTGAATTCTTCCTTCTTTTGGATGAAAGATCATATAAAGAAACAACATGCACAGAGTTTTTTTTCTTTCTGTTTTCTTGATAAAGTATAATTTATTTTTAAACATAATATGATGTTACTCTTTTATGATTATCTTTAATGATACCAAAGAATATTTGGGAGGATACAGGGAATGTACTAAATAAACATTTAATTTCAGAACATTATAAAGAAATGAATCAGTTTTTGTTCTTTGTGTCTTTAGAATGATGCTTTCAGTTTATTACTCCTCTCAGAATGCTCTTTCTATGCTTCTCCATTAATCTAGATTGTTACTTATCCTTAAGGCTTCTCTGAAACTTTTCTGAGAGTCCTGGTCTATAGTAATTCTCCCTTTCTTGTGGATCTAAAGCACTTATTCTATTCATGGTACATATTTCTTTATAGCTTTCCATGGCTTATTTTATTGCTAAATTTTCTCCTCAATGAGATGCAAACCTTTCCGGAGTATGGAGTCTCATCTTGTACTTCCCTGTATCCATAGTGCTGAGCCCTGCATCTACCAGCAAGATTTTGAGAGCTATCTCTTGAAATGCAGTTTATGCCTTTGGTGACCACGGTGATGATATCAAATGGATCTCTAATGACTGTCTAGTTTTTGCATATACATTACTCCCATTTTGTTTGATTAGCCTTGATCACATATCTTAAAGGAATTTTAAATCCTGCAAGTGAATACCTGTGTCTGCTTATAGAAAATTACATTCAAGCCTAGAGCTTCTCAGATATAGAGAGATGTTGACAAATTGCTACAAATGCAGTGGAAAGCTGCTGGATTGATTAAGGGGATGGAGGGTTTGATTTATGAGCAAACATTAAAAGAACTAAATATGTAAGGCTGGGCTCTGCAGCAATGCTGAGTGGGCCTGAGGGATCTGACAACTGTATATTAGTAGCCAGCAGATGAAAACAGCATTGCAAGAAGAAACGCTTAAATTAGAGAAAAGGGCCTTCGGTGACACTCAACAGGGATTTTAATTACTGGGGAATAAATGTCCTGATATATGAATTCAGTGCTTCTTAAGCTTTAATGCACCCACAAATCATCTAGGGATCTTGTTAAAATGTGGATCCTGATTCAGCAAGTTCATGGTCGGCCTGAGATTCTGCATTTCTAACAAACTCTCAAGTGATGCTGATGTCACTGGTCCAGAGGGCAAACATACTTAGTAAAGTCTTCTCTTTTAGAAATGTATAATGATGTTCAATTTTTAATTATAGAGTAAAACAAGTTTCAGAAAAGGTATGTAAAGACTAAATAAAGTATTCTGGAAGCTACAAAGAGGGAGTTAGCACAAACCAGCCCAAGCAGGGCAGGAAAATGGGTGGTTTTCCCTTTCCTGCTTTCTGTGTATTTGGCACATCACAAGGAATGAATATGTAAAGTACCCAATGTCATTGCTTCCTTCACAAACTTCTGTTAATGCCAGATGACAGCATAGAAAGAAACCATATTTACCTCCAGGTCATGACTCCAGGCAGCCAAAAGTTTCTTTTTGCTTCCAAAATTACTCCTACACCTTTTGATTAATGCCTGTAATACTTCAACTGATGACTAATTCATTCCTCTTGGTTAAAACTTTATCAGTTACTCATTCCTTACAATAAGTGGTTTTTAATTTTATATGTATATACAACCAGGGACTGAACACAGGGGTGCTTAACCTGTGAGTCATATCCCAGCCCTTTTACTTTTTTTATTTTGAGATAGTGTCTCACTAAGTTGCTCAGGGCCTCCCTAAGATGTTGAGGCTGACATTGAACTTGAAATCCTTGTGCATCAGCCTCCTCCTGCTTTTGCCTCCTCCGGGGCCTCTGGAATTACAGGCACGTACCACCATGCCTAGCTCCTGATAAATTTAAATGAAGAACAGAAAAATAACATAGGATGCTGAGCCCTGGAGGAGTAGACGAAAATGAGGAACATGAGGACAACCCACCCATTTCATACCTGAGGATGAAGTGCAAAGAACAGAGATCAGCTCATCATCTTCTTGCTGACATCTAGATTTCCAGATTTCCAGGCCAGTAGGGCCAGTGCACCAAACCTTCCTCTCTCCTCTCCTGGAATTCTTCATTGCTCAGGTCTTCGTTTGTTTCTTGCTGTCATTATAACCAAGGTGTATCACTCAACTCTTAGAGCAAACCAGTTCTTCTCCCTCAAATTATGCATAATCAAATAACTTAAGGATAATGTTTCTCCAATCAAATATAACCCCTGAAAGAGTTTCCATTTCTTTATTATGTCTGATGCAATTAGAATGAAAATTGGGAAAGTGAACCCCAGGGTTTCCTATGAAACATAACAGTCTAAAAAGATTTCAACTCACTAATCACTAAAAGTGACATGGGCTCACCTCTATACATGTGATCCGGCAAATGAGCAGTCAGGACATTGCCTCCTGTCCCATCCCAACCATTCACTTCTGCACTCCTTGTTTCCATTTTACATCCAAACTACAACATCTCTTGTTGTGTTGAGGCATCTCACACCTAACAGTTCTTTGATACATCATTTAATTTGATTCTCACAAGAATCTTCAAGGTGAGTATCACTATTACTATTTCCCATTTTTAGGCTAGAGAAACTCATTCATAAAAAAGTTAATATTAGGGCTGGGCTTGTGGCTCAGGGGTAGAGTTCTTGCCTAGCACGTGCGAGGTATTGTGTCCAACTACAACTAAAATATAATTTTTTTTAAAAAGTTAATATTATAACCAATGTCACCCACAACCTGGAATTTGGACCTTGATCTTTGGACTTTGAATCTCAATGATACACATCCTTGTTATATAAGTCAATTATTTTAGTCCCCAAATAAGATGAGTTCAGAACTCATTGCTTAGTTCACTTAATAAAGTGACTTCAGAGAGTTGTGATGAAATCTGTGTGGTTTTGTGTGATTTTATGATTACCATCTCTGTTTTTTCAGTCTGCCTTAGCAAATGATGATGAAGACTCAATAAACTGGAACTGAAGTATCCATCTGACAACCTTAACATTTTGTTCAATTCACTAGGTTAAGAGTAAGAAGCAGGAGGCAAGGAAACCAAACTGGAGCAATTTTACATCAAAAAATCCAGTGTAAATCCTGTGGTGATTATAGATGCAGAGTGAACTCCTCATGTTCTGTCTCTATCTTTAGTACAGCACACTGAGAATTCATGCCCATTAAGATGTCACCAAAGCTCTTTAAGATCCCCAGTCTGCAGAGACAAAAATCAATCACGTTCAATAGTCTCTCCTTACTGAGACATAAAACAAATGTGGACACTAAGACAATGCCCAACAGAAATTTGACCAAAAAAAAAATGTGTGAATCTGGTTTAGATTTTCAATTCCTCCTGAAACGTAATTGACCAAATTTCTTATTCCCTGTATCTGCTAGTTAGCTTAGTCTTTATTGTCAGTTCTATTTTCTTCTAACTCTTCCACCAGAACTGAAAATATCATAGCTTTCCCATATCTTTCCAATTGAATGAGACTTCGGCACCAGTAACAAAAACCTTTTCATCATCTAAGGACCAGTTCCTATTCTACTTAGCTCTATATAAACATTAGTTGAACTCTTTTGTTGGTCTCAAACTGACTATGTGGAAAGCAGGTGGTGCTGGCAAAAGAAATATATATATATATATATATATATATATATATATATATATATATACGCATGTGTGTGTGTGTGTGTTATATGACATTTTATTTAAAGAAATAAGAGGATATTTTTTATGGTTATTATACACCTTAATTGACCTACTTTATTTTGCAAATTCTAAAGCCTATTAATGCCTAACGAGCAATAAAATTAAAACTGGGTAGTGTAGTAGACTAAATGCTATTTCAAACAAATATATACTGGAGCATGTGGGTAAATAAGTTGGCCAGGACCAGATATAAAGATAGCAAGACAAGAAATACTGAATCTGAGAAAGAAATTGAGAGAGTCAAAAAAAATGATATGAAAATTCAAAGCCAAAAATTATTGGAAAAAATTACATACATATCAAAATGGCTGAAATTGAAATGATTGCCAACACCAAATGTGAACCAGGATTTATGGAACTGGAACTCTCACACATTGCCTGGAAGAATGTAAAACAGTGTCATCAACTGGAAGACTGTTGGGCAGTATCTACTGAATTCAACATTTACTTAGTCTTTGACATAGAAATTCAATTCTTAGATATATATATACTAAAGAAATTAATGCAAATGGTCACCAAATGACATGTGCAATAATGACCATAATGGGATTTACTTATAATGACCCAAGTCCAGAAATTGTTGAAATGCTGATTAACAAGAAAATGGATAAATAAATGACAGTATTTCCATACAATGAATATTATATGCAACAACATGGATGATGTTTGTAGATATTAAATTGAATAAAAGAAGCTAGACACACAAAAAAATGCATAATATAGGACTCCATCATAGTTAGTGGATGTGGACAGGAGAAGGCTACCAATGGAAAGGAACATGAAGGAAACTTCTGGGGCATTAGAAATATTCTGTATATTCTTCTAGGTAGGAGATACATGGGTGTGCACACATGCCAAAATTCACTGATCTTTATTTACATTGTTAGCATGCTTCATGTGGTTTACACTGCATATCACATATTGTGAGGTCACACATTTTTTTAATGTATCTGAAATAAAAAATGATTCCAAACACAGAACCTGAATAGAATCCACAGTTGCCTCCCATTTTTGCTTCCTTCAAAGGATTCCTTTGAAGGCTCAAGTCCTAATTTATGAAGAATAATTTCAGGATTCTCAAAGACAAAGACTCATTACAATGTCTGGAAACAAATACCCTAGCAAATACCTAATGCTTAAACTATCCCCATCAGATGACATTTGGCTAATGAGCCAGATTTTCCACAGGACTCAAGTGCACATCAGACAAATGTCCACTGGCCAATGAGTAAAACTACAGTAATTGTCTTTCTTTTGGATATTATGCATATGCATAGTTTTCATCACCAATGCAAATTTTTTTTGTACTCACTTCATATCTATTTCCCTATTTAAAACTGTAAAGTTTGGTAATTTTCCATGGGAATTCAGGCTACTTGTGAAAATGAATAATGTTCCATTATGTTTTAATCACTTCTTATATGAGTTTTTATTTCTCATCTGTGGGTTGCTAGTTTATTTTTAAAAAATGGTCTAAAAGAAAATTAAGAACCCATAGAAAAGGATGGCAGAGCTAGAATAAGACTTTTTAAAAAGGGGCTTTGCAAGTATAATACAAACCTACTATCCTTCTGTTTTGCTAATTTTACGGTGAAACTAAATTGACAGCAATTTTAGCATAATGATGGATAAGATGTAAACTGAATGAACAGAGTCTAAGGGGATAGACATAGCCTTATGACTGTTTTATAATGGTAAAAAAATATTCAACTACAGATGTCACAATGATTTTTGGATACTGATGTTGCTTAGTATATTATACAGTTAATTAAGGTGCTATTGATTAAGGATAATACTATCATCCTTCTAACAAATTCCAGGGTTTTAATACCAATGATTGACAAAGTATAATTTGGTAAATTTTAAAAAGTGAGTTATTTAAAAAAATTTTAATAGTAGATTGTATTTAATCTGATGTATTCAAAATATTATTTCAGCACATAATCAATATATAAATGATCATCAAGATATTTCATATCCCTTCTTTTCACATTGTTTTCCGAGTATATATTTTACTGTATGTATTTTTTGGTTTTTATTTTTTTGGAAGCAAAGTGTGTTAGGATTTTATTGTTTGTATTTCCAAAATGAAAACTAAAACCAAACCACAGTATTTAAAGTATTGACAAACAGAAAAAGAGCTTAAAATATCAAAAACATTAATAATGGCCAAGCTAACCTGTTATATATGAATCATCTCTATCAGTGAGCAATAAGAATATGGAACATGTACTCATTATTGAAACTATTTTCTAAAAATCTAGCAGGCATGACATGCGCAGGTTGAGCTATAGGAAAATGTTCTGATTTCAATGTCTCGATCACCATCCTTCTTAAAATTAATAAATCAATAACAAATATATCAGATGGAAGTGGGGCTTCATCATCTTTCCCACAAGTTAATAAACAAGCGATTTACGTAAAATTCCCTAGAAGTATTTTCCTATATTTTTTATTTTTATTTTTATTTTTGATTTGTTATTATAACAACAGAATGCATCACAGTTCATATCACACATATAGAGCACAATTTTTCATATCTCTGGTTGTACACAAAGTAGAGTCACATCCTTCTTGTTTTCTTACATGTACTTCGGGTGAAATGAGCATCGCATTCCACCATCATTCCTATCCCTATGTCACCTCTCTTCCCTTTTCCTTATGTCCCTTCCCTTCCCTTTGCCCTATTTAGAGTTCATTTAATCCTTGCATCCCCCCACCCACAGCATATTATGGATTAGCATCCTTAAATCAGAGAAATCATTCTCATTTGGTTTTGGAGGATTGGCGAATTTCACTTAGCTTTATATTCTCCAGCTTCATCCATTTATTTGTAAAAGCCATGATTTAAAAAAAAAAAAACAGTTATTTCCATTACAAATCTCATCTTAGAACCCCTAATAATTTCCTTAATTAAAATAGCAATAACTTTTTATAGTCAAAAATCTATGTAAGTCAAGTTTCTAATGTCTTATTATTGAAAATGCAAAGCATCATATTCCCTTCTATTTACTAATTTTAAAAATTATAATTCTTTTAAATATTTTTGCAACCCCCATCATAGTTCCAGCATTTATGGATGAAAGATTATTTCAAGATAATTATAAATAGATAAAATTACATCATGTCCAGTGTAGTAGTATGTAATTAGCCCAAGCCTCTTTGTGCATAGTATATACAAATTTGTACAGCGCTTTTACTGTATGGTACACCTTGTAAAGGTTTTAGGGATATAGTGGTGACAATGAAGCTTACAGTGAAGAGCAGAGAATTGAATCAAACATTACACTTTTGAGTGTATAATTACGGAGACAAACAACAGCAGAGAAAAGTAGGGCCCTGTAAGTCAAATCTAGACTCCAGTCTCTAAAGTGACTTGAGATCTGAGGATTCACGATGGGTGGAGTGTTGGGTACGAGAGCTCTTCTGGCAGGAGGGTACACACAGGCAGAAACGTGGAATCTTCAAGGAACCAAAAGAGAGCAGTGAGCCTGGGGACTGAGTAAGGAAGATAGTGGAGTGAGAAGAGGTTGGTATGGCCTGAGTGGCATGTGAAGGCTATCTGGATTCCACTTGAAAGGGACACCATGGGGAGGTCTTATTAGAAAGAAGCTTGCAAAGTGGGTATAGTGGCATACCCTGTAATACCAGTAGCTCATGAGATGGAGGTAGGAAGCTCATGAGTTCAAAGCCAGTCTCAGCATCTCAGTAAGGCCCTAAGCAACTCAGTGAAACCCTGCCTGTAAATAAAATACAAAAAAAAAAAAAATGGCAGACGATGTGGCCAAGTGGTTAAGCACAGCTGGGTTCAATCCCAGATACAAGGAAGGAAGGAAGGAAGGAAGGAAGGAAGGAAGGAAGGAAGGAAGGAAGGAAGGAAGGAAGGAAGGAGCTTACAGGACTATTGCAGCATTTTGAAAAGAGCATTATGTCACAGTGAGGAAGACAAGCGAGAGGATCATGGTGGAAGCAGAGACTCCATCAGCAGCATGCTGTTACAAAGTACAGAAAAAAAGGCACAAATGTACAAAGGCACAGGTGACCCAGTTATCACAGTGGTTATGGGTTCACACTCTAAAAGGCTAATGCTCAAACACAAGTTTGGAAAATATTTTCTACTAGGAAGAACACAAATCTACAGAACAAGAACTTGTAGAAATGTTGATTCCAGCGCTGCGCTGAGAGCATCCTCTAAGTGAGGAACTGCTCAAAGCACATCAGACACCTGACACACACCTCTTCTATAGGACTCAGCTGAAAGAGATGGCCTCTGGCCAGGTTAGAGAGCACTGAGCATCAGGTTTGTCCAAGGATTGTAATGTTATGATATTTCCAGGCAAAAGAAGGATTCATGAGTCCATTATTAATATGAAGGAAGAAAGACAGAAAAAGGAAGGGAGGGAGGAGGGAGGAAAAGAGAAAAGAAAGATGGAAGAAAGGAAGGATGGAAGAAAAGAAGAAAGGGAACAAAAGGAAAAAAATCAAGGGGAAGGAAGAAGGAAGGGCCAGAGAGAAGGAGATGACCAACTAATACAGCAGAATGACCAACTCATAAATGTAGAAGTAATAAGGGAGTCAGAAAATTAATATCATTATAATAATTATCACTATAATAATTCAGAAAAGAATCATTGATAGATGCTGATACTATTGGGTGAAACTTTGAAGAGTAGCAGGACACTTAAATAACCTCAAAGGATCTCCTGACAAGGTACTTGTTTTCTATAAAGGCAAAAAATACTACTTTACTGTGGACACACCACCTCCACCAAGTGGCTCCAGTTAACGGTAGCAGTAACTGGACAGATGTATTTGGAAGAACACAGGATGTCTTCTGTGGTGTTCCTGCCCAAAATGTATCTTGAATCTAATTATGAGAAAACCTCAACCAAACCTAAAATAAAAAACACTCTAAAAAAATAATTGGCCCGTATTTTTTACAAGTAAATGTCATGAAATAAAAAGATTGTAGAACTGTTCCTAATTAACGAGATTAAAGAAACAAGGGACTATAATGTGATTTGTGATCCAGGACTTTCTTTGGCTATAAAAAACATTATTGGGACAATATATATGGATAAAGTTTTTAGATTACATACTAATACTGCAACAATATTAATGCTCTGTGTTTTTATGCTGTGGTTATGTAAGTGAATTCCTTATTCTTAGGAAACATACTGGAGTATTTGAGGTAAAGAGGCATCTTGTGACTGCAATATATAGACAGAATAAAATGGTAAAGCAAATGTGGCCAAATGTTCACATTTGGGAAATCTGAGTGAAGGGTATACAGGACTTTTTTTTTCAGCTTTGAGTCTGAAATAAGGCAAAAATAAAAAGGTAACAGAAAAAAATTGAAATAACAAAAGACAAAGTAAAACAGAACTGAGTGTGTGCTCAGAATGCACTTTGAGTCCTCATTCTACTGCACATGAGCTGCACGGTTTTGAACTAGGTACTTCACCTGTCTAAGCTTCAGGGTGATTTATAAAATATGCATTACATGAATTGAATTCCCTCTCTTGGGTTTTTATGAAAATTAAATAAGTTAATGCACTTAAAATAGCCAATTTACCATTAAGTCCAAAGCAACAAAAAGAGAGGAAAGCAAACTTGAAATACACAGAAGAATTAGGAGATTCTGGGAAGCATGTCATAGTGTCCTGAGACTACTCATCTCTGTCACTAGAGAATTTTAACCAAGGCAAACCTCTTGTAGGGTTTCATCCTCCAATTGATATTCTCTAATCCCTCCACCAATGTGTGCTTTGGAACTTATGTTGATATGCTGAGAACTGCTACGTGATAAGAGAGAAACTTTGTGACCAGCAAAAATTAGAAAACTAAAACAAACATACCTAAACAGTGAGACAAATTTGTAAATGGTAATGAATTTCATGATGGACATTTTTAGTGCTTATAGATGATGATACACTCAAAACTGGTCACAACACTTAGGTGTTGTATCCCTAACCAGCTCAGGGCAGAGGACCTGTCACCTTACAGACATGAGTGCTTTATTTTTTATAGGACATACGTATCTCTGGCTA
Organism: Spermophilus citellus; assembly: GCF_964194105.1. Taxonomy (NCBI): domain Eukaryota; kingdom Metazoa; phylum Chordata; class Mammalia; order Rodentia; family Sciuridae; genus Spermophilus; species Spermophilus citellus. The sequence continues at coordinate 100,244,171 of NC_138198.1, read as the reverse complement.
AAGGTGTAGTTTGGATGTCACTGAATTCTTTCTCCAAGAACTGTTTATAATTTAAGCCAGTTCTCTCATTGCAGAAGTAAATAATTTTGTTCTTCAAGAAATTTCTGAAACTATTCATCCAACACAACTGTGGGAAAGAGCACTCCCCTGAACTCCAGAAATCATGCTGTGTGGGAGCTCCTCCTTCTCCCCATGCAAAAGGCCAATCTTGTCACATAATTCCCCATTGTACAGGACAGTCCCTTTTTATAGTTCTCTCCCTGACCCTTGCAGGAAACCATGCAGTCTTATTCATCATGTCATGTTTCAAGGAAGAAATCAGAAATCTATCAGCTTTCAAGGCCTGAGTGATGGGAGCAGGATCCAAAAAAAAAAAAAAACACCTCAAATTGGGGCTGGTAGGAGCAAAGTTGACAACAGCTCCTGAGAGGCCATTTGTTTTCCTTATTTATCACCTGTCAGGGAAGGAAGAAAAAGGAAACCAAATAGGATATAGGACTCAGTAAAGCATCCAGAACTTGACCTTCTGTAGGGAGCATTTGTGAAGAATATAAGAAGAGTGTTGTCTCACTAGGGACAGCCTGTACTTTCAATAGGATGACAATGTGAATTATTATTTAAACTTGAGGCCTTTGGAGAGCAAAGGGGCTCTATTAATAATTATTCCAGAACAGCTGTACTCTGATCTGCCCCGGCAGATCAATATATGATCACCAAAGTGATGAAGACATTGGGAGAGATTTGTTCTCATTTTGCCAAATAACTGTCCAGATTCCAAGTCCTTTGTTTTACAATATTAGAATACACAATGCATAGATTTTAAAACTTTAATAGCTCAATAGTTCCACTTTCCAAATGAAGCTGTATGATACCAAGAAACTAACAATTGAAGAAACACGAAGTAGTAAAGATCAAAAGTCATATGGGTATTGATAATTCAGCCAAAAGCCTAGCATCCATGCTTAAAAACCATTCTATTATAAATTGGATCTGAAATGTCCCCTGAAAAGCTCATGTTTTGAAAGCATGATCACTACTGCATCAAGGATCAGAGAGGTAGGACTCTTAAGTAACAATAATGCCCTAACCCATTTACTGGATTAATCCAATGATAGCTGAATGGAGTAGTGGGTGGTAACTGTAGGCAGATGGTGTATGACTGCATATGACCCTTATTCCCATGGGTATGTCAGGGGCATACCCATGGAGACCATATCTTGTCCCTGTCCCCTTCCTCCTGCCCCGCTCCTTCCTTTTCTGGCTACCACGAACTGAGCAGCTTTCTTCCAGCACACCCTTCTACCATGATGTTCTGTCTCACTTCAGTCTAGAGCAGTGGAGTCACCCAACCATGGATTGAACCATTGAATAAACCACTGAATAAACTCAAATAAACTTTACCTTCTCTAAATTGTTCTTATCAGGTTTTTGGTCACAATGACAAAAGCTGACCAACACACTTGTGTATTAGATAAGGAAAGTCAATCAATCATTCAATTGCTAAATCTTCTTGTGGCCACACCTCTCTGGGATCAGCCTCTGCCTCTGCCATTCCAGGACTCTGTCTCCATTCTGCTGGTAGGGATTGGCTTCCCTCCGATTGACTCAAACAATAGAAGTCTGAGAGGCTTGTGGGATTAGAGTGCTGAGCGGTCCCATCAGGTGTCTTAGGTGCTACTTAATCACCCATCTCTTGCCCCTGGTCTGTCCTGGAGTTAGACTCTCCTTTGCCTCTAAGATTTATATGGCTCCCTTAAAAAGGAGCATCTCTTTCCATCCTTTCCAGATGTGGGAAGAGGGAAAGAATAGAAAGAAGGAATTAAGAGTCCAGTGGGGACTAAGGATAGATGGAAGCAGGAAAAATGAAATAACTCAGGGACACAGAAGTAAATGCACCATTTTGCAAAGAGAGAGTCTAAATTATACTTTTCTGAAGTGGAAATCACACCCTACTAAATTTCTAGGACAAATTTTTATAGATGGTTTTGTGCATACAAAGAAAAGGAAATTTCTGGGGCTTCTTCCCAGTCTTACTAGAGATGCTACTAATATTTTTTAATCTGAAAGTAGATGTAATAAACAGCATCATGAAGGTTGTGAACTGTGATATGAAGAGAGGGGTAGAGAGCAAGTGTAGTTCTTTAGTAGAATCTGATTAGCCATTCAAAGCCAATCCATTTCAGGCAAAGAAAAAACAGATTATCCTCAACCTCCTCAGCAACACAATAAGCAGTGAGCTCCTCCAGACAGGATTTTTTATACTATGTTCACAAATACAGTGACCCTTTTCTGAGTTCCTTGGGACACTTGGCTTTCAAACTTGGGTTTTTTTAAATTTTACAAAGATTATATATATTTTTATTGTAGAAAATGCCAAATTTGATTCATGTATATTAATATTTTGTAGAAAAATACATGTATATCCACACCAAGTGGTATACTATAACAGTCTCATTCAAGTTTAGGTCAGTTTGTCTTTCAAACCATTGTCCAACAAATTTATGAACACTTTTAGTTTTCCTTGCTTTTCCTATTTTAGCATGCTGTATAAAGGGTTGTGAATTCATATTTACTCTTTTTAAATTTTTTAACTTACTCTAACTTGGATCCCATACTTGTGGCTGTACATTGTTTTAGTCAGCTTTTTTTGCTGCTGTGACTAAAGGATCTAACCAGAACGATTGTAGAGGTGAATAGGTTTATTTGAGGGCTCACAGTTTTAGAGGTCTTAGTCCATGGAGGCCGGTTCCATTTCTCTGGGCTTGAGATGAGGCTGAACATCATGGTGGAGTGTGTGACAGAGGGAAGCAGCTAACATCATGGTGATCAAGAAGCCGAAAGAGGTCTCTATTTGTTATATATATATGTCTCCATATATCCCAAAGCCATGCCCTAATTCCCACCTCCTCCAGCCACACTCTACCACTTCAATTACCACTCAGTTAATCCTTATCAGAGGATTAATTTAGTGATTGAGTTAAGATGCTCACAACCTAAGCATTTCTCCTCTGAACCGTTTTGCATTGTCTTTCATGTGAGCTTTTGGGAACTGTCAGCTGTAACAAACCATAACATACATGATGTGGAGTTTCACTGGTTGTGTGTTCATATATAAACATAGGAAAAGTATGTCAGATTCATTCTACTGTCTTTCCTATTTCTCTCCCCACTCCCTTCCCTTCATTCTCCCTTTATATAATCCACTGAACTTCTATTATATACTCTTAATATTGTTTGAAATTGATTAATTTCAAAGGGAAAATTTAATACTATATAATATGTTTCTATCTCAGGAAAGTATCCATTTTTATATGCTCTTCTTTTGCCTAAGCTCTTTTGTCTATTGATGGCAAAAATAAAAATGCTGTAAGATGATTTCTCCTGGTTTATTCTGAGACAGGAACAGAGTGTGAATAACATACTCTTAGGTTTTCTGGGTGAAGTCCTGCCTCTGTCCCTTATTAGATTCACAACACCAAGCAAGTTACTTAACCTAGCCCTGCTTACATCTCATCTTCTGAAATATTGGAATAAATATTGGATGCCTATCTCATGCATGAGAATAATGCCCAGTACACAGTGAGCACCACCAAGGTGTCAGTTGTTGTCATTGCTCAGTTCACAGTGGCTCTCAGCCTCACATCAAAAAAAAAAAAAAAAAGGCTATAAGACTCGGCCTCACACGTGGTACTGAATGATCTGAAATGATTTGGGGAAACCAAGAAGCAACTGCTATTCTCAAGTACACCTTCTCCACTGGTTGCTAAAGTACAAGATTCTTGCTTACAAGAACTCTAGTTCGAATGCATAATCCTTGGAAGGAGTTAGATTTCAATGGGAGTTTTTAAAAAAAAAAAACTAAAACAAAATTTTCATAAAAGAAAAATAAGAAAGAGGACATGGGTTATTGGACTCCAAGAGCATGTCATTTTCCAAGAGGGAGAATGAGAAAATCAATGTTCAATCTGCTCACTCAACAGTCCTGTTAAGGCTGAGGGCTAAGAATACAGTTATCTCTGAGCCTGTTTACTTAGGAAAACAACTAGCCTCATTTTTCAGGTATTGCAACCATAATTAAAGATGGTGGCGACTTACCCAAGGTGAACACAGCAGCAGATTGTTCTAAATTACAGATTATTGTGCATGTGCCCATTGATTCCAGACTTACCTTGTTTTGTCTTATTCATTGTTATATAGCTAATAAGTACCAAAGCTGGAATCAAACCCAAGTCTTTCAGGTGCCATCTGCTTCACAGCTGACAATTCCCATCATGAAGCTTTCTGATCATTGGGCACAAAAATCCCTGTAAATGAGATTATAATGAATCTGACATTGGGAAATGCCAGAAAATGGTGCATTCGTAGGAGCTTTGCAAAAAAAGCTTGGAGGTTGTTGAGTCTTGGGTAAAATACTAATTTTTTAAATCTATAATATTGGAGGAAATCATGTTATCTGGAATGACAATGCGACCACACAAGTAAACTATTGGCAGAGTGTGCAATGCATCTGAGACACCAAAATAGTGGAATCCCTTCTTTTACTTTTCAGTAATTGTCCAACTAGAGTCCTACTTTTACTCTGTCTTACCTATGTTCCATCCTAGCAGCATTAAAAAGGTTCAGAAGAAAGGAGGAATGATTGCCAAGATTGAGGGGTGGGATGGAGTGGGGGACAAGCAAGGGCTAAAGCAACATTAAAAGAGAACATGGAGCGCTGGGAATTTGGATCAGTGGTGAAGCCCTTGCCTTATTTATAAGCACAAGGCTCCAAGGCCCTGGGTTTGACCATCAGCACTGCAGAAAAAGAAGACAAAGAAGAAGAGAGAGAATGGATATGATTGGACAGAGAGAATGGTGTCCTTTCACAGACAAAGACAACAATAAAACAAAAAACACTTGTCATTTGAGGAGGGCCACGCTGAAGCTCAGGAGGAAGCAGCTAGGAGCCCCCTCCTGGTATTCTATGCCACTACTCAGGGCTCTTTATTTGTACAAACACAATGACATAATACATTCGCCTTAGCCCTGAACTTGTCAGGAACACCTTCCTTAGGCATCCAGAAAGATACATGGAGGGAAGCTCTAGAGCTCAGAGAGCCCTGTGCACAAATCAGCTAAGCCCTAGTCTGTCAAGGAGACATCTGGGGCACTATGCACACAGTCAAGGGGATGCCCTGTCTCCTGAGCTCCAGCAGAGCTTTAGCAGTTACTACTCAAGAATCTGAAACATCAACGAGGAAAAATACCAGAGAAGACCTGGCCCAAGCACTTGGAAGGTGCCAGGTGGAGTTTGATGTTAAACTAGTAACTATGGTTTCATTCTGCACTGATGGGTCATTTGTCATCCCCCCATATTTTACCCCATGTCCAGCTACTGCCACCCTTGCCACACACACATGCAGCCTCTTTTGGAACTGTACACAGTACATCTGGTGGTAGAATGGTATCTTCAATACAGCTGAGCCATATCTGACTAGCCCTCCCCATTAATATAATAAAATAATTCATTACAAATGAGAGATTTTACTGAAAGGGATGAGCACATTAAAATAACAAGGATTGGTCATTAATTTGAAAATATTACTGATGAATCATTACAAATGATTATAAAATAGCAAGTCAGAGACTCAGCCAACAGGGTCCTGCCTCTAAAGTCAAGGATTTATGAACATGAGATGCTACTTTTACACAGGCAGACTAATCATTCACATATAATAAATAAGAATCAAATGCAAACAGCAAAAGTGCAGAGGATCAAAAATATAAACTCCTAAAGAGTCAGCTCCAGGGAATACACTCTTGGGTTCAATGCAAGCAGGCAAAAAAAAAAAAATAGTGAAAGGCCAAATAGAATCAATCCTTCTTCCTGAGAACTATTCTATAAAACTGAATTTTAACTCCTTAAATATCCACACATCCAAAGTCATTGGTGATCTCTTAAAGACATGTGCCTTCTTGACAGATTAAATAGAACCTCCTTAACCTATCTCAGCTCTACCTGACCTGTACATGGAATTAACCAAGATGCCCATGTGTGTTAGAGAGATGGGCTGGGCCCAAACTTCTATGTGGGATTTCCTCTTTCCCTACATCCCTCATGGATGTGCTCCTCCCAGAGCTCAGAGAGCCCTGTGCACAAATCAGCTCTGCCATTTTGCTTATTGTCTCATGTAATATAAGGCTAAACTCAACATTTCACTGATAGCTCAAGTTCTAAAATTAGGTGACACTGAAGATGAAGGTCAAAGGGGACGGGAGAGGACTTTAAAGAAGGGGATCTCAGAACCAAGTAGGTCTCACATTGGGAAAATTGTGGCCCTGGTAGAAAACCCATATACAAACATGGATTGTCACAGATAATGGCAGCGTGTATGTGACCCAGATAGGCATGAACAGAGCCTGGCCTTGGACACAGAAAGGTGGCTCTAGAAAGAGCAGGTGGACTGGATGATGCACAGGCTGGTGTGCCATCTGCTTCATTTACTGCTTAGAGGAAGTGTCCATACCACTCATCTCAGACCCTGGTCTTCTCAGCTGCTCCTAATTGTCTTCCACTTCAGGATGCCACGTTGATTCAGACTCTAGCTTTGCTTCTAGGCCTGCTGCGACAGCCGCCTGCCTTTCCTATGCCTTTAACATAAATCCTGCCTGTGTCTGTGACCAGTCCTGACATTTGGCCCTTTGTTGTGGTCAGGTTCTCCCAGAAGCAGACTCAGAGCAAGGGTTTAAGTAAAAGTCATTTATTAAGACGTGTCCCCAGGAGAAAGCAGTAAAGGAGTAGGGAGATCAGAATGTGGAAGGAAAAGAAACTGAGCATGTCTCTGCCTAACCAAGTCCCATAGGGAGCTCTGGAATATAAATCACTCCAGCTCCTGGTGATGATGGCCTGGATTTTAGGGTTGGGGTAAAGACATGAGTTCACAGGCGTTTTCAGCTCTTTAGAGAAATCGGTGTGTCCAGTACCCCAGAATAACACTCCCAAGGTCACAGGTGAGAACTGTTAGTAGCAAACTTGGCTGAAGCTAGGAGGAACATTCACAGATTCAAGAAAACAAATCTGAGGGGTTGTGGGCAGACAACAAAGCTGTCCTCTCTATCACTCAACATCAACACTCTGTGAACATTTGTTCACCAAAGTTGAGTTTTACATGAAAAATGAATGAATTTCATTATTCATAAATTATACTTTAAGAAGGGAGAAAAAGAGAAGGAAGAGCAATTAGAGACACAATATGGGGCTGGTCTCTGGAGAATGTTAGTAAAAATGGGAAAAGGGAGAGAATAGGTAGTATCTGAAGAAAGTAGGGCTTTAAGGGAGAACTTTTTTTCTCGTTTTTTTATTGGTGTATTATAGTTGTACATATTGGTGGGATATATTGTTACATATTCATACATGCACACAATATAACAATATAAATGGGTCAATATCACTCCCCAGCATTTCCCCCCTTCCTCCCTGTCTCTCACCCCTTGGTCTCTTTCTTCTGCTGATCTCCCTTTGATTTTTAGGAGATCCACCCCCGTCTTTGTTTTCCTTTGTCCTCTCTAGATTTCCACTTATGAGAGAAAACATAGGACCCTTAACCTTCTGAGTTTGACTTATTTCATTTAACATGATAGTCTCTAGTCCCATCCATTTTCCTGCAAATGCCATAATTTCATTTTCTTTATGGATGAATAAAACTGCATTGTGCATACATATCACATTTTTTTATTGTTCATCTGTTGATAAAAAAAAATCTAGGCTTGTTCCATAGTTTGGCTATTGTGAATTGTTCTGCTATAAACATGGGTATGCATGTATCACTGAAGTAAGATGACTTTAATTCTTCAGGGTAAATTCCAAAAAGTGGTATAGCTGGGTCATATGGTGGTTCTATGCCTAGCTTTTTGAGGAGCCTCCATACTGATTTCCATAGAGGTATACTAATTTACCATCCTACCAACAGTGTAAAAGAGTTCCCTTTTATTCACATTCAGGGAGAGCCTTTATTAAGAAGAAAAAGATAATGCCATCTCATTGGCTGGTTTAATCGAGGCAGTAAAGAGAGGAAAACTGTTACAGTTAGGGTTAGGGTTAAGGTTTTCCCCTCTTTACTGTCTTGATTAAACCAGCCAATTAAATGAATGGCATTATCTAAAATGATGATCTTTTGCCAACCCCCACCCCCTGCCAAATGTGACAGATGCTGTACTGAAAATTGTATGTACATAAATTCTTGCCTTTACTAATTGTCTCCCCTTCATGAAATAGGTTATTGTACATCCCCAATTACCTGGTGAGAAAACTGAGATTCCAAAAGAATAAGTACATTACACAAGAACTCCCAGCCAGTAGGTACAAGAGGTAACTAATATCTTATTTTTGGCTCAACAAAACATTTATTTTCCTTCCTATACTTCAGCCCACTTAACTTCATTATGGACTTGATCTTCCACAGACTAAGCTTATGGTACTACCTAAGGCAGAACAGGATTCAATCTTATAAAAATCAATAACTTTAACTTTCTTTAGGATACTTAGTCAGCAGGTGAAACTCCAACAACACCTCTACCCATCAGTAAAGTGCATGTGATGTGGATATAAAATATTTAAGCTGAAAAAACCCTGAGCTACAGCATCCAGGAAAGATGACGAAAATATGATTCAGAAAGAATTCTGGCATCTACTATTCCAGCCCCAGAAAAATACCTTTCCTCTTTGGACTTAATGAAGATGTCAGTTTTCCCTACAGAGACATAGCAAGTTTTAAATATAAAACTGCTATACAATATAAAGAGAGAGGAAAATGCTGACATGCTGGGGTGCCAGGTAGTATAACATTAAAATTTCCAATTGCTTCGTAAATATGCCATTGGAAAAAAATCCATTTATAAAATATTTTTTTAAACTACAGATTCACACATTGAAAGTTTTTCCAGAAATCTAGAACTTGATTCCCCAAAGTTAAAATGTAGCTGTCAGATTAATGCCCCCACTACAAAGGTGTCCACATCCTAATTCCCCCAAACCTCTGAATATGTCACTTTATGTGACAAGGACTTTGAAGGTCTGATTAAGTTAAGATCCATTGAGCTAGGGAAATTATTCTAGATTATTTCAGTGTGCTCAGTGTAATCACAAAGGTTCTTATAAGAGAAAAAAGAAGGGTTAGAGTGAGACACTAGAAGATGTGCCTGCTGCTGCAGCTGTTTCTGCTTTAAACGTGGAGTTAGGGACCATCAGGTAAGATATATTTAGTCTGTAGGAGATGAAAATAAGAAAGAAAGAAAGAAAGAAAGAAAGAAAGAAAGAAAGAAAGAAAGAAAGAAAGAAAGAAAGAAAGATCCTTCAAGTCTCCAAAAAAGAATGCATCTTTGCTGACTCTTTTATTTTAGCCCAATAAAATCCACTTTGGACTTCTGACCTCCAGAACTATAAAATACATGTTTTTGGTTTTCTTTGTTTGTTTTTGCTGTTTTAATGTTGTAGGGACAGATGAGGCAAGGCACCAAAGATAGCAAGAAACAGTTTTATTTGGCTGCAGCCAGGCTCAGAGGACACAGCTTTGTTGCAATCATTCAATCCCCTGAACCCTGAGTTCAGGTAGTTTCAGAATTGTATACCCACCATGTTCACAGTTTGTAGAAGTTCATATAAAGCAGCTTTCTTTTTCATTGTTCTTGGCAAGTTAACCCTTCAAGGAGAACACCTGAGAAGGGGACAGCTTCTTCTCTCCTTTCTTTCCTCCCACTGCCAGCTGTTACCATGGAGCCCAATTGGTATCTCAGAGATGTAGACATCTCTGTGAAGTCCCAGCTCAAGACCAGAGGCCTTGTTTACACATTTCTACAAACTACTATACTAGATGAATGTGTGTAAAAAACTAGTAAGGGGGTGTCCAGCACCTGGAGTGCTGATTTCTTCCCAGCCAATGGCCAAGTAAAACAGGACAACCCCAAAATTGAAAGTTTATCTACATTGAATTCTTTTGTAGAGACTCTTTTGCTGACAGTCCTAAAATCAGCCAAGGTGAAGATTTCTGGAGAAGCCCAGTTAAGACTTTTCTGTGGAGAAAGGGGGTACCACTATATTAACCACTGACATTTTAAGAATTTATTACAGCATTCAGAAGAAACGAATACATTTGGCATAGAACAAGAACTGCCAGAGAGCTGGAGAAAAATATCAAGAGATATGAAAGGCTATTTGTATTAAAGGCAATTTTCTTGGCCCACGATGAAGAGAAACCTGAAATTAGTACCAAACCCTAAGAAAGAGGTGATGTCTTTATTTGCATGCTCTTCGGTAGAGCCTGAGATAAGGAGGTCGATGTGTAGGCAGTTTACATAGGAGGCAATGTCAGAAAATAGAAGTGATGTAGAGGGAAGATTGAAACAGGAAAGGAAGAGGAACAACATGAAAGGAATATTGTCAAGGTCACTGTTGAAGGGCACAAAACCTGCTGAGAACTCTGAGAAATACACAACTCATTTCCCAGAATTAACCACCCAGTACAGGATACCATTGCTTCCCATCCCCATTGGGTGAGGATGAACTCTCTCCCCATAAAAGGACTGCAGGCTTTGGAGAAATCCCTTAAATGCATGGCAGAAACAAATGGAATCTGGCCTTCCATAATACTGTCAGCCATAGCTAATAGCTGAAGTCAGTGGTGGGTAAAGGGTATAGAATGCAAGGTCCCAAAATAATTTGCTACAGTTAATGTGTTATAATATTTTTGGAAATAAAAAATATATTTGTAAAGAATAAAAAGGACAAAGATAAACAAATAATATACCAAAGATTAGTAATAACTTACTGTCATTATAGGAGAATAATTGTACAGGTGTAAGACTTCAGTGGAGGAAGTAAACAAAAACTAGTATACATGTGCCTATCAGGTGGATACTTCTACAAGTATAAAGCAAGTATAAATTGTATTGAATTCTCTGTGGGTTATTCTTGCCTTACTCATTAAAAAACGTGAAAAGAAATTGTTTTGATTCATCATAGCCATTCCTAATCACTTAAGGAAGTTAATAACATATTTAATAATTTAAACAGCTTAAAATAGGAGATTGCATAAATAAATCTTAGTGTAAACAAGTAATGGAATATTAGCCATTTTCAGGAAGTAACTATTTTTAGACATGAAAATATATGCATGATATACCATTAAGTGAAAAATATAAGTTACAAATAGCAGGCACCCATGGAGTGACTCAGTTTTCTATAAATATATTTTATATTTGAAATTATACATTTCAATTTTTTAGAACTAATTATCTCTAAGATTTGTTTTCTTCATCAGCATTTTCTACAAATAGTGTGCATTTTTTGTAATATGATTTAAAGTAAGATTTCTAAAAAGAACTTCACATTACAGCCTTTGTAGTTTGTTTTGTAAAATTAATGTTAAGGTGACTAGGTACTAAAATCTGGTGATAGTAGACTCTTGATCATCTCAAGTGATATCTTCTGAGACACTTGAGAACAGGATCTGAGTCATTAAATTTAATTTTTAAACAACAGCATATTATATCAAAAAAGTGACTTGTTCAGAATCTTAATGATTCTATAGGATTTTTATATTATTTTATGAAATTAGTAAAATACATTATGGCCAGAACAAACCATATTATATTGTTGCTCTAGTATGATTTGACATATATGTTCATGAAACTCTAGCAGTGACAGCTAAGAGCAAACAATAGTATAAAATCAGACATCTGGATTCATCCAGGTTCTCCCAACTCATACAAAGAAGAGGAAAAAGCACCATAGTTAGATTGAAATGTGGTCGGTAGGTGGTCACTTGCCTGTGTTCTCATGTCAGCACACAAGGCAAACCATTCTTTCCATTCCATAAATTGATTCAAATCCATACAAAAAGACTCAATGCTACTTTGTCTTTCCATACACATTTCTACTGTGGTGTTCAGGAATTCTCAACAAATAATTTTATTGTTAACACATAGAGCTACAGATAGTCCATATAGCTCGGTGTTGATTTAAGAGAAATGATGCCACTTTAGCCATCAGATTTCTGTTTCAATATGCTTTATGTTTTACATGGACTTTATAACTCCTTTTCTTTCAATGTTCAGAGGGTATATCTGAAAGGTCAACCCTAATACTCAAGAGCAAAGTCAGTCCTGCAGGCTAGTGAGTTAAAGGAGTTTTTAATGTGCCACTATGTAGCCAAGGCTGTTTGGCTTCTTCTCATTCCTGTGGTGCCTTAGTCTGTGCAGATATTACTAGTGTGGCCAATATTGCATGCCTCCACCGAGAACTTGAAGTGCTGGTTTAGTCTGGCACAGTCTGAACTCCTTTTCTGCAGCTCTACCCTCTTGCCATCATCTGTACTGTCCTTTAGCTCTTCTTGAACCAATCTCCTCACTGTTCCTCATGAATAACTTCCAGAAATTCTAAATAAATGATACATTTTGAAATCATAAATATCATCATATTTTAATGATGCAAGTAAAAATATCTCCATTCTCCAAAATATTTATATTCTACCTCCTGGAAAAAAATTATTTTGTCCATGATAAATTTACCTATTCTACCCTTAAATTGTATCAGTTTGGTACTTAGTCTAGGCCAACATCTTCAATTAAAATATATAGTTATTATATTGAGACTTGTCATATATCATGTCAGTTCTCATCTCCTAGACTACAGAATCTTGTTCATTTAACCTCTCGGAAAAGGACAGCAGCAGCCTCATGCTAATCTGTACTCTTTTAAATATTCCTGGAACACAGGATGCTTTATGGCATACTCCTACATCTTTGGGAGATGTGCTCTTCTTCCTTGTTGCCTAGGGAACAGAAGATAAGAGGGCAGAATCTGGATTGGCACTGCATATTCCCAGATCTTGACTCTGTGACTTCTTAGTAGTATAAACTTGGGAGAAAACTGCTGGAGCTGGTTGTGCCTAGCTTTCCTCATATGCTAAACGGGGATAACAATCAAAGCACTCACCATAGTTGTTTTGTGGTGATTCAATGAGGCAATACAAATACAACATTACAAAATTGTACATTCAGTAAACATTATTATTATTGAATAGCTCCAAACGATCTTTCAAGGTCTAGATCATTTTGCAACTACTGCATGTTCAGTGCTCAAGCTAAATATGTAGAATAAATAGAGAATCTGTTTAAATGGTGTACTTTATGTGTTCCAAGAATTGGCATTTTCAACAAGAACTTCAAATGTTCTTATACCAGTAGCTTGCAGGTCTCCCTCAGAGAAGAACTGTTTTTTCAATGTCATCTCTAATTACCACTTGTTGACGGATCAACTTTGTGAACAAATCAGCTTTACTGGTGTGAATTCACTTAGCAGTTGGCATTCAGAATTTATTATCTTATGTTTTATGTTAAAATTTTTTCAAGTAAGATTACAAGTTATTCAATGGCAGATATTATATTTTCTTCAGCTTGGTATATTTCATAGCTCCAAATATGGTGACTTTATTAAAGCCAATGGAGGATACAGATTAGTTTTTTTTTTTTTTTGATGGACTGATTGTTGAGACTTCTGGCCTCAAAGGCACAAACCCAGGTCTTATAACTGAATTCAATTTTAAACAATCAGCAGTAAACCTTGCTCTTCAAAGTGGTCTCAAAACATTACCTGAGGTGAACTAAACCTTCAGTTACTCAACATTCTACATTTCATAGAAACACCTGCAGCTAAATCATGGATTCTATGGGGCTCTAAATAGTTCCCACGCAATTTATTAAGAATGTACAAAGTTATGCATTACTCTCAAAATCATTTGGATATGATTGGATCTACATAGAAGAAGAGTTATTTGAATATGACCTTGTGTAATCATGATTATAATAACCTAAATGTCACATTCTACTGTTTTGAATTAATAATATGAAGTCATTGACTCTTAGTAATGGGAAAAATAAAATATCTTGAAATGCTTCCAAACCCATTTGCAAGCACTAGTCAGATGACCGACTTCAGACTAACTCAGGGGCAATATAATAAAATCACCAAAGTAGCCTTTAAAAGTCTTGAATCCCAAGCCGGGCATAGTGCATGCATGAAATCCCAATGGCTCAGGAAAGCAAGGCAGGAGCACCACGGATTCAAAGCCAGCCTCAGAAACTTAGATAACATTACACAAACTAAAGTTTTACCAAATTCTATGGAATAAATACTAAATATTTGGAATACATGCTAAATATATGGGAATAAACACTAAAAGCACAATTTCATTGGAATGCAGCCAGATCTATTCATTCACATGCTATTGATGGCTGCTTTTAGACTACAACAGCGAAGGTGAGCAGTTAAGACAGAATCCATTTAACCTAAAATGTTCTCCACCTGGCCCTTTACAGAGAAATTTCATTGACCCTTGAGCTAAATAATTTGATTTCATTAGAGAAATTCTTCTACACTGGCAATATAACAAGGACAAAAGTGTTTATTAAGCCTCATTTTTTTCTTCCCATCATATAATAACCCAACTTATTCTAAAGCATATGCTGGTAAAGTCAGGTATACAATACCATAATGATAGATTAAAATACTCTAACATAGAAGTAAGTTACATACTCATCTCTCCATATCCATGGGTTCTGGATCAGAGGACTCAACCATCAATTTTAAAAAAAAAATTATATCTGTATTGAATATATTCAGTTTTTTTTGCCACTGTTTCTTTACCAAAATAGTGTCATAATTACTTACATAGCATGTACATTATATTAGGTATTAAAAGCAATCCAGAGATGATTTAACATATTCAGGAGGCTGTTCATAGTTTACATGTAATATTATACATTTTTTTATGTAAGAGGCTTGAGATTTTTCAGGACATGCTGGAACTCTCTGTTGAGACCAGAGACAATTCAAATGGCAAAAATCACAGACCCCTACATTTCTCAGGAACTCAGAAGCAATCTGACATATCCAAAGACTGGAGTTTTTTAAAGTCACTAAAAACAATGTTTCTTTGAGGTTAAAATAACAGAAGAATATCCTTATGGTACAGTGTTAAACAAAAAAATTTAGAATTCAAAATTACATAAAGTATGATCACAACTATGCAAAATAAACAAACTACACATTTTCACAAGAAATCTTCAAAGAAAAACACATTCAAATGTGTTGGCTTTGAGTGATAGACGCTTGACTTTTTCCTCCATTTTTATGTAGCAAACTCTCTATAATAAGCAGGAAATACTTTTGTAATGAAATAAACTTGATTTTTAAAATATGGAATATGGATTCTGTTTGTATATAAGTATGAAAATGATGACTTCTAGCACATATGTGTTAGACATGGCACACAAATATTTAAATGTCTCACAAACAAAAACGGTACTACTACCACTAATGTGTTATATATACACAACTCTTTGATCTTTCCAAAGGTTTTTTTTTATCATTTAATTTTTTTTACTTCAAAATAATGAAAAACACTTCTAAAATATATTGTTATATGGTGAACATGTATGAGTATGTAGCAATGAATTCCACCATCATGCACAATTATAGTGCACAAATAAAAATATAAAAGAAAAAGAAACAATACATGCTTTTTACTACGGCTCCTTTTTCTATTTTTTAATTAGTTCTAATCAGTTATACATGACAGTAGAAATCTCTTCGATTCATTGTACACAAATGGAGCAGAATTTTTCGCCTCTCTTATTGTACATGAAGTAGTATCACACCATTCGTGCAATCATACATGTACCTAGGGTAATGATGTCCGTCTCATTCCACCATCTTTCCTACCCCCTTACCCCCCCTTGTCCCCTTTGCCCCATCCAACATTCCTCCACTCATCTTGTAAGATACATTATCTTAATCAGTTCTCACTATTTCAAAATAACGATTTAAAAAAACTGCAATTGACAAAGCAAGAATACTAACAGACTTTCTGGTAAAAGTACAACATTCTCAAAAATTATTCACACTTACCCTTGTGGTACTAACTTGTTTCTTCCCCTTGATACTGTATAAAATCTCATGTTCAGTTAATGAAGTTCTTATCCTATTTCATGAAATCCTGGGGATTAAAATATAGCAGGTATTTAGAGTCTCTTAAATTCTGTTTTCTCATAGTTCTCTAATGATGCAAGCTATATATGAACTTTAAAATACTCACACGATGGCTTTCCCAAACATAGTACAATCCTCCAAAAGGTCCAGTATCAGTAAGAATCACAGTTAAGGCAAATTGGACATATTAAAATTATCTCAGCCTCAAAATTCTGAATTGATTTCCTATTCTCCAATGAGGTTTAATGGGCTAATCATGCTTCAGAGTTGCTGACAAGGATCAGCACACTAGTGTACAGATTCCTGACCACCTGGTATGGAAGTCAAGGTTTTATCTGAAAAAGCTGGGCTCTTCTTTTGTTTTTAATTTTCTAAAGCTTTATTTTTTCACAGCTTTATGGAGGTATAATTGACAAATATTGTTTATATCTAAAGTCTATCTATGACATGATGACTTGTTATACATATGTATTGTGTAATGGTACCATAATCAAATGAATTAATTCATGTATCTCCATATTTAAATACCATTTCTATCTATGTGTATGGTGTGTGTGTGTGTGTGTGTGTGTGTGTGCACATGCACACTTCTGTATATGTTGAGGACCCTTAACATCACTCTCATCGCACATTTCAAGTAAACCATACTCTGGTATTCCTAAATACAACACAGTGACCAGAGTTGAAAAGTTTTTTAAAGAGGTAAATTTTATCCTTTGAGAGGTGAATTTTATCCTTTGAGGCACCAGTTTCCCCTCTCATTTCCTTTCTTTCCCTACTCCCTGCCACCTGCTGCTCCAGGCAGTAAGTTATCTCTGTCCCTGCCACTCCTAATGGCCCTTGTTCTCAGTTGCTAACTGAATTCCCTGATAATATTTTAGCTGAAAAGAGCTTCCTGTTATATCTGAAAAGGATTTGTATTTTATTAGGTTGCTACTAAAAGGCATAAAACCTAAATTTCCAAATATCAAATCTCCCACTATTTCTCACCCTTTCAATGCAAACCTTATCTTTCCCTCTATTCACCTCGACATCTTTCCAGTCTCCATGCCTTCATTCTCAGAAGCAGGACTGACAGCAAAACAACTCCTCTGACATTTTATTCTTCAATGAACCAGAACACCTTTGATTTCCTTATTTCTTTCTGTATTTCTTCCTCTATATTTTCTTCTCCTTTAGCTAAAAACAAACTCATGGAAGCACACTGTTGAAGACTTCCCCAGCAAGCTTGACTCAACCTATTTATGGAACCACACCCCTCCCTTCCCAGCCCCTTGTTTTACATCTACACACGGAACCATTTGCCATTTTTAAAAAATACTTACCTCTGACACACCTGAGTCCTCTTTGCCCCAATGGTGTCCTCTAAGTGAACTTTCTTTCATTCCTTCAATGCCTCGTAAACATCACACTTTCTCTGAGAAGCCTTCCAATCTCCCCTGGGCAGAGCTGATTCTTCTCTGTACTCCCATTACCCTCGGCACATAACTCTGTACCTAGATCATTACATTCTGCTGTGATTGGACAATCCTCATTCATTTTGAACTGTTCAATGTCACAGTGTCTTTCTCATCCAGCTTTTGTCCCCACTCCCACTCTCACTACATTCAAGCTTCTAGCAAAGAGTCTGGTACTTACAATGACCAAAGAAATTATTGAATTACAGTAGAAAGAATAAAAAAAAAGCATGAATGATGTATGACAGCATTTCATTATTCATCCTAAGAGTGAGTGTGAGAGGAACTTTCTGGTCAGGCTGTTGGACCCTGTGGGACACTGCATCTCACCAGTTGGCTTCCTCCTGAATCACAACAGCTTCCAGAGAAGTCAGTTGTGCCATCAATATTCTCTCTCTTATTTAAATTAAAATCAAGCAAGCATGCATTTTGAATAACCAACTGTAAAATTCAAGTTAGATGCTGTAATTAAACAAACATTACAACCAAATTAATTAGGACCATGCAGAATACTTATCGGAATGTAGTCAATCAGGTATTATTCTTGCCAGCTGATCATGTAGAGAAAAACAGAGTACAGGAGCCTGGGAAAGTTGTAATTGATCATATTTCACATCTATCCTTACCCAATCTAGAAGAGAAAGATACAAATACAATTTTAAATTATAAATGAATTTGTAAATAAATTATGGAATTAATAAATCAAATTCTGGAGTTTTTATGTAATAAGAGTGGGAAAATTTCTTTCCCCTGGAATGCTCTTAAATACATTTCCTGAAGAGGATTAAAACATTATTTTCCTTCCCTTTACGTAAACCATTATTACTATACTTTCATTCAAAATCAGTTCTTGAGGAATAAATATACATAATAAATATATATGTCTATAAATGTATAGATGGAAAATATGTGCATGGGTGTGGTGGGAAGAGAACCCAGTGTCTGCCTCCATTTGAGTAAGAAAAAGGCTTCTTGGAGTACCAGATAAGGTGAGAAGTAGCTTGGGATGCTTGCTTAACAAGTACCTGTCTCCTTAATTTGTGCTGAACAAATTAGCCCATTTTCAAAATATTACACCCACATTTTCTTGAAATGATATCACTCAGAATTTAATTGGGGCTAATATAAGCACAGACTGCTCACAGTATTGAGGGATAAGAGCAGTGGATATTATCCATGGCTATGTCAGTTGCCATGGTTAGATAGGTGATCTGAGTTAAGAAAATGAATTCATATTAAGATAGTTAAGAAAAAATAAAATAGTTGAAAAACTCTTGATTCTCCAAATCTTGTGATTATTCCTTTAAATCAGCAAGTCTGGTATATAACTGTATTAAATGGATTTGAAAACAACTGGAGAAAAGAAGGTAGATTTTTGAGGAGAAAGCAGATCACATCAGAAAACTGAAGTGAGCAATTTTCACTTGGAAATTTGGTGGAGTTGTTCTTAATCTTTCTCTCTGCCCCTCCTGTGATCATTACCTTGATAGTCTAGTTCTCTCTGTGTCATATTCTACAGCAGTGCTATGTCTTCTCAATCAAAAGTGCAAAACCTGAGACCACTTCACAATGACAGTTCTCAGATTGGCAGCAGGTACTCCAAGCATAAGAAATTTGAGGCTGAGCCTGGCATTCTGGTGCACTGCTGTAATCTCAGGAACTCAGGAGGCTGAGACAGGAGGATTGCAAGTTCAAGACCATCCTCAGCAAATTAGTCACAACCTAAGCAACTTTGCAAGACCCTGAATCAAGATTAAAAAAAAAAAAAAAGATTTGGGGATGTTGCTCAGTGGTTAAGCACCACTGGGTTAAAACCCCATTGCCAAACAAACAAACAAATTTCAGCAGGAGTATTTGTGTAATGCATGCCATAATATATAAGATATAAACTGATTGCAATTTAAGAAAATAAATAAAAATTTGTATTTAATGTGGGTCAAAACTAATTGAATTTGACTTATCGCTATTGGAGGCAATATTCTAAGATGCCCACATGATCTTCCTTCTTCCCCATCTAATTACCTCTCTTAGAGTTTAGTTAGGGCCGGTGATTTGCTTCTAGCCAATAAATATGGCAAAGGTAATGACAGATCAACCCATGATTTCTGTATGTTATCTAAGCCTGTTTTTACTGGAGGGAGATACTCTCCTGCTGCCCTTCAATAAGTTAACAGTCCTGCTGTGAAATTCTTTTGGAGAGGGCCTCATGACTGGGAATAGCCAACTGCTTCCAAGACCCAAAGATAGCCAACAGTCTATAGAGAGCACAAGATCCAGGCAGACAGCATCAGGGAAGGGAATTCTGCTGTCACACTAAGTGAGCTTGAAAGCAGATTCTTCCCTATCAAGCCTCTGGATAACAGCATGACCTAGACCTGTTAGACACCTTGATGGAAGCTTTATAAGACCCAATCCGAGGGTCCAGCTAAGCAATGCCCAGACTGACTCATGAACATTGTGAGAAATGAGAAATGTGTTTTTAGATACCACTTTTGTGGTAACATGTGCTAGAGCATAGAAAGCCAGTACAAGTGCCTCTCTTCATTTCTATGCTCCTTTTATGTATATTCCTTCTATCTACATAAAAAAAGGACCATCCTTATAAGAGACCTGCATGCTCCTCATCACTAAGTAAATCCTGAAAGCACAGTTTGGTTTGTTTTTTGTTCTTCTTTTGATGTATAGCTTGGGTATTGTTAATTTTTAATGCAAAAATACAATTAGAAGATTCCCTTTGATGAATACAACACAGCTGATATACCCCTCATCATTTTATGAATGCTCTTAGACCTTTTCCTTCTGCTCATTTATCTTTGATCTCAAAGTGTGAAGCTGCCAAGAACTTCAATGTCTAGCTATTTTCATTGCTGTAGGTGAGGGGGGTAAAAGGAGTTCAAGTCAACCTTCCAAATTCCTTTCCTACTTTTCATCTGTTCTCTACACTGGTATTAATTAAATCTGAACATAATAGCAGTTTTGAGCACTGATATAATATTTATCAAAATGATCTCCTATCTTTTCCTATACCCTCTGATCCTCACAATCAGTTTAGAGATAAATATTATTTATTTGCTTGGAATTTTTATTTGTGCCACTTCTATACAAAGAGAGAAAAATATTGGAGTAAACAGGGTGGATGACTATACCAAGACATTGCAGCAAGTTTCCAAGAAAGATAAAATTCAAACCCTAGATTCTGGATTTGAAGTTCGATATTTTTTTTTCTGCTTCTGCCTGCATTCCTTATAGAATTATTATAAGTCTGAAATGAGAGAGCCTTCTTTAAATAACATAAATCTTTGAAATTTAATATGAATTTAAACAAGTAGAAAACCACTTTCTAACACAGAAAGAGAAAAATAATGGTTAAAGACTGATTTGACGAAGCTAAAACTTTAGGTGACCATTACTGACATTTTTATCTCCACAGAAAATATATATATATAAAGAACTTATTTAGAAACAAGCCCAGGGAAGATGGCAGCGAAGGGAGTGCATCACTCCCGTGTACCGCGTCACTGTTCGGAAGAATGATGAGTTAGAACAGCTAAAAACTATCTTGTTAGGAATTTCTAGCAAAACTGGGGTGCTCCAAAACCTAGTGGAAGGATTTTCATCACACGAGGATCAGCTACAGGGGCTCAAACGCGAGCGATTTGTCCGCACGGAGGGTCACGCTGCTTATTCAGCAAATCGCCCCTTGGCTAGAATCTGTGGCACGCGCTGAGAAGCAAGAGATAGCAACGCAAAGATACAGCACTGCGGATTCTGTGGGCTCCTGCCAGCTGTGCAATCACGGTACACAGTGCTGAATTCTGGGTTTGAGACGGGGGAAGGAAGCGGTCCAGTTCGGTTCTCCACCGGTCAGACCACAGAGGAAGCCAGCGGCCACCATCTTGGAAAGTTGACGTCATCATCCCTGTTTTCGACTGATCGCAGCTCATTCAATCATAGAACAGGTAATTTCAGGCTGCCATTCGCCTGCGTCTCGCAGACGAATTACTCAGGCACAGTGCTAAAGAACCCGTGGAAACTGCTTCTTGGGGCCTGCTCCTATCAGAACATACACGGAGCCCAGGGCGGCCGAATTCTGGCTCCCGGAACTGCTCTGGCCCAGGGCTAAGGAGCCCGCGGAGGCTGCTTCTTGGAGCCTGCTCCTATCAGAGCATGCACGGAGCCCAGAGCGGCCAGGTTCTGGCTCCTGGAACGGCTCTGGCCCAGGGCTGAAGAACCCGCGGAAACTGCTTCTTGGGGCCTGCTCCTATCAGAACATACACGGAGCCCGGGGCAGCTGAATTCTGGCTCCCGGAACTGCTCTGGCCCAGGGCTGAGGAGCCCGCAGAGGCTGCTTCTTGGATCCTGCTCCTATCAGAGCATGTACGGAGCCCAGAGCGGCCGAGTTCTGGCTCCCGGAGCTGCTCTGACCCAGGGCTGAGGAACCCGCGGAGACTGCATCTTGGTCCGGATCCTGCTGAGTGCTGTGAGGGCCAGAGGGGCAGAGCAGAGCTGCAGCCCGCATCCGGAACAGCCCCAGCGACCCACCGGCGTGGTATCACTTCACCCCAACTGCGGTGGGGGCTGAGCAGAGCTGCCGCCTGAGCCTGCAAGGTAGGCAGACCACCGGCTGATCGGCGGAACGGGCCCAGCGGCCTGCCAGTGTGGTAGACATGTCACACCAATGGGAGTAGGGGCAGAACAGGGCCGCCGCCCGCGCCCGGAGTGGGCCTAGTGACCCGCTGGCGTGGTATCGCTTCACCCCAACTGCGGTGGGGGCTGAGCAGAGCTGCCGCCTGAGCCCACAAGGTAGGCAGACCTGCGACTGACCAGCGGGACAGGCCCAGCGGCCTGCCGGCGTGGTAGACACGTCACACCAATTGGAGTAGGGGCAGAGCAGAGCCGCCGCCCGCATCCGGAACAGACCCAACGACCCGTGGGTGTGGTAGTCACGTCACCCCAATTGGAGAAGGGGCAGAGCAGAGCCGCCACCGGCGCCTGCAAGGTAGGAAGACCTGCGACCAACCGGCACAACAGGCCCAGCGGTCCGCAGGCGTGGTAGACACATCACACCAATTGGAGGAGGGGCAGAGGAGAGCCGCCACCCGCGCCTGGGACAGGCCCAGAGGCCCGCCAGCGTGGTAGTCTTGTCACCCCAATTCGAGTAGGGGCAGAGCAGAGCCGCTGCCCGCACCCTGAACAGACCCAGTGGCCCTCCGGCAAGATAGTTACGTCACACCAATTGGAGTAGGGGTAGGGCAGAGCCGCGCCCACGCCCGGAACAGGCCCAGCGACCTGCCAGAGTGATAGACATGTCACACCAATTGGAGTAGGAGCAGAGCAGAGCCGCCTCCCGCGCCCAGAACAGGCCCAGCGACCCCCCGGCGTAGTACACATGTCTCCCCAATTGGTGTAAGGGCAGAGCAGAGCCGCCACCCGCGCCTGCAAGGTAGGCAGACCTGCGACCGACCGGCAGAACAGCCCCAGGGGTCCGCGGGCGTGGTAGACACGTCACACCAACTGGAGGAGGAGCACAGCCGCTGCCCGCCCTGCAAGGGAGACTTTTCAACTATATAAGAATAATATAAATATATAGGGGGAAAATTTCAAAAATACAACAGTTTCACCAAGCAGAAAGAAACGCGAGCAGTATGAAATGACAAGGAAAGAAAGGACCACAAGCAATGCAGGTCAACTCAACTTTAGAAGAGGTAATAGCTGCAGCAGATGGAATGTCAGATAAAGAATTCAGGATATACACGCTTCAGATGATCTGGAGTCTCAAGGAAGACATTAGACAGCAAAATCAGTCAATGAAAGATCACTTCGACAATGAATTGCATAAACAAATCCAAGAAACAAAAGATCAACTATACAGGGAGATAGAGGTAATAAAAAACAAACAGAAATCCTAGAAATGCAGGAAGCAATAAACCAACTTAAAAACTCAATTGAGAATACTACCAGCAGAGTAGAACACTTAGAAGATAGAACATCAGACAATGAAGACAAAGTATTTCAACTTGAAAAGAACATAGACAGCTCAGCAAGACTGTTAAGGAACCATGAGCAGAAAATTCAAGAAATATGGGACAACATAAAGAGACCAAACTTAAGAGTCATTGGGATACAGGAAGGTATAGAGGTCCAAACCAAAGGAATGAGCAATCTATTCAATGAAATAATACGAGAAAACTTCCCAGACTTGAAGAATGAGACAGAATCCCAAATCCTAGAAGCCTACAGGACGCCGAATGTGCAAAATCATAAGAGATCCACACCTAGACACATTATAATGAAGATGCCCAGCATACAGAATAAGGAGAGAATTTTAAAAGCTACAAGAGAAAGGAAGCAGATTACATTTAGGGGTAAACCAATCAGGATAACAGCTGATCTTTCAACACAGACTCTGAAAGCTAGAAGATCCTGGAATAACATATTTCAAACTCTGAAAGAAAATGGGTTCCAACCAAGAATCGTGTATCCAGCGAAATTAAGCTTCAGGATGGAAGATGAAATTAAAACCTTCCACGATAAACAAAAGTTAAAAGAATTTGCAGCTATGAAACCATCTCTTCAAAACATCCTTGGCAAAACATTTCAGGAAGAGGAAATGGAAAACAACAATGAAAACCAACAGTGGGAGGTAGGACAGTAAAGGGGGGAAAATAATCAAAGAGGAAAACAAACCATGTTTAGTCACATAAATAAACAAATATGGCTGGAAGAACAAACCATATCTCAATAATAACCCTAAATGTTAATGGCTTAAACTCACCAATTAAGACACACAGGCTAGTAGAATGGATCACAAAACAAGACCCAACAATATGCTGCCTACAGGAGATGCATTTGATAGGAAAAGATATACATAGACTGAAGGTGAAAGGTTGGGAAAAATCATATCACTCATATGGACTTCAGAAACAAGCAGGAGTGTCCATACTCATATCAAATAAAATAGATTTCAAGCCAAAGTTAATCAAAAGGGATAAAGAGGGACACTACATACTGCTCAAGGGAACCATACACCAACAAGACATAACAATCATAAATATATATGCCCCAAACAACGGTGCAGCTATGTTCATCAAGCAAACTCTTCTCAAGTTCAAGAGTCTAATAGACCACCATACAATAATCATGGGAGACATCAACACACCTCTCTCACCACTGGACAGATCTTCCAAACAAAAGTTGAATAAGGAAACTATAGAACTCAATAACACAATTAATAACCTAGACTTAATTGACATATATAGAATATACCACCCAATATCAAGCAGTAACACTATTTTCTCAGCAGCACATGGATCCTTCTCAAAAATAGATCATATATTATGTCACAGGGCAACTCTTAGAAAATATAAAGGAGTAGAGATAATACCATGCATCTTATCTGATCATAATGGAATGAAACTGAAAATGAACGATAAAAGAAGGAAGGAAAAATCATGCATCAATTGGAGAATGAACAATAGGTTACTGAATGATCAATGGGTTATAGAAGACATCAAGGAGGAAATTAAAAAATTCTTAGAGATAAATGAAAACACAGACACAACATATCAGAATCTATGGGACACATTGAAAGCAGTTCTAAGAGGAAAATTCATTGCTTGGACTACATTCCTTAAAAAAAGAAAAAAACAACAAATAAATAATCGCATACTTCATCTCAAAATCCTAGAAAAAGAAGAGCAAAACAACAGCAAAAGAAGTAGAAGGCAAGAAATAATTAAAATCAGAGCTGAAATTAATGAAATCGAAACAAAAGAAATAATTGAAAAAATTGACAAAACTAAAACTTGGTTCTTTGAAAAAATAAATAAAATCGACAGACCCTTAGCCATGCTAACAAAGAGAAGAAGAGACAGAACTCAAATTACTAGCATACAGGATGAAAAAGGCAATATCACAACAGACACTTCAGAAATACAGAAGATAATCAGAAATTATTTTGAATCCTTATACTCCAATAAAATAGAAGATAGTGAAGGCATCAATAAATTTCTTAAGTAATATGATCTGCCCAGATTGAGTCAGGAGGATATAGACAACCTAAACAGACCAATATAACTTGAAGAAATAGAAGAAACCATCAAAAGACTACCAACCAAGAAAAGCCCAGGACCGGATGGGTATACAGCAGAGTTTTACAAAACCTTTAAAGAGGAACTAATACCAATACTTTTCAAGTTATTTCAGGAAATAGAAAAAGAGGGAGAACTTCCAAATACATTCTACGAGGCCAACATCACCCTGATGCCTAAACCAGACAAAGACACTTCAAAGAAAGAAAACTACAGACCAATATCTCTAATGAACCTAGATGCAAAAGTCCTCAATAAAATTCTGGCGAATCGGATTCAAAAACATATCAAAAAAATTGTGCATCATGATCAAGTAGGATTCATCCCTGGGATGCAAGGCTGGTTCAATATACGGAAATCAATAAATGTTATTCACCACATCAATAGACTTAAAATTAAAAACCATATGATCATCTCGAAAGATGCAGAAAAAGCATTCGACAAAGTACAGCATCGCTTTATGTTCAAAACATTAGAAAAACTAGGGATAACAGGAACATACCTCAACATTGTAAAAGCAATCTATGCTAAGCCTCAGGCTAGCATCATTCTGAATGGACAAAAGTTGAAGGCATTCCCTCTAAAATCTGGAACAAGACAGGGATGCCCTCTCTCACCACTTCTGTTCAACATAATTCTCGAAACACTGGCCAGAGCAATTAGACAGATGAAAGAAATTAAAGGCATAAAAATAGGAAAAGAAGAACTTAAATTATCACTATTTGCAGATGACATAATACTATACCTAGCAGACCCAAAAGGGTCTACAAAGAAACTATTAGAGCTAATAAATGAATTTAGCAAAGTGGCAGGATATAAAATCAACACGCATAAATCAAAGGCATTCCTGTATATCAGCGACAAATCCTCTGAAATGGAAATGAGGAAAAATACTCCATTCACAATATCCTCAAAAAAAAAAAAATACTTGGGAATCAACCTAACAAAAGAAGTGAAAGACTTATACAATGAAAACTACAGAACCCTAAAAAGAGAAGTAGAAGAAGATCTTAGAAGATGGAAAAATATACCCTGTTCATGGATAGGCAGAACTGACATCATCAAAATGGCGATATTACCAAAAGTTCTCTATAGGTTTAATGCAATGCCATTCAAAATCCCAACGGCATTTCTTGTAGAAATACATAAAGCAATCATGAAATTCATATGGAAAAACAAAAGACCCAGAATAGCAAAAACAATGCTAAGCAGGAAGTGTGAATCAGGCGGTATAGCAATACCAGACTTCAAACTATACTACAGAGCAATAGTAACAAAAACAGCATGGTACTGGTTCCAAAACAGGCAGGTGGACCAATGGTACAGAATAGAGGACACAGAAACCAATCCACAAAACTACAACTATCTTATATTTGATAAAGGGGCTAAAAGCATGCAATGGAGGAAGGATAGCATCTTCAACAAATGGTGCTGGGAAAACTGGAAATCCATATGCATCAAAATGAAACTGAATTCCTTTCTCTCGCCATGCACAAAAGTTAACTCAAAATGGATCAAGGAGCTTGATATCAAATCAGGGACACAGCGTCTGATAGAAGAAAAAGTTGGCTAGGATCTACATACTGTGGGGTCGGGCCCCAAATTCCTCAATAGGACACCCATAGCACAAGAGTTAATAACTAGAATCAACAAATGGGACTTACTCAAACTAAAAAGTTTTTTCTCAGCAAAAGAAACAATAAGAGAGGTAAATAGGGAGCCTACGTCCTGGGAACAAATCTTTACTCCTCACACTTCAGATAGAGCCCTAATATCCAGAGTATACAAAGAACTCAAAAAATTAGACAATAAAATAACAAATAACCCAATCAACAGATGGGCCAAGGACCTGAACAGACAATTCTCAGAGGAGGACATACTATCAATCAACAAGCACATGAAAAAATGCTCAGCATCCCTAGCAGTCAGAGAAATGCAAATCAAAACCACCCTAAGATACCATCTCACTCCAGTAAGATTGGCAGCCATTAGGAAGTCAAACAACAACAAGTGCTGGCGAGGATGTGGGGAAAAGGGTACACTTGTTCATTGTTGGTGGGACTGCAAATTGGTGCAGCCAATTTGGAAAGCAGTATGGAGATTTCTTGGAAAGCTGGGAATGGAACCACCATTTGACCCAGCTATTCCCCTTCTGGGTCTATTCCCTAAAGACCTAAAAAGAGCATGCTACAGGGACACTGCTACATCAATGTTCATAGCAGCACAATTCACAATAGCAAGACTGTGGAACCAACCTAGATGCCCTTCAATAGATGAATGGATAAAAAAAAATGTGGCATTTATACACAATGGAGTATTACTCTGCATTAAAAAATGACAAAATCATAGAATTTGGAGGGAAATGGATGGCATTAGAGCAGATTATGCTAAGTGAAGCCAGCCAATCCCTAAAAAACAAATGCCAAATGTCTTCTTTGATATAAGGAGAGTAACTAAGAACAGAGTAGGGACGAAGAGCATGAGAAGAAGATTAACATTAAACAGGGATGAGAGGTGGGAGGGATAGGGAGAGAGAAGGGAAATTGCATGGAAATGGAAGGAGACCCTCAGGGTTATACAAAATTACATACAAGAGGAAGTGAGGGGAAAGGGAAAAATAATACAAGGGGGAGAAATGAATTACAGTAGAGGGGGTAGAGAGAGAGAAGAGGGGAGGGGAGGGGGGATAGTAGAGGATAGGAAAGGCAGCAGAATACAACAGACACTAGTATGGCAATATGTAAATCAATGGAAGTGTAACTGATGTGATTCTGCAATCTGTATACGGGGTAAAAATGGGAGTTCATAACCCTCTTGAATCAAAATGTGAAATATGATATGTCAAGAACTATGTAATATTTTGAACAACCAACAATTAAAAAAAAGAACTTATTTATTTAAACTTTGCTTAAAAATTGTGATGGGAAGAAAGAAATATGTATGTATTTTTTTTATTCCTGCCCTTGTAAAATTTACTAAGTCCCTAAAAATAGTGGAGTAGCAAAACATGTGTTCTCTGACAATTCTAAAAACTAATTAGTGATGAAAATGAATTCTCAGACTTAGAAGGCTAAAAACCTTGTCTATTTTGAAAAATGCAATATTCCTGTGTACTCCAACAGATATTTTTTTTTTCCAATTCAGTCTAAGAAACAACAGACTCATGCGTCATTAGGCTGGACAAGGAGATGATAAACAACATTGTTATGGCTCATGGTTTCCAGGTTGCTAAAGGCTCTGGAGTGGGAACTCTCATTATTTGACATAGACAAGTTGCTAAATGAGTGTCAAGGCAATTGTTGATGCCTGAAGTGGCTGAAGTCAAATACAGTGTGTTCGCCTCCCCAAGCACTCTGACCAGTCCTCTCCAAGGGCTCAGTTGCTTCAGCTGCTGAGCTCTCTGCTTCAGCTTTTTCTTAGTCAAGCACATCCAGATCCTTTTCTCTAAATATTATTTTTAATCATATTATTTTTCTACCCAACCAAGGCCCAAAAGTCTTCCCAACTGCATAAAAACAAACATCAAACTCTTAAAAGCTGGTTCTCAGAGTGATAGTGCAATCTGTTCACAATCATCTTTCCATGTTGTAGACTCGACTCTCCCAGAACAACCCAGTAGCCTGGATGAACCTATTGCTGATCATAACATGTGTGTTTATATTCCCACCATCCACCAGCCCCACAGTCCCTGCTTCTCGTTCTCTTACCATTCTTATTTATTTTTTCAATGTGTTCCTCATGAATTGTTTTCCAGTTTTTCTTCTCCATGGTGATCATCTCTCTCAATCCTTGAACTATATATCATGCATTTCCCAAAGGTTTTTAATGTAGCTGCTCATGATGTTGTCTGTATGCAAACTTTTAAACCAAGCTTATGGAAAAATAAAATTTTTGTGTAGACTTTTGAAACTCCAAACCATCTAACAATGCATTTTAAACAGTCGATCATTGGTAATTCCCTATTTTAAAATTTAAATTTGTGAAAATGTAAAGGATGTCTTTAAAGGAAAGCCATCCTCTGGACTCTTCCCATGCCAGGCATTCTGGCCTTTCATTTGAGGCATTTAGACAGTATGCTCTTGGCAGATTTACTTTTGAAGAAATTATTTCTTATTTGTTCTAAGAAACTAAATCTGTTTCCTAACACCTTCCAACTGAAGGCCTTAGTTCCGTTCTCTGCAATGACACATGCTAAATCCAACTTATTTTAACAGATAGTCCTTCATTTACATGAAAACAGAACTGTGGCTCTTTCTTAAGATGCTTTTGTTCCTAATCAAACATTTTGCATTTAACATTATTCTCCATATTATGTGGCTCCCAGATACCACAGTCATTCCTTTGGTTTCCCTCAAGATCCTTTTCAGAGTTTCATTTGGCTGATCATCAGATCAAAGCACCATACTTTAAGTGCCATCTCTTCAGTGCATAGCTCAGTAGAACTAGTTTGCTAAATTTTGATACTATGTTGTAGTAACAGTCTCTTTTTCATCTTTTTTTAATATCACACCATATTTTTAGCTCAAATTAAAGAAACTTCTACAAGTATTTTCCACAAATTACTCTTTATTCATGTGCTTGCATCTAAAATTTGCATGGGTATTGGTCACTGTTAGTCTCTAAATCTTCTAGTTAACATTGCAAAGTGGGTAGATGTTAGATTAGGATAATTCTTCCCCACTTGGAAAAAAAATGTTAAAGCCGTGTGAATGTGAACGTGTTTTTTCTACTAACGAAGTGAAAACTGTCCTCATATATTTGAGACACTATCATTTAAAAAGGAGCCTGACTATCTTGTGGTGACAAACTAAATAAGGAGCTAGGTTTAAATGATAGAAGGTTAAAGACAAATGACTTCTAACAATAAAAATTTTTCCATAGAATGCATTGCCCTAAAGAGACTATCATATCATCAACTGTGTTTAGCTGAAGTGATCACTTTCTTAGTGCTAAAAATTTCAAACTGATGTGAAAATCTGTCCCAAGGCATCAGCTGGAAGTCCCAAATGGAGTTCCCACCACCCAAAAGAGTGGACTTCAAGATTTTTAAATAAGCATCAGCAATGGACCTTGGTGGCTCACTTATCCTTGTTGCACTTTGGTTTTCCTGGTTCTAAAATAGGAAAATCTTACCTGGATAATTACCATGTCCCTTTGCAAATAGAAAACTCTATAGGCGTTCCTTCTCTAAGTACATTTAGGCCATCTGTGCAAGAATCTGTTCTGAATATTGACGGATATTGGTGTTAAATAAATCAGTCTAAGGATTCCAACAGCCACGTTTTCCATTGGGAAACTTGAGCAAATTTTATTTCATTTTCATTGTACTAATGACTTAAAAAAATTAAATAATTTGATCACCCATCTGCATGACAAAGGAAGGTTGACTCTTGAACAAATAAATGCCTAGGAAAGCCATGATCATCTGCCATGGCGCATCTTCCTTTAGCCATCCTGACAGTATATTCCTGAACCTAATTGGCTTCAGGTCCTACTCAAGTTATGCGTGAACATAGGCATCTTGATTTGGGGTGTGTGTGTGTGTGTGTGTGTGTGCATACACATGCACGTGTGCCTGTGTCA
This sequence comes from Spermophilus citellus, assembly GCF_964194105.1. Taxonomy (NCBI): domain Eukaryota; kingdom Metazoa; phylum Chordata; class Mammalia; order Rodentia; family Sciuridae; genus Spermophilus; species Spermophilus citellus. The sequence continues at coordinate 100,213,017 of NC_138198.1, read as the reverse complement.
ATCACAACATTTAATCATCAGAAATGGTGATCTCACATTCCCCTCCCTCCTCTCAGCTCAGATTTTGGATTTGTCAAGTGACTGACTAAGTGTTAACAACCAGCAGATGGACTAGAAGGGCAGATGGGGCTCTTTCAGGAAAGCAGCTAAGAAATGATAAAAATCACCAAGGATGGAGCTCATTATCCCTCCTTCCAAAGGATATTATAGTTTTCTTACTGTTCAATCTGAGTTGAAGAGTAAAAGCAAACAATAAAAGTCAATTTCTTTGTTTATGCGGTGACACTTTTAAGGAAGGTAGTTGGGAAATATTTAAAATAGAATTTATCTGTTTGAAAATTGACATCATAGCCTTGCTTAAGATTTTAAGATATTCATACACTTGTGGGTTTGGTTTTTTTTTTCATTTTTATAAAGTCTTTGGACATTTCAACTTACGTCCCCATATATTGGGTGTGTATGCCATTACTTTATTCGTTCAATCACTTTATGTTCTATCTGGGTCAGGCCCTGTGCTTGCTGTTGAGGATACAGTGAACAGCAGTTCAACCTCCCTATATTCAGGTACTCCCCTTGGAGCAAAAACAGAAACATCTGCATAACTATGCCATTCAGAACATTCAGTGTGGAAGATTGCACATTTATTTTAATAGTATTGCTCTTTCCTGTATTTCTGGGTCACCTCCTGAGGAAATGTTTTCAGAACCAGATTAGTAGCTCCAAAAGAAAATCTGTCTCATTAATTTGTAACCAACCTTATTTTTTACCCTTCATAGTTTTGCCCTGTTTGCTATCAGACTCAATTCTGAAAGACATTTGGTTACATGACATAGATTTCCATAACTGAGGGTGTTGAGAATCATATGCTAAAGCAATTTACTATGGTTAGGATTCGTTGAAGTGAGTCCCCCAAAGGTTCCTGTGTTAGGAGTTTGGTCCCCAGGGTGGTGGCATTGGGATATGGTTTGGAAACATTAAGAAATGGGGTTAGTGGGAGGTCCCTAGGTCAATTGGAAGCATGCCTTCAAAAGGGAGTAAAGTCTTTTTGCTGTGACCCTGCATAGTTCTTACTGGAGAATTGTTATAAAAGCCTACATCTGGCCCACCCAGCCCCTCTTGTTTCCTATTTGATGATGTGCCCTCATACTCCTTCATGTGTGCCCATCATTGCCATTCACCATGAGGTGATACAGCCAGAGTGGAGGTGGAGGCTGTCCAAAGCCTGTGCCATGCTATTTGGACCTTCACACTCCAAAACTAATGAATTAAATAAACCTCTTTTCTTTATGAATTAGCCTTCCTCATGCATTTCATTATAGCAACACAAAGTGAACTAATATGGGAGCAATGAACACATAAAAGCGGAGCTCTGGAAAGACTTTTATTAACTACGGCAGGCAAAATAGTATCCTCTCAAAGAGGTTTCTGTTATAATCATTAGAACTTGTGATTATATTACTTTATGTGCAACAGATAACTTTACAGATGTGATTAAGTTATGCATTTTGAAATGGGCTGATTATCCCATCTTATTTTGGTAGGTACAATGTAATCATAGGATCCTTACAAGAGGAAGGTACATTCAGAGAGGGAGATGTAGTGATGTAAGCAGAAGTCAGAGATTTAAAGATGCTACCCTGCTGGGCCTTAAGACACTCTCAGGTGGTCACTGTCAGGTGGCTCCAGAAGCTGAAAAGTTCCAAGAAATAGATGGTCCTCTCAAGCCTCCAGAAAAACCCAGCCCTGCTAACAACTTTATTTTAGAACTTCTGAGTTTCGAACCATAGAGTAATACATTTGTTGTGGTTTCAGGCACTAAATTTTCATCAATTCGCTGTATTTCGCAATAAGAAATTAATAGCACCTATAATATTTTAAATGACACTATCAGCATTACAATACATTTCTCTACATTTATTACCTACAGCAGTAAGGTTTTGCCCTACATGACCGGCTCAGATTAAGGAGTAGAGATCATTTAGTGTACTTTGTTCATGATTCCTGAAGCCACATCTGATTTAATGAGAGAGAATATGGCCCCACCTTACTGACCCTGCAAAAGGAACAGGACTTAGGACAGAGATCTGGACGTCTGTCACACATTTGTCATCTCTGGTTATTTAGAAGGAGTAAATTAAACCAATCTCTCAGAATCACAGAATATTAAATTTGTAAGCTTCAGCTTTCTGTGTAGTAGAAGAAAAATTTAAATCTTATTTTAATAGAAAGCCATATCAAAATCACTTAAGAAACTACTAGTTTCTTCAGGTCTAAAATTAAGTGTTGTTTGCTTTCTGGATTTTTTTCTGCAACATCCCAATCTGTTTTGGTAGTTCAAGGAGACATACTACTGGTCAAAATAACTGAATTTCCTTTTCTCTTGGTACTTCTCCTCTCTCGTGACCCTAGCCTTCAGTGTGCTTCCTCATGGTACCCAGTTCAGTGATCTACCAATGCTTCTCTCTGCTGTTTGTTACCCAACCTCTTATTCTGAGACTTCTCCCATACTTTCATCCCCTAATGACTGCAGCTACTGTTCAGATCATGTCTTGGGTCTCAAATAAAAGTTTCAAAGAAAAGAGACATAGAGATATAATGACCGACAAATTTCAAAAATATTTTCAGGTAGGCATTTTTGAAATATTCTAAAAATACTAATGAAAGATTTAAATAATATGCTTACATCTTTCATTTCATGTCATATAAAATCAGTACAGGTAATAATAACTGGTAATAAATAATAAATATTAGCCAGAAGCCTAACAGGTTTTCTGTAAGGCATTTGGGAATCATAGCTTAGATACAAGAGGCAGGATTCATAGATTCATACTCTTGAGGAACTTGCAAATTTTCTAGTAGTCCCTCACATATCAGTGCTTGGTTGCACATGGACCCACTCTGCTCACTCTGCCAGACTCTTACACGAAGGAATAGAGAGGCTCTGTTATACCTGAAGGAAATACACCATCTCTTCCGGCAATTAGTGCAGACCCCCGACTCCCTTCTGACTAGTCTCATCCTTATAGAGAGGAGAGAACTAAAGATTTCCTGAAGGAACACCATTATTTCACAGAGGAGGAGAATGATAAGTTATTGCAAAATTATCATCTAAAAACTGAGTGTCTGAGTTTGAATTTTCCATTTGAGCCATAGCTAGCAAGTTGTTTCACATCTTAAGGCAATTTTCTCATCTATAAACCAAGATGTATTATTATATTTTCTGTCTCATGAGATGAGGATTAAGTGAAATAATTTGTGTAAAGAATTCTAAGTAGAATTCCAAGTAGCAGAGTGACTGATTGAGAGTGGGCACTGAACCCTGGGAGCAGTTAGTACCTGGATTAATATTATCATTAATATCAAAACCATTTCCCTCTCCTCCTTTTCCATAACTGTGATATAATACCTTCAAAGTGAAGATTGCAGGAATAATAAAATACTGAGTTGTCTTTATCAGTCTTGGTAAATAGAGTGACTATATTGTTGGTCACATTCCTCTTGCTTTCTTCACTTATTGAAAATGCTCAAATGCACTAAAATATTTGGCAGGCAGTCTCCCAGCCTGGCAGCAGAACAAGGGTCTGTAATTCAATAAGACCTAAGAGGAGTACTGCTGAAAATATCTTGGAAATATATTCCTCCCTGATAAATAAAGAGCAAAACACATAAAGACTGTTCCTAGTGTCCCTTCCTACCTGTGCTGAATACTACTTTGTGAGGAGTGCTTTTTGAACTAACCACACTCCAACTGTGAACCACAGGGGAAAAACAAGAGGACAAAACTGAGACCTGCTTTGGTCTGAGAGACTGGATTTATGTCTGTTATTGATTTGCCCTTCCTAACCTAGGGTAAAACCTAGGTATAGTCCTGTAAGTATAGTCCTGTAAGCCTCCATCTACAGAAGATAGCCAATGATGTACTGATCAACCACAAATGATTCATCTAGAAATCAACATGACAAATCCCCTGACTACAGATACTTGGGTCTTTGAAGTCTATCCTGACAATATTTTATGGAAAAAAATATGTTTTTCTAAAATAGCATTTTTTATGCTGTTTCTAAATTAAGGATTTGTCACATTCTAGACCGACCTCAAATACATGAAAGAGAATGTAGAAAAATCAATGGAGAAAAATCTAAACTGAGATGCAAGTATTCATCCTATTTCTGATAAGAGTAGCACCCGGTCATGTGTACAGTATACCAGAGGACATAAGCTATTTTTGAGTAAGAAACTATCATTCATGGAGAGCAGGTCAAAAAGAAAATGTGTTTTAAGCTATTAATTTCTGTCCCCAATTTCCAACTTTTTTTATACTTAAGCATGCCCCCAGACCCAGATAATCTTATGTCACACATACACACATCCTTACAACTCTAGCACTCACGTATCTGCTTTGAAATATAACTATGGGAAGCTCTCCATAAGACATGCTTTACACCGGTGTAAAGTGGAGTCATAAAGTGTGAACAGGAACATTTCAACCAGAGTAAACATCTCACTAACCACTATGAGCAAGCAGTCTCACCAGACACTCAGGAAAGAGACTCCTCCAGCAGAACCAGCTTCTGGGAAGCTCCCCAGTTCTGATGGCTTTGCTCCTGTGTATCTCAGCTTCTCAGTCCCACCCTCTGCTTCCACATAACCATACTCAGGTGACCTCCCTTTGGTCATTGTGACTTTTTAATCTGGTCTCAGTGAGTCCACTTTCTATGAGTCAGCATTCATTTATTTAAAATATATTTACAGCTCTTGTCTGTATTTTAAAGTAGGTGTCCCAGTTTGGTCTGGCATGTAAAAGAGACACTACAGGGAAGGTACGGCAGAGGTGGGGAGCACTTAGGAGTGTTATTCTGGCCCATGTGTAATAGTTCCCATCACAATCAGCAGCTGTCCAATTGTAGGTGAGCACTTGAACTCCAATGGTGAGCTGAAGGACAGAGGCAAGCCAGTAGCAGAGCCAACAGCTGGCACTTCTCCCCTTCTCTGCATTGCCTCTAGAAGGATTTATTGTATTGATTAACTGTTTTTATTGGAGACTTCAATTCCATCTAAAGGCTGCTGGGAAGGCTTTCAGAAAACAAATATATGATGACAACTTGTCAAAAAAAATGTCAAAAAGTAAACACTCGGGGACCTCCACTTTTGGTGATTGTGTGTGAGACAACATAGTTCAATTCATTATAAGAAGAAAATTGGAAAAACTAAAATCTTAAAAACATCTGCCTTCAGACTACTGAGGAGTTAAAATAAGACAATTTTCAGGCCAAAAGGAAAAGCCAGATTTGTTTTGAATCCTTTTCCCTTGAGGCTAATGGAAGATTGAGTAAGGCCAAAGAAAGTTGAAATATAACTGCTAATAAAACAATATAAGAAAGAAGAAAGATGAAATATAACTGCTAATAAAACAATTAATTTTAAGAGTTTAGACACTTTATTGCTTCTAAATTCTTCAACACAATAAAAGATCTAAAGCACTGCTTTATATTAACATGTTTAAAAATTTTAATAAAATTAAAAAAATTAATAGGAAAAGTTAACAAAACTGATACAAGAAGAAACAAAAAATATAAAAATATGTAAAACTGGGCTGGGGATGTGGCTCAAGTGGTAGCGCGCTCGCCTGGCATGCGTGCGGCCCGGGTTCGATCCTCAGCACCACATACCAACAAAGATGTTGTGTCCGCCGAGAACTAAAAAAAAAATAAATATTAAAAATTCTCTCTCTCTCTCTCTCTCTCTCTCTCTCTCTCTCTCTCTCTCTCTCTCTCTCCTCTCTCACTCTCTCTTTAAAAAAATATGTAAAACTACTAAGGAAATTAAATCTGTATGGTGCTGTATATGTGTAATAAGGATTGTAATGCATTCTACTGTTGTCATGTATTTAAAAATAAATAAGAAAAAAAAAGAAATCTGTATGTTTAAAAGTTTGCATATCAAAAGTTCTAGGTTCTCTTTAGCAAATTCTTCAATTTATTTGACCAAATTTTATTTCACCAGGTAACATTATATCTGTTGAATATAATAATTTAAAAATGTATTTGGATTTTGTCTTTGTGTTTTCCCCCTTTATTTTTGTGTAATTCATTGTTATTGTTTTTAGTGTGTGTGTGTGTGTGTATACATTCTTTTCTAAAAATATACATATATTCATGTTATTTTCTTTCTTTTTTTAGCATTTCATCTTGTTTATTTTTTGGTTGTTGTTGTTTTAACTGATGGATTAGAAAGAAAAAACAAAACAATGAACATAGTCCTTCACCATAAATAGTTTATGAAACACTAATCTGCATGAATGGTCAACTTATGATAAATCATTATGTAGTACATCTTTGTCTACACACTTTTATTTAAGTATGTGACATTTCACAACAACAACAAAAAGTTCATAGAAAAAAGTAGATAATTCCTAGAGTTTGGCAGCCTCCTCTCTATGAATTTCTTTGCTTATCCCCACTCCATTTGTTGCTGTCCTGTTTCCTCACACCCCAGTGTACCTTCCACTATGCTGGAACATAATCATTTATTTATCTGGGTGTTATCTACAATGGAGAACGAGTTCTTGGTGCCAAGACTGCATTTCAGTGTATTTATTCCCTAGTGTCTGCCACATGATATACGCTCAGTAAATATTTGCTGAACAAACAAATGTTTTCTGGCTAATGTTTATAGTAAACCTCACAGCATCTACATAAGAGCCCGTCATTTTTTCATTATACCTGGCTAATTATGAGGCAAACTGCTGGAGCACCTAGTCTCCAGCCTGTGCAGAGATACAATATGATTTCATGACAAGCATTTGGCCAGATTTCAGACAGCACACTTATGCACAGTTACAAACACATAACTTTTTTCCTAACTCTTTGCAGCTAAAATAACCTCAGCTACAATTTGGACATAGCATGGCTTCCTATCCAGAAATGGAAAACTGGATTAGGAAAGTAGTTTGACAAAAATTTTGGTGTCATCCAGAGTACAGGTGTGATCATGGGGTGCAAGTTAACAATCTAGAGGTTACAGCCAGCTCCAGCACATCTGGACTTTTGAGTTAACCCTAACCTGAAGTTATCATTACATTTAACACAGCAGGCCCTGTGCCAGAAAATGGGAATATGACATTGAGGATTATGGTCTGGTTGACCCAGACTTCTGAAGAACCACTTCCTTTCTCCTACTGAAACCTCCTGAAAACCTTTTGCTCTAACAATACCAAATTCATGGAGTGTTTACTGTAATGTCCCACTTATACAAGAAATCTTTTCCTTCTAACTCAGCACCATATGTTACTCTCTTCCAAATAGAAACAAATCTTATCAATTCAAAAAATCTTTCCACGTAGGCTGCTTACACTTCCAGCTCACATGCTCAGCCCTCCATCTCTGCCCGGGGCCTCCTTGTTATGCATGCTGGGTACTGGGGCATTATCGACAGTGCTATATTGGTGTTCAATGTGATGCAGACCTGCTTCCTGATGGATTGAGGCCACGAGAGAAAATACCAAAAGTCTAAAACTCACCACATAAATCAGAAACTACTTCATGCTGTGACTATGATAAATAGATCTGAAAACATCTACCAGGAAAAGTTTAGAAGAGTCTTGGGGCACTGTGTTATACCTGAATTAAACGGCAGCTTTGCCAAAATGAACTTTTCTCAAGGCCGGTATGCTTGTTGTTTTATGTTTAAAAAATAAGTGCAGCAAAACTCCAGTGAAGAATTAAAGGGATTTTGCTGTTGAAAATTAGGATGCATTTTTTCTTCCATACTTTTTATTGGTATATTATAATTAATTTTAATGATGGGATTGGTTGTTACATATCTATCCATGCATATGATATAAAAATATAATTTGACCAATAGCATTCTGCAGTATTTCCCTTTTCTGTGCCCTGCTCCCCTGCCCCCAGTCTCTTTCCTCTACTCTACTAATTTCCCTCTGATCTTCATAAGATCCCACCACCACCTTTCTTTCACTAAGGATGCATTTTGCAAAAGGGTTGCTATAATAGTAGGCATACAGGACAGAGGGACTATTTATCATAGGACTGACTAATAGCTGATTTATAAGTCTATAGTGTTAGTCAATTTTTTGCTTTCTTTCATCTTCATATTTGGATTGATACTCCTCTTCTATCAGATTCAGACAATAGCACATTAAAGATTGTTCAATATTCTGACAAGTTAAATATTTTATTTTTGGTGGTTATTATTTGAAAGTGCTGTGTGAGGTCCCTGAAATGAGTTCTGAAGGCTGAAAATTATGGAAGCAAAATGAGTGAGCTGAAATGACAGAATATTTGGGTTTCAAAGTTCACGTTATTACTATTAAACTCATTTCATGTTTTTATCATAAATTCATCTCATTTTTAGACAAGCTCAATCTATTTTTCTCAAATTGTTGATCATGAGTTCATGGGTAAAATGGGTACACTGGGATTGTTCTGGGGATAACGGCTTCCAACCCACAGAATGGTTCCTTCCATTATAACGATCTAGAGAAAGATTGTCTGTCGAGTTAGAAGACTTATGCCCTGTACAGAAAGTGTTCCTTATCAAACTTAAGAAGCATTTTTAACTTTATTATTTGTTAAAAATTGCACCACAGTAATAGGAACAATCAACAACGTAGGTATGTACACAATGGAGCTACTTTCTAATTACCATGGCCTATGGATTCAATTTCCGGGTTTATAAAAGAACAATGTTGAATTCTATTTAATATAAGGTTATTATCTAAATAAAATGTACTCCTGGGGCTGGGGTTGTGGCTTAGCAGTAGAGCACTCACCTAGCTTGTGCTGTGTTCGATCCTCAGCACCACATAAAAATAAATATAAATAAAATAAAGGTATTGTGTTTAACTACAACTAAATATATAGAGATAGACAGACAGATAGATAGATAGACCTTACAATATATGGCAATGTGACACATGATCCAGCTGTAAAGTCAAAAGGGACTCTTGTGATCGTGAGCAAGTTACGTCAATTTCTGCTCAGTTTTCTTTTCCAGATATTTGAGATATAAATAGTACTTATTTCATGTGGTTAAAATAAAATCATTCATATAAAATGTCCATGCAGGACTCAGCACTAATCCATCCGGCTGAAACAACTGGTCAACCCTTCTCATCCTACGGAGGTAAATGAATACCGAGCCTTCATAGGTAGTGGCCACAGGTTTGAAACGGGGCTTGGGAGAGATAGTAAGGACCCACCCGTTGCATTGGTCATCCGGCAAAGGGAAACGAACTGTCGCCATTTGCAAGAGATACCACCATGGCAGAGAACTGATGTCATCAGACTGCGGCGGAGGAGATAACTTCATTGAAACCTGCGGCTACAGGTGTGTAATTCCCTAGCCTTCCCTCTCCACACATCGGGGAAACCTTAAGGGCCCCTCCCAGCTCTCCCGTGAGAACGATAGCCAGACCCAGGGAATCAGAGGTGGCGCAGGACCCGCGGCGGGGAACTACCGCTCCCACCAGTGCTGACAGCTGAGGTCTCTTGCACCAGCTACCGGGGGCGTGGCTACCGGAGGGAAAGTAAAATTCGCTCTACATACGTAGGGTCTACAAGCTCTACATACTTAGGGTCTGAGGGAATGGCAAACTGGAAGAGAGTGCCCAGTCGTTCATGAAAACAGGGCTCCCGGGAGCAGCAGACCTGGCGTGTAGCCAGTATTGTGGTGAGCGGCACCCGTGAGAGGGGCCTGGCTAGAGGAAAAGTGGGAAGTGACTAGACACAAGAGGAGGCCCTAAGCACTCAGGATTGGAGACTCGCCCAGCCTGGGAGGAGCTGCTGCACAGTGATTGGTTCCCACGTATTGACAGGAGAAACGTGGCCTGGTGGGCACAGCGCCACCTACTGGAAGAGAAGTTAATCAAACTCTAAGACTGCATTTATTAGTTTTTTTTTTTCCTTTCTCTTTTTTTTTATTTGGGTTTTTCTTTCATTTTCATTTTTCTTTCTTGTTTTTTTCTTAAATTTTTTTTACAATTTTTTAAAATTTTTTTCTTCTAATTTTAATTTTAATTTTTTTTATTATTTTTTTAATTTTTTTTATTTCCTATTTTTTTCTTCTTTTGTCTTTTCATTTCTTTTCAATTATCTTATCCCCCCTTCCTTGAATTCTACCTGCTTACTCTCATTCTCTTTAGTGACTTCTTCCCTTCCCTTCTAATACCTTTCCTCCCAAGCATCTAATAAATTTACAGGAGTAAACAGTAACTCATCAGTCAAACAGAACAAGAAGTAACATGAGCAGCTTCAAAAAGCAAGGAAGAAAAGGAATACAAACAATGCAGGACAGCCTAAATATTCAGGAGGACCTGGAGTCATCAGAAAAATGGTCATATAAAGAACTCAAGGAACACCTTAGACAGATGGAATGGAACCTTAAAGAGGATACAAGACAGCAAATTCAAGCAGCGAAAGAACACATTGAGAATGAATTACATAAACAGATAAAAGAAGAAGTTAAGCATCCTTATCAGGAGATAGAGATTATAAAAAATAATCAAACAATAATTCTAGAAATGAAGGAAATGATAAACCAAATTAAAAACTCAATTGAGAGTGGAGCAAGTAGAAGCCAGAACGTCAGATAATGAAGACAAAATATATCATCTTGATAACAGTCTAGCCAACTCAGAAAGGCTGGTAAAAAATCACGAGAAAAACATCCAAGAGTTATGGGATAACATAAAAAAACCAAACTTACGAGTCATCTGGATAGAAGAAGGTACAGAGATTCAAACCAAGGGAATGAGAAACCTGCTGAATGAAATAATTACAGAAAATTTTCCAGAAATACAAAAGGAAACAGATATACAAATTGAAGATGCATACAGGACACCGAGCACAAAAAATCACAGTAGACCAACGACAAGACACATTGTTATGAAGATATCCAATATACAGAACAAAGAAAAAATATTAAAAGCTACAAGAGAAAGGAGACAGATTACATTCAGGGGTAAACCAATAAGGTTAACAACGGATTTTTCATCACAGACACTGAAAGAAAGAAGGTCATGGAACAATGTATTTCAAACAGTGAAAGACAATGGATGCCAACCAAGAATTCTGTATCCAGCAAAATTAATCTTCAGGTATGACAATGAAATAAAAATCTTTCATGATAAACAAAAGTTAAAAGAATTTGCAGCAAGAAAACCAGCATTGCAAAGCATTTTGAACAAAACACTACACGAGGAAGAAATGAAAAACAATAACCAAAACCATCAGTAGGAAGTGCCTCAGTAAAGACAGAGGGTGAGGGGAAAGATAATCATGGAGAAACAAACTAAATTTTTTTAAAAAAGGATAAATAATCAAACATGGTTGGAAGTACAAACCATATATCAAAAGTAACTCTAAACGTTAATGGCTTAAACTCTCCAATAAAGCGACATAGGCTGGAATCATGGATTAAAAAAACAAATCCAACAATATGCTGCCTCCAGGAGACACATCTGATTGGAAAAGACATACACAGGCTGAAGGTGAAAGGATGGGAAAAAATATACTATGCACACGGTCCTCGTAAGCAAGCAGGGGTGGCCATCCTCACATCGAATAAAATCGACTTCAAGACTAATTAATCAAAAGGGATAAAGAAGGACATTATATACTGTTAAAAGGAACCATTCACCAACAAGACATAACAATTATCAATATTTATGCACCAAATAATGGTGCTGCGACATTCATAAAACAAATTCTCCTCAAGTTCAAGAATCAAATAGACCACAACACAATAATTATGGGTGACTTCAACACACCTCTCTCACCATTGGACAGATCCTCCAAACAAAAGTTGAATAAAGAAACTCTAGAACTCAATATCACAATCAATAACCTAGACTTAACTGACATATATAGAATATATCAACCATCATCAAATGGATATACTTTTTTCTCAGCAGCACATGGATCCTTCTCAAAAATAGACCATATATTATGCCATAGGGCAACCCTCAGTAAATATAAAGGGGTGGAGATAATACCATGCATTTTATCTGATCATAATGGAATGAAACTGGAAATCAATGATAAAAGAAGGAAGGAAAAGTCCTACATCACTTGGAAAATGAACAATATGTTACTGAATGATCAATGGGTTACAGAAGACATAAAGGAGGAAATCAAACAATTCTTAGAGATAAATGAAAATACAGACACAACATATCGGAATCTATGGGACACAATGAAAGCAGTTTTAAGAGGAAAATTCATCACCTGTTGGTCATTCCTCAAAAAAAGAAAAAACCAACAAATAAATGAGCTCACACTTCATCTCAAAGCCCTAGAAAAGGAAGATCAAAAAACAGCAAATGTAGCAGAAGGCAAGAAATAATTAAAATCAGAGCAGAAATCAATGAAATTGAAACAAAAGAAACTATTGAAATAATTAACAAAACTAAAAGTTGGTTCTTCGAAAAAATAAATAAGACCGACAGACCTTTAGCCATGCTAACGAAGAGAAGAAGAGAGAGAACTCAAATTACTAACATACAGGATGAAAAAGGCAATATCACAACAGATGCTACAGAAATACAGAAGACAATTAGAAATTATTTTGAAAACCTATATTCCAATAAAATAGAAGATAGTGAAGACATCGATAAATTTCTTAAGTCATATGATTTGCCCATACTGAGTCAGGAGGATACACACAATTTGAACAGACAAATATCAATGGATGAAATTGAAGAAGCCATCAAAAGACTACCAACCAAGAAAAGCCCAGGACCGGATGGGTATACAGCGGAGTTTTACAAAACCTTTAAAGAAGAATTAATACCAAAACTTTTCAAGTTATTTCAGGAAATAGAAAAAGAGGGAGCCCTTCCAAATTCATTCTATGAGGCCAACATAACCCTGATTCCGAAACCAGACAAAGACACCTCAAAGAAAGAAAACTACAGACCAATATCTCTAATGAACCTAGATGCAAAAATCCTCAATAAAATTCTGGCGAATCGAATACAAAAACACATCAAAAAAATTGTGCACCATGATCAAGTAGGATTCATCCCTGGGATGCAAGGATGGTTCAATATACGGAAATCAATAAATGTTATTCACCACATCAATAGACTTAAAGATAAGAACCATATGATCATCTCGATAGATGCAGAGAAAGCACTCGACAAAATACAGCATCCCTTTATGTTCAAAACATTAGAAAAATTAGGGATAACAGGAACCTACCTTGACATTGTAAAAGCTATCTATGCTAAGCCTCAGGCTAGCATCATTCTGAATGGACAAAAGTTGAAGGCATTCCCTCTAAAATCTGGAACAAGACAGGGATGCCCTCTATCACCACTTCTATTCAATATAGTTCTCGAAACACTGGCCAGAGCAATTAGACAGATGAAAGAAATTAAAGGCATAAAAATAGGAAAAGAAGAACTTAAATTATCACTATTTGCAGATGACATAATACTATACCTAGCAGACCCAAAAGGGTCTACAAAGAAACTACTAGAACTAATAAATGAATTCAGCAAAGTGGCAGGATATAAAATCAACACGCATAAATCAAAGGCATTTCTGTATATCAGTGACAAAACTTCTGAAACGGAAATGAGGAAAAACACTCCATTCACAATATCCTCAAAAAAAATAAAACACTTGGGAATCAACCTAACAAAAGAGGTGAAAGATTTATACAATGAAAACTACAGAACCCTAAAGAGAGAAGTAGAAGAAGATCTTAGAAGATGGAATAATATACCCTGTTCATGGATAGGCAGAACTAACATCATCAAAATGGTGATATTACCCAAAGTTCTCTATAGGTTTAATGCAATGCCATTCAAAATCCCAATGGCATTTCTTGTAGAAATAGAGAAAGTAATCATGAAATTCATATGGAAAAATAAAAGACCCAGAATAGCAAAAGCAATTCTAAACAGGAAGTGTGAATCAGGCGGTATAGCGATACCAGATTTCAAACTATATTACAGAGCAATAGTGACAAAAACGGCATGGTACTGGTACCAAAACAGGCGGGTGGACCAATGGTATAGAATAGAGGACACAGAGACTAATCCACAAAGTGACAACTATCTTATATTTGATAAAGGGGCTAAAAGCATGCAATGGAGGAAGGATAGCATCTTCAACAAATGGTGTTGGGAAAACTGGAAATCCATATGCAACAAAATGAAACTGAATCCCTTTCTCTCGCCATGCACAAAAGTTAACTCAAAATGGATCAAGGAGCTTGATATCAAATCAGAGACTCTGCGCCTGATAGAAGAAAAAGTTGGCTCCGATCTACATGTTGTGGGGTCGGGCTCCAAATTCCTTAATAGGACACCCATAGCACAAGAGTTAATAACAAGAATCAACAAATGGGACTTACTTAAACTAAAAAGTTTTTTCACAGCAAGAGAAACAATAAGAGAGGTAAATAGGGAGCCTACATCCTGGGAACAAATTTTTTACTCCTCACACTTCAGATAGAGCCCTAATATACAGAGTATACAAAGAACTCAAAAAATTAGACAATAAGATAACAAATAACCCAATCAACAAATGGGCCAAGGACCTGAACAGACACTTCTCAGAGGAGGATATACAATCAATCAACAAGTACATGAAAAGATGCTCACCATCTCTAGCAGTCAGAGAAATGCAAATCCCACCGTAAGATACCATCTCACTCCAGTAAGATTGGCAGCCACTATGAAGTCAAACAACAATAAGTGCTGGCGAGGATGTGGAGAAAAGGGTACACTTGTACATTGCTGGTGGGACTGCAAATTGGTGCGGCCAATTTGGAAAGCAGTTTGGATATTCCTGGGAAAGATGGGAATGGAACCACCATTTGACCCAGCTATTCCCCTTCTCGGACTATTCCCTGAAGACCTTAAAAGAGCATGCTACAGGAATACTGCCACATCGATGTTCATAGCAGCACAATTCACAATAGCTAGACTGTGGAACCAACCCGGATGCCCTTCAATAGATGAATGGATAAAAATAATGTGGCATCTATACACAATGGAGTACTATGCAGCAATAAAAAAATGACAAAATCATAGAATTTGCAGTGAAATGGATGGCACTAGAGCAGATTATGCTTAGTGAAGCTAGCCAATCCCTAAAAAACAAATACCAAATGTCTTCTTTGATATAGTGAGAGCAACTATGTACAGAGCAGGGAGGAAGAGCAGGAAGAAAAGATTAACATTAAACAGAGATATGAGATGGGAGGGAAAGGGAGAGAAAAGGGAAATTGCATGGAAATGAAGGGAGACCCTCATTGCTATACAAAATTACATATAAGAGGTTGTGAGGGGAATGGGAAAATAAACAAGGAGAGAAATGAATTACAGTAGATGGGGTAGAGAGAGAAGATGGGAGGGGAGGGGAGGGGGGATAATAGGGGATAGGAAAGGTAGCAGAATACAACAATTACTAATAGGGCATTATGTAAAATTGTGGATGTGTAACCGACGTGATTCTGCAATCTGCATTTGGGGTAAAATTGGGGGTTCATAACCCACTTCAATCTAATGTATGAAATATGATATGTCAAGAGCTTTGTAATGTTGTGAACAACCAATAAAAAAATAAATAAATAAAATGTCCATGCAATTTCTTACACAATGTGAGAGCTCAAAAAATGGCAAATTGCATTACACTCATTGCTGTTAAAACCCCCGGTGTATTACTGCATGCAAACATAAGGCAAAGCATTCTACAAGAGAGATCAAGGAGAACATTAAACAGTTGCGTCATTCAAGTCTGTCATCCATCCTCCCTTCAGTGCCAACTTCTGATACTGAAGAGATTAAGAAGAGCATATTAGCCAGGTATGGTGGCACACACCTGTAATCCCAGAGGCTCAGCAGGCTGAGACAGGAGGATCACGAGTTCAAAACCAGCCTCAGCAAAATCAAGGTGCTAAGCAACTCAGTGAGACCCTGGCTCTATATAAAATACAAAATAGGGCTGGGATGTGGCTCAGGGGTTGAATGTCCCTGAGTTCAATTCCTGGTACCCCCACCTACCAAACAACAACAACAAAAAAGAAGAGCACATCATTATACTGCTGGGGAAAACACCAAAGCAAAACCCCAAAGAAGTCAAGTAGCCTGGAGTCAGATGCTGGAAAAGCAAAGCCTTTTCGTGTCAGGCATGACTCACACTGCAATCAAAGAAAGCAATAAAGAATTGCACTGAAAAACATTTAATAAAATTAAAATTTATCCAAAAATGTGAATATTGCTTAAATAACTCATAGCCTTTAATATTTAGCTATAATTTCATCATGGAGTAAAGTGTATCAAGGCAAGGAAATGCCTGCATTTGTGGATTTCTCCTTGAATTCAAGATGTATGGTGACAGAGGGGAAGCTGTGTCTCTACTGGGTGAATCAGGGACACAGAAATCTTGTTTCCAAAGAGTCTCATACAGGTTCAGTACAGTAGATGAAGCAATTATCTAAATGCTTCTGGGAAAGGATTTGGAAATGTAACATTTTAAAAGCATTAATACTTTAACATTTAATTTTGTTAATTATTTATCTATACTTGGGGAAGTCCCCACCCCTACTCATATCCTCCCCAATACTAGCAACCTCACCCTCCTCATCATCCTACTAGGTTTTGAAAAGCAAAGCCTCAAACAAGTCTTACGTTGCTGTTAGTTTGAGTGGTTATTTTTGTCTCCTTAATTTTATTTTTAAATAACCTAACTTGTGTACATATTCATGAGGTGCAACGTGACGTTGTGATTCATGTAAACATTGGGTAATCTTATTAATCTCTCACCTTAAACTTTTGCTACTTCTTTATGATATGTACACAGCTTTTAATTGCTGAGACTAAAATACCGAACAAGAAGAACTTAGGGGAGGAAAAGTTTATTTTATTCTCATGATTTCAAAGGTCTTAGTTCACGGTGGACTGACTCCATTGCTCTGGGTCTGGAATGAGGAAGATCATGAAAAACATGCAGAGGAAAGTCACTCACTTGATGGCAGCTAAGAAACAGCAAGAGAAAGAGAGAGAAAAAAGTTCTCTCTCCCCAGGAGCATACCCTCAGTGACCCTTCCCAAAGCCACACTCCACTTGCCTACAGTTACCACCCAGTAATCCACTGAAATTACTAAACAAAATATAGATTAATCCACTGATGAGGTTACAACTCTCATAATTCAGTCATTTCACTTCTGAACATCTCAACATTGTCTAACACAAGCTTTTGAAGGAACACCTCATATCTAAATCATACCAGTGCATTAAAAATCTTCTATTTACTTTGAGATATACAATCAATAACTGTTTACTACATTCACCCTACTATGCTATATAACACCAGTACTTCTTACCCCTATTGGCCAATCTGTCCCATTGACCCTCCTCCTACTGCTCCAGTGTATCTAATAACCACTCAACTTTTATCAGATCACTTCTTCAGATTCCACATAGGAGATCATGCTGTGTTTGTCTTTCAGTGCCTGACTCATTTCATTATGTATAATGTCCTCTAGATCTGTCCATGTTGTCACAGACTACTGGATTTCATGCTTTGTTATAGTCAAATACTATTCCATTGTGTATATTTACCACATTTCTTTATTCATGAGTCTGTTGATGGACATTCACGTTGATTCCATATCCTGACTATTGTGAGTAATGCTACAATAAACATGGAGAGCAGATGTCTCTTTGACATGCTGATTTTATTTGCTTGGGTACTACATACCCAGTAGTGGGATTGCTGGACCCTATGGTAGCTCTATTTTTATTTTTTAGAGACACTTTCATTCTGTTTTATTATTGTGATAGTTTACATTATTGTGCTAGTTTACATTCCCACCAATAGTGTATGGTTCCCCTTTCCCCACATCCCCGTCAAAATTTGTTATTTCTTGTCTTTTTGATAATATCCATTCTAACTAATATGAGGTAGCTTCTCATTGTGACTTTGATTTGCATTTCCCTGGTGATTAGTGATGTGGAACATTTTAAGTATCACTACTTTTGAAAAATGTCTATGCAGATCATTTGCCTATTTTTATTTTTTTTTCTTTTTTAAATTTTTTTATTGATTTTATTTTTTAAAATACACAACAGCGGAATTATTACAATTCTTATTACACATATAGAGCACAATTTTTCATATCTTTGTATAAAGTATGTTCATGTCAATTCATGTCTTTATACATGTACTTGGGTTTTTTTTTTTTGCATTACAATTCTTATTACATATACCACAATTTTTCATATCTCTGGTTGTATATAAAGTATGTTGACACCTAATTCGTGTCTTCATATATGTACTTTGGATAATGATGTCCATCACATTCCACCATCCTTGCTAATCCTTTCCCTCCTCCCTTTCCCTCCCTCCCCTCTTCCTATCTAGAATTCATCTATTCATCCCATGTTCCCCCTCCCTACCTTACTAAGATAAGTCAGCTTCCTGATGTCAGAGAAAACATTTGGCATTTCTTTTTTTGGGATTGCCTGACATCACTTAGCATTATCTTCTCCAACGCCATCCATTTACCTGCAAATGCCATGTATTTCTATGAACATTTCCAAAGTGCTAGGTGATAACAGAAAAAAAATTGTACTGATGTATTTGTGTTCACTTTCTCAAATTTTGGAAATCCTCAGAGGAGAATGGTAGAGTTGGTAGTTCTGCCAACAACTGGAATTTAATTGTAAACAATCAGATATAGTCTATTTGGATTTTAGTTTCTTAACTTATATTGTATGATGCTATTAATGTGGTCATTTCATGATGATAAAAACAGGACCCTCCCTCCCCAGAGATTAGAGATGAACTTACTGTCTGAGAATTTAACAAGGAAATATCAAAAGCCAAACTCAAATAATAATTAATTGATAAATTGTGAGGAATACACTAAATATTTCATAAACTCTTATATAAAATATCATTATATCATTTTTTCTTTTTCATAAATTGGATGTTTTGATTTTGTTTTTTTATTTTGATTTGATTTTTTTGCCACAGAGAAATTTGTGTTTCTTATAAAATTTGAATATTAACTCTTTGTCGGTTGCATAGTGTATAAATATTTTCTCCTATTGTGTGGGTTGTCTCTGTTGGTTGTTTATTTTGTTCTGCAGAAGCTGTTTATCTTATATAATTCCAGTTGTCAAGTTTTGCTTTTGTTTCCTGTGCTTTTGTGGTCCTATTCAAAAAAATCTTTGCCCAGGATGATGTCCTGAAGTCTTTCCCCTATAATTTTCTTCTAATGGTTTTATAGTTATGATTTTTGTTTTGTTTTTTCCTTTTATATTGTGCTGAGGACTCAAACCAGGTCCTCCCACAGGCTAGGTAAGCACTCTACCACTAAAATACTTCCCATCCCCTTTGGTCTTTTGAACAGGCTATTAACTCTCTCTGAAAGCAATTGTGGATAAAGAAGGGAATATGTTGATGAGTTAAAGGAAAAACTCATTTGGTCATGGGATGCAGTAAATGTTAGAGCTTTGAATGGAAAGACCCAGATGTCTGGAAACTAATCCAAGAGAGTTTTTCCTAGAATAGAGTCTATAGTATACAATGTACCCACACAGTAGTCTGAGTAGAGAGCAAGTATGAGGGACATGTTTAAATGTCAGGGAGGAGATCAAAATGAGGAAAATGCCAGTATTGGTATTTTCACCCAAGATTGGAATTAGTGCCTCTACCCAGAGTCTGCTCAGGAGGTTCCCTTCATCCTGAGTCACAATAGCAACTGCTTTGATATGGAATGGCTTCTCCCCACCTCATGTGACCTAGTGAGGATGTTTCTTCACAAAGCCCCAAAGTTACATATCAAGTTGTTAGAGAGATAATAATTAAAAAAAAAAAAAAAAAAACTCTTCTCCCATCCCAGAAAAAAATTCTCCATGAAGGTAGTAGATAAAGAATTGTTAAAAAAAAAAAAAAAAAGAATTGTTTTTTAATTGAGTAACCATTGAACCAATATGTAATACACATCACGAGCAGTTTACTCAGAGATAACAAATACAGAAAGAAAGAAATCTTACCCTTGTATATTGCCAAAGAGATGGCTCCCAGTCTTTGAGAAAAACATTCCGGATCATAAAGTTGGCAGGAGATTTATTTCATTTCTATGATTAACACAAATTTCAAAGAAAGAGGAAGAAATCACAAGTTTTCTAAAGTAAATACTTTAACAAAAAGGATGAGGGAGACATCTCTTTCCTTAAATTTGACTAAGAGAATTAAGCATCTTATCATGAATTTTTATTTGTTCTTACAAAGTGCATAAGGACCCTGCATCTGGATGCAGTGGTGGTGATGAGTTTCCATACTGGCAATCGTGGTGGGAGTGAGGAGTATGGCCGAACTCTCCCACTTGGGAGAGCAACACAACCGGCAGCCAGTCCAGTGAAGAGAACAGTAATAAATACTTGGTTAATAAAACGCTGTGAAAAAAGTAATGATAAAAGATAGGGATGTAATAGTGGTGGTGTGTTTTCCTAGCATGCCTGAGCCTTGAGTTCAATTCCTAGTGCAGGAAAACATAAACACACACAAACACACACACACACACACACACAATAATAATCATAAAAATAAAAAGAAGAAAACTTGACATGTGGCTTAAATAAAGCTTCATATGCATAATGCATTTAGTGCCCAATATCATTGTTTTGAGTCATTAAGGAAACAATAGCAATGTGATTATTTTTCTCTTGATGATAAATTTGCCTCTCTCACACCTGGTAGATTCACAGACATTTCTTTCCTGCCTGAACTGGATTGGGAGACACCACTCCTAACCCACCAATTCATGAGAATTAAAACTGTATATCATAGCACTATGTGCTTGTTATGCAAACCAAATGAGTCCAAGGATGGGCATGGGCTTCTAAGGCTAAAGTAAAGTATTACTACTCCTGGAAATAAAATGAACAGTGATAATTCTAAGGATGGTTATTCCAAAAGATCCCTATTAGGCTTCCAAATGTGTTATACAAACATCTATTAAAAGATGAAATTGGAAATGGTGCTGTTCCCTGAGAATGTTGATTCAATGGGCTCCTAGAGGCAGGCTGGGAAAGGGTTGGAGAAGCATTTCTTATTCATTTATTTGTTTATTTGGGTAGCAAGAATTGAACTCAGGGACACTCAACAACTGAGCCACATCCCCAGCTCTCTTTTGCATTTTATTTAGAGACAGGGTCTCACTGAGTTGCTTAGTGCCTTGCTTTCACTGAGGCTGGCTTTGAACTTGTGATCCTCCTGCTTCAGCCTCCTGAGCCACTGGGATTACAAGTATGCACTACCACACCCAGAGCATTTCTTATTTTAATACACATTTTTTTCTCATAGACAATACATAAAATAATAAAAATTATTTTTATCTAGGTGACTGTCCTTGAAACACTTATGGTTTATTATCTTTCATAAGCACTTATGGCCATTGAAGAAGACAATCAGTCCCTTTTAGCCTGCTGTGGGAGCTCTGGTTATAGCCCAAACTCTCTATATGTTAATATAGAGTTAAACATTTTTTCACTTCATTTTCTCTGCCTGTCTTAAAATTCAAATATCTGGTTTGATTTTGTTCTTGTATAATATAGCACTTACAATCAGGTCACAAATCTAATTTATAAAATTTATTGGGGAAAAAAAGCAACTTTCAGGATACATCCTAGAATAAGTCATATAATCTAACTGCCATATCTTCCCTATTTCTAAAATTCTAAGTAATTAAATTTATTTTTAGAATAGTGACCCTAGAGCTTTGAAAAGTCTATGAATACATTGTCAATGATATTTAAGAGAACTTTAGTGGTATATTAATTCTATTGGACCCTACTTCTTTAAAAAAATCATAATATAAATATGATTTCTTAAATTTTGATTAAGCAGAATATTCCATTGTTCAGAATATTCTTCCTTTACAAATGTCTGGAAAAAAAGAAACTTACTATTCACAATATTTTGGGTTATATCAATAAACCTTAAAAATGTGTTGTCTAGGCTTTTCATTCAAACTGATCCCTGGGCATAGTCTGGTAGATTCACACCATACAAATGCTATGGTGCATACAAAGATAGTTAATCAGTCTGTCCATGGCCCACAAATTGTAAAAATGCCTGTACATCAGCCACCAGGAAAAATTTAAATATTTGTCCTATTGATTCCTGACACCAAATGTTGACCAAAGAGAACGCCACATTGTCACCCACTAGAAAAGATATATTTGTATTCTTCTGAAAGTATATGCCAGTGACAAAGAGTATGCAAGGTACTTTGTAAACATATCCGCAATATTCCAGCTTCTAACAGATGGCTAATGCAAGGTTGTGCTTAGCTCACTTTTAATAAACCTTTTAAGAACAGCGAGTCTGGGCTTTATAAAAGAACAGTTGGCTATTGCCAATGAACTAGGTACAAACAAAGAACTAGGTACATATTCAAGGTTGGGCTAAGTGGCTCTTTTGGAGTGCTTCTGCATAAATGGCTTTGTGGATACCCACTGGATTTTACCTCATGGACAAATTGTAATGCTTCACAATGGTTCACCACATTCCTAAGATGAATGCCCTGGGAATAAAAGTCTTCTGTGACAAATGCCTGTTTCCACCTGTGCTTCAAACAGGAAGGAAAAAAATAATAATAAATATAAATGCATTTCAAAAATATTGCATTCAACTCAATTATACTTAGAAGGTAAAACAATCTATCTTAACACAGGAAGAGCTTTTCCAGCGAGGGATGGAATACAGGCTTTAGAGGTTGCTTTTTAAATTAATCTAATACTAGTTATCAACTATGTTGCTTCCATGCTTTACTCTTGATTTTCAGCTTAAAAGTGAACTTGGGCAAATAGAGAGTCAAATCTCAGTGGTAGAGCCAAATCTCAGAAGTCTCTGTAAACTACATGGTGAAACTTGTAAATGCAATAGCCACAAATGTCAGTAGCACTTCAAGATCAGACTGTATGGGCGAATCATAGAAAACAGGCAGAACTCAACATCAATTCTGCATGTATCTTATCCTCTAGAGAAAAGTCTCCTAATAAGAATGTGTAGGACACTTGCTCACTACATGCTAAGAAATCTAGGACAGAAAGATGGAAAAAAATACCCAGTTACATTTAGGAAGCTTAATGTCACTCACTGGCAAAATCCTAGGGCTGATTATAAAACATAAATTTTAAACATAACCACTGCAAACCAAGCTAAATTAATTAAGAAAAGTCAGGCAAAACACATTGTGGTAGAAGCTCAAACACTGAGACATAACACTGTGCTCATCAGAACTATATTTGAGTGTTTGACTCCATCACCCTCTAGATGTCTAAACTTGGGGAAGTTAAGTTATTGAGCATCCCAAGCCTCATTTTCTTCACATGTGAAGATTGATATAATAAGTGCAGTTGTATTCAGAATTCATGTTACAATAAGCTAAGGATTGTAAAGAAGGGTATGACACATTGTTCCCTCTTACTTTGGGGGGATAATTACTATTAATCTGCAAAAGAGTTCAAGAAAAGAAAGTCCATGGAGAGGAATACTTGTGAAAAGTGCTTAAAGAAACCTTGAACAGTTGGGGGCTGATTAACATTTATACCAACTCATTCGGGATCCCAGAATGAATGGGAGGGTGACTCATGCTATTATTCTTACTTCATAGAAATGCTAGTTAGACACTAAAAGCTCTCTTAACCAAGCCTATCATACAAGTTAAGGGTTGATATTTGCCTTTGCCTGCTTCCAAATTACAACCATTATATAACATACTGGCCTGACATGTGAACCCATAATTTAAAATGCCACCAAAATGTCATTACTAAATAATCTTTCTAGCTCTGAAATCTAAGGAGTCTGGAACAAATGAGAAAAACAATCAGAAAGAATTGATAAATGTTAAGCCAAAAGAGAATATAGGGTTCAGGAGTTTGGGTGGTATTTTCTCCTAAAAAGATAATCCATCTTACTAGCATAGATCTGTGATATTTGCTTTCCAAAAAGTAGCCAAATAAAAAAATGTATACAGGTAGCTTGGCTGTATTTATTTTTCTCATTATCCTCAAAAAAAAAAAATCAGTTCAGAAAATCATGAGCTTGTGGTGGCTTGCTATTAAATCCAGTTTTATCCTCAGATGATAGTTTCTTCTGTTTTAATATAGAAAAGAGAGCTTTGGTGATCGTGGTTACACAGCATAAATATTGAGGCCACATGCTGTCCCCTGCTGTCATTCAGGAGTTCATTTGTTCACAGCTCACCTACTTTGGAACATCTGATTGCCTCAATTACCAGCTAACGTGAGACTCCCTGAACAGGGATGCTCTTCCATTAACTTCTGACGGAAGTAACTTGCTCAGAAGCTCCACCCCATCTATCAATCATAATGAGTTAGATCTCTTTCCAAACGAATTCCTGCAGTGAGAATTCATTCAAGTGTCAAAGCACGCTTCTAATTGCAAAGTTAATTTTTACTCTGGTAGACTTGAAAAGTCCAAGGATTAAATTTAATTCCCTCAATGCTACTAAAATTTAAAAGTCCAGAACTTTCCATGAATGCAGAGAGATCCCCTAGATGGGGCATAATAAGTCAGAGTAGAATCTGAAAAAGAATCAATGACTGTTTCAGGGGTGGAGATTGGAGTATCGGTTACCTGGGTGATGTCCAAGTAAACTGTTCCTGTTCCCCCAAGCATAGTGAAGAAAATTTACATCCTCAGAGTAAAATGGTATAGGAGACTGACTATCTAGTGTAGAGAAAGAAAAAGTTACATCAATGGGCTGTATCCTCCATGTGGGGCTTGGGTAATTCCCAGAGGTTTCTCATCTGAGGGAGAAACAAAAGCATGATGCATGTACATGACTTAAGTCAAACCTGCTGCGGGGAAAGATGCATGCTGAGAAAGCCAGGGGTGTGTGTGTGTGTGTGTGGAGGGGGGGGACCTTCAGAACAGAAAGGAAACTCTTCCCAAAAGGGCTTGCTCCTAGCTCAGGGGCAAGAAGTAAGTTGTGCCTACCTCCACAGGACTCTACCCTCACTCAGACCTTCTGGCCCTAACCTCCCCTGTAAGCCAGGTTTGCACTAATAGCAAGCACCCACCATCAGAAAGAAGTCCCCTGTTTCAATTCCCTAATGATTCTCACCCCACATATCATCCCCACCCTCTTTTTTCCCTCTTAGCATGGCTTGTAGTTCTTTGCTAACCAATTGCTTCCTGTGTGTACCTGGAGTCACATGGTCTCCCCAGCTCTACAATCCAGGACTACCTACCTTTGACTCCCTTCACTCCTGGGCACATATCAATTTCCTTTTTAAGCCTCCATTCCAGCATTATCTCCAGAAAGCCTTTATTAACATCAATCCACTCCTGCACACTGGGACTGGACAAAATGCCCTTCTTCTCTGGGTCCTTGTCCCTGTTGCTTTAATTTCTCTGTGTCTTTTTCCTTGAAACCTGGCCTCCTTGAGAGCAGGCAGGAAAGGTGCACTATCATCATCTCAGACCCTTGTGTGTGGCATGTGAAAAGGTAGTAAAAAATAATCCACCTGTTACCTGTATCACCCTGAAGGGTACAAGATTGGAGGCCAGGGAAGTGTCTGTCTTATGAATGAGTGGGATCTGAACTATTTTCATTATCAAGATAGTCTCCAAAGGCACATTTCCTGTTGAGCTCACTATTGTGGACTTGAATCCAGGAGCTCCTGGGAAAACCAGAGATTTTCCCCAGTTAAGAATTGAAGTTTCCAATAAAAATTAAAAAAAAAAAAAAAGAATTGAAGTTTCTGCAGATGGAACCGGGGAATTTAAATTAGCAGGCACTGGAGCTGTAAAACAAGCACAGAGAAACGGTGGATCCAAAGATACAAGTTAGAATGAGGAACCTAAGAAATTATCCTAGAAAAAAAAATCCTCAAAACCTTGAGATTCAGGATGGGAAAGGAGACCAAAATCATAGGAGAATGATGAGGAAAATAAAAACTAGAATTGGAAGATGCACATAGATAGTTGATTTAAGTTGAGGATCTTTGGGGACAGAATCCACCAATGGGGTAAGCCAAAATCATACTAGATATTATATAAATAAAAATGAACAGGGCTTTGGGCTCAAGAAGGAAACACACACACACACACACACACACACACACACACACACGCAAAGGACTGAAAACTATAACTCAATCCAGCCTTAAGAAGAGAGGTTAATCAGTATATGATAAGAAACATTTTTCAGTGAAGGATATGAAAAATATCAACCCCTGAGGAAAAAAAAAAGGGAATAATAACCCCAGGGAGAGAGCAGAACAACAACAACAAAAAATGTGACCCAGGGAGAGAAGGCAAACAATGGGCTTTGGACTTTTCACCCTTTCCTAGCAACAATGGGTTTTGAAGGTTCCCAACTATTTCCTCTGATCTGAGTTTTGGGCTTGCACAACTATTACCCCCTGACTCCCCAGCTGATGTATTTATGCCAGAATTCAAATCTCACTTGTCATGATGACAATCTCTCTTAAACCCTATAAAAATCGGACCCTAATTGTAACCAATTCTCATTTTCTCTCCTGAAAACATGCCACTCCTCTGCTTAATAAGGAAAGCTTGCTGGTCCTTTGAGGTCTGTTCCCCGTTTCAGTTATTTTTGCTTTCACTAGGAATCACAAATGTGACTAGTACTGATATGGATAATAGACCAGAGTATCGATGGCCCACAATGCATATAATTGTCAGAGCTTGCGTTTCTTCTTCCATGAAGACTGGATAAGAGTTGCTAGAAACCTCTGCAGGAGAAGGGACTAGAAAGGCCACGTATTCTTCAGGAATACTGATAGTTTTGCCAGACATGGTGGCACATACCTATAATTCCAGTGACTCGGATGGCCAGGCAGGAAGATCCCAAGTTGAGGACAACCTTGGCAATTTAGCAAGGTCCTGAGAAACTTAACAAAACCCTATCTCAAAGTGAAAAATAAAAAGGGCTAGGGATGTGGCTCAGTAACTAAGCATCCATGTATTCAATCCTCTGTATCAAAAAAAATAAATTTAAAAAAAGAATACTAATGGTTTTAAGTGTTTTGGGTAGTCAAAAATATGAAAAAAATGTTTACTATGGATCCCTGCCATATTCTTTAAAGCCACCAATGAAGAAGGGATTACCTTCCAAAATTTATAGATGTCAAAAGTGAGGTACAAGGGGACAGTAAATTTTCCAGGTTTATAAAGTAGGTAAACAGAAGTAGATTCAAATTATTTTCAGTGACGATAGTTCCTCATGTGTTGTGTGTGCATTCTCCCAGGGGGACAGCCTGGAGGCTATACCAAAAGACAGGAGCAATCAGAGAGATCTGAAAAGAAAAAAAGAAAAAAAAATCCCAGAGAATCAAGAAACCAAGTCTCCATTTACCTTCATTGTGATTGTTACAGCCTTGTGCAACTCCTCACTTACACAGAAACATTGTGAGAATGTGATCAGCAGCCTTTCTCCCACTGCCTCACATATTCCTCTTCATTTTCCCTTACCATGATTTGGGATCGACGTTTTAAAATGCAGAAGAATAAACTACTATATTTTTCCCCTTTCTAGAGCAGGAAAGGGATAGAGATGTGTACACTACAGTACCTTTAGTTTCTTTTAACTTTCTTGCCTGAGATTCTGAAGGTCCCTTTTTCCCTACCCAATTAACCACTAATTAACATACTTTATTTACATATGTATGTTACCCGCTGGTTTTCCTGCTTGCAATCAGTTTTCAGAGGTAGCAAGCTGGGCTGAGAGTTGGAGAATCTGGTTTCCGGCCTGGGTGTGGGACTCGGGTCAGGTCATACCTTCTCTTTCCCAGGCTCATTACTTAACAGGAAGAGTGGAAAGGCCAGGGAAGGATGCTGATCTCTACTGACTCTGGCATTACATCTTTGATGTTCTGTCCTTCCTTACCTGTTCTGGCTAACTCAAGGAGCCACCGAAGGAACAAATGAGATGACGCATTTAAAAGCACTGTGAAGAACACAGCATCTGAGTAAATTTCACTTGTGTCAACTTGCACCCTGCTGTCCATTTTTAAAGTTCCCCTACATGGCACGCCTTTTGAAGCATTCCTTTGCCCCCAATACCTATGTATTACTAATGGGAAAATGTTGAAAGAAGAAAACACAAAATGAGGGAAAGGCGGCAAGTTTGGAAGAGCCCTATAATTTGAATCCTTCCCTCTGGGAATTTCTAGAGATGATAACTGGGCTTCTGACTCTATTTGAGGGTGATCACTGTTCTTTTGAGATTGACAATAAAACTGAGATGCTAGGAGAAATGTGTTC
This sequence comes from Spermophilus citellus, assembly GCF_964194105.1. Lineage (NCBI taxonomy): Eukaryota > Metazoa > Chordata > Mammalia > Rodentia > Sciuridae > Spermophilus > Spermophilus citellus. Next base: position 100,184,710 of record NC_138198.1, on the reverse strand, counting down.
ATGTCTTTCTTTCCAAACACCTGTTTCTGCATTTATCCCACACTCAAGCACGAGGTGAGAAAAGTGGGGAGCGGACTGGTAAATCATTCCTCCATCTGTGGTGACATGGGCCCTAATCTAATCATCAGGAATGACGGGATTTTTTCCAAATCATCAGGCCCTTTCACCTGTGATACTTTTACACTAGATTGAGTCCCGTTATCCTTCATGCCACACCGCATCCACACCTTTATGGAAAGGACACCCAATTTGCTGTGGATCATCTGCACAAATTTCTCTGATAGTGACAAATTCTCTTCTTTTCTTTGTCTTTTTTCCTTTTTAAAAAAATATTTATTTATTCTAATTTGTTATACATGATGGCAGAATGCATTTTAATTCATAGTACACATATAGAGCACAATTTTTCATGTCTCTGGTTGTTCACAAAGTAGAATCACACCATTCGTGTCTTCATACATGTACTTAGGGTAATGATGTCCATCTCATTCCACCATCTTTCCTACCCTCATACCCCTTCCCTTCCCATCCTTCCCCTTTTCCCATCTAAAGTTCCTCCATTCCTCCCATGGTCCTCCCACCCCTATCCACATTATGGATCAGCATCCACATATCAGAGAAAACATTCAGCCTTTGGTTTGTTGGAATTGACTTACTTCACTTAGCATTATATTCTCCTACTCCATCCATTTACCTGCAAATGCCATAATTTTATTCTCTTTTATTGCTGAGTAATATTCCATTGTGAATATACACCACAGTTTCTTTATCTATTCATTGACTGAAGGGCATCTTGGTTAGTTCCACAATTTAGCTACTGTGAATTGTGCTGCTATAAACATTGATGTGACTGTGTCCCTATAGTATGTTGTTTTTAAGTCCTTTGGGTATAAATCAAGGAGTATGATAGCTGGACCAAATGGTGGTTTCATTCCAAGTTTTCTGAGGAATCTCCCTACTGCTTTACATATTGGCTGCACCAATTTGCAGTCCCATTAGCAATGTATGAGTGTACCTTTTTCCCCAAATCCTCACCAATACTTATTGTTTGTATTCTTAATGGCTGCCATTCTGACTGGAGTGAGATGAAATCTTAATTTTCATTTGCATTTCTCTAATTGCTAGAGATGTTGAACATTTTTTCATATATTTGTTGATTGATTTTTTATTATCTTCTGAGAATTGTCTTTTCAACTCCTTGGCCCATTTACTGATTGGATTTTTTGGTTTTGGGTGTTTTTTGTTTTCTTTTGTTTTGTTTTGTTTTGTTTTAGTTATTTATATATCCTAGAGATTAGTGCTCTACCTGATGTGCATGTGGTAAAAATTGGATCTCTATTCACCTCACTGATTATTTCTTTTGGTGAGAAGAAGCTTTTCAGTTTGAATCCATCCAATTCATTGATTCTTGATTTTATTTCTTGTGCTATAGGAGTCTTATTAAGGAAGTCGGGGCCTAATCCAAAATGATGGAGATTTGGGCCTACTTTTCCTTCTATTAGGCACAGGGTCTCTGGTTCAATTCCTAGGTCCTTGATCCACTTTGAATCGAATTTTGTGCATGGTGAGAGATAGGGGCTTAATTTCATTTTGCTGCATATGGATTCCCAATTTTCCCGAAACTATTTGTTGAAGAGTCTATCGTTTCTCCATTATATTTTTGGCACCTTTGTCTAATATGAGATAACTATATTTATGTGGGTTTTTCTATCCTGTACCATTGATCTACAAGTCTACTTTGGTGCCAATATCATGCTGTTTTTGTTACTATTGCTCTGCAGTAGAGTTTAAGGTCTGGTAGAGTGTAATGCCACCTGCTTCACTCTTCTTGCTAAGAATTGTTTTAACTCTTCTGGGTCTCTTATTTTTCCAGATGAATTTTATTATTGCTTTTTCTATGAGGGATATCATTGGGGTTTTGACTGGAAATGCATTGAGTCTGTATACTGCTTTTGGTAGTATGGTCATTTTGACAATATTAATCTTGCCTATCCAAGAACAAGGGAGATATTTCCATCTTCTAAGGTTTTCTTTAATTTCTTTCTTAAGCGTTCTGTAGTTTTCTTTGTAAAGGTCTATCACTTATTTCATTGATTCCCAAGTTTTGGTTTTGTTTTTGTTTTGTCATTGAAGCTATTGAAAATGGGGTGGTCTTCCTAGTTTCTCTTTCAGATAATTTGTCTGAGTAATAGTCCATTGTGTATATATACCACACTTTCTTTATCCATTCATTTACTGAAGGGCATCTTGGTTGGTTCCACAATTTAGCTATTGTGAATTGTACTGCTATAAACATTGATGTGGCTGTACATTGATGTACAGAAATGCCTTTAATTATGAGTATTGATTTTAACTCCTATTACTTTGCTGAATTGATTTATTAGTTCTAGAAGTTTTCTGGAGAAATTTTTTGGATCCTCTAGAATCATGTCATTGGCAAATAGTGATATTTTGAGTTCTTCTTTTCCTATTCATAACCCTTTAAATTTTTTGTCTATCTAATAGCTCTGGCTAGAGTTTCAAAAACTAGGTTAAATAGAATTGGTGAAAGAGGGCATCCCTGTCTTGTTCCAGTTTTAGATGAAGTGCTTTCAATTTTTCTCCATAGAATAATGATGCCCTAGGTCTTAGCATAGATAGCTTTTGCAATGTTGAGATATATTCCTGTTATCCCTAGTTTTTCTAGTGTTTTGAACATGAAAGAATGCTATATTTTGTAAAATGCTTTTTATGCATCTATTGAGATGATCATACAATTTTTATCTTTAAGTCTATTGATGTGATGAATTGCATTTGTTGATTTCCATACGTTCAACCAACCTTGCATCCCTGGGATGAACTGCACTTGATCATGGTTCACTATCTTTTAAATATGTTCTTTATTAGATTTGCCAGAATTTTTTCCTATGAGATGAGTCTCTTGAAGGGAGTATATTGTTGGGTCTTTTTTTAATCCAATCTTCCAGTCTCTGTCTTTTGAGGGGTGAGTTTCGGCCTTTAACATTCAGGATTATTATTGAAACATAATTTGTTTTCCCAGTCATTTTTTATATTTAACTTGACTTGGTTTCTCTTTTGATTGTTTTTTTTTTCTTTAGTGTCATACCTCCCTTTGCTGATTTTTGTTGTCATTTTTCATTTCCTCCTCATGGAATATTTTGCTGAGGATGTTCTGTAGGGCAGACTTTCTGGTTGTAAATTCTTTTAACTTGTGTTTATCATGGAAGATTTTTATTGCAGCATCAAATCTAAAGCTTAATTTTTCTGGATATAAAATTCTTGGTTGGCATTCATTTTCTTTCAGAGCTTGGTATATGTTGTTCCAGGATCTTCTAGCTTTCAGAGTCTGGGTTGAAAATTCTGCAGAGGACCTAATTGGTTTTCCCCTATATATAATCTGATTTCTTTCTCTTGTGGCTTTTAAAATTGTCTCCTTATTCTGTATGCTAGGCATATTCATTATAATGTGCTTTGGTGTAAATATGTTGTGATTTTATTCATTTGGTGTCCTGGAAGCCTCTTGTATTTGATTTCCAATTCATTCTTCATGTTTGGGAAATCCTCTGATATTATTTCTTTGAAGAGATTGTGTATTCCTTTGGTTTGAATCTGTGCCTGTATCCCAATAAATCTTAGATTTGGCCTTTTGATGTTATTCCATAATTGTTGGTGTTCTTTTCATGGTTTCATACCATCTTCACTGTGTGGTCAACTTTATTTTCAAGATTATATATTTTGTCTTCATTATCTGACATTCTGTCTTCCAAGTGATCTAGTCTGTTGGTGATGTTTTCTGTTGATTTTTTAAATTTCATTTATTTTTTACTTCATTTCAACAATTTCTGATTTTTAATTTTTTTCAGAATCTCTCTTTCTTGAAGTAGACTTTTGCTACCTGTATTTGCTCCCTGATTGCTTTCTTGGTGTGATCAATGATTGCCTGTATTTGCTCTCTTTTCTGTTTGTTGGAGTGATCAATTTTTCCCTGTATTTGCTCACTTAGGTCATTCTTTAATTCATAGATCATTTTAATTATGCACATTCTGAACTCCTTCTCTCTGACATTTCATCAACTGTGCTGTCCATGGATTCTATTATTGTAGTATCTTGGTTTGTTTTTTTTTCATGTTACCAATGTGTCTTCCTTTCTTGCATTGTGGATCTGAGATATTACAGTTTCTACCCCATAATCTTATAGTGTCCCTGCAAATTACCTGTATCTCACCTTCGTGTTGGGCTTCTAGACCTCGGCTGGTGTCCCACTATAAATGCTACTTCAACTAAAGGTGGTTGTGGAAATAGCAGATATAACTAAAGATAGCAGTGGAGGTGTCCCAAGATGGATGCAACCACTTTCAGATGTGAAGCTGAAAGGGTGGGCTGTCTGTTTGGATATGCAGCTGCCTCCAGGCCCTATCTATTGTCTCAAGGTGGAGGCTACTGCGTGGGGAGGACTATGGCAATGGCTGCAGTGTCCTACCATGGAGATGGGGTCAGCTGGGTTCTGCCGTGGGTCTGTTGGTTTGTGGTCCTGGGCCAGGGCCTAGGCCTTGGCCTGGGTCAGCGTGGAGATCCTAGTCCTGAGTCTAGGCTCCAGTGCAAATATGCTGGTCTTCAGGGAGATTCTTAGCCAGGGCCTGGTGGCCAGTTACTTTCTGAGGCAAACTCCCAATAAATATTCAGGGAGTGTTTCTGTCATGTCTTGGTTATGGATTTCATTTGAGCAAAGCTGACAGTTCCAATATTTGAAGGAAAAAAAAACTACTAAACTGTTTCTAAGAAAACCAATTACTTTAAAGGATAAATGATAAAAATTCAGGTAATGAAGAGTTCACATATCCAAGTATACACAAGTATCTTGTTTTTTTCTTGTTTTCTCTAATGAATGGGCATAAGGTAGGGCATGCAATTCTCCATATAATTCCTATAGGTACTAACAATTTGGGACAATACTATAAATTAATAGAAGAGAGACTGTTTTAGAAAATGTGTCTTTCTTTTCCTGGATTTTATGGATCTCCCTAGTCCCATCGCCACTTCCTGTGTTCTGCAGGCTTCAAACCATGGGCATATCTATCTATATCCATCTCTACTATGTATAGAAGAGTCTCACTCATGCACATATTGATTTGAAAATAATTCCTTCAAAAAGAGGCAAGTACTTAAAGTAAGAGAATGAACAACTAAAAAACGTATTTTCAGAAATCCAATGAGGGAAAACTTTTGTAGGGACGTGGAATTTCCTAGTGTCCTTTTGATCATTCTTGATCAGTAACCATTTTCTGCTTCATCATTATCTCTGTGTCATATTTAATAATAACAAGAATTGAGCAAAAGTTCTGGGACCTCCTCCCCTGTGGAATCTGGGACCTAAATAGGGGCAGAGTAGCAGCAAAGGGCTCTGGACCTTGTGCTGTCACATGAATAGATTTTGCCTCTTTAGATTCCACAACAGTTGAGTGAAGTAGAAATTATGTGTTTTTCAAGTTAGTCTTTGAGATTATTTTTCAAAAAAATTGGACAGCTAATAATGGGGAAAAAAGTGTAAATATAGATTTACACACTGAAGTTTGTGTTTTCCCTACTATACCATATGCCCTCACATGCTGACAGAGAGACGTCTTGTCAGTGCTACACAATTTATAATAGTTGCCCTTCCTCTGTTTGAATGGGTGACAAAGGACAAAAAGCACACGAGTTTGTGTGTAGAGGGATCCAGGAGGCAATTAAAAGCACAAAAATATGGTCCTTACAACTACAAAGAGGAAAGAGGGAGTCTGTGCAGGGATTCACATGGTCACAATTATCACAGAGACACAGCATCATGGGGTTTAGTTTGAGGCCGGCACCAAAGAAAATGAGCTTCATTAAAATGGCAGTGAGCATGACAGTGGCTTGCATCCCATTGAGTTGTTCAAAACAGGGTGTGTTTCTTGGTAAGTTTTTCTGTCAACCTGTTGAGAAGGACTGAGAGAGCATCTGCTAACTATGCATGATATGTTCTTATGCCACACAGAATGTCACCATAAAGAACAAATGGCATCAGCTGCCACCATGCTGTGGCATTCCATTTTACAAAATGATATGTCGTTATTAAGCAGTGAGGGATATTGATTTCTCAGTATGTCTCCTGCTTGCTCAATTGCTTTGGTTACAAAAACAACAATGTATATGTTAAATATACCGAGTAGATACCGAAAGCATTATCTTTGGGTTCCCAATAAAGCAGACCTTACTCTTTGCCCTGGCAAGTGATCAAATCCCCTGACATCCACCTTGATTTTGTGCTCTCCAAACAAGCCTGGCTTTTTTGCTTTCCTTGCTGAAATATTTAAACTGTGATAAAGCTCCTCCTGTGGAGTTGAGACGGCCATGTGGTGCAGGCCATGCTCTGGAAGTTGGACAAGCAGAGTCAGTTGGGTCCCAGCTGTGCTAGTCATCACCTGGTTCCTTTGGAGGTCACCCCACCCATCTGGTCTTTAGTTTCTCCCTCTGCAAAAGGAGAGGATTGCACTAAACTATCTCTAAGAGCTCTTTGAGTACTAAAATTATATTATTCTCTAGTGCCTTAAAGGATGCTTCTTTAAATTCAATACATGTTTTCTTAGTGCCTACTGTGGATCCAGTATTGTTTTACACTTGAGAGATAACTACAATTTAAAAAGAAAGACTTTCCTTATGGAGCTTAGCTTCTAATATATGGAAACAGAAAAAAAAAAAAACTAAACATCTCATGTTCCATGATTGTAAGGGCTGGGAAGAAAAATTAAACAGAATAAGCTGGGTAAAGTCTGGGGTTGCAGGAGTAAGGATAGAGTGGGAATTGGGATACTAATTTGTTTTGCGTAGGCAGGAAGCCCTCTCCAGTAAAGCCACCTTGGTGCAGAAAGCAGACTGAAGTGAGCATGTGAATCCCACAGGCATGGGGAGAGAGAGGTTTTAGGTAACAGATACAGCAAGTACAAAGACCCTGAGGCAGGGCTGTGCTTAGAATGAACTTGGAATCTGCTTCCTCTGCCCTGGCTGGGAGGGATATCCAGAGGCTTGTTTGCCTTTTGATATGTGCACCAATTTACTTTCTGTTTGTATTCTAGAATCAACACAGACTTGAACAATGTTCTGGCAGCCTTGGAATATTCCAGAAAATGCCTACCCACTAATTCACCATTACCCCTGTGACCTTGGTGCCCTAAAGAAGAAATGTTACAGTCGTCCATATGAAGTCACAATTCTTCTTCAAGAAAGTCAGCTCTCCTCTTCACAGATAGTAAGCACTGTTCTGAGAATTCTTTTCCCTGAAAGGGCAAAGTTGAAACGTAGGCAGTTTATATCTGAAAGCAAAATCTACTCTGAGGTAGGTCTGCTCCTTGCCTATATGCACATTTGTAATTACAGCCACAGAATCACCTTGTAGACACTTAATAGCTTAATAAGATTTTTAATGAGTCTCTTTGAAAATGAGAAACCCCACTGTATAAAATGGGCCTATAAAATGTTATGCATCTGTGCTGTGCCCTCAAACAAATCGCAAACAGATCTTTTCCAGTACCCTGCAATAGAAGGGCTAAATGTAAGTGACTGTAGGATTTGGGCTACACTTGACTCCAAGCACACTTAGGAAGACCTCAAATTCTCCAAGAATCCCCACAAACAGGGAGACTGACTGGCTGACCACAACACAGATCCTGAAAATCCCATTATCATGTTTACAGACATTCTAATTACCTCAACTTACACACTAGCCTCCTCTGAATTCCTGTATTTTTCATATTATTGCATAATTTATTGAACATTTTTCTTTAGAATTTATTAGTTATGGCTGTTGAGAAGAAGATACAGAGAAGAACACTATGTCCTTGGGTGTTTACCCTTCACTAGTGTCAATGCAACATAATCTCTACCCAAGACAGCAGGAGATAAGTACAAAACTTGCAAACCAAAGACTGTAGGAATTTAGAAACAGGAAGAAGAATTGCACTGTAAATAATCAAGAAAGACTTTTAGAAGAGGGCTATATATTTGATGATCCTTGAAAACTATCTAGAAAAACCAGAAATGCTATGGAAGGAGACTGTTGCCCTGTTGGCTAAGCTGTTAGTATCTAATATGGTGAGACAAGCAAACTTAAATACAATAGAGGTATAAAGTCCAGAAATCATGGTGAAAATCAGGAAATACAGTCTTTTGAATTAAAAGTGTTCAGAATTTGGACTTCAACTAACTTGGAAGTCTTTTAAGCCTTTTGAAAAAAAAAAGGTAATATAATGACTAATATTGTGGTAGCATATGCATTTTAGAGTAAAAAAAAAAACTGCAAATAGAGTACATAGGCTCAAAAATACCACTACTTAAATTAGACTGCTCACAGTGGAAAGGTCAAAGAAAGTTGTAAAAATGACCCCAATCTATGTCAACCATTCTAGAAAAATGTTAAATTATTTGCTGATGATCCTTGAAAACTATCTAGAAACTATTTGAAACTAATTTGAAAACTATTTCGTACAAAATAGTCTGGGGGCAAGGACTGATTCCTAATTTTGTCTTTAACCCTGACCTAACACAAGATTGATCTCAAAAGAGATCTCTGTAAATATATCTTGATTAGCTGACATAAAAAGCACCCAGATCCTGCTCAGCCTCTTCAAGGAACAATAGAAGAGCTCATTCCTGGTGTCCACCCCAGTTGGTAAAGGGCTAGCACCAGAGTCATATGGTTCACATCTGAGGTCACAGCAAAGACATTATCACCATGAGAAATCATAACTATTGGGACACATGGTCTAGAAATGCAGTTCACCAGCTATTTTCCTGTATCTTCCTGTGGGAGGGAGAATGCCAGGATCTTCTGTAGCATGAAAAGCTCCAAAATAAAATTTCTGAGCAAGTAATGGTGCTGCAGTCATAACTATAGTTACATGATGCCAACATTTTCAGATAAAAAAGGGGAGGCATTCATCTAGCATCAGTATTTTTAGTCTGCTCTTGCATTTCTCAAGGAAAAATGTATGGGTTCTGTTAACTCTCAGTGACAGTGTTCTGCAGAACTCTGCATGGGAAATGCAGGGTCATACATGGACACTCAAGCAGACTGAATAAATGGGGTAGGTGCTAAGGTCCCACCTAAGCAACTGTTCCTTCAAGCTGTTAGTGATTATATACATATGGGTATGTGATGTTTCAAGGTTCTAAGAACTTAAAATCTGTACAGCTTTGGATAAGGAATAATTTCATCTCTTAGTGGTTGTAAATGTATTTGAGGTCATTTGAGGATGTGATTTCACCCTGAATTTCCATGAGAATATGTGACAGTCACACTTCACATTTATTCTCTCTTTGAGGCTCACAGATCTCCTGACATAGGATTTATGAGCCCATTTTATAGATTTTCTGACAGGATAAAATAAAAACATCATTTAAGAATTGCTATGGAAGACTGGGCTACAGTGATAGATATTTTGTAGATTTTTAAGACAACATCTAACCCTGTCAGGGGGATGAGAAATGAAAGGTGTTATAAATGGATAAAGCTTTTGAAAAGGAAATTTAGCATTATTTCTCAAAAATTACTGATAGACTTACTATTTCTCCTGAACTTCTGCTTCTAGAATTATCTCCTACCGAAAAGATTATACAGGAACAAAAAGATATATGTGTGAGATTGTGTTTTACTGTACTGTTTGCCACATAATAAAAAATGGTGGCAAGAATGGAATGCCAAATAGGTACTTTTTTAAAAACAGGGAAACGACCTTCACTTTCTTTCCTACTTAACTATCTCTTGCTTGAAAGTTTTTGCAGTGAGTATGTTTACATAGTAACTTAGTTTTAAAATACTTTTATGTTGAAAAACCTGGATGCAATGGTGTGTACCTGTTGAAACTCCTTGAGAGGCTAAGTCAAGAAGATCATGAGCTCAAGACCAGCCTGGGCAACATAGTGAGATCTTGTCCCCAAGTAAATAAGTAAATATTTAAATGTTAAAAGAAACTGGACCAGGGTTGGGGTGTTAGCTCAGTGATAGAGCACTTGCCTCATATGTGTGAGGCATGGGGTTCGATCCTCAGTACCACATAAAAATTAAATAAATAAAATAAAGGTATTGTGCCCATCTACAACTAAAAATTTTTTTAAAAAAAGAAAAAGAAAAGAAACTGGATCAGACCTATATTCAATGTTCAATCCGTGGTGGTGTAGATTGTAAAGGGATTTTTTTTTTTAGATGCACATGTCATACAACTTAGTTTTCCCAGCATCTGCAGGTCACATAAAGTTCAATTTTAGAGTTTTCTGGGGAAAAATGTGTTATAGATTCCAACACACAAGTGTGTTTATAACAGTTTTTCCCTTAGGAGGTTTTGTAGTGCTGTTTTGATCTTGCTGCTGTCTGGCAGAGAACAAATAAATTGGGTATCCAGAGATAAGACGTGGGAGTAACCCTGATATTTATTGGTCTAATGGTTACTCTAGTCTCTCTTTTCTCCCATTGTCTCTTCTACAAAGTCCAATTTGGAAATTATGTTCTTTCATTCATTTATTGAAACATGTATTGAGTGCCTACTATGTAAATATAGAGAAGAAAGAAGACAAATTCATAAGCAGCTAGTAAGGACTCATGGAGGTCTATGTGGTTTCTTTCCTGACCCTTATATTGTGGCTCCAATTGTGTATTGATGGAACATACCTGGAAGAAAGAAGAGATGTTATGAAATAAGAAATGGGGCAGCAGAATCTAAGCTGAGGATCCCGTGTGGATTTACAATGATGTGACCATAAACCAGCTAGGTAACTTCTCTGAAACTCAGTTCCTTATTACTAATTATGAGTAAATACATCCTGCCTTGCAAACTGGTTTTTTTTTCCCCCAGCATAAACAGTCCATAGAATAGACAGGGAATTATTCCATAAACTAAAAAGGACCATACCGAAATATGGATTACTTTTTAATGAATTTTTTTAAAAAATGGGTTATGCTTAACAATCTATTTATTATAAGTAAGTGGGTTATAAATAGCCAAGATGCTCACACAGCAGAATGTTAACCAAAATGTGAAGCTGAAATCAGACCCCAGCACAAAATTATTTATTATATCAGATATAATCCACCTGTCACACCAAAGGACAAAAACAGTGAAGAGGAAGTTATGCAGACAAATGGGGGGAGGAAAATCCCTGATCAAGGTTTGAACAACTGAGAGTCTGATAATGACTATCCACACTCCTGGTTATCTCTTTCACATCATTTAACACTCAGTTGAAGAATAAGTTTCCAACAAGCCTCTCATACGGAATTCCACATGGGAGACCTCTCATCCTTGTGAGTCCCAAGGAATCTGCCCACATCTGCCTGTTATACCATCTGAAAATGCAGATGTTGCATGGCAGACCCCAAATTTCAATTCAAGAATCAAAATAACTTGAGATCTGCCACCGCTTTCTCACAACAACCTCTGTTGTCTTTTGGTAGGTAAAAGGAGCAGAAATGAACAACTGTCCATCTGCCTTTTGCTCCTGGTAAATAGGTGTTCTCAGGGAGAAAAGTGCCACATTAAGAAAAGTCTGTGTGTGTGTTTGTGTCTGTGTGTTTGTGTGTGTGTGTGTGTACATATACAAAAAAAATATATGTACATTTTACATATATTTTATAAAGTATATAAGGATGGGGAGGCACAAATGGGTGAAAAACATGCATTCACTATATTCAATTGATTATATGTTTATATATTACATTTAATACATAATAAAATATATTTAATGCATAATATTTATGCTAATATATATTATAAGCATTAAAATCTTACCTAGTGCTTTGAAATCTAAGCCAAATATTTCCAAAAGTGAGGCATGCTGTATCTCCCTTGTTCTCCCTTGATAAATGTGATTCAGGGGTCAGAGAAAGTTTCATGGAGTGATCTTATATTCATGGTGACCCCTGCCACATTAGCACTTTGGAGATGACTACTTACTCTGTTGTCCCAGAGGGCGGAAAGGAATGAGACGATCCTGATTATCTCTATCCATCCATAGTATACTTCCAATGCCCCCAGACTTAACAAATTAAGTCTAACCCCGGCTATTTCCCATAGAAATTTGGTTTTATCCTCCTTTTTTCTTGTCTTATGTTTGTTTATTTTGTAGTATTTTTTTTCCTTGTTTTCCTTCTCCTTTTTTTCTAACAGTAGGAATTTGGGAGAACTAATAATTTGACTCTGATTTTCTCCAGATATACAAAAAGTATACCACAACCCTTTTTGCTTTCAAGTCAGGCTTAGTAACATTCAGAAGCCACTGCTTGCAGGGACTATCTCATTCTCATAGGGACAGACAATGGTAGCAGATGTCCACTTACCTTACTCTGCCATGCCCTGGAGGGTGGCTACAAGGTGCTAGATTTGGTACTTGGGGAGAATGAGCAGGTGTGAGCTTCGGGGCTGAGAGCAAATACTTAGTTCCTGTCACTTTCTTTTTTCAGGAAGAGAATTTCTGGTCCTCTAATGTAACCGCCATCTTTGAGGAAAAAAGCATCACCCTAAAGTGATTGTTATTCTTCAAAGAGCCAGACAATTGAGCTATGTCTGATTTTTAAATCTAGCAGATGCCACTGACCTATGCTGAAGGGCTCACAAAGTGATGTTGCCTATGTGGTGAATGAGGCCCACTGAAGAAGTCTCTGTCTTTTACTGTGGAATCCTAATAAGCCACCGTGGACTGACTACAAATCAGTTACAGAATATGAGCTTGTCTGCAGAGTCAACTAAGTAGGATGGGTAGTCAGGTTAGATCCCAAAGTATATTAAAAAATTATTTTAAGTATCCCAAACTTAGCGATTAAAGGGGACAAGTTATGGTCTCCTGAATCTTCCAGACACCAATATGGAGACTCCATATTGTTGGCCCTACAAATAAGTCCAACAACCTAGAGGATTAATTCCAAAGTCTCAGGATAGCAGGAGTCTTTGCTCAAAAATTCAGCTTCTTTGTAGTCCTTATATGCCTGAGTTGTCTTTGTGAAAAGAGCCAAGATATTTCTTCACAAATTAGAGATAAGACTGAAGTAACAAGGCAGAGATCACATCAAAAGGGACTAAATGCATCCTGCAAAGTGTGTTACTGATGTCTTCCTTTGCTGAGGGATGGGGTTTTAAAGAAGAGAGAATACAAAGTAAGAGGACACTGAAGCCAGACATTTATAAAAGAAGGATCTTTCATTCCTGAAATAAATCCAACCTAATCAAGTGATTGGGCACAATCTTCTGAAGGTTTTGTTGAGGGATTCTGTGTTTTAAGTTCATGAAAGATGGTCATCTTTTTTCTTATTATGTAATATGTGTGTGTGTGTGTACGCGCGCGCTATCTTTGGACTCATAAAAGGAGGGGAGTAGTCCCTCCTCTTATATTTTCTAGAAGAGATTATGTAAAATTCATGTAAAATCTGCTTTGAATGCTTCATAAAATTCTCCTGTAACATTACTTGGGCCTGTAGACCATTTTGGAGGTAGCTATTAAATTACAAGGTCAAATCCCTTTCTAGTAATAGGACCATTTCTAACCACCTATTTCATACTGAGTAAGTTGAAGTGGTTTGTGTTTTTGTTGGAACTGGTAAACTTTATCGAGGTTGTCGAATACACAGTTATAGAGATGGTTGTAGCCATCTCTTATTGTCCTTTTTAGGACTTCTGGGTCCATAATGATGCTGTCTCATTCATGACACTCATAATTTGTGCCTTCTTTCTTTGTTCTTTGTGTTTCCAGAGATTTGTAAATTTTATTGATCTTTTCAAAACGTCCATTGTTTCATTGATTTTCTCTATTGTTTTCTGTTTCTACTTTCTTGATTTTTGCTCTTATTTTTACTATTTTCTTTTTCTTGCTTTGGATTATTTTGCTCTTCTTATTTGAGGTTATTTAAGTAGGTAGTTGAAGTGCTGATTTGAGATTTCTTCTTTTCTAATGTAAGTTTTTAGGGCTAAACATTTTCCTCTCAGCACTGCTTTTTTATAAGTTGAACTTTTATTCAATTTTTAATAAGATGAATTTTCATTTTCATTTAGTTAAAAATCCTTTTTAATTTACTTGAGATTTTTCTCTTTGACTCATGAATTATTTAAAAATGTGTTGTATATATTCCAGGTATTCAGATATTCTTTGGTTCTTGTTTCATTATTGATTTCCAGCTTAATTTCACTTTGATCAGAGAACATGCTATATATGACTTCAACTGCTTTAAATTTATTCAGGTTTGTTTTATGACCTAGGTTGTATTCTACCTTGGTGTACATTCTGTAGGCACTTGAGAAGAACATTAATCTGTTCTTGTTGGGTGAAATGCTTTATAAGTATTGATCATATCTTCTTTGACAGTGCTTTTGAATTTTTCCATGTCTTTGCTGACTTTTTATCTAGATGCTTTATCAATTATTAAATGAAAAGTTTTGAAACAAAACTACTAACATTGTGGATTTTTGTCATTCTTTCATTTTTTTGTTCCATCTATTTCGTAGCTCTGTTTTTTGATGCATATGCATTTAGAATTGCTATATCTTCTGAGTGGATCATCTACTTTATCTGATGCTAATACAGTTATTTCTACAGTATTTTGATTAATATTTGTAAGACCTATTTTCATATATTTATTTTCAACCTTCTTCTTAGGATGAGTGAGTCTCTTGTAGACTGCATATAGTTCAACTATGTTTAACCCCTGTGTGTTTTTAATTGATTCAGAGATATCATGTATTGAATGTAATTATTCATATGTTAGTTGTTTTATTCTCCTTGTTCTACTTTTGTTTCTCTTTTCTTTTCCTGCCTTTCTATGGGTTACTTAACTTTTTTTTTTAGAATTCCATTTTGGGTTGCTAATAGTGTTTGGGGAATATCTCTGAGTAAAATTTTCGGTGGGTGTTCCATGTATTACATTACACATATATAACTAATCACAATCTCCTGGTGTCATTGTCTTATCTACCTGAGTGAAGAGAAGCCATACATCCTCTCTTGTCCATTTACCCTCTCCTTTTAAAATAATTCTTTTACATACATTTAGAAATACAAATACTATTACTTTTTTTTAACCTCCAAGATAATATAGAACATTCCAGAGGAGAAGGAAAATCAATTATATTTACTCCTATTTTTGCTTAATGTTTTATTTCTTCCCTTTATGATGTTCTAGAGATTTCTTTATTATTTGCTTTAAAAAACTTTCTCTACCCTTTCATTTTGAATACTTCCGCTGGCAACAAATATCTCAGCTTTCTGCCATCTGAGAATCTTTAGATTTCCCTACATTCTTCAAAGATATTATTTACTGGGCATGGGAGTCTGAGTTGACCTTTCTTTTCTTTCAGGATTTGAAAAGCATCATTCCTCTTTCTTCTGGCCTCTGTGGTTTCCCATGAGAAATCTAATGTTATTCAAATTGTAACTCTGGCCCATAGATGAGCTGTTGTTTCTCTATAATTTCTTTCAGATTCTTTTCTTTATTTTAATTTTCAGAAATTCAATAATGTTTTTTGGTTTGATTTTGGGGAGTATTTCCTTTTAAGAATTCACTCAGTTTCTTTTATCCTATACAATTATCAATGATGTCTTTTGCTTAATATGGGAGGTTTGGGGCTTGTTTTTTATTTTATTTTTTTCATTTAATTTAATGGGGGGGGGCTTTTTAGCTCTGCCCTCCTTCTCCTCTCTTTCTGGGATTTTGTTGTTATTACTGCTATGTCTTTTGTTACGATTTTACTGCAGGTTCCTGAGGTTATTGATTTATTTTTTACTTTTACCATACTTTATGATATTCAGATTGACTTTCTTTCTTTTTTTTTATCTTTGTGAGCCAGGAATCACAAATGAGGTTAAAATAAAAGCAAAGGTAGTTTTATTGGGGTGTGAAATAGATTTTCAAATTGTTATAGATGGGTTCAGCTTAAAAACTGTAGTGTTAAGTTGTTCTGCTTAAATAAGGCAGGACAGAGTCTTTAATAATAATAAGAGGAAAGAGGGGATGTACAGCTTAGCTTCCTGGGAAAGTGAAGACTGACATTTTTGGAGATCACTGAGGTTGAGTGAGTCTACTGGTTGAAAACGGATGCAAAGTAGGGCATTCAAAAATTTTACAAGTCTATTAAAATATCCATGGCAGGAACAGACTATTTACTTATCTAGGGTCTCTCAAAACTCTTGGAGTACTGGTAAAGTCCCGAAAATTGTTCTATTTTTAGTTCTGGACACAGTGTCTATGTAGCAACTTATCCCTTTATTATACATATATTTCATTTTTTCCAGTGGTGGGTATTAAATATTAAACTCAAGGTGTCACACATGCTAAGCAAGGATGCTACACTGGGCTATCTCCCCAACCCTGTGCCTTCTGTTTCTTTATTGAGACTTCTTATTTGTTTCCTGAGGCTTTCCTTTTTTTTTTTTTTTTTCATTTGCTTCAAGTTTTCCCATATTTGCTATTGAAGCATTTTTAGTATGGATGTTTTGCTTTTTATCCCTAGATAAATTTAACATTTGTTATCTGAGTGTTGACCTCTATTGATTATCTTATTTTATTTGGCTTAAGTTTCTTTCTGATACATACTATGAGTGATTTTATAATATAACTTGTATATTTTGTATGTCCTGTTATGAATATCTAGATCTTATTTAACTCTTCTATTTCAGCTTCCTCTGACACCACTGGATCAGGGGGAAGGGAGGGGAGGTGTCACTTTATTACAGTTCATGTTTCCTACTCAACCTCTGTTGCAACCTTAGTTGCCACCTTACTATTGGATGGAGAAGAGACTTCCAGATGTCCATGGTACCTCTACAGATATCTCCCTGGCTTGAAGAACAGGTGCTGTATCCATGGAAAACACATGGAAGAAGTTTTGCTATGCCTTCTCAGAAACCACCCTAGCAACATGGGGGAGGGGGTCCCTATTTGTTTTTCTGGTTCTTTGGCTAGAGGTTTTGGGGGGAGGTTTTTGATGTGCACCTATTGGTATTTCTTATTTTCAACATTTATAGCATCTTACCTATGCTAAATCAATCCCCTCAAAGAAAACCCAGAAAACACCACTTTTTGATTCAACTAGGAAACACGTCTAGTTCCCTAGTTGATCTGTCTTCTTCTCTCTCCCTTTCAGTCTTTTTATGTTTCTTGTATATATAAAGTTTGGGATTCTTAATTGTACTTAGAAGTTATGGGGAAAAGTATGTTTATTCTTGGAGGTTATAAAAGTATGTTTATTAATGTGGAGGTCCTCTTGTGGTTCAGTTTTAGAGAAGTAAACCACACTTTCATTAACAAAGATGTATCTAAATCCCATGAAGTGATGGCCCCTTTCCATTCCAACATTATCATATCATATCTAAGGTAAGAGATATAATTTGCAGAGTTACATTTTAAAAATGAACTTAGTTATTAAATTAGAAAAGAATGATATCATTTTAAAATATCTTGTCACATGGGGAATTGGCTGAGAGACCCAGATCTGATTGATCCGTGTGTTGGACTGGTCGGCCTATTGTAGTAAAGTCAGTTTGTTCTTTGTGAATCTTGATGACCAGATAAGATTAATAGATTTAAATAGATGAAATAATTTAGTTTTTAAAAATACACTTGTAGATAATAAGAATTGCTAACCCTGAGTATTTTATTTAGGTAGGGTATCAAAGATTTTCCTATTGCCTCTCACTTGGTTCCTTCCACAGCCTTCAAGATGGGAATTATAGTGACTCTATCTTTTTCTTCAAGAAAGAGAGAAACCAAAATCAAACAAGTAAAGTCACTAACCCAAGCCCAACTAAGGAGTGGAATTAGCCCAAGTGCATCTTCCTTCAAAGCCACGGTGGTTCCCAGTCAGTCTGTTCAATCCCCCCACCGTTGCCAGCCCCCCCCCCCACTCCTCCACAGACCTTAAGCAATTGAATAGCTAACTTCAGATCTGTAAAAGCGCTGTTGCTGAGAAATAAGTGTTTCTAAAAGAGCTATGAGCTGACTTCTTATGTTGAAAGAACCTTTCATTACCTTGTTCATAAGAAAAGGATTGACTAGATACATGCTTCTGTTCTTTGCATCTTGGTCATTTAATCATTTCAAATTAAGTGAATCTTTACACACATCTGCGGTGTGTTGTCCTTTCTTCCCTGTAAATCCCAGATGGCTTATTTGAGATCTGTCTTTCTCAAGCTGTGTGTGTCAAGTACTGGAAAGCTCCTTGCCACCAAGAAATTAAAGAAAGTGACTGAATTTTTTTTCTGTTTTCCCTTTCATATCTTCCTCACCTCAGTCTCTTTGAAGACTGTATTAATATACATGCATTTTACCCTGAACCCTTCTCATCTTGTCCTGAAGGGAGGATTTTCCAAATGGAAAAAGGAGTTTTAATCATGGCAAATTTTGTTCAATTCCTGCTTTGATAGCAATTATTTTTAATCCATTTCTTACATCCACGCAAGTCATATGAAAGCAAATCTAATACTTCATGCTTTGGCTCTTCGAGAACTAATGAGGCTATTATGTTTAGGACACAATAACTTTGCATGTATGTATGTATATGTCATAGTTAGGGGACTAAATTTGGTGTCAAATTCGAATTTGAATGACTTCTCTTTCACTTATTGATTGCAGATCCTGAGTGTTCTCCCCATTTGTAAACTGGAAATAATTAGAAAATCTCTCTCTCATATTCTTTCTGTGTCATGATAAAAATGATATTTAATATACCTGACATAATGTCTAACATGCATATGAAGTATTCTAATAACATCAACACATTTCCCTTTCCCACTTATCAATTTGATGAGAAAGCATTTCTTCGACATGCTTTATAATCAAAATACTTGGGTAGCCGTTGTGTATTCCAACCCCAAGCAAAAAAAAAAAAAAATAGCTATTTCCAGAAAAATACTGGGTGCTTTTCTACAGTGCAGTTATCATCTGAGTGAAGGCTCTTACTCTAAAATTCTCCAGAACAACACTGTCCAATAGAACTTTTGAAGGAAATGTTATGTATATGCAATATTCATTCTGCAGACATTAGCCTGTATTGAGCAAATGCATGTATTGAGCAAATGGAATGTTGCTAATGCAATGGAGAAACTGAATTCTTAATTTAATTTCAATTAATTTAAACTTAAATAATACATGCAATTAGAAGCTATCTGATTAGACCACATAACTGCAGATACTGGCCCCACTGTAGAACTGCCTGAGTTTGTAAAGTTCCTAGGAGAAATAAAATGCTGCTGAATTAAGCATTCCCTGGAAACATGTTAGGCTGTCCAAGAGTTTCAGAAGCTTTGCAAATAGATGCTAACAGATAAGTCTTCCTTTCCTTCATTTTATTTTTATCTTCATATTCCAACTTCATACTTTTCAATTCCTTGCTCCTACCCCTCCACAATATTATTTAAGCAGAAGATAAAAGACTAAACATAAAATAGTTATTCTAACAGCCTAAGAGCTATGTGTAAAAGCCTCTCTTTTGAAACCTTATACTCTTTAATGAAGGAATAGGGGAAGAAGAAAAGTAAGCTGGCATTTCTAGCATCCACAGGTGTCTTCCCCGCTAAGGGCACATGGGACAATGGAGCATACCTAGTTGCTGCCCAAGTGGAAGAGCATCATGTGAAGGCAGAACACTCGTGAGATTATATATTTTGGTGATGGGTCTGTTAATAAAACAAGCTGAAACCTAATTATTTCTTATGCTTATAAGGCATTCTGAATCATTATGAGAAAGACACCTAAAAATTTTAACAGTTTGTTTGATTCTGTAATTATTATGCACTTCTGCCAGGTTTCAAAAGAGATGCACAAGGGAGTTGCGATGGATTCAGCAAACCCCAGGCTCCCTGGTCTTAGCTTACTACTATCTTCCATCCTTGACTCACTGGCCTGATACCTTTGCACAGGGCAAAGCATGGGTACTCCCTCAGCTGGTTCTCTTAATGATCAATGGCAAATAGCAATGTGTGGCAGGTTGTATCAAGAAGTTCTATGGCTACAGAATAGAGATTTTTTTTCTGGTATATAAAATAACCTTGGCTTCCAGAGAAATGAACCCACAACCTGAGAGACAAGTATTGACCATAATGCTCTTAATAAGTCCAGGTCAAAAAAGCAGTGGTAATAGTTCAGAGCAGAATACAGTATGGGAACATAAATTTGATTTAGCAAAGTCCTCCATACCAGTGTAGATTAGTACTTAATACATATCCTGATATGACAATTCCATAGTAAATAATGAGAAGAATTTGTCTAATTGCTTTAATTTTATTAATTTTATTTTCCAATTGTCTACTCTAGGTTTATAATCAAATTATTCATGGCCTGGATGAAATTTTAAAACATGGAGAAATGTTATGTTACATTTACTTTTCACTAATAAACAGATAGATAACATTAATTCATAGACTTTTCCATTTCTCCAGATCTCAGGGTTTTCAGGAAAGCATTTCACTGGGATTGATTCTACAAGGTAGTACAGAATCAAGTCCATGCCCTAGAAGAATCAGAAAGAACAAATGGACTACTAAGGAAGTCAAGGAAGGAATACAGCACAGTCTCCAGTTCTGCTGAAACAGATGCTCAGCCAGTGTCATCCAGAGGAGCATGTGGTTTGGCTAGCATTGTCCAGTGAGAAATCTAACTAATGTCACCAATCACACTTAGTGATCATCAATGGAAGGCTCACTGATACAGTCACTCAGCACGCTTAGCAGCAGATAAGGTAAGTCAAACTTGAAAACTCTCTTTCTACGTCTTATTAAATGGAAAATAATATGTAAATATGACACACCACACATACAGAAATGTTGAATGTATTCCAGGAGGGAGGGATGACAGGTAGACTGACTCTATCCCCACTGTGTTAGTTTGTTTTCCCTAGGATACTAACATATATTTTTAAGTGAGTCGATAAGGAGTTGGAAAAACTTTTTTTCTCTCCCTCTATTAAAAAATAAAAAAGAAAGAAGGAACATCAAACCCATGATCTTGTTCTAATTAGCTCCACTGAATTAATACTACATGCTGCATCCAACTGAGCTAACCAGCCCATACAAGGCGGCATCATTAGGAAAGCCCCAGGGAGTGACTGACTGACTTCCTGAAATGCTTGCAGAAGACGAGTGAGTCTAACAGGGTTCCAGAACACAGCTGGGAAGCCCAAAGACACAGTAGCCATTCCTCCCAGGGCCATGTTCTAAACACTAATGTAAAAAATGGAAGCTATCTCCTTCTGGGAAATGACCCTTCACATTTTACCACACTCCAAGACTCAAAGACCCTGTTACATTGAGTCCTAAATGTAGCCATCCTTAGCTATCCTAATGCCCTCTTACTGTTCCCAGATTAATAGACTATTTTTCAGTCTGCATTTAAAGTGCAGCCAGTGTTAACTAAACGATAAAGTGAAAAAGGAAAAAAAAAAAAACATACAAAAAAAGGTGGGAGGCTTGAGTGAGGTAGGACATCTATTCTGTCACAGGAAATAGACAACAGTGGCTCAGAATATTGATGGCAATATTGAAAATCAATTTTAAGTATTTTCTACGTGGAAAATCAAAAGTAGGACACTTCATACATCACTACTGTCCTGATTCTTTCATTTCCTGCCTTTCATTTTTGACTTTGTGTTTTTTTCTCCCTTTTGTGTCAGGTTGTTTTCTTCCTGACAAAAGTGGGGGAAAAAAGAAGCTGACTGAGATTTCTCTGTAGAAAGATTCTCATAAGGTGTGTCTATCCCCCTCTCCCAGGTGCAGTCAGACACATGTGATAATGGGTAGGGGGCGCCCTACATCTGAGTTCCAGAGGTGTCAAGTGTGAGGCGATGAACCAACCAGGGAGGACATATCCATCCCATTCCCTGCGGGGGGCTATTGAGACATGAGTTTATCTGTGTGGCAGACTGTGTGGCTGTCACCCACAAACAGCACCTTCTTCTGCCATGCCTTCTCTGTAGGATTAGACACCCCTTCTTTGTTGAACTTGGCATGACCATGTGACTTACTTTGTCCCCTGGGATATGAGTAGAAGTGTTTTTAGATCACTACTTGGCAGAAAACTAAAGCTCCAAGGGGTAGCTTACCAGTGCAAAGATTCTGTGTATCCTTTGATCTAGCTTTTAGTAAAAACCAAAGCATAAAACTTCATATTTAGTCCTTCAAGATTTGGCTCTTTGAACCCTAGATATTCATTATGAAAATTTCAAAAATCCTGCTCCTTGGACACGGAGGGTCTTGGTTTCCAAATTGGTCTCTGCTATGGGTTCTACAAAGTCAAATCTGACCAATGATTCCATATACCCACTGTTCTCCTGATGGCAATGCCTACAGCAAGCTGCCTATGCTGCCCCAGAGTGGGAAAGGTGTTAAAGAAGTTCAATAACAGAAGGCTTTGTTAATATGTGAAAATATTGTCTGACTAATGTGATAAAATATATCTCCAGCAACAAAATGGCACGTTATTATATCGTCACACTAGCAACATTATTCCAGGGTTTCTCGTTCACAGCTGCCTGAAACCTCCCACCATCATTATAAAGTCCATGGCTCTGACCATTTGATTCTTCTTTAAAGGTTTTGTAAAACTCCGCTGTATATCCATCCGGTCCTGGGCTTTTCTTGGTTGGTAGTCTTTTGATGGCTTCTTCAATTTCATCCATTGATATTGGTCTGTTCAAATTGTGTGTATCCTCCTGACTCAGTCTGGGCAAATCATATGACTTAAGAAATTTATCGATGTCTTCACTATCTTCTATTTTGTTGGAATATAGGTTTTCAAAATAATTTCTAATTGTCTTCTGTATTTCTGTAGGATCTGTTGTAATATTGCCTTTTTCATCCCGTATGTTAGTAATTTGAGTTCTCTCTCTTCTTCTCTTCGTTAGCATGGCTAAAGGTCTGTCGATCTTATTTATTTTTTCGAAGAACCAACTTTTAGTTTTGTTAATTTTTTCAATAGTTTCTTTTGTTTCAATTTCATTGATTTCCGCTCTAATTTTAATTATTTCTAGCCTTCTGCTACATTTGCTGTTGTTTTGCTCTTCCTTTTCTAGGGCTTTGAGGTGAAGTGTGAGCTCATTTATTTGTTGTTTTTTTCTTTTTTTGAGGAATGACCACCAGGCGATGAATTTTCCTCTTAAAACTGCTTTCATTGTGTCCCATAGATTCTGATATGTTGTGTCTGTATTTTCATTTATCTCTAAGAATTTTTTAATTTCCTCCTTTATGTCTTCTGTAACCCATTGATCATTCAGTAACATATTGTTCATTTTCCATGTGATGTAGGATTTTTCCTTCCTTCTTTTATCATTGATTTCCAGTTTCATTCCATTATGATCAGATAAAATGCATGGTATTATCTCCACCCCTTTATATTTACTGAGGGTTGCCCTATGGCATAATATATGGTCTATTTTTGAGAAGGATCCATGTGCTGCTGAGAAAAAAGTATATCCATTTGATGATGGTTGATATATTCTATATATGTCAGTTAAGTCTAGGTTGTTGATTGTGATATTGAGTTCTAGAGTGTCTTTATTCAATTTTTGTTTGGAGGATCTGTCCAATGGTGAAAGAGGTGTGTTGAAGTCACCCATAATTATTGTGTTGTGGTCTATTTGATTCTTGAACTTGAGGAGAGTTTGTTTTATGAATGTCGCAGCACCATTGTTTGGTGCATAAATATTGATAATTGTTATGTCTTGTTGGTGAATGGTTCCTTTTAACAGTATGTAATGACCTTCTTTATCCCTTTTGATTAACTTAGTCTTGAAGTCGATTTTATTCGATATGAGGATGGCCACTCCTGCTTGCTTACGAGAACTGTGTGCGTGGTATATTTTTTCCCATCCTTTCACCTTCAGCCTGTGTATGTCTCTTCCAATCAGATGTGTCTCCTGGAGGCAGCATATTGTTGGATTTGTTTTTTTAATCCATGATACCAGCCTATGTCGCTTTATTGGAGAGTTTAGGCCGTTAACATTCAGAGTTACTATTGATATATGGTTTGAACTTCCATCCATGTTTGAATGTTTATCCTTTTTTTTTTTTTTTAAATATTTAGTTTGTTTCTCCGTGATTATCTTTCCCCTCGCCCTCTGTCTTTACTGAGGCACTTCCCACTGATGGTTTTGGTTATTGTTTTTCATCTCTTCCTCGTGTAGTGTTTTGCTCAAAATGCTTTGCAATGCAGGTTTTCTGGCTGCAAATTCTTTTAGCTTTTGTTTATCATGAAAGATTTTTATTTCATTGTCATATCTGAAGCTTAATTTTGCTGGATACAGAATTCTTGGTTGGCATCCATTGTCTTTCAGTGTTTGAAATACGTTGTTCCAGGATCTTCTCGCTTTCAGCGTCTGTGATGAAAAATCCGTTGTCAACCTTATTGGTTTACCCCTAAATGTAATCTGTCTCTTTTCTCTTGTAGCTTTTAATATTTTCTCCTTGTTCTGTATATTGGATAGCTTCATAACAATGTGTCTTGGCGTTGGTCTACTGTGATTTTGTGTGCTCGGTGTCCTGTATGCATCTACAATTTGTATATCTGTTTCCTTTTTTATTTCTGGAAAGTTTTCTGTAATTATCTCATTCAGCAGGTTATTCATTCCCTTGGCATGAATCTCTGTGCCTTCCTCTATCCCGATGACTCGTAAGTTTGGTTTTTTTAAGTTATCCAAAATCTCTTGGATGTTTTTCTCGTGATTTTTAACCAGCCTATCTGAGTTGGCTAGACTCTTTTCAAGTTGATATATTTTGTCTTCATTATCTGACGTTCTGGCTTCTACTTGCTCCACTCTGTTAGTGATACTCTCGATTGAGTTTTTAATTTGGTTTATCGTTTCCTTCATTTCTAGAATTATTGTTTGATTATTTTTTATAATCTCTATCTCCTTATAAAGATGCTTAACTTCTTCTTTTAGCTGTTTATGTAACTCATTCTCAATGTGTTCTTTCGCTGCTTGAATTTGCTGTCTCGTATCCTCTTTGAGGTTCCATTCCATCTGTCTAAGGTGTTCCTTGAGGTCTTTATATGACCATTTTTCTGATGACTCTAGGTCCTCCTGAGTATTTAGGCTGTCCTGCATTGCTTGTACTCCTCTTCTTCCTTGCTTCTTGAAGCTGCTCATGTTGCTTCTTGTTCTGGTTGACTGCTGGGTTACTGTTATTTCCCTATAAATTTATTTGATGCTAGGGAGGAAAGGTATTAGAAGGGAAGGGAAGGAGTCACTAAGGAGAATGAGAGTAGGCAGGTAGAATTCAAGGAAGGGGGGATAAGAAAAATTAAAAGACAAAAGAAGAAAGAAATAGGAACTAAAAAAGAACAAAAATTTAAAAAAATATTAATAATAATTAAAAAAAATAAAATTGAGATTAGAAGAGAAAGAAGGAGAAAAAAATGAGAAAAGAAAGAAAAAACAAGATTGAAAAATGAAGATGAAAGAAAAACCCCAATCAATCAAAAAAAAAAAAAAAGAAAAAAAATAAATAAAAAAGACTAATAAATGCCGTCTTAGAGTTTGATTAACTTTTCTTCCACTAGGTGGCGCTGTGCCCCCCAGGTCAAGTCTTTCCCGTCAGTACGCGGGAACCAATCACTGTGCAGCAGCTCCTCCCAGACTGGGCTAGTCTCCAATCCTGAGTGCCTAGGGCCTCCTCTTGTGTCCAAACACTTCCACTTTTCCTCTAGCCAGGCCCCTCTCACCACAATACTGGCTACAGGCCGGGTCTGCTGCTCCCGGGAGCCCTGTTTTCATGAACGACTGGGCTCACTCCTCCAGATTGCCATTCCCTCAGACCCTAAGCTTGTAGAGCTTGGTGCTGAGAATCCTCAGCGAATTTTGCTTGCCCTCCTGTATCCACACCCCCGTAGCTGGTGCAAGAGACCTCAACAGCCATCCCTGGAGGGAGCGGCAGTCCCGCAGCACCTCTGACTCCCTTGGGCTGGCTGTAGCACTCTCGGGAGAGCTGGGAGGGGCTCTTAAGGTTTCCCTGATGCGTGGGGAGGGAGAACCAGGAGACCACACACCTGCTGCAGCAGGCTTCAATGAATTTATCTCCTCCGCCGCAGTCCTGCCATGCCAGCCCTCTGTCTCAGTGGTGTCCTCAGCAAACGGCTGCAGTTCGCCTCCCCCTGCCGGGCGACCAATGCCTCGAGCGGGTCCCCACTGTCTCCCAAGCCCCGCCTGGACCCTGCGGCCACTACCCACGAAGGCCCGGCAGGCATCCACCTCCGGGGAATGAGAAGCGCTGACCAGCCGCCTCAGCCGGATAGCTTAATGCTGAGTCGCAGCTGTCTGTCTTAGCTTTTCAGACGCGGTGGTGCGGGGCACGGAACAGGAGGGGCTTACTCACTTCCCGCCGCCAACTTTCTCCTCTCGCTATTTCGGGATGATGGCGGGGTGCTGGCTCACTCTCTTCGGTGTGTCTCTGCTTCGAGCTCCCGCGCCTCTCTCCGCCGCGGTTTCTACAGCCGGCGCTGCCCTGTTCGCTCTTTCCGCCCCCGGCGTTCCCGGCTTCTAGCTGCACCGCGGCCCGGTCCGTGTCTTTATGGCTCGTGGCGCCCGGGGCTGGGGAGGCGACGGCCTGACTCCGGCAAGTATCACAGTCCCCAGGCCCCGAGTCCCGGCGGCCACACACCGACACTTCTAATAGACCTACCAGATCCCTGCAGGACCCCTCTTCATGGAATTCTGCTAGAAGTTCCTCAGTGTGAAGACTGCCGCTGTTCCAAAGGGTCTTTTTGATCCCGTTAGTGCGGAGACATCAGAGTCGCTGCTTCCTCCTCGGCGGCCATGTTCCTTCCCGGCTCTGACCATTTGAATCTTATAAATACCATAGTTCTAGTAAAAGTTACGTGTACTCAGGGAGACAATAATTCTATTAATGCTTTTCTCTACAGCTCTAACTTTCTTTAATGATAAATCAAATTCACTAGTTTCACGAAATAGCTGAAATACATGATAAAGAGTAGAACTTTACTTTTTATTGGAAGAGTAATTGAAAAACTGAGAAGATGGCCATTTTCATTGATATTAACAATGCTTTTCTTCTAGTAGGAGTCACTCCTATGGAAGATTGTAAGTTTTTCTGATCTAAGATTCCTCACTTCCTATTATTTGAGGGAAGAAGTAAAGGTTTCAAAGGAACAAAGGTGCTTCCAACTCTGTTTTTTCAGGTACTGTAGAATGGGTATAACTTTTCACAGAATTATGTAAATCTTACCATATGCTTATTATGTTCCCCCTTAAATCAATATTTAAACCTTCTATCACTGAAAGTTATTTTTTTATTTGTTGCACATTGTACTCCACAGAGAAATCTCAGTCTTCAGGTCTTCACTTCAGCCTACAGAATAGATTTAAAAAGGAAACAGGGCCAGGCTTAGGGCAACTTGAAGTTCTAGCATTTCATAAATAAGTGGTCCCAACTTAGGAAATTGTACAAGCTGGGTTGGTCTTTCAATTGGTGGGAAGAAATCAGTGAAGTAGATGGCTATATTTGCTCTGTGGTAGAGGGATAAAAAGAAGGAGGGGGGATTTTTCTTCTCTGTTTCAGAGTTGAACACCAGACATTAAGAAGAGCCTGGATCCAAAGCTACCTATTAAGTGCAGTTGGTTCATGAAAAAAAGAAAAACCTAGTAAAGTCTTGTTGAAGATAGTCCTGAAGAGATCCATAGCCAATGGACTTTGAGAAGAGTCCTATCATTTTCCAAAATTTGTTTTTCCACATTTTCTTTAATTTTATGTAAGTCTTTGAAGTTCTAGAAACACTCCTTAGCCATCACTGTAGCATTACAGGTGAGATTTGAACCACATCTGAAGTAAGGAATAGCACCTTGCCTGAGGAAAGGTGGTTTCCAGTGGCAGATAACTGCTGAAGAGCTGTACAGTGGTTTGGAGCTGATGGCTGGCTGCTGAAGGCACTCAAAACCTGGAAGAATCTATGGAATCAAACACATCCGCCATCCTGGACATGCCCAAAGGTATGTGGGAAAAACATGGCAAAAGTCTGAGCTCCTGAAACACAGGAGCTAATGTCATTGTGATTTGAACATCAAAAACAGACAGAGCACAGTCACAGGCTGCTGAAATTTGGAACATCTGGGTTCCAGCAACCACAGTGCTTTCCCACACCTAGGGTTGACTGTCATTCTAAAATATTGAAATATGTACACACTGATTAGAAAATAGTCACTGCCCTTGGCTATTTTGGCTTACTCACACATCTTTTGCATGTTCCTACAATCCAGCAACTAAGCAGTCAATACCAAGCACAGCAGTGGCCTCCAGAGCCCATTCCATTGTCAGATTAGGCACACAGGCTCAATTCCCATGTTCCCGTAATGTCCTGGCTATTAAGTTATTTGGTTTTTATCTTGGCCTATATTTAGCCAATATTGGTTCTGAGAGACATAAGGAAATAATTTTAATTGGTGCTTTTCTTAAAAGAGTTTGGGGAAGAAGTAAATACCAACTCGTATAAGCTAAATAGAGAACAGCATTCATATGTGAATGCCTTATGTATACAGAGCCAAGGGGAGTGATAAAGATTGGAGTAACCAGGTAGACTGAGGCACATCCTATCAGGGGAAAGCAAAGTTCTTCCTAAAACACTGTGGGTTTTTCTTCTGTTCTGGTTTTCGCTATTAGCTTTATATTACCCATGCTCTACCAGATGTATTCCTTTCCCATATGATAAAAATGCAGTTGCCACTGCTGGGTGGGGCGGTGTACACCCATAATCCCAAAGGCTCCGGGAGGCTGAAACAGGAGAATCATGAGTTGAAAGCCAACCTTACCAATGGCAAAGTGCTAAGCAACTCAGTAAGACCCTGTCTCTAATAAAATACAAAATAGGGCTGGGGATGTGGCTCAGTGATGAGTGCCCCTGAGTTCAGTCTCCAGTACCCATCCCCTAAAAAAAAAGAACTCAAAAATGCAGTTTCCCCCACACCATGCTGTATAACACTACAATCCAGCCACTCTCATTTATTTGACGATGATTCAACACCAAGTTGACTTTTCTGGACAGTAATAATTAGTGAAATTATGGAAATGTAATACGAGAAGAGAGAAAACAGGTCATCTATGATTTTAAGTTATTAGAGATGCCAAAATCATCAGTGCCAACATTTGTATTATTTTATGTTCAATAAAATTTGGAACTCACCCTGTGTAAATAATGACCCAATTAATTCATTTAAATGAATTCACTAATTTAAAATGAATTGCGATCAATTGTTAGGAGCCACTTACATTATCTTAGCATCTTACATGCTAATTCTACACAAAGCTGACTGTATATTTAACTTATAATGAAGGCAGCAAAAAGCAAAGCCATGAAATATAGAATATAGCGAATAAAATTAGAGAAATGGAAGAAAACTCAATTATGTACACTTCTTAAAAGTTAGCAGTTTCTAAAATTCAGCCTTATCATCTAAGTATAAAAAATCATCAGTTTAATGATATCACTTGTCAAGTAGCTGATAAAAAGAAGTTAAAACAGAGAAAATAAATAAATAAAATTTCATTCCCTTTAGCTGACCAAAGCAAAAAATTTGCTTAATTGGGTGCCATAATTGAACATTTCACTGTTTTACTGCCCAGTAAATACAAGCTATTTTCAAAAGTCAGATAATTGGATGTCAAGGATGCAATAGCTGTTCAAGTACAAGGAAGAAAAACACTAAGAAACACTTACCCCTAATATCCATATACATTCATTTATCTTAAAGGAAAATGTCCTGTGGAAAATTTTACAAAACATGCTTTCGAAATAGGGTATCAATGTGTTAGCAAAATCTTTTGTGAAATCAATGATTTTTAAAAA
The DNA here is from genome assembly GCF_964194105.1 of Spermophilus citellus. Lineage (NCBI taxonomy): Eukaryota > Metazoa > Chordata > Mammalia > Rodentia > Sciuridae > Spermophilus > Spermophilus citellus. The sequence continues at coordinate 100,154,877 of NC_138198.1, read as the reverse complement.
AAAAATTGAATTAAAAAAAGAATACCAGGAAAGGAAAGGCTTCTGGTAAAATATAACTCACAAGATAGGGCTTGTCCATTTTCTACCAATGATTATCTTTCTTCCAATGTGTGAAGTTCAACAAGGCCTCCATTACCCACCAGGAGCTCATTGCTGTGACTAACATACACAATGTCAATCAGACCTTCCTTCTCTGACATCATTAAGAGGCTGGCAGCTTCCAGTAGGAAATATGTTATATGAAAGCCTTTCATTGAGAATTTCTAATATTTCAAAATTGAACTCCAGTTTTCAGACCATATGACTACAGAAGTTTTATTATGACTCAGATACATTTTTCCCTATTTTTCTACTTTCAAAAGTGTGTTCCGAAAAGTGTCCATGACACTTTTAGACATGTTTCTAGCATCTAGCCTGTACAATGACCCTCTGCTTCTGCTAGAAACATGTTTCCAACATGACTGTTTAGGAAAGACCCTGCCTTCCATCAGGGGTTTCAGGAATCTTAATTAGAAGAGAAAGTTGAAGTCAGGAATCCCAGTGGCTCAGGAAGCTGAGGCAGGATGATCACAAGTTCAAATCCAGACTTGGCAACTCAGCAAGACCCTTTCTCAAAATGAAGAATAAGAGCAGAGGATGAAGCTCAGTGGTAGAGCATCCCTGGGTTCATTCTCCAGCACTGCAGAGAAACAAAGAGACAGAGACAGAGACAGAGCAAGAAAGAGGGAGAAAATGGTTCTACCTCTTGGATGAAACTGTATCTACCCAGGAAGACTTTCCTGAAAGCCTCAACTAGGTTGGTGTCCACCTTCCCAGGCCCACAGTGACACTCTCAGACTCCAGAGCTTCCTTGTTTTTTATGTTTTGTCAATCTTAACCTTCACACTGTACCATGAGAGAGGTAGTAGTGCCCTGCCCTGATATGACCGCCATATTGGAGCAATACCTGAGACACAAGTGAGTGTATTGAGTATATTTTTGCTGAATGTCAAAAAAAGTGTATAATTCATCATAATAGTCTTTATGTCTTAATTTCAGTTCTTATAGAAAAATTTCTAATCAAATTTATATCTTGGAAATATTTATTTTACCATCTGGAAGATCTCAGTCTGGAAAAATCTTAAAAACACAAAGTACTAAAGTTAATACTTGTTTCTATAAAGATTTTCTGGAGCTCAGACAATGAGATTTTAAAAATAAATAATTTTATTTCCCCTAATTTCCCCTAGGCCAGGGATACAAACTGTTTAAAGAAAAGCTAGAAGAAGAAACTAGCTAATAGAACCAAAATGAGCTAATGAGATTCTCTGTATGTGCTGAGGTCCTAACCTGTGAGGACCATGTCCCAGTACAAAATCCTGCCCTGCTACCCACCCTGCCCTTATCCCTTGGAGTGCTGGCCTCCAAGGCCGCAGAGGGGAAGGCAGTCTTTTCACTCAGATGTCAACTCTGGCAAAAAAAGCTTTAGGGATCAGTCATTCACATCTGGTGGTGTTCATTAGCTTCATTCCAGAAAGAAGATTTTGGGGAGGAGGGGGAAAGAGTCAGGGGGCCTGTGACACTCCATCTGGGGAAGAAAAGGGACAGTGAGGAGAAGGTATATGTCACTAACACAGCTTGAATTTTGCAAGCCTTTCTGAGGCCCAGGAATTTTTCCATGGGGTAAATTCTGCTTGCAGTTTGCAACACCATACTTATTTTTTTTATTTTTTATCACACAAGAGCTGATGTAAACCTTTCCAGCAGAAGGGAGGTTGTATTGTCCAGTCACAAGCTGTGCATGATGGTCTAACAAGGATAGTACAGAACCTATTTGCTTTGCAGACCAGAACCTGCATTTACTTTTCTGAGTCTCAAGAATGACTAAGAAAACAAGATTTGTCTCAGAAGCTGTTCTTCCTAATGGAGATAATGCCAGGAGGCCAGCATTCACTGTTTTAGTGTGAGCCTCAACTATGATTTTTTAAATATTTTCCACTAAAAAGAAAAAAAATACAAAAATAATGGTTATAAACGTAATTATGGCTTATAATAGTCATAATCCCAGAGAATTTGATCATTAACATAGTTAATGACCAGTTTGTTAGTGTGTGAACTTCTCTCAGCTTCATTCTGGGATACACAATTAGCAAGCCAGTCATTAAATACCCATAATGACTAATTATTCCAGGATTAAAAGCTTAAATATAAATAAAAATGAGATTGAAACACCCTAAATTAATGGGTTAATGTGTCTTCTCCTTACCATGTATGTACTGTACATAATGTTCTTATGAACAGTGTTATTTCTAGAGAGGATTTGGCTGTTTCCGAGAGGGACTCAATTTATATCTGCAGCAGATGTTTAATCTATCACATACTGGCTATTGTTTTACAAGCCCCTCTTTTTCCCGTTAATGGAATCTCCTTAACTCATGTATTCCTTGACTCTTTGGGGAGTCATTTTAGGGTGTTCAAGTTTATATTCTTATTTTTTTATTCTTGCTTTCTTCTCACATTCCAATTTTAACACTTTAATCCTTATTTTGCTAGCTCCAAGATCACACATACATAGGCATCTTTGCTGCATTACTAATATCATTATTGTCAACTAATATTGATTCCACATAAGCTTGGTCTATGATGATCTCAATAGAGCACTATATTACCTTCAGATAGAATTTTATTATGTCAAAATGATTTTATGTCCAGTCACGTAAATGTGAATTCATATGTCTCCCTTGATCCGCAAGGTATACCTGAGATGGAAGGACCGAGATTTATATTAGCCCAATTTTTTTAAACAAGAAAACCAAGGCAAACAAAGGTCATACGAGCCGCCTGAGGCCACACAGCTAGTCACTGTCAGCATCACAGTTGAGAGTAAGTGACACTGTGGAAGGAGCCCGGAGCTGGAATTAAACCACCTGATTCTTTTCCTAGCGCTGTTCCCCAGAAATATGTGTGAACTTTGAGGACCCCCAGTTTCTACAATGCAGCTTTCTCAGGAGTAAAATGAAGGTTTTAAACCTTCATTTTGATAACCTCCAAGGTTTCCAAATGCTGGCCTCTTAATTCACAGATCTGTCTGGAGATACACCATGAGGCGGTTTAATTAAAAACCATAATAGAGTTCAGTCGTGTAAAAGAAATGCATTAAGGTGAACTGAATTAATTGAGGATGAGTTTATGGGAAAGGAAAGACATGACTTGCGTCCTAAATAACGGGTCTTGAGGATCACAGAATGGCCTTTCTGATAAAGAAGATAGTAAGATACAGCTGAGGAAACAGGACAAAGCTATGCATAAGAAAGAGATGATAGAAGAGGATGAAAAAAAAGCCCCAAATTATATTTTACTTTAAATTTATGGAGGGCTTCAGAAAAAAAGAAAATGTCAGTCATTGTTTCTTTGATACCCTGTGTCATTTTTGTCCCACATCACTCCTTTCCAGCCTGCAGAATTGTGAGAAATCCATTTCTGTTCTTGGAAAGATGTCGGGAAATCTTCATGGACATTCTCACCCTCCCTTTCTTCTCTGTGGGAGAATCTCCACAGGGCAGCCTCAAGCTCTGAGTCCTATAACTGGCCACAAAGTCAAACTGAATCACTCAGAGGAAGCCCTGAAGCCCTTTGAAGATTCCACCTACTCTCAAATTCTGCTCACGAGAGATACATGAGTATGCACACAGTCACACAGTCTTTTTTCTTGTATTTTCAGGAAGATTCAGGATCTAGGTACATAAGCAAAGTAAAAGTATGAATGAAATATGAAATCATTACATGGGTAATCAGGTCAAGAAGGTTCCTGATAAGTGAGAGAAACCAATCATTTTGTAGTTATTCAGGCAATATTGATAAATATTTTCCAACTTTCAAACTCTTTGGTGATCATCATTAGGCCTTAGCATGATGACTCTGCTGAATTCCTATAGTGCTTTATGCTTTTCAAAGTTTCTTTACATCTAAGTCTCACTTAGTAAGCACAAGGTCCTGTGGGATTGTTAAGGCAAGGGTTATATATCTAGTTTGACATTTTCCCAAAGAAGAGTTGGATGGTGTATAGTTTGAATTTGATGTCCTCTCCAAATTTTATTTTGAAAATTTACTGCTCATAGTGGTGGTATTAAAGGGTGGGACATTTTAGGAAGGATTGATGGCTTTCTAAGAGGGGCTTCAGAAAGAGATTGTCCCTTTTTGTCATGTGAGGATGGCCACTGTGAGATGAAAGAATCAATGAGGCATTCACCAAGGCTGGTACCTTGATCTTGGACTTTCTAACGTGCTTTATAAATGGTTTGGTTTGTAGTACTTTTTAGAGCAGCACATTGTAAAATTACAGCACATTGTAAATGTTAAAATTCACATCCTTCTGCAGCTTCAACATCCCACAACCCATGAACACTCTGTCTGGGTGAGCAGGTGCCCTGGTGTGATAAGACTCACCCCTGCCACAAGCCCACCATCTTGCCCTCTCCTGGTGGCTGAGACTTAGTAACACTCAAAGACAACGATGAAATCTCACACCTTTTTGCTCGTGTGCTCTACCCTGAGACATTCACAAATTTGTCCTCTCTGCTCCCCTTGGCATCTCTCCCATGAGACAACCTCTCAACATGATATGCAGTAACTGTCTCTCTGAAGCCCACGAAGATAATAAACCTTGGTTTTTTCCAAGTCTAATCTGTTTCCTCTTGTGGCCAAACCTGACTGACCATCTGTAGGAATACAGAACATGAAACCACACAAATATGTCCTTATCATCATTGATGAATGGATTCCAGAAGAAAGGGTTACTAGTTATTTACTGAAATGTCAGCAAATAAAAAAATACACTTTATATTGTATCTTTTGCTGAACTACAAAAAAAAAAAATTAAATGAGTTTCTAATGAGGCAGTTCTGACTGTACCTAACTAAAACTGTTTTTTTTTTTTAATCTGTCAGGCTAGAATAAAACTGAATTATTGTAATATTGTTAAATCTGAATTCAAAGGGAAATGGAAATCTATTTTTGTAATAATATATCTCATTTTTATGATTGTTATAAGGTTGGTTCTTATGACTAAAAATAAGACACTTCTGCTCATCCTGGTGAGATGGGCTGGTTTCTGAAAATCATGAGATGAAATGAAAGCAAGAAAAGGCAAAAAAAATATGACAGACTGAGAAAATATAGTGGCAATTTATATAATGAAGAAATGATTCGTGTTCCTGACATATTAATAGCTTTTAAAGTGGAAGAAAAACACCAATAATATTTTAGAAAAATGGGCTAAAGAAATGGCTATAGAAACAAATCCAAATGACTCTTAGCCATATAAAAAGATGTTCACCTTCCTTGCTCATACTAAGAGATATGCAAATTAAAATCACAAGGAGATGTCATTTCTCGTATACGAGATGAGCAAAAGTCCAAAGTTGATAGTATGCTTTGTAGGCAAAGCTTTAAGAGGACAAGCATTTTCTTTATTTCTGGTGGGAATGGAAAATTGTACAACCATGAGCAACAAGAATTGACAAAAATGTATATTGACCTTTCAACCCAGCAATTTTGACATCAGAAATCCATTCTAAAATTTGTCAACAAATATACAAAAAGAAAATTATATAAATGAGGGGCTCATTTCTAGACTACTTTTAAAAGCAAGAAACTAAATACTATATATAAGCAAATGTTTGGCAAGAGGAAATTGATTGAATAAACTGTGGTCCAGTCATGCAAGGATTACTGTGTTTGCTATGAGAAAGGATTGAGAACTATCTATAGGTATTACTGTGGAGTGACATCTAGAAGATATTGGAAATAAAGAAAACAAGAAGAAGGAAAATGAGCTTGAATTTGTATATGAGCAGAATACAAATACACAAATATATATGATATATATTTATAATATATTCTGCCCACATAATAATATCTAGGCACTATTTGTAAATCCATAATTTTTTAAAAGGTAGTTACTCATATCAAAGGGAAAGAGTTAGGTGGAAAAGACAGAAAAAGAAGTCAAACTTCCTTAACTATACCTTGCTTTGTTGATTTGACTTTGGAGCCATGTAAATATTCCCTGCATTAAAACAAAAACAAACAAAAAAAAGATTTTTTTTATGATTTTTTTTATTTTTATATTTTTTATTTTATTTTTTATTGGTTGTTCACAACATTACAAAGCTCATGACATATCATATTTCATACATTAGATTGAAGTGGGTTATGAACCCCCAATTTTACCCCAAATGCAGATTGCAGAATCACATCGGTTACACATCCACAATTTTACATAATGCCCTATTAGTAATTGTTGTATTCTGCTACCTTTCCTGTCCCCTATTATCCCCCCTCCCCTCCCCTCCCATCTTCTCTCTCTACCCCATCTACTGTAATTCATTTCTCTCCTTGTTTATTTTCCCATTCCCCTCACAACCTCTTATATGTAATTTTGTATAGCAATGAGGGTCTTCCTTCATTTCCATGCAATTTCCCTTTTCTCTCCCTTTCCCTCCTATCTCATGTCTCTGTTTAATGTTAATCTTTTCTTCCTGCTCTTCCTCCCTGCTCTGTTCATATTTGCTCTCATTATATCAAAGAAGACATTTGGTATTTGTTTTTTAGGGATTGGCTAGCTTCACTAAGCATAATCTGCTCTAGTGCCATCCATTTCCCTGCAAATTCTATGATTTTGTCATTTTTTATTGCTGCATAGTACTCCATTGTGTATAGATGCCACATTGTTTTTTTATCCATTCATCTATTGAAGGGCATCTGGGTTGGTTCCACAGTCTAGCTATTGTGAATTGTGCTGCTATGAACATTGATGTGGCAGTATCCCTGTAGCATGCTCTTTTAAGGTCTTCAGGGAATAGTCCAAGAAGGGCAATAGCAGGGGCAAATGGTGGTTCCATTCCCATCTTTCCCAGGAATCTCCAAACTGCTTTCCAAATTGGCCGCACCAATTTGCAGTCCCACCAGTAATGTACAAGTGTACCCTTTTATAAAACTATTCTTAAAAGTTAAAAATATGATTAGAAAAATGAGCCCAAATTATGATACCTAGTTGGTATCATAATGACACAGGAAGGAAATAAACCAAAAAAACATTTAAAAAACCACAGTATTTGACCATATTTCCCTATTGAAATATATCCTAATGTGTTAGTCAGCTGTGTGTTGTTATGATCAAAATAACTAACAAGAACAATTTATAGGAGGAAAATTTTATTTGGGGCTCACAGTTTCAGAGGTCTTACTCCATAGACAGTGGAGTCCATTGCTCTAGGCCCAAAGTGAAGCCACTCATCATGAGAGAAGGGCCCAGTGGAAGAAAACTGCACAATTCATGGTAGCCCAGAAGTTGGGGGGGGAGGGGGACAAACAGAAGACGCAAACTTGGGGGCACACCCCTTGTGACTTACCTCCTACAGCCATGACCCACCTGCCTATAGTTATTACCAGTCCATTCAAAGCAAAATGGACTAAATATGTTACAGATCTCACAATCCAATCATCTCACCTCTGAATATTCCTGCATTAACAGAAGAGCTTTGGAGGGATTCCTGGTATTCAAACCATAATACCTAAAGATAAAAATTGTTATAAAACAAAAGCTTTAAGCTTTCTTAGTAATCATAATTTTGATCCTCATGCTATTAGTACAACATGAGATGAAGCTAAAGATTCTTGATTTGGAAGAAATGAAATTACAAATGTAAAATGGAAGTATATAAAACCTTAACATTGGGCTGGGGATGTGGCTCAAGCAGTATCGCGCTCGCCTGGCATGCGTGCGGCCCGGGTTCGATCCTCAGCACCACATGCCAACAAAGATGTTGTGTCCGCCGAGAACTAAAAAATAAATATTAAAAATTCTCTCTCTCTCTCTCTCTCTCTCTCTCTCTCTCTCTCTCTCTCCTCTCTCACTCTCTCTTAAAAAAAAAAAAAAACAAACAAACAAAAAAAAAAAACCTTAACATTCCTGAATTTGAATTGCCACATTTTGTATTTAAAAAATATTCCTAGGGGCTGGGGATGTGGCTCAAGCGGTAGCGCGCTCGCCTGGCATGCATGCAGCCCGGGTTCGATCCTCAGCACCACTTACCAACAAAGATGTTGTGTCCGCCGATAACTAAAAAATAAATATTAAAAAAAATTCTCTCTCTCTCTCTCTCTCTCTCTCTCTCTCTCTCTCTCCTCTCTCACTCTATCTTTAAAATAAATAAATAAATAAATAAAAAATAAAAAATATTTCTAGTCTGTCCTAAGAAAATGCTGAAAAAGAAAATAGCCTGCCTTACAGAAATGGATGTCTCTAGTACCCAGATTGTGGCCTTAAAATACTACGGCCCACTAAAAGGGACAAAGGATCCTAGGAGAAATTTGATATTAACACGAGAGCAGAAGATGTACCCAGAAAAAACTCAACATCAAAAATACCAGAAATGTTATCAAAGACATACAGGGTCTAGTCAAAAGGACACAGGAAACAATTAAAGAGTGCCTCACTGGCCAACAAGACATTTTGATTGTTGATGAGGATGATAATTGAAATGGATTAAAACACCTATATGTTTAAATCAATGTGTTCTTAATGATTTTTTAAAAAAACTAATTAGAATCCATTATAAGATGCCAGTGGTTTGAATCATTATTTTGAAAACTAGTAAATGAAGGGAAAGAGTTAACTATCCTGCCTTTCCTATACAAACTGAACTGCTGGGCTACCAAAGGGTAGAAAAGAGAAGTTTCTTCTTGTAGAAGTGTCTAGTTAGTAAATGCAAAGGGAACATAGCATAGGTAAAAAAAAAAAAAAAAAAAAAAAAAAAAAAAAAAAAAAAAAAAAAAAAAAATCCCTCCATGAATTAATGCACCAAGGCAAGCATCACAAGCCACAACTATCAAAAAGAGAGAAACATCCAGAAAGTAAATGTCTCCTGATAGAAGAAAAAGTCCCCATCAATGAGTTTATTTGTTGAACACCAAGTTGAACCTGTATCTGATCAAGCCTTCTTCAGATCTGATATCAATGCCAGGAAATACAGAGGAAAAAGAACATAATAACTCTACATTGTTACAATCAGAAAAAATCTCTGTTATTTGTTTATAGAGAAAATAATCCAGTTTCTCTTGCAAGCCATATGTAAGAGGAATTAAAAAAGAGAGAGAGATGTAAGAGGAACTTTTGAATTAAAAAGAGACTCATGTGAGTTAGCTATCAATACAATGCCTGCGCCCTATTCGGATCCATTCAAGGAAACAAAAAATCCAAATTTTTAAGAAAGTGATATTTATGAAAATTAGAAACTTAAATATAATTAAAAAAATCTATTTTGACTCCTTATATATGTGAAAATAATAGCATGGTTATTTTTAAAATTATTATCTCTTAGAGATACATAATGAAACATATAGAGAAGAGATGACATAATTCTAGCAGAAGCAGTTCAGAAAATATATCAAACAAGTTTGTACATAGGTAGGTGCAAGAAGACATTATACTAATCTGTTTTGGCATATACCTTAAATTTCCCTAATATATTTTTTTTAATGTGGGAAATTGAGAAGGTAGAATAAGTCATTTTTTATAGTTAATAAGATATCTATCTTTAGATAACTTTTCCCATTTCACTGGGCAAGCAATGACTTGGAGTCACATAGACACAATTGCAGGGCTTTATGAGACAGAAATATCTGAACTTTATATGCTTTTATATAATTCACACAGCTTTCACTAAAAGTTAGTGCTGTCAAGCCTTTGTATTTCATGTAGTTCTCCAAGCCTCACGCTTATAGCAATAATAGTGTAACTGCAACGTCTCTGGCAGCCAGAGCTGAGCTTCATTCAGAATTTCCAATAAAGGTTCTCTGACCTTGGTAAAGTTGAACTTGAAAGGTTGTTTGATTTTTTTTTTTAACAATTGACTCACAATGCCTGACACATAATATAATAATAATATCTGCTGAATAAAGGAATAAAGAAATGACAGGTCATGTGATTAGAGTGTGGACTTTATATTTAAGAGATAGAAGTTTGAATCATAGCTTGTATCCTAAATAATAACATATATTCCTACAGGATGGTTCTGAGAATAGTTTAATATGTGACACATATATAAGGTGCTAGTCATTTAGCATATAGTCAACGCTTGATAAATAGCAGTTAATGCTGCATACATAGATGTTTCAGAAAATACTTAATGAAAAAATATATATGTATAAACACACACAGAATATATATATGAATGAATATGTGTGTGCGTGAGTGCATGCATGTGTGTGCATGCGTGTGTGTGTGTGTGTATTGAGAGAGAGAATGTGGACTATATCATGAACAGCAGCTCAGTAAAACTTAACTTATGTACTGGGCAAAGAACTGGATAAAACTTGGCACTGTCTTGAATTACAAGTTTGACATCAAAGTACTTAACCTCACCATGCCTGACAAAGTTAAAAACACAGCAGGGTTTATTTAAATGCCATGTCTAGTTCAGCAGTTCAATCTTTTGACATAAAATATTTAGCATTAGGCAGATGCAGAATATGGAAAAGTCACTGATATTTATGTTTTCCCTAAGCAATAAAAGCACACAGTTAGTGACAGCTATAGACATTGGCTCTCCTTGCTCCACCTTACACCGTGAGTACGTGTTCCTTTTTTGTGAATTGCTGGACCAGCTGACCTGGATCCCATGCATGTTAGCTCTTGTATTGCATTAAGCTTCAAGGACTGCAGGACATGTTAATCAATTTGCATCTGGAATGCAATGTTTTTGTGCGGAGGGGGAAATATATACAGAAATGTTTATAATATAGTCTTACCCAAGACCTCACCCTTCAATACCATTAGTTAGTGCCCAAAGGAGGACCACAACGCTCATCTCTTTAGACTTGGCCAATTGTCTTTATGATCCCATTTTTAAACAGAGCTGCTTTCAGTGCTCATATGCATAATATTCCTATTCTTTTGTGTATGGTTATGTCCCCAAGGTCAGAGACGTCAGGCACACAAAGTCTCAGAGGTGGAAAGGACCTTAGAGATAATCTAATGAAGTCTTAGAATACAATGGTCTGTCTGAGGTTATAATGTGAGTGTCGGAGGAACTATGCTAGAACTACGTCTCCTAACTATAGCTACCCAGAGTGCATTGCTCTTTCTACTAGTTAAAGCTGCCTCAAAGTGGGCAGCTTTCCAAAAAAATAGTCCAAAAAAAAAAAAAAACTTGTAAGCACAATGACAACACCTAGTTCCAAGGTATCTTCCTTATATCCTCCATTACTGAAGACCCCAAATCCTGGGCCAGTGACTAGCTCAACAAAGACTACTGGGAGGTAGTGATTCTCATTTTGTGATATTTACATACAAGAAAACCACATGTTTTCTGGGGAGAGGCAACACCAGATGGGAAAGGATGGTTTTTCAGTGTTAACAATGCTTTCACACACACACACACACACACACACACACACACACACACACACACACATATACACACACATAAAATTGACAATGGTAACTAGAAGCTAGAATCTGATTAGGGAAAGAATGAAGTTCCCACCCAGAATCCATGGTGATCTCTTCAATTTTATTTCTTCTATTTTAGTTAATGTGGTAAGAACAGCTGGCAACTGAATCAACCTATGTCCCCAGGGAAATATAATTTTCTCTTCTATAGCATCCTGAAATTTATTGTAAAGTCCTAGCATCAAGTAAGGAGACAGGTTGACATTTGTTGTGTCCACAGCCCAGTTGTTTCAGGGCAGTGGGGTAGTTTGTGGGAAAGCCAAAGAAAACATCCAGAGTCAGCATGGCAGACAGATGTTTTATTGGGGAAACCTTGCAAGAGATCAGTAACTGCTCTAAGAAGAGTTCAGCACCTCCAAACCTTAGGGGGTTTGCCAAGCAGCATCTCCTCTTTCTCAAGGTGTTTTGCACAGTGAAGGCTAGCAGGAAAAGTGACAGAAATCCTTTCCAGAGTGCCCTCAGTTCTGCACCTGTCTCCACTCAGGGGTTTTATATAACAGGCTACAAAAGTAGTGACATCATCAACATTAGCTTGCTTAAATTGCTTATATGACCTGCATCTCAAGGAGCGACTGTGTTGGTGCAAAAGGGGATAGTGGCTTCCTACACATAGCACTCACTTTCCCAGGACTCTAGAAAGCTAGTGTTCTTTGAGATAATATGCATCTGAACTTTCCAGCTCAGGCTTGCTCTCATTGTTCCCCTATTTGGCTAGATTTTGGGGAACAGTGAGAGAGCATTTGGGGACATGGTGTATTATTGTCCCCCTTTTCTTCAGAGATGATACCACATTCCACGTGTATTGGCAGACACGCGTGTAAGAATCATTATTATTTTCATCCAAGTAGATGCCTACAAGTGTGCAGCTATAAAATCTCAGGCAGGGCAAGAAGGTAACAGGCACAACATGCTGATGGCTACGAGGTACAGCAGAGAGAACCCAGATTAGGCAAAGTCCCCACAGGAGAACCAAGCTCCCTTGCACCCCCATGTTTCTCTCTTAGGCCATAATTTAGAACTTCTTTAAGAGAAATCTTAAAGAGAGAATTCTGCCTCAACAATTCCTTGCAGGGGATTGACAAGGGACTTGAGTGGTGGGTGATAATAGGTCAAATGCACTGAGTGGCAACAGCTCTGCACTCCTGGGACGTCTCACAAGCGAGCCTGCATGCTGGACAAGTTTTGGTTCTGCTCCTGTCCTTCATAGGCTGAGCCCAGATTCAAATCTGCCTTTTAGCAGGGGGTTGGGACAGCCTTTTCTTGTACAGATTGCCCCACTGCTGATGTGACCTTCCACATGATGGAAGTGGATTAGTACAGAGGCAAGGTGGTAGTGGCACTTTATTACAGTGAGCTAGCTGCTGGGAAGACGGAGGACTGCAGTACTAAAAGGCAACACAGAAAGGCCAAGGAAATCTTGAGGGGTGGGGGTTTGGGGACTGCAGCTAGCACTGCCAAAGGGGAGATTTTAAATTGGCAGAAAGTTTGAGAGTATGTTCTAAACACAGGGCATAGTCGAGCAAAAGTACAAAGACTATAAGTAAGTAGCCTTAGATATGAAAGACCTCTCATTTATACAAATCAGAATTGGTCAAACTTGTCTTATGCAGGATTGTTAGGAAATGCAAGCAGATGCATTTCAATGTGACAATTCTATAGCTAGGGAAGTACAGGGTCAGAACTCACTCCACAAACTCTGACAGCTTCATAGTTGTGTGTTGTGTGTGTGTGTACATATGTGTATTGAAGAGCTCATGTTCAGAGGGATTGTAGAGAATAAAACAGTTTGAGTGAAGTAGAGGATTCACATAGAGCAACATGGGCAATTGATTGCTTTTAGGTCAATCATCAAATAAGGATTTGGAGTGCCTTAAAGTCGATCTGATTCTCTCATTAAGATGACTGAAATAACCAGCCCACTAAACAGTCAATATGGTTATTTCATCCATCTTAATGACCCGATCAGATCAAGTCTTGGGAGATCTTCAGCACCAACTCCACAGGGAACAAATCCTACACAGATGTAACATCAGCTCTTGTTGAGCTCTTCTGATTTATAGATGAACTAAATCACAAAGAAAGCACTGTTGATAAGCAAAGTTACTAAAGGTCAAACCTCAGTGAGGCAAAAGGGAACAGTGTAATTTTGAGTAAATGGACAAAGATTGCAAAGAGAAATCCATGAAGGAACTTGGATCCGAGCAGCAATTTCATGTCAAAGAAGTATGAAGAGGCAATACACAGTTACAAGTCAGAGGAGAAGAGCAAACTGAGGGAGCAGTAGGGTCAAATACATGATGCCTCCCTCAATGGTCGATAGCCGAGATCTTCACAACATAGCAAAATTTCAATGAGCGTCGACTATGATGACAATATTAGTGACGGTGATGATGATGATGATTTTTGGTTATAACAATAATATGGTCTTCTGGCCAGAGGGAACGATAATCAAGAAATATTGATAGCAGAAATGATGAAGCAGAGTTCTGGAAATTTTCTATGGGTGAATATGAAGCAGGAATTAGGGAGAACCAGACCTGTGAAGTGACCTTAACAGAGTGATGGCAGAGATACCAAACCCAGGGACACTTGACTCAGTGGAAGAGCAGGAAATGTGCATTTCCCATCACAGAAAAACAAAGTAGTCTGCTTGGAAGAGGTCTAAAGGTAAGGAGAATGCCTTCCCAGACTTGGGCTCTTACAATAGTCAAAGGCTACACCCAAGTCTTGGTATCACCATGACGATCCAGAAGTATAGGGAAATCTTTTAAGGGTACAAATCCAGTCTTCAATATTTAGACATTATAATACCAAATACAGATATTTGGATAGTTCAGGATTCAAGGTTGAATTTTTTCTCTCACTCTCATTCCCAAAAATGGTATTGCAACAGGCACAGTGGTGCATACCTGTAATCCCAGCAGATCAGGGGCTGAGGCAGGAGGAGCACGAGTTCAAAAGCAGCCTCAGCCAAAGTGAGGCTCTAAACAACTCAGTGAGACCCTGTCTCTAAGTAAAACACAAAATAGGGCTGAGATATAGCTCAGTGGTCAAGTGCCCCTGAGTTCAATACTCGGTACCAAAAAAAAAAAAAAAAAAAAAAAAAAAGTATAGCAAACAAAGTATTCCATGTACAACAATGTATAGAAGCATTTCTCCAATTATCCTAGTATGACAGAGACAAATGTATCCTCTTAAAACTGTGAAATGAATAAAGCTTAAGCTTGACAGCTAGGGAGGGACAGGAAGAGTCCTGTCCACTTGCCTTCTGCCTCTCTCTGGTGGTCTAACTGGCCTTTCTCTCCTATTCCATGTGACCCCCATGTTTTAGACCTTTCTCATAGCACTGTGGTTCCATTAAAGTACCTATCTCATATCCCATTCCTTCATCTTTTCTATCATTACCATTCCCATCAAATAGGACACTCTAGTAGTTACTTCTATATAAATCAGGATAGGGTAGGTTATAAAGCAGCAACAAATAAACACAAAATTATAGTCACAAAGCTCATTCTCAACATGTCCATGTAGAAACTCAGGGGTCCAAGCTAACATAGGCTTCAATGTGCTGCTCTGTCTCTCTCTAGTCAGAATTTCATAGTCATCAGGATTGAGAATTGGAGGCTCATGCATGGACTCCTAAAGCCTTGGGGAACACTGGGCCCTATCTCCAAAATTTCTGATTCTGAAGGGGACCACTGATAATTTGCATTTCTTAAGTACCCAGGACAGGTTGATACTGCAGGTCCTAAGACCTCCCTTTGAAAACTCCTGAGTGGAGTAAGGATGCTCAAGTCTGTATGCACATTAGCATTACTTAGGCAGCCCATAAAAGAGTTGTCTGCTGAAGCCCAATCTCTAGAGATACTGCTATAATTGGTCGAGGGTGGAGGCCTGGCATCTAAAATTTCCCCTGTATAACTACGGCTGCTAGTTTACAAGAATATAATATAAAGAATGGTCAGAGGATTTTCATAAAAGATCTCATAGTACAGATGAGAAAATAAGTTAAATATCACACAGTGGGCCAACAATACCTCCATGTCAGAAACCAGATGTCCTGGATTCCAGGTGCTGCCATTTCTCTTAATGACTTACAGACAGAAAAAGCAATATATTAAGGCAAATTTGCCCCTGAATCTCTCTCCTTCTGCTTAAAACAAATCTGCCTCTTTTCAGAGGGAAGTTGGCTCTCGGTGTAGCTGTTGTCCTCAGAGCAGAGTGGGCCTATCTCCTATTCTGGTGAGATTAAGCTGAGGATGCAGCCCTGAAGAGGTTACCCAGCTGTCCCTGTCCCTGTCCCTCTCCATTCTTCAACTTTGACAGCCAGCCATGGCTCCCTAACCCAGCCTCACACATATTTTGTTTCTGCCATAGGATGAGGGACATGTGGCTGATCTTGAAAAAGGAACGAGCCCCTTCCTGAAGAAAAGAACCAGAAAACGAACAAAACTGCTGTGGTGTGCCCTTCGATACCACATTGACAAAATTCAGGCTGCCATAAGGCAGCACAAGAGGAATCTCATTTAAAAAGCAACTGAGGGAGATAAAACTGAGCTACCCAACCATCTCAGATGCTAGTCCTCCTCTGCCCCCATCCCTAACACAAACACACAGTGTTCATTCTCCCATTACAGAATTTTACTGAATTTATCAACTCTAAGTAAAAAATAAATAAATAAGAGCTGATCTGCCATCCTTTACAGATTTTGAGCCGATTTAACAACCATCTGATAAACACGCCCTGCATTTCTAATGGACTTGCCTGACATCTTGGTGGAAAACTAAGAAACATCGCCATCTGCTGGCTGCATAGCCCAGGTGCATGGAAATTTCCAACTCCTTTGCCATCAGGCTCTTCATTAGGTCTAGGGATGCTACTAACTTGAAATTCACTGCAAATTATTCAGTGCATTTTGCAAAATCAAACTACAGATTACATCATGAAATTCTGATTGCCTTTCTGGTGTCTTATGCATATGTATGGACAAGTTGAGGACGGAAAGCTTTATGCACGGTGTATGCTTATCTTTTATTTTGTTATCCTTATCTTTTCTTGAAATTCCCAGTATTGGGAAGTATATGTGGGAATTTCACTAACATCAATTGAGCTTTTTCCATCTGCTGAGTATCCCAAAAGGATCAAAGGACACAATGAAAACTAAGTGAGAGAAAGTTTTATTCCCACAGTCCATAAGGTCTGGGGTTTTGACTCATAGGCTTCTTTACAGTGAAACTAACATGTAGGAAAAGATCTTCAGCCAAATCAGGTGATTTGTACTTAAGATAGACAAATAAATATGCTCTCATGGGCTCTTTTGTTCTATATCCTTCTTAGAAAATGGGAGAGGGAGACTCTTATGACCTAACAGACAGGCAGGGGGGCCGGATGCATGATCTGTGTGTTTGATTCCTCTTTCCCCTTTCTCATCCATTTCTCAGATAACATCCCACACAAGCACATCTCTCCATCCACCCACCACCTACTTGCACAGTTATGACATTTCCAGACGCCCAAAGCAAATTGCACAGTAAGGTTTCTCTTGCATTAATATGTGTACTAGTGGAACTTCCTTAGAGTGCACAAAAGGATTAATTGGGGGAAAGAGCCAGCAAAGAATGCAAAGTATGAAAATGGGAGGTGGTTTTGTCTTTAGTGGTGAGATGTGAGAGTGAGTGACACTGTTACAGAGCCTTGGGAGAAACTGAGGCAACACAAAAATCCACCCTTCAAACCCAGAAAGATTTCAGACATGTTTCTCAGAGTAACAGAAGTGAGTTTATAGAAGGGATAGTGACAGGGAAAAGGGACATTCTCAAGGGAGAGAGTAGGTCCTCTCAGAGAAGAGAGGTTCAATGGGCTTCTTCCACACTCCAGTTTTATTGGAGATCCCAGAGAAGTTTCCAGAGAGTCCCACCCAGGTCCACCTCTTGATTTTTGACTGACAGCAGGATGACATCAGACTTTCAATTACCCACTGCCATGGCAACTCTAGGTCACCTTGGCCCCTGCTGACCTGCTTTAATTGGATTCTTAACCATAATCTTATTTTATGGTTAGGAGGAACTATCCTCATCTCCCAGAGTTTCAGAATCTGGTCACAGAAGTCTCCCCCTTCTATCTTATCAATGTTATTTTGAGCTTGTATTTATCCTTCAATTAACAGGTAGTTTGCCGAGGTATGTGACATAGCCTGTCCATTTAGGTCATTCAGTGCTGCAGATAAATTGCTTCTTGGATAAGGAAGCATGTGGGGGTCAGCACAGTGGGCCCATTGTATAGAATCATTCCCTTAACTCCATGTTCTTACCATTCATATTTTTCTGTTCCGTAATAATTCTTTCAATCTGATGGGAATTTATTCCATCTTACACCATGAAACACCTGTGCATTCAGCATCATTGGCTACGAAGCAACCCTGAGGTCAGGTCTGACAGATCTCTTTTTACCTCACTGTCAATTTTCTGCACTCCCTATAACTTCCCTAATTGAGTAGGGCAGTGGAAAGCCCTTGTCCCTATGTCTGAGAGTGGAGAAGTAGGGAGAAAGGGAATGGGTAGGGGTAAAGGCAGTCACTGTAATTTTTTTTTTTTTTTTTTTTTTTTTTTTTTTTTTGCCAATGATGAGCTGTCTTGGAGGCAGTCTTTTCAGCCTTGCCATTCAACAATGACTCAGCATAAAAACAGAAGAGAGCTCACTCTGGGCATGAAGAGTCCAAGCCTGCCAGACTAACTGTTATTCTTTCCCAAAACAGTGATCCTCTGGAAGAAATAAGCTTTAAATTCCTATGTGGACAGAGTAAGAAAACATAAGAGTTTATTGCAGATATTAAACCTGAGATCCCTGGAAGAAAGGGAATTTTCCCAAGGTCATATAACATACAAGTGTCACAGTTGAGTCTCCAGCTTTGGGAGGTTAGAAATTTTAGACAAGATTTCTCACTATAAACTGTTCTTCATCAGTGCCACTGCAATAGGAAAGTCTTTGACACTGTGATAATTAATCATGAGAAGTCCTACTCTTCATTACATCACCCTAACCTAGGCAACCCGCTAACCCTAGGACCTCTTTTATCCATGAATCTCTTTCTATCACAGGCAATTAATTTAAGCAATTCATACTAAGTGTTAGAGAACCAGGCCATATAAGTATACTGTAGCCTTGAAGGTGGTAATTCTAACAATGTGCACCTAAGAAGAACGTACAGGGAAATAGGCTGCTTTCCTCACAAGAGGAATGATTAGTTCAATGATTAGTTCCCAGAGTTTTGAAAAGGAAATCCTGGGTCTGACATTGAAGAGCTGAGCAAATTACTCACTGTTATGGTTTGAATATGAAGTATCTCCAAAACTCATGTGTTAGGCATTGCAGAAATATTCAGAGGTGAAATGATTAGATGATGGAGCTGTCAACTCATCAGTGGATTAATACATTGGATAGAATAATAATTTGAGTGGACTACTGGGTGGTAACTGTAAGCAGGTAGTGTGTTTGTGTATGAGGAAGCAGGTCCCTGGAGGCATGCCTTTGGGAATTATGTTTTGTCCCTAGCTCCTTGCTCTCTCTTTCTGTGCTTTCCAGTTACCATGAGTGGAGAAACTTTCTTCTGCCATCCCTTTTTCACCAAGATGTTCTGCCTCATCTCAGGCCCAGGACAATGGAGGTGGCCAACCATGCAATGAGCCCTGAAACCATGAGTCCAAAGCAAACTTTTCCCTTCTCTCAGTTGGTCTCATCAGGTATTTTGGTCACACAATGAAACACTGCCTAACACCCACCCTCTCGTAGTATTGTAATAAGGATAAAATAAGCTCCACAAATAAAGGATTTTAAAAACTGTGTGTGCACCTAGTAAGCAATCAAAGTGAGCTTTTGTTTTTATTGCTATTATCACTCAGTGAGCTACCAGATCTGAACCATGATTTTGAGAGAAAATTCACTGTTTTCTTACCTTTCAGTGTTTATAATATAACAATATTCTCTCTACTCTTTTTCAGGATAAATGAAGGAAAAATGAAAAAGGAAGAAAAAGTTGGAAAATCCTTGAATCTTTAACAAAGAAGTTTTAAAATTAGGAAAAAAAAAACATCCAGGGTGGGCATACTTTGCAGATTAACCTAACAGCAGACCCCTCTGCAAAATTCTTGTTGCTATTTATTTTTTCAAATGACTGTGTTTGTTTTCAGCAATAACTAGAACCATGAGTCAATAACCTCCTTTATGGATGTTAAGAAGTGATCCTTAAATCAGAAGCACAGCTCACAGGAAGGGCATTTGAAGTAATCAAATTGCTTAAATGCTATTGAATACACAGTGGCATATGGAACAATTTAGTATATAGCAGAGAAGGCTAAAAGTGAGTTCTAGTGCTGAACTCACAGAGAATCTTCTATGAGATAGCCAGGTAACCACTCCAGGACTCAATCATTTTTAAAATTTTTTTTAATTTTAATTTGTTATATATGACAACAGAATGCATTATAATTCATATTACACATATAGAGCACATTTTTTCATATCTCTGGTTGTCTCCAAATTAGAGTCACACCATTCATGTCTTCATACATGTACTTAGGGTAATGATGTCCATCTCATTCTACTGTCTTTCCTACCCCCATACCCCCTCACTTCACTTCCTTCTCCTTCTTTCTATCTAGAGTTCATCTAATCCTCCCATGCCACTCCCCAACCCCATTATGAATCAGCATCCTTAAATCAGAGAAAACATTCCACATTTGGTTTTTCGGGATTGGCTAACTTCACTTAGCATTATATTCTCCAACTCCATCCATTTACTTGCAAATGCCATGATTTTATTCTCTTTTAATGCTGAATAGTATTCCATTATGTATATATATCACATTTTCTTTATTCATTCATCTACTGAAGGGCATCTAAATTGGTTCCACATTTAACTATTATAAATTGTGCTGCTATAAACATTGATGTGGCATGGCCCTGTAGTATGCTGTTTGTAAGCCTTTTGGGTATAGACCGAGGGGTGGGATAGGTGGGTCAAATGGTGGTTCCATTCCCAGTTTTCCAGGGAATCTCCATACTGCTTTCCATATTGGCTGCCCCAATTTGCAGTACCACCAGCAATGTATGAGTGTGCCTTTTTCCCAGCCCTCAATCTTCTGCAAAGTGAAATATTGGATTCAAACCTACCTAAAATCTCTTGGATTTTCAACTTTCTAGTTAAAAAAGTCAGAAGTTGTTAGGGTTTAGATAGGTGCCCCCCAAAAGTTCCTGTGTCAATGCAGGAATGTTCAGAGGTGAAATAATCAGATTATGACAGTTGTAACCTAATAAGTGGGTTACTCCATTTATTGAGTTAATAATTTGAAAGGACTATTGTACTGGGTGGTAACTATAGCATGAAGAGTAAGGCTGGAGGAAGTAGGTCTCTGGGGGAATGCCCTTGGGGATTACATCTTGTCCCCCTGGCTTCTCCCTGTTGCTCTTTGCTTCTTGGCTGCCATGAGTTGATCAGCTATCCTCCACCACCACTTTTCCACCATGGTGTTCTGTCTCACCTTGGGCCCAAAGCAATAAAGTTACCTGACTAAGGACTGAGACCTTTGAAACTGCTAGCCCCAAATAAACTTTTCCTCATCCAAGTTGGTCTTATCAGGTATTAGTCACAGTGAAAAGAAAAAGAAACAAACAACAAAAAAAAACCTGACACAGAAGTATTTTCATGTATATGAAGTATTACAGGATAGAGCTTATATTGAGGAGACAAATAATTTGTGGTACATTTTCATATGTTATGAAGTAGATGGTTGGAGGTTAAGGATCAGTTTGGCTCTACTATGTGGTCACTCAATGGCTCCCTTGTGGGTCTTCCAGGCTTCTTGAGGCTTGACAATTGGAACGCTGCTCTTTCTTCTGGTTCTGAGTTCCATACTCCAACACACTTCCTTTGTTTCAGTAGCTATTGATTTCTTCCCTTCCTCATATGAGCTTCATGAACCTTCTTTCTTTCATCCTCCAGTGAAGATGATAATCTGTGTCATGTAGGTAATGTCTCCAAAGGTAAAATTCAACACAAACCATAGTATGGTCAGCCTAATTTCCTTGGAGGCCTACACACCAAAAATCCACCAAATTGTCCCTTTTAAACCAGAAGTATGCACTTGATTTGATATTTATTTAGCACCACAACTAGATAACACATTAAAAATGACACTGGTCTTTCACCATGGTTCTAAACCACCAGCATTTTCTTTAACTAGATCAATAGAGTTTATTTGAGTTCTCAAGAACTATTCTACTCTAGGCCAATAGAATCCTATGGTGGATCCTCTTACTTGACAGTTCAGTTTAATAAACCAGTGTTATTTCTATGACTTTGCCTGGGGGTGGAAAGTGATGGTCAACTTGTTTGATCAGAGAACCATTCAAGTGTCCTACAAAAGAACAGCCATTGTAAGTGCCTTCACTCCTCAAAAGTCCGCTCACGTGTCTTTGTCATTGCCATGCAGTTTAATCCATCTCGATTCGGCACTAGGCTATTTGAGTCAATCTCCAATTCTGCTCTCGCTATATAATGGGGAGTGTGCATACGGGAGCTGTTTTATATCCCTCTTGCTTTGCAGCATTTCTTCCCTTCACTTTGAAAGAGGTTAATGTGCATCTTCCCACCTTTTGGTCTTAAGAAGCACAAGGCTTCTGGATTTTTATGAGCTCCAGCTGGAGTTGTCGGAGCTGTCCACTGCAACATCAGTGTGATTTGTGTAGCATTAATAGCCCTTTTGTTCCACGAACTTCAATTCCCTTCAAAATAGAAGAGTATTGAACTCACCATTTCATATGGAGAATGAAGGAAAATGTACATCTGGATGTGAGCTTATGTGCTATGGTTATTGATACTGACTTCAAGATCATACTCCCCCTGGTCCTCAAGCCCTGCAGAGCTCAGGGCATCAATTTGAGAATGTCAGATGTGTTGCAGGTCAGACTGGAAAGCACTAAGTCACAATGCTGCTCTTAACAGTAGGACTTCATTGGTGGCTGCTATATCAAGGAACTTTCCCATTAACCAGCATGAAGCAAAACACTGTGGACGTATTATTAAGGTCTCAAGAGTGAATAAGTTTTCAAGCAACAAAGCAGCTTCTGATGTCAATATCTTATTAAAAACAAAAAAGCAAAAGTAGTCTGAGTCAATATTTTAAAAGAAGTTTTATTTTCTCCTGCTGCCTTTCAAACCAATGACAACAGAAAGAGAATGATGTCTTTGGGGAAAAAAATATAGCCATTTTGTTCCAAAGATGCTGCTAGAAGAACTTTTAAAAAAAGACTTTATCTCCTTAAGTTAGTACAAACACACACACACTCACACACACACACACACACACACACACACACAGAAACAAATTATTACACTGTGCTGGGTAGCTTTTGGGGGAATATAAAGAACTAAGTTATCATTCTTGCTATGAAGCATCTTGGAAAAGGAAGAGTAATAATCTGAGATAGGGTGGTGCATATCAAATAGTATTTAACAAACAACAAGTGGAGAATTCTAATCAAAACTAAAGTACCCTAAAGGAAATACAGACCTATGTATTTGGAAAGTTTAGATTGAATCAGATATTAAGAGATCTTGAATAAATTCTATTTTTCTATCAATATCCAACTCAAATGTAATCTCTTTTATAGTCACTTGAGAAATCTACTTTTTTTCATAAAGACTTCTATAAAACCCAAATATTGCTGCATAGTACTCCAGAGCCCACTTCATACATTGGACTGAAGTGGGTTATGAACCCCCAATTTTACCCCAAATGCAGCTTGCAGAGTCACATCGGTTACACCTCCACATTTTTACATAATGTCCTATTGGTAATTGTTGTATTCTGCTACCTTTCCTATCCCCTACTATCCCCCCTCCCCTCCCCTCCCAGCTTCTCTCTCTACCCCATCTACTGTAATTCATTTCTCTCCTTGTTTATTTTCCCATTCCCTCACAACCTCTTGTATGTAATTTTGTATAGCAATGAGGGTCTCCCTTCATTTCCATGCAATTTCCCTTTTCTCACCCTTTCCCTCCCATCTCATGTCTCTGTTTAATGTTAATCTTTTCTTCCTACTCTTCCTCCCTGCTCTGTTCATAGTTGACCAATAAAAAAAAAAAAGAATAAAAAAAAAACCCAAATATTTCTTTCAGTGACATTTCCTTCAGTCCTGATAACCTAAGTATTAAATTGTGGTCTGCACTACAGTACATTTTCATTAATTCAAAAATGAAACTGTTAATTGCACTCCCTCTCATTCATACCCCTGGTTAATGGCAACCAGGTTTTCTATTTCTTGTTTGTATACGTGTGCCTTCACTGGTAATGACAGCTGAATGGAATCATTCAATGCATAGTCTTGTGTGTCTGGTTTTTTTTTTTTCCCTAGGCGTAATGATTCTGAGATTCATCTACCTTCTAGCATGTGTCTGTATGCACACCTTTTAATTGATGAGTAATATACTTTTGTTTGGATTTTGTTTATGCATTCACCAGTTGGATGGATTCTTAAAACATTTCCCTTTTTTGGCTATTATGAACAGTGCTGCTATGAATTTCCTGTATGGACATGATTTCATTTCTCTTGGATAAATACCTAAGAGTGGAATTTCTAGAACATCAGATAAATTTATGTTTACTCTTATTTTTATTTTTATTTAGGGAGATACCAAGGACTGAACTCAGGGGCACTCAGCCACTGAGCCACATTCCCCAGTCCTATTTCATATTTATTTAGAGACAGGGTCTCACTGAGTTGCATAGCACCTTGCATTTTCTGAGGCTGGCTTTGTACTTGAGAACCTCCTGCCTCAGCCTCCAAAGCCACTAGGATTTCAGGCATGCATCACTGCACCCTGTTATGTTTATGTTTTTAAGAAATGGCCAATCTGCTATCCAAAGTGTGCACATGATCATAAATTTTCTCCAGTAATGTGTGAAGGTTCTTGATAGATGTTTAAGCTCCTTATGGGAAATCATTTTTTTAAATAATTTCATATCTTGTGAAAAATCTATTCATCAAAAAGCACTCCAAGAGCACACACAATGTTTTTCAATTTACATAAGTCAAAGATGAGGCAAATAAACAGTAAACCAAAGTCCTCAGAATGATTTGTCTCAATAGGGTAGGAAAATGCCAGAAGGAAAAGTAAGAAATACAGGATTGAAGTGGAAACTCCACAAAGTAAATAACTACACAAGGATCTCAAATAGTTTCTTATGAATGAGACTTTAAAGTTGTCAGTGACTAGGGTATCAGGCTACACCTAAAAATTCATTTTATAACTTGATAATTGTACCACATGTATGTAATGTCACAGATTTTTTTTTCATTCTAGAGAAAAAGTCAATCTGAGTTAGTGAAAGACCACAATTGTAGAATTTTTTTTTAAAAGCCCAAAATAGTTAACTTTAAATGCATGCAGTCTTACCTACTGAATACCCTCAGACCACTAAGTGCAATGTTAAATGCCATTCATGCCAAGGTCTCAGCTTTCTGACCTCCTGCACTTTCTTCTGCTCCAGATTCTTGCATGCCCTCAAGTCTTTGATCTTTTATGTGACTCTTTATGTGTTATCTCTTATTGTCCCCCTTTTAGTTATGAATTTATCTCAGATTTCAAGTCGCCATTCAAATGCCACACTACCTAGATTTGTTCCTACTTTGCAGAACTTAATACTTTTTTATACATGAATTTATGTAATACAAAAAAAAATTACATTAAATGTTTCATTTAATTTTGCAAAGTAGCAGCTAATATTAATTTCACTTTATACATGACAAAGCTTGGGTTTAGAGAATCTATGTGAGCTGCTATATATAACCCAAATAAGTGATACTGTCATAGGGGTTTAAGTACCTAAGAGGTAAGGATTGCATTTTATTCATTTCTGTTTTCCAGAAGTACCTGGCACTGGCTTCAAATATAGTAGAGATTCAATAAAAATGTGCCAAGTGGATTGCACTGTATGATCAATACATTGCCAACTAGCCCTCCCAGGTGACAATTGTTCTGAACACACTCGATTGCTACTATGGAGTTGATACCAGCACTCAAAACCAATGAGCTTTTCCCCCTTAATTAATATTGTAATTAACTTGAAAATTTTTCTTTCAAAAACAGATTAGGGAATATCAATTGAGTCCTGCTCAAAATCGCCATTATTTCAAAAGTGAAGAGGTTGACATTTCTGAAATTAACAACACAGAAACATTGCTACCATGACAGAGACACTTGGTCCCCTGTTAATTTCAAAAATAAGGAGAATGTCAGTGAAGTGATCTATTGTACACACCTAGCAGCAAGCCAGTCCTGTGACTCTGTGGCCTCCACTGTGTCTGATCTGGACACTTCCTATTTGAGGTTGTGTGGAAGGTTAGGACTCTTTGAGGACTTCTTCCAGCTCTTTTGTCATTTCTATGGCCTTGGGCAAGGCATTTAGATGTCTCTATTCCTATGATTATAAAATAAGGATAATGCAGCTATATTAAAAGTACTTTAAATCACTGTGAGTCACTCTAATTAAAGATGCTATTTAAAATGCCAGGTGCCATTCCACAAATAATTGAAAAAAAGTAACCAGAGGAGACCCATACTCCATTATCTCCAGCCTCGTTTGTTGCCAGTCTTTTTGGGCTCTCAGCCTCAGGCAGGGCACGTAGCCAGGTGGAAGGATGAAGCTAAGCAGAAGATGATTAACCTTGGATCAAACCTCCTGAGCACAAGACAATAATTGAAACATTCCTTTGCAATCTCCCACACACACACTATTTCCTAGGACATATGATTACTTCCAGATCATTTTTTTTACCTTTTCCTTTTTAATTGGGGAAATGTAATTGAATCATGTTGAACCATGTATAGTCAATTGGAGATTTAGCAATGGCCTGGAAATTGTGTCTATGAACACAGGGGAGAGTGTACCGTCCACTGATGAGAACAACTGGCCAGTTATTAGATTATTTCAAGTGTTGCTAGGATACACATAAGGAATGATCCACTAATATAGTTCAGTTGGGAGCAAAAAAAAAAAAAACTGTCCCTGGTACAAAAGTCAGGAGAGAATGAATAGGTCAGTTTACTTCTGCACTCTGCTGTAACAAAACAAACTCGATGCTAATCCATAAGAGCTATTATTTTGAATGGTTAAAATAGATTTTAGGTAAGTTCACACATATATTCAATTAGCACAGCTAACATGGAAAAACTATGTCTATTGCTTTGACTAATGATATGAAGAAGAATACTTCTCCATATCATTAATCAAAACAATAGACAGCTAAAAAATAGGTGGCCTAGAAGGCTCTCATTTAGAAGCCTGTGAAAATATGAAAATAGAATAAATTGGAGGTGTATAGATTTGATGCATAATTTCAGAAAATTCAAAATACTTAAGTCTAATGTGCAATCAGTAGACAGAGTACATGATACATGTGGATATTCAACTACTATAACTGGGGAAAACAATGTACTTACCATTACTGGACTAATAAATTAGATCAAGAACATTTTAAAAAGAAATAAAAAAGTCTCTTCTGTTATATTTATGCAGAGGAAAATGGAACTACACACATCTACATTTTACTATCTAAATATCAGGTTGATTCAAATTCATGTCCTTCCCCAACCATCTGGGACAGTGGTGTCCCAAATACCCTCCATGTCACCAACCAGTTTTATGTGCAGGGCTCCTTTTCTACAATGGCTGCAGTCCTTCCCTCTCCACAGATTGAAATGACGTTCATTCTCTAGACTCCTTATTTCAGCTCACATCTTCCATGACTGCTCCTCACAAGTATTCTCCCTCTTCTCTGACCTTATCTAGCCCTTTTTCTTTCTCATCATGTAAATAGCTTCTCTGATCATCCTTTCCTTAAGTTTGTGCACCTGAGGGCCTCAGGTGCATTGCATCAACCGGGACCACATCTACTTCTCAGAATTCTTCACAAGTCATTAACAGTGCTGTGCCTCTGGCAGAAATTTTAAAATGATGGTGTGAAGGAAGAAACGATAAGATAGAGAGGAGAGAGGTGTAAGAAGGACAGGAGGGAAGAAGGTAGTAGGAAAAACCACCAGGTCAACACAGTCCCAGGTTGTGATGAATTTCATAGCCTCAGCAATAAGAAAATACTTTTCCTTTTCTTTTTTGTTTTCTTTTTTTTTCCTTCTTTTTTGTCCTGAGAATTGAACCCAGGAATTATTTACCACTGTGCTACATCTCCAGCCTTTTTTATTTTTGAGACAGGGTCTCACTAATTTGCTTAAACACATTGCTAAGTTGCTAAACCTGGCCTTGAACTTGTGATCCTCCTGCCTCAGCCTCCCCAGTCACTGGAATTACAGGCATGTGCCACCATGTTTCCAGCAGTAAAATACAAAATACTTTTCTAATAGGATATGATTTGTTTCTAGGCAATTACAACAACATTGAGGAATTATCTAATGAGGGTATCTAATGAGGGTAATCAATATAGATCATGTTACATAAGCCATGCTCCCTTTTAAATATCATGTGGTGGGGTTAGTATACCCTAGAGCAACCTGAGGTCCATGTGAGACAGGTGTGTTTGTGTGTGATGTGTTGGGGAAGGTGTTAGGGAGGGATGACATGGACACCTTGCCATCATATCTAAGCCTGCTGTTACTCAACAGCAAGGAGAGGATTCACAAATGCAGTTTGTGGTCAAGAAAATAGATGAAGCACCTGTGTTTTTAGACTAAGGAAAGTGTTTCCAAAGGCCATGAGTTTGAGAGCAGCTATTTTAACAGGTGACAGGAAGTGAGGTGCTGGGAAATGAAAGGGAGGAAGGAAAGAGCCATATTTTGAATGACCTTCATTGAAACTAGGAAATGTTCATTGTATCTGTGGATGAAAAAGACAGTAGAATTTCAAACAGGGATACAATGTGATCCACTCTGACTCTAGGGCCATCCCTCAGGTTGTAAGGGACAGGGAGGCTAGACTGATAAAAATAATGGCAGGGGGATGGATAAGAAGGAGAGAGTACCCAGGGCCACTGGACATCAGTGACAGCAGATCACAGAGACGTGTCTAAGGTAGGCCCAAGAGGATCTAGTGACTGAGGAGATGTTGAAAGTGATGGAGAGACAGGAGCCAGGGATGGATGTGCTGTATCACTCCAGGCTGAACCACCTGGTCTCTAGTACACATCTGAAGCAGCCTGTCCTGGAGGAAAAGCCAATAGTAAAAACAGCTCTTTTGAGTGGTTTTCCTAATGAAAAGTGAGATTTCCCCAGATGATGCGCTTGTATCACAAAGGCTGAAAGAGGGGATCACTCTAGAAGAGGTGAAGAAGGGAGACTCTGACAGAAGAGAAGAAGACAGAATTGAGATATGCCGATGAGTTGACCCTGTGAGAGAAGATCTTTGTACCTTTCTCTGGGAATACTGAAATTATTTTTCTATGTTACAATTCTCTCTGGCTATTCCTAATTTAGTAAAATCCAGCTCAGTGAGTCAGTGGGGAACTGGGACTAAGGTACAGGGACTTTTTTTTTCTTTTTTTAACTGAGGAGAGAACGAGGTGAGGTTCTTAAATTGATAGCATAGGCACAATCCAGATAGACACTGGGAATGCATAATATGTACTGGATTCTTAGGTTTGAAATTATCCACTGCTAATTAAAAAAAAATTGTGGAATGTTCCAGAGAACAACCTGTGGACCAAATCTGTCCTTCAGCCTGTCTTTGTAAAGGAAGTTACATTGGAGCTCTGGCATGTCCAGTGGTTTTTATTTTTGTGTATTCTCTGGCTGTTTTCACATTGCAACCACAGAGGTGAGTAGTTGTGACAGAGAACATATGGCCCCAAAAGTCCAAAATATGTACAATCTGGCCTTTAACAGGAAAGGTTTGCTGAAGAAGAGGCAGGGGCACTTAACTAGTACTCAGAAATCCCTGTTCTGGTGTTAGGTCTACATGTACTGTGTCTTTGGAGAAGTCACTTAACAGTTTTAAAAGTCTAGGTTTTCTAATCTGTCGAATGATACTAATGGTTAATTCACCTGCATGAAAAAAAAATGTGTGCAACTCATGTGAGGATATTTGGAAAACCAGAAAGGTCGACACAAATGTACACAAATGCTTCTGTTTAGCCATACAAGAGTGTGTTATGTTAGAAATCATGCCTCCAATGTTTTTGAGGTGAATCAGATGTTCATGTGATCATGTAGAACACTATAATTCAGGAGGTGTTTGTGTGTAGCTACTTGTAACTTGGAATTCATTTCTTTGGAGTATAGAGAAGTCTTGCTGCATCTCACCTGTGCTCATAACGGGTCTTGGTGTGAACCCCTTCTCTCTTCCAGCACTACTCTACCTTCATTTGTCTAGAAAAACTCTTGATCTGCTTTAGAAATCAATGCAGGTATCACTCCAGGGGAAGCCATCCCTGATGCCCTGCCATAGGCCACTCACTCCCCATTCCTTACTGTAGATATCCTAGTTAGTACACTTTCCACATTCTATTATAATTAATAGTACCTGGTTTTGTTGCGTCTAAGCTGAACTGCTGGAGAACAAGGATTGGGTCTCCACCAAACAGCTTCCATTTGCTAAGAAACCACTGTTGCCAGGTAATTTTCCTCTTTAATTCTTAGAGTTACACAAAGAGAAGCGGACGGCTAGCCTTATTTTTATAAATGAGAAAACTGCAGACTGGAGAAGAGAAGTTTCCTGTGCAGATGGAAATCACAAATGATTGGCAAAGATGCATCCAAATTTGTAAGACCTCCAAAACTCCATTATTAATCTCTGTGTTATTGTTCGTTTTCTGAAAATTTATTATCTCACTCTGTTATGACATTTCTTAGGGAAGCAAGATTCTTTAAAACATAAAAATATTTACTAATAAGCCAAATTCATACATAATTAGCTCCATCTACCTTCCTACGTTTCTTAAACCCAATTTCTATCTATCCATCCATCTTTTCAGGTCCATTATTCTGGCAGTTATCTCTTATTTACTTGTACTGCATTTACATATGAATATTAAATGCAAAATGGTTGCAAAGTGAACTCACAAATTTGGCAGAATATTCAAGTTTTTATGATTTGTTGAGGACAAGCAACCTGACCCAAGAAGAACCAAGTTATTGTCATAGAATTTTGGAATGAAAAAAAAAAAGCATCCTTTTGATTGCCCAGACTAAAGCAGGCACATCTAGAAAGAATCTGTGCCCAGATATGCTGTGCCATGTGGATCAGAGAGAATATCTGCAGGCAGACAGATTAAGCACAATGGCACAGGAACAAAAGAAAGGAGAGACCGTCCTTGTTCCCAACATCCAGCACATTTCTATCCTTGAGTCTTCCCAATAAACTATAAATAAATTATCTTTTGGCTTCCTATTATAGAGTTCTTTGGATTTCCTTTTGTTTTAAGTTTTTAAAAAATTGGCACATTGTAATTATACATAAGAGTGGGATTCATTGTTACATATTCATACATGCACATAACATAATTTGGTCAATTTCCCAGTATCTTTTCTTTTCCTCCTCTCTTTCCTCCCTCTAGTTCCCTTCCTCTACTGATCTCTTCTATTTTCACTAGATTTTCACCCTCCACTTTTTCCTTTTCTCTCTCCATCTTCCACATGTGAGAAAAAATATACAACCCTTGACTTTCTGAGTCGGGTTTATATCACTTAATATAATGCTCTCAAGTCCATCCATTTTCCTGCAAATGACATAATCTCATTCTTCTTTGTGACCAAATAAAACTCTATTTATATATATATATATATATATATATATATATAGATAGATAGATAGATAGATAGATAGATAGATAGATATCACATTTTCTTTATCCTTTCATCTGTTGAGGGATACCTAGGTTGGTTCCATAATTTGGCTGTTGTAAATTATGCTGCTATAAAGATGGGTGTGCCTGTGAGTTCCTTGGATTTCTAGTGCAACTAAAACAGTATGTACTAAAGGAGAGATGCTTCTCCAACCTTTCTGATTCTCCTCTAACCATCCCCTGCACAGAAACTCACACGGATATCTACCTGAGGCTCCACTCCCAGAATCCCATGCCGGAATCTCTTCCATGGACCACAGTATACAGGGTTTAATATTCTTACAAAGGTTTTGATACATTTATGATGGCATAAGAATTCATTTGTAGGAACAAAATTAAAATACAGTGAAAGACCATTAAAGGATGAAGACACAATCACAGAAAATATTTTGCCCACTCTGTTGCCGTCATTTCATGGAGAACAAAATTAAGCCACAGGGAAGTAAAAGTTACTGGTCCAAACTCAGAGCTTATAATTGACAATCTTACAATGTTTTTTTATCCATCTTTAAATTTCACAAGTCTATTTTAAAGCACTTGCTTTTCAGATTAAAACAAAACATGTCATCTAAAAATAATTCATAGGACACTAAAAAATGTTGTAAACAGATTGGAGATCAGCTTTCTGCTACATGACTTTTCAATAAATATATCTTTAATATTCTAATTTTTGCAAACATTTAAAATGAAAACTCTGCAGATATCTTATTTTGCTTAATTGTTTAGTTTTTAAATATCCTTTTTAAAGCTATACTCTTTTTACTCCTGGCACTCATTATACTCCTCCCATTTATTTAACTTCAGAGTAAGAAGTACTGGTTCTATTTTAATTATCATGCCAGGCCTTTTCTGCAATTGTTATACACATTTAGGGAAATATTTTATGGTCAATATGCCCCAAACCAAGCAATAAAAAATGTCAAAAAGCTTGGTACTATGGCCCATGCCTGTAATCCCAAAGGCCTTAGGAGGCTGACGTGGGAATGTCAAATTTGAGACCAGCAGAGACAATGTAAGTAACTGGTTCAAAAATACAAAATAAAAAGGTCTCCAGATGTGGCTCTGTAAAAGAGTCACCCTAGATTCAATCTATAATAACAGGAAAAAAAAATAGTGCCATAGGAATTCAAAGAAGAAAGAGATTCATTTTGGATTGGAATGGTCAGAGATAATCTTTCAAAGACAACACAAATAAATAAACAACAACAAAAACCTGGAATTTAGAATTTAGAATTTTTTAAAAATGAGCTAAACAGGAAATAATTGTGAGGGCCTTTTAGATGTCACTGTTGGTCTCATTGCATCTTGAAGTCTTGGCTTCCTCATACCTCGAGGGATTGGTAAGGACTAAGTAGCTTTGAGTACCTCTGGTCTGTAGTGAATGTTAGGTTGTCCAGAACTTGGATCATGGTAAGTATCAGAATGGAAGAAGACATCAAGTTACCCAACCCTCCGCTGGCCTCAGTAGTTGGTGTCCTCTGGGTGGCATTGAGGTCAGCTGGCTTAATCATAGTGTCTACTCCTTAACCACAGGGACTAGTCTTCAAGGGTTGACACATGACCCAATCAAGACCAAGTTAGAGGAGTTTTTGAACTAAAGTCTGAAGAAAGAGTCTCTTTCCTTTCTGGTGACCAGTAGTCAAGGTTTCCTCAGATCTGAGATGTTTCTCAGGGTAGAGAATGTTCAGCACTAAAACTGGAAAGGTCTCAGGCATACTGGGAATTGTTGATCACCACCTGGATATATATCAAATAGTCTATAAATGAAGCCTGTCTTCAGTAGGAAAAATGGAGACATTATAAAGAGAGAGGCAGAGTTGGGATGCCGCAGTCCGGCTGCAGCAAAATAACCGGGGGGTGACAAACAACTTGTGTACATTGATACAGCAGGAGTGGGAGCCATTTATTGTAGGGCAGGAGTGGTATATATACATTCCACACAGCTTATCTTAATTAGCATAAACTAGCAGTCAACCAATAAGGAATCTCCACACTTAATGGCTCGCTGGCGTTACTTCACAAACCACTCCCCCTGGCAAAATGCCAGGCGCCATCCAGACTTGTTTACAGACCTCAACATTGGGAGAAGAGAGCTGCTGGGTTCCCATCTTCCACCTGAATCATCCTCAAAGCCAGGCACTCTATTGACTCATGCTTGATTACATGATGTAATAAGCTGCCCTTTGTGCCTGGATAATTATATTGGCATTTCTACTATGAGTGGCCAGAGATATCCTGGTTTATACACAGCCCATAGAAAAATGTTGAATAAATAAAAAAGTCATTTAAATCGAAATTGTGGTACTTATGAGAGTTTACTTAGAATCTTCATTTCCTTTGGTTTATAGTTTGTTAAGATGAACTGAGAACATAAAAAGAAATGATCACGTACTTGTGATGATGTAGCCAGAGATGTATCAAGTTCGAGATCCACTTATACTTCTGTGTGCTTCAGAGATGCTGCCAGAAGACTGAGTAGGATCCTTGAGTCTCTCACTACATGTCCCTCCTCCCCAGTTGGAATGATATACTTTCTCCTGCTAGTCCCAAGGCTGCCTTCAAGGTCCGAGGAAGCTCAAGAGCAAAAATACCACATAAGATCTAGTCAATTGTCTGGGTCTAGAACTCTGCTAATGGCCCTTCTTTTACTACTTGCATCAAAGGACTCTCCTGGTCATAGCTATTCCTTAGATTTCTGGTCAATGACCTATGTTGCAGCTAGAGAACTGCTTATAGATGACCAAGTATTTTTTTTTCTCAAAATTATGAACATCCTATATGGTATAAAGCACCATGCTAGATATTATACATGAAATTAATTCTCTTAAAAAGTCAATGACTCGTTAGGCAAAAAAGAACTTTATAAATAACATGTATGCAGAAATAGGTCTGTCAAAAAGCAGTGAATGGTTTATTTTTCAAGTGATTTGACAGTTGGCAGTTGCTGCTGAGGTATAAAATCGAAATATTTTATTAAAAATTTGTTTTAATTCAATCAGGTATTCATTTAATAAAACTAACAATACATTATTATGTAGGTGTTGCCAGTTTTCCCCTCACTGACAACTAAAAGAAGGTTCTGTGTTTGCATTTGCAGTTTTTCTTCTCCTTCCTCTTCTCCCTCATTCTCTCCTTTTTCATCTTCTCTTTCTCTCTTCTGTTCTTTTTTCAACCTTTCCCCTCCTCCAAGTATGTGGAAAGATACATTCGATGAGGAATGAAGAACACCCAATTTGAGGAATTTGGGAAGGTACAGGAGTTGCCATCTTTTTATATCCTAATTGAGCCTTCTTTCCCCTACTGTATATCAAGTTCAGAGGTGCTACCAGAAGAGTGAGTAGGATCTTCGAGTCTCTCACTACATGTCCCTCCTCCCCATAGTTGCACGAGGGCCGTAAAAGCAATTATTATTTGCAAAGGGTAGAAAAATAACAATTTTAAATGACTGAAAATAAAAGAAACATTTTCAAAAATAATTACTATCATTTTTTTTTAATTTGGAAGGAAGAAAGAGATAAATATTTGTGAATCAATAGAAGCCTTGGCCCACAGTCTCTAAGCCTTATTTATCTGGGAGTTGTTTATCTCCCTGAGTTCTCTCTCAGAGGAAAGAATAATAATTATTGCTTAATTATAGCAGAAGTGAATTTTCTCTCCCCGTTCTAAAGAAAGATGACTCATAGCTCTTTATTTCCAAAGAAATAACTTTGGAAGGAAAATACTTTTTAAAAGCTGAAATGTGAAAGGGGCCCAAGACTTGCACTAGGGACTTTTCAGTGACCACCAGAGGCACTGTGACTTGACATTACTCCCTAATCGATAATGTTCACATCTAAAAGAAATGAGATGTAGTCAAGAGATGTGTCTTTCCTTTAAGGACATCCCTCTGCTACTCCTGACTGCAGGTAACCAGAAGAAACCCCTCAGGGAAAACAACTTTTCCATTATGATCCTTCCAGCTGAGCAATCCCATTACTGCTTTGTAACTATTCTTAGAGCAATAGAGGGGCAGCAAAGCATATCCAAATCCACAGTAAATCTCTGTGTTGTTCTATCGAATGATTTAATTTCTGTTCACTCCTCTAGGAACTTGGAGCCCAACCCCATAAACTACATACTCACAATCTCCAACCCCAGCAGGGTCCCTCTGCCCCAATTGGTCTTCAAGTCTCTGTGGTGTGTCCTCAAACCTCATCAGGAAGGTTTAAATTTCAGCCAATCCCACTTTAGCTCTAAGTCTCCAGTCTCTGTATGAGGAAATTCTGGTGACGTGACCTTCCTTCATTTCTAGGGAAGTGGGACAAAGACTAAAATAAAGACAGATTAGGCAGAAAACCATAATGTAGATGTACTATTTCCTGACCCTGATTTGCAGGAAATGTTGTTGTTGGTCTATTTTATTAAACTGAACATTACTATATCCTCTTCTCATTTGAAATGTAGACTCATGAGTCTGGTGAAGTCCTTCCCCAATCTGTCCAGCTGTCAGGTTTCCTGGAAGAGGTAGAAAGAAACACGCAGATTGATAAGAATGCCCGTGGGCAGTTTCAGACCTGATGCAGCAGAACTCGACTTTGAATATGAAGTCCAGAGGGCCATAAGACTATTCTTTCCTTTTGTGATCCATGTAGGAGACTGGTAAGGCTTTCCTATTGTGTATGAAGGTGATTATGTCCTTCCTAATGAAGGGCACATTTGGTTATTTTATAGTGCCAGGAAGACCAAAGAATCAACATGCCCACCCACACAGTACCTGAGTCTACCCTTAGTATGCTAGGGACAGTTTCACAATATTAGAAAATACCATAGCGAAAGTAAATGACTTTCCAATTTTTGAAAGTAAGATAAATATAAATACTACTAACAAAGGTAGCAAATCCTGTCATTAACTAGGATTAGTCTGAGTTAATTTCAACAAAGAGAAATAGGCACCTGTTAAAGATGAAAGGAAGTAGTTATAGAAATTCAGCAGCTAAACACCATTTGTCTGGCTGTTGATTGCACCAAGGACCTGGCCACTAAAGACAGGCACCCTCTCCCCCCAAAATCAACAAAGCATACATCTCGCCTATGTATGACCCACATCTATAGCAAGACTTCATATAATAATCAAAGTCCTTCGTAGCTGAGGATTTTTGTCTACAAAGAAAAACAGTTTATAATACTGATCTTGTGATCTGTGGCAGGTCTAATTTTAACAGCATTTCCTGAAGAGAATGGAAAAAAAAAAAAAAGCTATTTCATTTTCTTCCTTGACCTATTTTAGCATATTCTGTCCCACTTAATAATTTCCTTCCTTTGCATTCTCTTGCCTGCATGTTATTCAAAGAGATGCTGAGCTGAAAAGAAAAAAAAATAAAAAAATAAGCCAGATTTGTCTTCCAGCTTCCTCCCTGAAGGATGGTGCAGAAAACTGACCACTTTCATCGATCATGCCCCCCACTGTGCACAGACCCCCCCCCCCCCACACACACACCCCACCTGCACAGGGCACTGATATTACAGAAAAGCTCCTGAGATTCAGGAAGACACAAAAAGGAATTTCAAGTTACCCAACCCCCACCAATGTTTTTAGAACTGTCAAATTCTGTAATCACCAAGATCCCAATTGTCTCAAAGCATTCATGGGAACACTGTAGGTATGTTTAGCCCTGTCCCTTCCACATGCTCACAGAAGACAGGCTGGGCTGGCCTTGTTATTCTTCTCAAGGAAGCTCAGGTCAAGTAGTTGGCCTTGGTTACAGAAAGTCAGTTCATGGGGAACCGAGTCTATAACCAAGTAACCAGGTTCTATGATTTCTGTAGCAGGGCTCTTTTCTCTTTATGCTATTTATCTCCTGTTTTGGAAACCCCTCCTCCTTCCTCTCAGTCCTGCTTCCTGTTACTTTAGACCTGGAAGAAAGAATAGTTAAGAAATATGATAAACCAATCTACTCAAATATGATAAAGTCAGTGATTTCTAATACATCTTCCAAAGAGAACAAGATGCCCTTTACTACTCATTGATTTATTGTCCTATGGCTCAGTAAAGAGTGGATTATAATCCAGCAGCATCAGTATCTTCTGGGAACCTGTTAGACCTACCCAGAATGACTGAATCAGAGTCTACATTTTAACATGACCCCCAAGTGATCTATATTCACATTACAGTTGGAGAAGCCTTGACCAAGCTACTCATGAAAACTCTTTCCCTGTTGCTCCTGACTACCTCAATGGAAAAGCTACTAACCAGAGTGTTCCAAGAAACCATTTAGTAAGTCAAGCTGATTGTTCCCACCGGGGGATCAGAATGAGCGGAGTCTGAGGCTTATCATTGCAACTCATGAAGGTTGCTTAACTTCTAAAGTGGGAATGCTGGGGAAAAGAAACCACTTCAGAACCCAGGACATATCCCTCAGATGCCACCCTACTAGGTGTGAGTGTGAGGCCTACCTTGGACAAGGAAGTGCATTTCTTAAGACTCTAAAAACAAACCCCCTCACTTGGCTAAACAGGAAATCACTGTCCAACTAATAAATACATCATAGCCACTACCTTTCCATGGGTTGCTCATTCTATAGTCCTGAGATTTTCCCCTGCTGCTGAATTCTCTCTTGCAGTTATGATGTATTTAATGTTACAGAGAGAAAGATAAATGAAAGTAAAATAGTTACACTGTGATAAGCTCAAATAGAATGAAATCAAGACCTATGTATTTAGAGGAAAAAAGCAATAAATGTGGAGCTCTTAGGAATTACATGAGATAAAGGATCTCAATATAGATTACCATTTCCTTAGTGTTTATCAAAACCGTGAAGACTGTTCCTTAGAACTCCAAAAGAACAGCTCCCATCTCATAAGAGCCATCATCACCTATAATACTCAATGATCACTGCCAGAACAAACACTGCCGCATTCATCCTGTTGATTTTATTACTGTTTTGGGTGATTTCAGGG
Source organism: Spermophilus citellus (assembly GCF_964194105.1). Taxonomy (NCBI): domain Eukaryota; kingdom Metazoa; phylum Chordata; class Mammalia; order Rodentia; family Sciuridae; genus Spermophilus; species Spermophilus citellus. The sequence continues at coordinate 100,116,598 of NC_138198.1, read as the reverse complement.
CATATTTTTTTTCTTGTCATGTATATGCTCTGATAGATGCTATACATATAAAATATTAAAACAACACTTGATGTATTAAATTAATTATGCTCATTCTATTTTGTTTATTGATTTTTCAACAATGACTTTCTTCTCATCCGATTATTATAAGTAGAATCTACCTCTGATATTCCAAGCATTCGTGTATCATCTGTGATACATCCCTAATGGAAACTATAGTGTGGAGCGGAGATTTTTCAGGAATCTACTTGAAATATAAGCCTCAAAAAACAATGAAAGTGATTTATAGTAGAGGGGATGGAGAGAGAGTAGGGGAGGGGAGGGGAGGGGAGGGGTGAGGGGACAGTGGAGAATGGGATAGACAGCAGAATACATCAGTCACTAGAAAGGCAATTTGTAAATCAATGGAAATGTAACTGATGTGACACAGCAATCTGTATACGGGGTAAAAATGGGAGTTCATAACCCACTTGAATCAATCTGTGAAATATGGTATAATAAGAACTATGTAATGTTTTGAACAACCAACAATAAAATAATTAAAAAAAAAAAAGAAAAATGAATAAACTGTGGTATTCACAAAAAAAAAAAAAAAAAAAACAATGAAAGTAAGATTCCCCTCTGCCTAAGGCAATGTAGGTTATTCAAGATCTCCTGGTTTGGAAACTCCAGGATATCTTCAATGTCCTTCCTTTCTCATCCCTGAAATCCTATTTGTCACTCTTATCCTGTTCACTCTTCTTCCTTATGCCCTCCTTTCCCAATTTTGCCTCCTGACTAAGGGTAGATTGTTCAGGGACAGACTCTAAGTTGAGATTTGCGTTGAGGACGTCTACTGAGAAATGCTCTCAGGAACAACATCTTTGAAAAAGTGAGGAGAACAGGATTGGGCAGAAAGCTGCTGAACCACGGTGCACTTTCAAAATAGGCTTCAAAACCCCATGGGGAGCCCTCAAGTTGGAATATCACAATATAGATGTGCTAAGCTGAGGAAAGTGGGCTTTTACTCTGTCTTGTCTAATCATTGAATGCAGACCACCAGAGTAGGAAGAACTCTAGGCAAAGCACTTCCTTTAATAGAGAGCAGTTTCCAGAAAGAGACCCATCTGTGAGTTAGCAAGTGTCAATGGTGACAGGAACCAGGGGAATTAGTGTGTAGGGTATGAAAGGAAATATGGAGGCCCACCAGAGCGTCCACTATACTTGCAAACTTTCAAATCATTCCTGTTAACAGAAATATTTTATAATGAGCTATAGAAATCTTAAAGAAAAAAATAACCCAGTTTTAATCTTTAAATTACACTGTTTTGGTTTTTTTTTTTCCCACCACCATCTGGGGAGCTAAAGTTCTTGCCCCACTCTGCAGGCACCAGTTAAGACATTTCAAGAAAATAGCAAAGCAAATAAAATGGCACAAAGTAGAATCTTTACCTTAAGGATCTGTAGCTGAGTAGCAGATGTATGTTCTGCAGGAGCATTCCCCTGGTCAAATGTCACCAAAACAATTTCCCAGCCAACTTGCTCTCATTAGTTTTCTGAGCTCTTGATTACAAATTTATAAGAGGCCTGCCCCCAGACAGTCAGAGAACACCTTCACAACGGCCATCCCATTGGCCCTCAGCATTTCCCACTGGGAGCATTAGAAGTTTGCCCATCAACCAAACTAAACAACTCCTCTCATGAATAGGCCCAACGAAGGCCCTATAAATCATAGCTGTCAAAAATGTCAGTAGCATTGCAGAAGACAGAAATCAATCCAAAATTCATTAGTTTGTCTGACAAGAGCTTAATCTCCTATTGTTGAATACCAACCGTGGCACCTCAGGTAGAATAGGAAACTGCAAGACATCATCTTGGTTTCCTGTGACAGGAATGTTCAATTTTCATGGCTTAATCTAGCCTTCAGACCGTTCCCATTCTGGGGGCATAAACCCTTGCCTGGCTTAGGGTCAAGTTGCCCACAGTGTGAGGCAGGAGTCACTCTGATATTGTCTCCAGATTTCACAGCTATTAGTGCTATGGTTGGATGGTTTGCAGTATTTCAGGTAAAGAGGACACAGAGGTTGCAGCGTGAGTGAAGTGTTCTGTGCCTGCAGTAAGGCAAGGTTGAAGCATTGCTGCACCGTCATCAAAAACACCTCCGCAGACCAGAGGTCAGCAGGACTCTACCCCCTACACACCTCAACGTAACCCTTCATGTGGCAGCTCTTTTATGACGGCAGTTCTCCTTTGAAGCTATGCTGGTTAGTTTTAATCAGATTTCAACTGAGTACAAATATCCAGGACAAGCAATAATAAGAGACATGGAACAGGAGAGCCTAGAGATAGATGAGATGTGACATCATGCAGTTCGTGGCCTCCTACACACAGCTAAGGGTCAGACCTCTTGTTCAAATCATGAAGAAGACCCATAAACTGGCAAAAATTACTCTGGCTAGGTTGGTCTCCCACTGTCCTCCCAACTCACATACATTCTGATTTCTCTTCTCTCTCCTGATCTATGAGTGGTTTTAGCTTGGCTTCTTCGCTGACTGTTCAAAGCTCCCCAATGCATAAGGTCCTCAAGGAACTCAATTTCTGCCCCCATTACTATATTTCATTGACATTCTTCCAGGGTTCACATCGTCCGTGTACCTAAAGGCACTTAATACTGCCTTTTATTGTGATTATGTTTACAAAAAAAAAAGGCACTTAATACTGCCTTTTATTGTGATCATCTTTACAAAAAAACAAAGGGCTACATTCCCAAAGACCTTGTTAAAAATCAAAATTGATCAATTTATTACTCATCATGACCAAAGGTGGTGGAAATTCACACTTACCAGAGGTAGTATCCCCACCATGAGGCAACAGGTGAGGAGAGTTTGCATCTCACTCTGTCCAGTTTTTGTTGATTATGACAACGTGTGATAAACATTTAAATATGGTGAGATATTATCATTTCATATTACATAGATTTTAAACCATCTATACCCATACACTGGAAGACCTAGCCAGAGTAATTTTTGGAAAGGAATTTTGACCATTACTTAAAGAACACCCCATTCTATCACCTAATAAACACAATGTATACTATGGAACCAGCTGGGGTGTCTGTCCAGCTTAGTGGATAGGAAAAATGTAAAATACATACCCAACAGAGTTTTATTCACCTATAAAAAAAGAATGAAATTATGTCATTTGCAGGAAAGTGGATGGAACTTGAGAGCATTGTGTTAAGCAAAATAAGCCAGACTCAGAAATTCAGGGGTTGCATGTTTTCTCTCAAATGGGGAAGCTAAAGAACAAAAAGGAAAAAAAATGAAAGAGGATATTACAAAAATAGAAAGGAGATAAGTAGAGTAGAGGAAGGGGGGTCAGGAAGAGGATGGATTAGAGGGAAAGAGGAGGGACTGGGGAAGGACATTGATCAAATTATGTTAGGTGCATGCATGAATATGTAACAACAAATCCCACTGTTATGTATACTTTTAATGTACCAATAAAATAAATAAATACAAAACAATATGGGGGACTCTATGAATATCTATTACTTGTTGCAAATTTTTAGGAAAAAACTTCTATTAGTATGCCAATGTTGTCTTTTAAAATTAGATGGAAAAGATACAAAATGAAAAGTGGTGGTAGCGTATCCTCTTGGAATAAGAATGCAAGTTCATTGGGAGTTATGGACCCACGTGATATTTGTTTGACAATTTTTCTAAAAATGCCTATGCTGTTTAACCATTCAAAAGACACCAATATTCATTAAATATCTTTAACTTAAGAAGTTTAGTATCCATTTCTTTTGTTTTTAGTTCAGTTCAGTGGGTTACTGAATCTGATTGATTGGCTCAATCAAAATATTCAAAAGGCTTCCACTCGAACACTTTATGTAATATGAAATGATAATATATCAACTTATTTAAATGTTTGGCATACTCTGTTGTAATCAAAGAAAGCTGAGCAGAGGGAAATTGAAACTCTCTTCAACTATCGGCTCAAGGTGGCAATGCTGCATCTAGTAAATGAAATTTTCTACACCCTTAGTCTCAAAACTGAGTAGTCTTAAAATGGGAGGATTTCATAAAAGCAAATAAAAAGAACTCACATTAATTGCACTGATTGTGACACATTGCAAATATGCTAATCATTGCATACAGTCAGTCTCCTTCCCCAGTCCCTCCTCTTTTCCTCCTATCCATTCTCTTCCCGGTCCCCTTTCTCTACTTATCTCCTTTCTGTTTTTATGAGATCCTCTCATTTATTTCCTTTTTGTTCTTTGGCTTCCACATTTCAGATTCTGACAGTTAAGAGTTCACAGGCTTCATCAATTTCCTGAGTATACACATTTCTCACCAGCGAGTTCCTACCTGTTGTCCAGGCCACAAGTCTGAAGGGAATTATTATGTAAACAAGCCTAGTTTTTATTATTATGATTAATATCAAACAACATGGCCAGTAGTTTTGAAGAATATTGTATTTGGAAGCTTTGATTTTCTGTGGTGTATGCCCATGTGGTAGAAGTGAGGGTGAAATGTGAGGGTGAGGGATGTCATGGTATGGACTGAGATTATGGAAATATGAGCAAGAGTGCAGTGCCAGAAAGGTCCCACTCTCAAATTATCAGTCCTGTGCACTCTACCCACACAAACATCATTTTGACTAATAGTTGTTCCTTTAAAAAAAATTCCCCTGAAATGTTAAACAAAACTCAACTTATTATGTTAATTACATTATTAAAGGTTTTCTACTAAATACTGTGTCCCATGGATAGTAGTATTTCACTCCTGTATTAGTTTATATTGCAACTATAATAAATGACCACTAATTTAGCAATTTAAATATTCATCTGTTATGACCTCACAGTTCTATACATTAGGCCCAGCCAATTCTCTCCTAGGGGCTTCACAAAACTAAAATCAAGGTGACTGTAGGGTTGTATTTTTTTCTACAGTCTCTATGAATAAATTTTCTTCTAAGCTCTTGGTCTACTAAATTATTTTCCTAACATTGTGAAATGTCCTTCAAAAATTCTTTGGTTTTATCTTCTCTGCCTTGGAAAAGTGAAGAAATATTAATGAAGAAACTGAGAGTCCACTGTCTTCTGTCCCTACCATATTAGTCAGCTTTTCATTACTATACTGAAATACCCAAGACAAGCTATTTTACGAAGAAAAGAGGTTCATTTGTGCTTACTGTTTTGGAAGCACTAAATTTAGGGGCTTCATTTGGTGACAGCCTTCTTGTTAGCAGTCCAAAGGCAATACAGGGCGTCACATGCCAAGAGACAGGGAGTGGGCACATGTCTGTCTGCCTGTGTGGTTTCTTTCCCTCTACTTATGAAGCCATTAGTCTTCAATCATGGAGTCCACACTAATGACCATTTTTAATCCTAACAATTCTCAAGGGACCTACCAATAAACACTTAGCCCAAGTAGTTTCCATCCTCTTAGTACCTCACAATGCAGATTGAATTTCAATCCATAAACCCTTGGAGGATACTCAAGCCCAACTTCCTGATACAATTCTATATCTAATTTTAAATCTGAGTACTTGTGTTTAGAAGGAATGGTCAAGTCACAGCCCTCTTCCAGCCACACACTGTGATTGGTCCTGGAGACACAGCCAGCATGTGACAACCCTTCCAGATAGTTTTCCTGTATCTGAACACATCCAAGAAGGGATTTCCTCTTTTATCAAACAATTTCACAGATGGACAAATCTAATTGCTAGAAAATTCTTCAGTAATTTCCATCCTTTGGTTTTCAAACCCACACATGTGATGCTTACTAGTGCAATGACCCTTCAAAGGCTGGATCATAGCTGTCAAGTCTCTCATCATCGGTCTTATATTTTCAGCTGAAATTCCAACTTTTTCCTCTACTGGTATTTTTTTAATCCACTTCTAAGTGCCAATAACTGGTTACTAAAATGTGCCCTTTTCTAACTTCAGAATTTAAAAGAAAAGAAAAAGCCTTCATTACAGGTTATCGTTGGTCATAAATCATTATCCAGGGGTATTTGTGTCCCCTTGTATTATCGTAATTCCATATTCTCCTTCTCTAAAGTGTTATGGTATGCTATGAAGTATCTCCCAAAGACTCTATGTTAAAGGCTTTGTCTAGAGAACAGCAATTTTTCAGAGGTCAGGCTTGTTGAAAGTGAAAGGATTGTGAGGGCTCTGGTCTCATGGAGGGATTACCCATGGATGGGGTCATAATTGAATGGACTACTGAGAGGTAGGGCCCAGTTGAAGGAAGTAGGTCACTGGGTGGGGGGTGCTCCTGAAGTATATATCTCGTCCCTTGCCTCTTGCTCACTCTCTGTTTCCCAGCTGTCATGAGGTGGACATTTCTGTCCCACCACATGTTCCGTAATATGATGTTTTGCCTCACTATGGGCCCAGAAACAATGGAGCCAAGTGATGATATACTAAAATTCTGAAATAGTGAGCCAAAGTAAATATTTCCTTCCATATGTTGTTTTTCTCGGATGTTTTGTCACAGTGATGAAAAGCTGACTAACACTAAATAACATCTCACCTATCCAGCTTTTACACATTAGTCATTAATCATCCAAAAGGATTATAAATATACAAAGGCTAATTAAAAAGCAAAACCAAGACATCAAGCCACTTCAAATGGATTTCCTCTATTTTCCTTTAAATTCATTTTTCTAAGAACTGTAATTTCCAATTGGCAATATCAATTAACATTTGAATTTCTAGTTGGAAAAAAATGAGGAAATAGAATAGAAATAACAATGCCATTCATTTGGAAGATGTTGTTTTCTTCCTTTTCAAAGTATTTGCAAACACTGGCTAATTAATGATTTCACCTAATTGGGTATTTTTGCCTAAAGAAAATAATAATTCAAAGAAGTCCATTTTAAATAGATCAGAAGCTTCACAGAAGAGAAAATGCAGCTTTATTACTTTTTGTTTATGCTTAATTTACAGGTTTTCACTTGAATCGTTTGTTTGCTTGGTTTTTAAGTGGATAAGACATGAAAACTTCTCTTTATTCTCATTCCTTGGAGACTCAAAATGGTTTTTCATCACTGTAAGATGCAAGAAAGAAAATCATTAAAAAAAAGACAGGCATGTGTATCTCATCCTGATCTCTCTAAATTTATGTTTTCTTCCACCTTCGTCAGAAAAACCTTTCCTTCTCCTATTTTCTACACAAATCCTGATCTCTCCTCCACTCCCTACGGAAGGCTCAAGTATCACTCCCTTCGGAGCAACTTTCCTACCTGCTGGTCAGTCCATAGCACTGCCTTAGTTCAGATGTCTTAGGAGTAATTGGTAAGCCCACAGGCAGTGATGAAATAACACTAGGCACCCTTAAGTGTCAGGGGATGCATTTAATCAGCTGAAGGTGGATAAAATATTTCTACCTATTAACTGAGTCTTAATTTCTTCATATGAATAATACTGTTACATGATATAATGATATCATGTGTATATAAACCTTGGCACACTTTCTGGCACTTAGATCCCAGCAAATTATTTTATTTTTATCATTAATATTATTATTAAAAGGCAAAATTGGATCATGCAATCTTGGACTAGGCTTCATGCTTTCTTGCATGATTATTTCTCGACATACTATGTATAGAATATTTCAGGGGTTTTGGAGGATACTTTATGCTCTAGTTCTAGGAGGCATTCTTATTTTACCAAAGAAGCTTGAGTGTAGGGGAGTAAATGAAGCAGAGAGTGCCATGCTCAAATCCACTGAAGCTGTCTTCATGTGCCATTCCAACCTCGGAGGATGTGGCCTGGGCCAACGACAGTCAAGGAAGTGGGATTGCACCAGAAATGGAAGGCTCGATTGGATGCAGGTTATAGTCAAGTCATTGGGACTGAAATCTACCAGCATGTCCCCCAGAGGTCAACTGCATTCACCTATGTCTAGGCCTAGAAACCCAGGGAGCTAAAGCTTGCTAAATAAAGCTCCCCCACAGATGGCCAGACACACTGTGGAGTTATATGGCTAGGGAAATGCAGAAGAGGCTAAGACCCTCTCCTCCCTTTTCTCCTTCCAAGGTGAGAAGAAAGAGGTTCAGTGGCCCTGTCTTATGGTGGAGCTGGCAAAGTTGCAGACCTCAAAAACAGGAGAGAGAACTAGAGCAGCAGGATTCTCTACATTGATGAGAAGTGTCTGCACATCTAAGGCTTCTAAGTATCTACTAAGTGCTCTTATATAGTTTGTATTTTTATCTCTTCCCCAGTGTGTGTGTGTGTGTGTGTGTGTGTGTGTGTGTGTATATATATATATATATATATATATATATATATATCTACTTTGCACTAATGAATACATGTCGTGTCATGTCTACTTACCTTTCTAAACTTAATTTTCTGTAACCTCCTCTACAAAGTTGTCTTATTCTATTTCAGGCAGAATTTACCTGCCTCTCCTCTCTGCCCCATGAATTTGACATTATATTGCAGTTCTGTGTACACAGAGCAGATCCACACAATCTTCACAGACACTGCATCATATCCATTTCCTGATTCCCCCATACCTAGAAAAGATTGGGCACTTAATTTTTGAAACAAACTGAGTGGAACTAAACTGATGGGAAGGCAGTTGCTAACTTGCACCTCTCTGGAATGAATAAAAGGTGGGGAGAGAATATGAATGTGAAAGTCTTTGGGAAAACTATAAATATCAGTACAAGTGGGATAATTACAGATTGTCCCTCTCTTTTTCTCCTTTATCTCCCTTCTTTCTCTACCTCTTCCTTCACAGAAATGACTGGATCAAAATTAAATGTTTTTGCTGTCTCTGAATTGAACACTGTAACCTCCTCTACAAAGTTGTCTTATTCTATTTCAGGCAGAATTTACCTGCCTCTCCTCTCTGCCCCATGGATCTGACATAATATTGCTGGTAAACATTAAAGTTTTCCAAGTCAAAGTAAAGAATAGTCAAACAAACAAATAAACAAAAAAACACACCTAGTCCTAATGTTTGCTAGTAAATTTTGAGATAAGGGATTTCTTATAACATTTCTTCATAAATGTTATCATTCATTGTTCCAATGTTTTTTCACAGTTTTCATTATTATCTTTATCAGTAACAAATATGCTTTTCAGGTAGTTGGACTTTTCTGCACTTCATTATAAATTCCTTAGTTGCTTTTCCAATGGAAGTATAACTGTTATGCCAATCCCCCCCAAAAATTAAACATTAATAAATACTTGCCAGAAAAAAATGCTATTTCTATTATTTTTCTCATTCTGAGTTCATTCTTAATAAAATATCTCAGGAAACATTTCCCTGTCTCCCCTCAGGGGCCAGGTGATAAAGTCTGATATAATAGCACCTAGAGCACCACATATTTTTTCAGAAGGCCTTAGCTCTGCCCTGTGATCTGATAGCAGCCATGGAGACCCTTATTGAAAGTTACCTGGAATATTACCTTATGGAGACCGATTTAACAGTGCATCTTCCACTTTGCACCATGCAACAGGAGGCTCCCATGACTAACTTGAGTACGTTACAGATTCAATCTGAGCTCGCTCTTCCCCAACATTTTCACTTATAATGCAATATCCTGTGGCTTTATTTTGTAGTATGTCTTCAAAAGCAAAATTCAGCCTTCTGAGTGCTTTACAAAGATACACAATACTGTTAGAAAACTAAACAGAAGCAATGGGAGAGAAAATTGAGCACCTAAGAGCAGGGGCCATGGGGTAATTCCAAATCAGTCTTTAAAAGACACATGTGCTTTCAGACAGGGAAAGGCTTCTTAGATTCAGACAAAATTGTGAAGGGAGGAAATGTTTTCTGCTCCTCTCTGACACTTTTGGATCATTGCACATTCCACTCTCAACCCCAAGATACCCAATTTTTCTTTGTTGAAGGGATCTTTTTTCTTTTTCTTTTCTTTTTCTGTTTTTTTTTTTTTTTTGCATAAATGAACTGGTAAGCTTATTCACACTAAAGTCAAAAACAACACAACTTCACAAGTGCACTGGGAGAGGCAATGGACTTCCAGAAGCAGAATTATTAATGTGAGAATTCCAGACAGTACCTGGCAGAGGGATTCTGAGCCAGAAGCTCTCCAGGACTCTTGAACCACATTGGGGAGGTAAATCCACTTTTCCTCTGAGGTCACAAAATTCTCATCCCTATTTTTCACAGACACTGAAGTTCTGAGATTTTATTTTCCCTAAGTCTATATAACTCGAACAAAATTCCCAAACCATTTGATCCCTGTATTATATTTCTTTTCTACTCGCAGTAGTAAAATGTCTACACAATTTCCTGCCTTGGCCAGTCCAACATGGAGCATGGGACTGGGTTATCCTTGCTCATGGAATCCTCACAGAGTGGTCTGCCAGGATTGTCTTTCTATCATGATTGGAAATGGAGACAACATTGCACCTTGGACAAAATCTATATTGACCTCCCAGGAATACCCATAAAGTATGTTTTCCGTTTTAATAAAGTGCTAAAATAAACTTTAAAACATTCACACGTCTTCTTCCAGGTGGTTTCAGGGACAAGGGCTGTATGAGGCAAGTCAGTTTCACCATGTGACTTGACTTTAATTTAAAAGGAGTCACACATCTTCCCTAAGGCATGTGAGGAATTATCCAATAAAATGTTTAATGTTAAAAGAAAACCGATGGTGCTATCACTAACTCCAAAGCAGAGATGCTGCTGTACCTACTGAAAACTTTCTATAATCTTTTACTGAAGCCCTCAGCAGGAGACAGAGGCTGAGAACTGAGCGGGGACTTTCTCCCCAGTCACTTGTGGGAACTCATGATTCATTTCTTAAACCCCTTAATCCAAACACTGAGGGAAAAAGTTACTCAATTTAACCCAGTAGAAGAGATGTTTCCCATAAAGGTTTAAGCAGTCATCAGACAGAAATCTTGCTGGCTCCAGCCAAATCCTGCTTGACCATCCAAAACAGCAATGTTAGTTTGTTCCAACAAACATTTGTGGCTCCTTTTTGTTGGCTTACCAACTTCTCTGGGTTTGTTCGCTTGTTTATTTTATTTTTCTTTGTTATATATAATCTTAAATCAGCATACGACAGTACCACAACCACATCAGTATTTACAGCAGCACAATTCACCAGAGCCAAACTATGGAACCAGCCATTTAAGAGATAGATAAATAAAGAAAATGTGATATATGCACATGGAGTATTACTCCGTCATGAAGAGGAATGAAATTATGGCATTTGCTGGTAAATACATGAAACTGGAGAATTATCATTCTAAGTGAAATGAGCCAGTCCTAAAAAGTCAAAAGTCAAATGTTTTCTCTGATATGTGGCTTCTTTTGAAACCAAGCTTTAGGCAAAACTGGAAGCAAAACCATGAAGATCAAAAAAGTGACACGTGACCTCCATATTCCAGGCCAACAACTGGGGAAAGGTATAGATTAAGGATTCACTGGGAAGCCAGTAACAGAGTGTTGTCCAACCCTGTGCAATGCCACCATCTAGCATTTAAGCCCTGACCTTCCAGACCAATCATTAAGACATTCTCAAAAGAATGTTTTTCCTCTTCTGAGAGTCATATAAAGCTCAAACATCTCTGAAATATTTCATAAATTTGTGCAGAGGGAACCCCACACTCACTGCCTCTAAAATACACATTCTCGATTCATTTGAATTTGCTTCTACTGCAACTCAACCAGGTCATTTCAACAGACCCATTTAAGTGTTGTGAAGAATATAGGAGAAATTTTAAAAGAGAAGCTTACAACTTAGTTGGAAATAAAACTTTGGCAAATTCACAGTTCTTCTGAGGTAGCCAAAAATGTCTCTGTCACTCTCCAACATAACCTCTGCTTTCTCACCTTTATCTACCTCTTGTCATGCTTTGAAGTCCACATCTTTCAAAATGCTGCAAAGTTGAACAACAGACATATCTTAAGAAAAATTACTCAAAACTTGGAAATAATTTGGGGAAACACTGGAAAACTGTCTAATAGGCCTTCTCAAATATTATCTAAATTTTTATTAAAATGTTCCTGTTGTTGTAGAATATTACTGATTATATTCCAGACATTGTTAACTTACACATTAGCGTGTAGATTTCTATCAAGTACAGGTACAAACGATTTCTGTCTAGTAGATGAGATATGGTTTATTGCCCTGAAATGTTGTCTCTAAACTAGGAAACTTACATCAGAATGAATTTTCTTACTAAATATATAAATCTCCATTCCTCAAATGCCTATTGAACTAGCTTCACTATTCTGATGGTTTTCTCCTAATTGAGTTAAACAAATATTTGACGTGTGTTCAATCTTTATTTGTTTGAGAGTCATGTTTTAACTTTTGTTAAATCTAAAATGATGGATGAATTACCATTGGAATATTCACTACTGTGTTGTTTATAAAAGTAAACAATTAGAAACAAATCAAATATCCATCACTAAGGAATCAGTGAGCAAATAATGATAGGTAAATGCAGTACAGTAACTTAAAATGATGATGTTTTTCTTTAGTTATTAACATTAAAGTAATTTGATAACTTATAATGTAATGTTGGTGACTTATTGGTAAATGTAGCTTTCATACCAAACATTCAACATGGTATAATTCACTTGTACTAGAATTATATAAATCTATAGAATATAAAGTAAATATAGAAGGGGAGAGAAAGAGAGAGAGAGATCAGGAAGAATATTCACCCAGATATTCACAATGATTGTCTCTTAGACATGGGATTTCATTTAACTTTTACAATCTTCTCATTTGTATTAATCTAAGTTCCATTCCCTAAGTAAAATATGCCTTTACGGACCACCTGGTCAATAACTGGTAGCTAATTCAGATTCTTCTCACCCTTCACCTCTGTGCCTAGATTCTTATCTTCATACATTGATATGGTGTAGTCCCTACAACTTAGGAAGAGACTTCTCCAAACTTACTTCACTGCTACAGTGTGGTTTTCTAATTGAGTTTCTTGCTGTCCTGAACTGATTGGGCCCTGAGTATTAATCAATGGCTAAACTCTACCTCTTCTTGGGTACTATGGCTGGAGCTACTTTCATACATTAATTTATTCATAAAATATTTATTAAACATCAACCATATGGCAGGCACTTGACTGGACTCTGGGAACTTGAGAGCTAGCATGATAAAATTGGTTCTTTCCATTCCTGATCATACAATCCAATGGGAAAATGATGGTTTCCTCAAGAATTACAAGTGCAACACAGGATCAGAGAACAGACAGCTTTTGGCTGATGGGTTTGGTCACTGAAAGACGGGCAACCTAGTCATTTTCCAGTATTCCCCAGAATCTCATAACAACAGGTTTCTTTCTTTTTTTCCTCTGCCTGTGTTAATGAATTCCTATTTTGCTTCCCACCAGAAATGTCTTACTGAATGTTCACAGGTCACAGAAAGACAAATCTATGCTGTCTATGCTCACCTCATACCCTCCCATTTAGGACATTCAAGACTTATCAATTCCTCCTGAAAAGTAAGAAAAAACATTCTCATCCCTAGAGTTAGACTTGGTGTCTACCCATAAGTATTGAGCACTCATGGCAAGAAAGCCTCTGAGATAAAAGCTTCCCTGAAGAAGCTCGTAGTCCACATAAACAGAATAAAGACTTAAGTTATTTTTTAAGATGCATTTGAAGTGAAACAGCTCCATGCCCTCTCCAGGGGCCATTTGCAAGCAACATGCTTTTCAAAAAAAGCAGATGTGAGAAATAAAATTTATGATTGGGTGAGACAGTAAAGTTAACTGAACCATTTGGAAGTCAAGTAAACCTCATGACTCAGACTTTGTCAATGTTGTGCAATAACCTATGTATTTTTGCTAGTAATTCACCAAGCTACAAAAACGTAACCAGGATAAAGTGATACTGATCATGTATCTCCCCATCTGGACACACAAAAACTTCTTAGTAGTGTCAGTCAGAATCACTGAGGCAAAAACCTACAAGGATCCCTGACATCTTCATCCTTTCTAAGAGCCAGTCACCAAGACCTCTTAATTTTCCTCTTCATCTGTTTTGCTCTCTTCATATTTAAGACCACCATGTTAGGCCAAGATACCATCCCCTCACCTCTCACCTGGATCCTTACAATGAACTATGAACTGCTTGTGAGGAAAAACACCTTCAATCCCTCCAATGTACTCTCCTCAATGAAAATAAGTTTATATTTCTACCTATTCAAAACCCACAAATCTTTTCCATTGCTTTTAAGCAGAGACCCCAATTCTCAACATGACCTTCAAGATTTTGCAAGTGTCTTCCCAGCCTGCTGCTGAACACATTGCCCCACCCCAATCTGCCAACCCCAATCCCTCCAGTGCCCACCCAGTCCTATGACATTACCAATTTGTTCTGGACCTCAATAACACTCCTGCCTTTCCAAATTCTGAGATTAAGTAGTAACTATGTATGATCTTCTCCTCTCAGTTTCATGATAGTGATTTTATTCACCTAATACAATGCCAGACATCTAGTATATGTTCTTTTAATATTGGCTTCATTGAATACTGAATAGAGGAATAAATGGATAAACCTATTAAGTTTTAAATAGGTAGACGAAGATGCTAATGCATTTTGTAGTCTATTCTTTTCCTTTGTGCCATAAAATTTATTTAAAATTTCTGCATAAAATCTCCTTTAAAACTTCATTTTTTTTGTTAAAATACACACTTTATTGAGTATGATTACATATTGGAAGACCTATTTTACAAATCAAGATGATATATAGGTTCATTACAGTAAAAGCACTTCAAAGACAGAGATAATTTGCTGTTTTCTAATTTTTTTTTGAAATGTGCCAATCTGTTTGGTATCATAAAATACCACCGACATTCACTTGCCAAGTAGTTGAGCTCAATAAAAACCTTTATCCAGTCTGCAGAAACACATCCCTCTGAATAAAATAATTGAAAGAACGTTTAGCACTAAAGTAGAGAAAGACAACAAAGATGTTCCTCCAAATCAATAGATCATCTCTCATTTGGACAGCAAAACTGAGAGAATATTAAATCTTCGCAAGAGAGAGAATAAGTGGCTGTGTTGATATACAACCTTGACAAAATGCCAAACAAAGGCATGGAGACAAGCTGACTTCTGTACCACCTAACTTCAAAAACTTTAGGCCTTAAAAAGCTGACTTGGTTTTACCTGTTAATGCACAAGCTATCCATTGGAAACAGTCATTAGGTTCTCACTCAGTGATTAAATTTTATCATTTCCCGGTTCCTCAAACTGTGAGTGGTGGCTGTATTCAATCTCTTTTCTCATTCACTTTGTCTTTCTTCTTCCCACAAAGAGTCTCTCATTTCCTACCTCCCTTCTGTTTTTATTTTTTCATCCTATTAACTGTTTCCTTATTAATCCAAGAAGATAAGAAGATTCAAAGCCTCTTTATTTCAAGTGGAATTATAATCCATGGAAGTAAAAAAATGAGATAGATGGGACAGGTGGCAACATCTTTCACTAAGTAGTAACTATGTATGATCTTCTCCTCTAGATCATAAATGGAAAGCCCCACTTAGAAAAATGCCGCTGACTCCTGCAAGGGCTTCAGAGCCTTACAACTGCATCAGGTAAAGCTCTTTCAGATGAGAGGGGAGGGTAATTTTGTTGACAAGTGTTTAATGAGAAAGCAACCTGCTATTTTTTGAAAAGAAGTAGAGTTAGTTAATTTTTTTTTTCTTACTGGCACCTTGTTTCCTTCAATTTGGGGGGAAATAACTATATTGTAATCCAAAAATCACATACATACCCATGTAAATAGTAAACCAAAAGAATCCTAAGCCCAGATATCGGGGATAGTGAGGCACTGGCAGTCACAATAAGAAATAAAAGGTTAAAGACAGACTATGTAAGAGGGCAATCTCAGCACACAGGCATTTAGCTTCTGCAATTTATCCACATATGTTTGGCAAACAAACAAATAAAAAAAAGTCAGAAAAAAAATGCCAACAATTTAAACAGTGTGGGCGATTCCACCAGCTATTCCCCTGTAGGAACGTATGCCTCAGGGTGCACTTGAGATGGGAGCCATGAATATGCAACTCCTCAATTTAGATTTAGTTCTCTAAAGCCCCTCTGGGCTTAGCATGAGCTTCTTATCACTAAGGGGCAAATCTAGTGAAAAGATAGCCTTTTACAACAGGATGCTAAACTCCAGCCGACTTCGCTGATGGGCAACTAAAGAAGCAGTCATATGTTTCAAAGCAAAAGGGGAAATAAGCCATTCCTGGACATACTGGGAAACCATGTGCCTACTTCCAATATGGCACCTTCCCAGTTCCTTCAAAATACCCAGCTCTGCAGAATTCAGAGGCCTGGCCTTG
The DNA here is from genome assembly GCF_964194105.1 of Spermophilus citellus. Classification (NCBI taxonomy): domain Eukaryota; kingdom Metazoa; phylum Chordata; class Mammalia; order Rodentia; family Sciuridae; genus Spermophilus; species Spermophilus citellus. Next base: position 100,100,295 of record NC_138198.1, on the reverse strand, counting down.
GTTTGTGGTTGTCAACCTTCCATTCCATCAAGCCATCAAAAGTTGTGCTGTATCATGAACACCTCACAAAAGGAAAAAGAATGTGTTCATTCATTTAGGGCTTAGATGGTGTGAGTTTAGAACAAGAGAGATTGAAGTAAAAGTCAGTTTTTATCCTCATTTTGTCTTGGACTTATACCCTGAAGAATATTATTTGTCTCCCTTGAACTTGGTTTTGTATTTTGTCTGATCAGCATAAACTTTTATAAATTTCTCTACTCTGTTTGCCTCTCATGGCTAGTGTATTATTCTGTCAGGATGCTGTTGTTTGGGATTGCATTGAATCCCTGGGGAAATTTGAGAAGTAACAACTTTATAGTATTAAATTCTCTGATCCATGAATATGGCACATTCTTCTACTAATTTTTCTGATTGATGTTTTCTAATTTTCAAAGTGAAAATAATGCATATTTTTACTCAATTATTTTGTAATTGATGTATTATGAAGTACTGAAAAGTATCATTTTTAATTTTTTTCCTATCATTTGCTGGTAGATAGAAATATAATTAACTTGGTAAGCTTTCAATATTTCACCATTACATAGGTGTGGTGTTCGGTAGGATCTACTTGAGCTGAGTACATACATATTCTTTGATCCAGATAACATAAGAATTATTATAGCAACATTATTCATAATAGTTCTACACTGGAAATTGCCTGTATGTCAAGGAATAATAGAATGGGAAAATACATCCAGGCAGATGCACATTGGAATACTATAGAGAAGAGAGAAGGATTCGCTATAACTCTATGCAACAAGGTGAATCTCATACCAGAAGAGTGAGCCAAAGAGTCAGATACAAGAATACACCCTGAACTCTGTGTGTTTCCATTTATACAAAGGATCAAAATGAAGTAGACCTAATACCGGCTTTCAGAAGTCAGTATTGTTTCACTGGAGGAGGTAGTGAGTTAAACGGACAGTGGGGAATTTCTCCAGGGCTGTAATGATTTTTTGTTGTTGTTTTATCTATGTGTAAGTTATTATTGGTGCGCCAGTTTGTGAAAATTCATTGAACTGAACATTTCTGATTAGGGCATCAGTAGGCTGCAATTCCATTTAAAATTAAATGCAAAAAGTGGATTCCACTGATATGTGAATTAAAATTTCATATCATCCCCTAGGATTCACTCCAACTTTGTGCTGTATGTTCAAGCCACTTATGTAGGTCCCTGAGTGCTTTACATGTCCTCCCTCCCTTACTTTATCACTATCCTTGATAATTTTTAAAAAGGTCAGCATACTAATAAAAACACTAATTGGAAGAAATTTGCCTTGATTTGAATGAAGGCTCTGCCACTTCCTAGCTGCATAATTTGAGCAATTTGCATAACTTTTCTAGGCCTCAGTTTCCTATCTATAAATAGGGATAGTGACAGGTTGTCCCATTGACCCTGATGTTCCACCACCTCTCTGCCCTTCGTGATTTGGTCACGTGGAGGCCCCTACCTGTGCTTCTTCATCACTCAGGGTCTGAACTGCATTATAGGTATTCAGTGCTTTGCTAAGGATGCCAATACAAGGTACCACAGCCTAGGTGATTTAACAACAGAAATATCTTTCCTCATCCAGAAGCAAGAAATCCAAGTTCCAGTTTTGGATAGGGTTGGTTTCATTCCGAGGTCTCTCCATCAACTCCTTGGTGGCCATCTCTGTCTTCACATGGCCTTCCTCCACACATGACTGTGTCTCAACCTCCTCTTCTTACTCAGCCCATAACAAGACATTTGTCCTGCTTTCCTTTTTATCCCCTAGAAGAATGGGTGTGTCTTATCAGCTGTGTATCTTAAGCCCGTAACACAGCATCCAGCTTGTAGGAGACTCTTAATAAATAAAAACTACAAAGGGAAGGAAGTTCAAACAAATAAGCTCATGGGAGCAAAACTCATCATTTCTTGAAAGACACCAGTGATCTAAGGAAGGTAAGAGAGCTTCATTCAATTAAGTGAATTATTAGAGTTGAAAGCAGAAGTCGATAAAGGCAGCACACTGACCCAGTTGAGGCTGACAGAATACAGCTCTCATACTCTATCACTCCCTCCAAAGTGATGCTTGCATTTCCCTCAATAACAGCTCCTTAGCATTAATTACCCAGTAATTCCCACTTCAGTGCCTTTTTAGGTAAAATCTAGCAGAGACAACCTTTGCAATTTATTCCCATTTTCATTTTTAATTTAATTGCATTTTAATAGGTAATTCATTCCCCTAAATTAAAATAACAATTCAATAAGGTTTAGATTAAGAAAATTTCTACATGAACTGTCCTGAACTTTGCTTCTTATACTTAACAATATATCCTGGGGGCCTTTCCATACTCATAAATATCAGTCTTTCTTGTTTGGATCAACCATGCAAGTGTCTCACTGTGTGGCCACACTACAATTTATCCAGCCATCTCTTTACTGATAGCTACTAGGATTGCATTTCAAATGTTACTATTGCAAATGATAAAATGAAAAGCTTTGCCCACATGACATTCCAAGCACCATGTGTCTGAAAGTAAACTCTGGTTGTGGATTTAATAATTCAAAGGCTAAGTGAGTGTGTAAATGATTTTGATGAATATTTTCTGCTCTCCATAAGAATTCTACCTTTTTACCCTCTCATCAGCAACATATGAGAAAACCTATTTCTCCACAGCCTCACCAACAAAGAAGATTATCAAACTTGATTTTTTGCCAATATGACAGATGGCAAACAAAATGTTTCTCTGCCTATACGTGAATGTGGACAAAGCCATACTGTCCCCCGGTGTATTTGACCTGACAGGAAATTTTAGCTAAGGTTAGATCCTTATTCCTTAGTTGTCCTGACATCCAGCTTATTAGTGATCCCAAGTTTCTGAGATCCTTAATCAAGTAGGATAATGATAATCTTTAATCCACTAGGAGAATGTAGAGGAAAAAAAAACATGGAGGAAAGAAATGGTAGAGGAGAGTGTGAGGTTTGCTGGTAGCTAATTCTGCAGTCGGTGTGCCTCGCTTTTAGCCATATTCCCTGACCCAGTGTTAAGTCCCAGGTAAATGCAAAAAGACCTAGAAATGCCCCTATGTGAGCATATGTTCCTAGAAAGAACCCTTGTTATGGTGGGGATGAAGGATCTCTGGAGGACCTTTGCAGTCTCTGCCAGAGATACATATGTTTTTGCTGCCATCATTTGACATGTGCTTTCACTCAAACACTGAATTTGTTAAGCTGTAGAGATGTGTGTGTGTGTCATTGTGTATGTGTCTGTGTGTGTTTACATACAATTGCTTTACAGAACAATTTCAAAATTTATTATCCCCTAAGTACCTTGGCCTCCATATCCTTACTTGTACAAGAAGAAACACTGAACTTGATCACTTCTTTTTGTTTTCTTTTTCTGATCCTGAGGATTGACCAGGGTTGCTTTACCACTGAGCTACATTCCCAGCCCTTTTTGGTTTTATTTTGAGACAGGAGCTCATTAAATTGCTGAGGGTCTCTCTAAATTTCCCAGGCAGTCCTCAAACTTGCAATCCTCCTGTCTTGGTCTACTGAGTTTCTGGAATTACAGACAAGCACCATGGTGCCCAGCTGAACTAGATCACTTCTAACTTCCAAGCAACTTTTGCATGAGTATGGGGTGGTGGTAGTTTAACATGCTTTGCAGTGCATGAGTGACTGACCATAGGCCAATATCCCCAACACCATCAGTTGAGTTTTTGATTCCTCTCTCCTCTGTCCTTCCTGGGATCTTGCAAGGAATATAGAAATATAATTTTACCTTAACAGGAGGTCTCCATTGCCATGTGAGTATATCCTTAATCTCTTTGCACTTCTCAAATCAAAGATATTCCCTACTTACTGCCAACTAAGTTTGCATTGAGTCATAATTTTACAGATAAAGGACTTCAGTTAAATTCAATAAGTATTTATTAATTTCCATAATAAGAGTTCACGAAAAAAACTATTCCATGTCCAATTTTGACCCATACTGGTGATACAAATAAAATAAATAAATAAACTCGCAGAATTATATCTATTTTTGGTTTTGCTTTTGTTTTGTGGTGACAAGGATGGAACCCAGGGCCTCACGCCCACACGGGAGGCAAGTGACCTGCCACTGAGTATAGCCCCATCCTGGCATTTGCATTCCAACTCAGGAACTCAAGTGATAAAGAGGTACAAAAACAGAGCTCTTGATCCCAAAGAGCTTCTAATTTCTTTCAGAGTGTTCAGCACAGCCACATGAAAAGTTAACAATATGAGATCACAGATGATTTTCTGCCTGGATGAGTAAACAGAGGATAGCCAACAGCGTGGCGGAGGGCAGGGAGAGTGCCAACCCGGTGGCTTTGGCAGCATCAAGACGATGTCCAAACTCTGTAATGTGAAGCATGACGGAAGCAAGAGCTCTAATAAGCAATTCCCAACCATGCAAAGCAAACTTGACCTCTCTTGATACCCTGCCCTGGAAGGGGACTGGGGCCAAGGCCCTTTCGTTTCTGCCTGAAATCAGCACCTTGGTCTGTAATGGGAAATATATGCTTGTCAATCATGTATTTCTATCAGGGAAGGCACTAAAACTCATGTAGTGCAAGAGAATCTTTTCAGTAATGGATAAAACTCAAAAGGATCAAAGATCATCATTCCTGAAACAGAGGAAATAAGAAAAATACCATTAACCTCCCTGTATTGTCCTGCACACAGTTGACAGTTCAGGCCCATGCTTGCTTGGAAGATCTTTTCTCTTTTATTTTATTTTCCCTAGTGACTTCCCTTAGAGACTTAAATAAAGAAAACATTTAAATTGCATATCTCATAAACCATGCCATTATTATATGCTATCACATAATTAAAGCATCATTTAATAATTAGAGCTCTTTTGTTCACAAATACAACATAAACTTTTCCATTCCATGGCTTGCAAAAGAAAAATGCAGTTATATGTAATTGGGGCAGTAAGTTCTATTAAACCCAAAATAAAGAAACTCTATCCTCATCCCCTATCTGTCCCAGCCTTACCCCACAGCCACTGAGCAACAGGCAAGTTAGTCATGACCTTCAAAACAGAGATATTTTTTAAATAATTTTGAGTCAGAAATTATATAACTACGAGTTTTCTAGTGATATTTTTAAAAAGAAGGAAAGCAATACAGGAATTTCTAATGCTAGTTTATAGGCAAAGAAATTGAGACACAACTTGGTTATGCTACTAGATCGAAGTTCAGATGTTCTAAGTAAAAAAGCCACTAAAGTACCCAAATATTTTGGGCTCCAAGTTGAGGGGTCTTTCTACCATGTTTATTTGTGGGTGTATCCTTTCTTCTACATTATAATGCAGAAATGTGTGGTCCACAGAACAGGATGGAAAGCAGGTCAGTATTATGACACATAACTCCAAAGTGTTCACGTGATGTCGAAAACTTAGTAAGTGTCAACTAGATGTAGCAGGATCTGAAGTTCTCTGGGCCAACCCCTCTCATTTTATAAATAACACTTAGACCCAAGGACATTAAGAAACTTATACAAGATTAGAATTAATAGGAGCCCCCACCTCCACATTCAAACTCAACACAGAACCATAAAATTGCTGGATATTTGGTCACATAATTCAATTGCCACCTGAAACTATTGTTGTTGACGATGATTCTTTTTTTTTTTCTTTTTTTATAAATAACTATTTCTCTTTTGGATGCAACTAATTCATGTTCATTGACACCATTCTATCTTTCTCCTTTTATCTCCTAATCTTTTGCCTACCCCCTGGTTTCCTCATCCTAAGACCAAATGTGATCCACAGAACAAACACAAATAGACATGCTCAGGTTTGTAGGGAATCAGGCCAGTTAGCCCAAGGTAATGAGGAAGGGACAGCAACTGATAAGTAGGAGGTGAACACAGAACACGAATATTTCAAAAACTGTGGAACAGAGACGAGAGTATACAACAAACGAATCTGGCTCAGCCACAAGTGGCGTGGCTGCCAAGAAAATACGTTTTAAGGGATCCTGAAATATGACCCCCACTAGGAAGATACGGTTATTACTACGCTACTATATCCAATAATAAGAGATTCCTTTCTTTCATTACATTGCTAACATCCCTGGCATGATTGCAGGGATGGGGTTAGGGGGTATAAGTTATTTATACCTTAGTGGGATGCAATTTAATTAAATTGCTCTCCTCCTAACACATATTTGAGCTCAGCCCCAGGAGAAGTTTAATAGCTAGTAACTAGAAATGTAAGAATGTAATTTTGAAAGGTGGGCAGTTCTAGAAAGGGCAGGCTTGCCCTGGGGAGCTGCCGTCTGAGGCCTTGGCAATATAAGAACATTGGTCCGTTGGGAGGTAAGATGCAGAGATGAGATGTGAGAAAAGGAGAAGGTGTCGTGGACATGGAAAAGCGGAGGGGAGGGAGACAAGAAAGGCATGCCTAAGCAAGGTCCCCAATTTTCCAAGTCCCCAACCTAAGAGTGTCTTGTGTTCGTTTGGAGGTTTCTGGGACTTGAAAATTTAAGGCCTCCAGCTTCTTTATTTTTCTCCTGCATAAGCTCTGTCAGGCACTTTACCCTCCCACAAAATAAACAGAAAGGTTTATGAGGAGGAGGCAAAGCAATATACTGCCAAGGAAGGCAGAGCCGCCAGACGCCCACACTCACAAGTCACTCACGACACCTGCCAACTGTGAAGGAAGGTTTTTAAATTATGGTTTGGCTTTCTTGGCCTCATGAGATTTTATTAACCCCCTGTAGCAACGGTTTTCATTTGAGGGCCTTACTCTCTTCGCTGGAGGAAGAGTATGGCTGAACCATGGTCACAGGGTCAGGGATTAGAAGCCCACGGGACCTGTCTCCATCACTTTGTTGACTGGAGAATAAGTGGCCGTTCTAAGGAGCAAGCTTGATGGTATTTCTTCCCTGCTTAAGATTTCAATGGCTTCTAGCAGCCTGGCAGATAAAAGCCAAGTTCCTCAGGGTGGCCTGCTAAGACACAGGCATCATGGCTGAGTACTCCGAGCACCCATCCATGAGAAGGTTAATCCCGTCACCCCCAGACTGAAGTTTCAAGCAAATTAAGATATTAAGCACCCTCCAGCCTCCAAATGCTTAAGCATTCCATGTTCTCTGCCTGGAATGAGTTTCTCCTCTACATTCTCCAATTTCCAACGCTAATGTCATCCAGAGTATGTGGCAGGTAGGTGATGGGATTAAAACAAGAGTTCAAATCCTATCTCCTGTCGACCTGTTGGGCAAGTTACTTAGCCTCATAATGCCTAGATTTCATCATGTGCAAAGTGAGGGAAAAATAAGAATACTTTCTTTATGGGATCATTGTAAAGATTAAACAAATTAACCTACATAGGACATTTAGAAGAATGCATGGGGTTTGATGATCTGTAAATGAATATTAGTCATGAATCTGGAATGCCTCTGCAGACCCCTTGCCGATGAGTCAATCTTCCACTCCTCTCTGCCAACACTGGAACAAATACATACATTTGTAAACATCTGTCGCTCTTCATGGAGTATTTGTGGTCCGTTGATACTCTATTTCAGTCTCAAAAGAACTTAATTTGAAATAGTCCAGTAGTTGCAATAGTTGGATTATTTACTTATTTGTTTTTTAGGTAATCTTTCTTTCCTCATGAGTTGTGAACTCCTGAGATGTAGGCTTCACCTTATGTTTATTGTGTCCCTAGTTCCTAGGCACATATATGTGTTCAATAAATAGACTTGTTCTTCTTGACTAGTTGCACCCCACCTTAAATTATTTGCCAGTTGATGCATATGAAATAGTACTTTCTTTTTGTAACTTTGCTTTTTTTAAGTGTTACTAAAATTTTAAATTTTTTACATGTGCTAATATTTTATTTCTCCTTTTGTGTAAATTATCTGTTAATAATCCTTGCATTAAAATATATTTGGTAAGACAATAAAACAATAAGGGAGATTGTCATACTAAAAATGTTTTTGTTAATATGCAAATAGATTACCTGGAAAGTTTTTATCTCATCCTTTGTTCTTAACCATTGACTGTCACATAGACGTATTAGGGAATAAAATTTGTTCCTTCCCTCCATCACGTGTGTCTTCTTTTCTGCCTATTCCAGGGCTCAGTTCCAGTGCTGAAACCTCCAGAAAACTTTCCTCTTTTTTTTTTCTCTATTGATTTTTCAGTCCAATTACACTGTAGTCATCTTGGGTGCAGGGACTGGATTATTATGCTTTAAAGTCTCCAACCTCTAATATTATATTCAGGGCCAGGCTTGCTGCAGGTCCTCACTGATTAGAGGCTCCTACACTATCAGTTTCACTGAATGGGGTTTGGACTTGGAGAAGAGGAAGTCAAGCAGTAACTCTGTAGCAAACTCACAAGATGAAGTCCATTCCTTCTACAGGGCCTGCCATCTGATACACTAAAGGTCTTCATCCTATTTTATTGATATTATATCCTTCGTGAAATAGACCAAATAGTTTTAGTTCCCTAATATTTATGAGCAGTTGTGCTAGAAGTAGAAAAATATTAGAACCTAGGACTATCAAAGACCTAGCTATTTACCTCCTGTGCAGAAGTATCTCAGAACATAAATACAGGGACAAATCCATCTGAAGCAATCCTGGTATCTTCTTAAGAATCAGCTCAGTGATCTGAGCTGGAGGAAGTTAATGAGACTGATTTCTCCTGACATATTTACTGGTGGAGATGTGCCTGGGGTCAGTTTACTGAGATTGGTTTGGGAACACAAACAAAGTAAACTCTTAAAGCTCTGCAGATGAATTGCCCTCCCTAAGTCCTTCAGAACACAGAATGGAGTCAAAGTCGAAGTATGAAGTCCACAGAGGCTGCAGCCACTCCCAGCCTGATGAGAATGTGTTAGGTAAATTCTGGACCAAAATATTGAACTTGAATTTTACAAAACAGGGAAATTGGTCAAGTGGGGAATATCTATATAGGGAAATAATTATTTCATCTACAGAGGATTACAGCAATTAGTGAATTCCTCTGTCACAAGCATTAGTTGTTAAATTATCAATTAATTGATAGAAAAGTTATGAGGTAGGGAATTCCCTCTTTTACTTTTAAGATCTCTTGCCTTTTATACTCCTGATACACAATTGTTCTAGGGTGGACTTAACGCAAAGCAATCCCTTTTGGTTTTGTACCTTAATGGACATGTCTAAACAGCAAAGATAGTAACATCTGTTTTCACCTAGAAGTTGAATGATGTCATGGCTGTGTTAAGTGTTTGGAGGTGTTCTAAATGCTCCCAAAGGATAAGGCAATGTATTGTCTCCATCACTTTAAAAAATTCCATCTTTTTAAAATTTATTTATTTATTTATTTTAGTTTTAGGTGGACACAGTATTTTGTTTTTATTTAATTTATTTTTATTTTTTTTCCTTTAATTTTTATTGTTGGTTGTTCAAAACATTACATAGTTCTTGACATATCATATTTCACACTTTGATTCAAGTGGGTTATGAACTCCCATTTTTACCCCAAATACAGATTGCAGCATCACATCAGTTACACATCCACGTTTATACATACTGCCATACTAGTGTCTGCTGTATTCTGCTGCCTTTCCTATCCTCTATTATTTTGTTTTTATGTGGTGCTGAGGATTGAACCTAATGCCTCATGCATGCTAGGCGAGCACAATACCACTGAGCCACAACCCCAGCCCCAAATTCTAGCTTTTTGAAGGGCTGAAATTTAACACTCCATTCTCATTTGGTTTGTCTTTCAGGAAAGGGCCCTGGTCTTGCCTGGATTCCTCCAGAGAGATGTAAGGAGATGAGCTGGCTGGAAAGAAACATCAATTCAACAGCAGGCTACTTTTATACCAGCAAAATAAAGATATTTATAATAAAGACATTTATAATTACTGAAGACTTGCAAAAAGCTTTTTCAATGCTGCTTTATTCTGTCTTTACCTCAGTGAAGATTCTTATCCACCTGTTAGTGACAAGAAGCTGAAACATCAAGAAGTTAAAATACTTCTGCCAAACTCACACTCTCTTGAGAAGTCTACAAATTGAACCTAAATATCCGGACACACAGCCTGAGATTGGTCCAGGAAATAAATGGTAGGACCCTTGAGGTCCACCCTTGATGGCTTGTATGTTCCATCATCCAGGAAGCCATTCTCTGCTCTCCAGTGGACACAATCAATCCCCTCTCAGGGTTCCATACTTCTCCTCACAATTTTTTAAGGAAACATGTACACAAGGCTATTTACTGTTGTATATTTCTTCCTCCTTGGACTGGAGCTTTTAAAAGCCTAAAAATGACAGTTAGAGCCATAGTCTTTGACAAAGCTAGAGCTCAGCAAATGGCCATGGAATAAAGGACCAGCAAAAGACTCCGCAAGAGTGTAGAAGAGTGAGAATGGTGGTGGAGGGGAAGGGGGGGACAGGAGAAGAGAGAGGAAAGTGGGGAGAGTGGAGGGCAGGAGAGAAGCAGGTTGACGGTGCTGAGTCTGACCATGTGGCAAAGCCAAAAACACACTGGGATTGTTTAGCTGGGTTTGCCCACCACATTCTGTTCACCATCATTAATGAGCACAGTTGAAAGCTGATGTATTTGCAAACATGTCCACCCAGACACAGCAAAACCTGGCAAAAAAGGAATAGGGTGTCCCCAGCATCTCTGTTAGTCATAACACCATGGCTGTCCAGAGAGTGCTTTAGTTTTCAGAAATGAGACATAAAATAGAGTTTTATGTCCTGGAGTAGAACAATGAAGCCCCAAAATTTTACTTAAAAATGGGGGAACACGGAACAACAAAGATGCTGACGAAGACAATGCCTATCATCTTGTCAAACACTTGTACTGCAAAGAAATGCATAAACATATCTACATGTGGGTGTGTGGATATAGCCATTCTAGGAGCTTTTGTAAATAAACACTAAAATCTTCATACTTGTTGTGAGCAATTAGAAAGTCCCCATTCACCGCTGCTGCTTCTCCAGCCCAACTTTATGCATAGTACACTGCCTGTCAAATCACAGGCACTGAGAATGTTTGAATGGCAGAATTGAAGTGTGTGTAAAAGAAATCAGTACAGTTGGACCATTAGCTTACTTGAGCAGACTTCTTGCTCTGGAAAAAAAAAAAAAAATGCTACAACTCCTTGTATACCTTTACTGAAGTGACATCTATCCAGTATCTCCAAATTGACCAGTTTCTGCCAAGAATAAGTCACCATTCATCTGAAAAAGATGCAGAATGAAGCACATACAATTTTATTCTGTGTCTAGTCTCATACTGCTCTAGAAGAAACAATCCTGCAGATGGTCATTATCTATAATCAATTGTGTCCTTGATATGCATTCATCCAATGATTGATTATTACCTTTTGAGAGCCCACTATGTGCCAGAGCCTGTCTGGGGTGCTAGGAATAAAGTAGTAAGACAGATACGGTCTCTGCTTATATTGTAGTAGAGAAAATAGAAAAAAAAACAATTTCTTATTTCAATGTCTAACTACAAGGGGAAATTACAACAGCATTTAATTTACGCTGCATGGCCCCTTTGATACTATAAGCATATTATATATTCCTATAATTCTTTGCCCTTTATGTAAAAAGTGCAGCTAACTTCCTTTCCCCTTTAGTAATTATGAGTGTCTTGTTTTCCTGAGAAGCAAGAAATTAAGCAAGAAATGAAGGTTGCTCAGCCTTCATGCTCTGAAACTTTGCCTTCCAAATTATCAGATGCCATAAAAGGTCTATTCTACCCAATTTCACTGCTTCAGAGTGGACCCCTCCATCCTTGCAAGTGGTGGGAAATTAAGCTTTATGGAACTAAACTGCCTTAACAGCTAAAACTCACCCCTCAATGAAACTGTGATATACATAGAACCACTAAAAAGCATCACTTACATGCTGGTCAATTATATAGAACTTTTATTGTTTAGGTCCTACACAAGGTCAAAGAGTGATCCTTTAAGCAGTGCAGATGAAAACTGCAATGGGTGGGGGCGGTATATAAAGTGTGTGTTACTCAAAGATGGGCATTCCCCTTTAATATATTAGCTACCTTGTTTCCCAGAGCACAACAGATTAGAAGTGGCTTAGGAGAGGGAGCAACTAAGTGTAGACACAAATCCAACAGGAAGGAGCAAGATAATAATAGCCTGAACAATAATAATGTTACCAGTGAGTGGCTACCATGTGCCAATCACTTTACTAAGGTGTTGACTGTCAGCAAGCCATGAGGCAGCTACTATTTTGAGGTGCCTACTATGTACCAGGAGCAATGATGTAATTTTTTTTCTTATGTTTACAACAAGTAGGCATAATTTTGAGCAGGCAAAGAAACTGTGCTTTGGAGAAACTTGTAGCAAGATCTATTAACTGGCAAGAAACTCAGCCAGAATCTGGAGCTGGCCCGAAGTTAAGTGCCTGTCCATCCCAGTTTGAATAAGTATCTTGTTTCATTCCTGCTCTCCAGCTTAGTTATTAATACTGTTCCTTCATTATAAAAGCATCCTAGTTGGGTCAATAAGTTCTATGGTCCTTCTCTTCAAAGGGCACTTTCTCTCTGATACGGCTGGTTATGAACGATGAGTATTGCTTCCTCAAATGTTGAATTTTAAACATTAGAGAAGCGCTGAGGCAAGCATATAAAGCAGGTTTTATTTAAAAATAGTAAAACAGATTTCTTCTGGGAGGGAGAAGTGGGCCATAGCTGGTATGCTGGTATCCCAAGAAGCGAGAGCAACCTGACCCTTTTATACATTGTAGACTTCCTTTGTTCTCCTGATCTCTTCCCCCTTATCTCTCTCCTTCCTGCATTTGTGACTAGGCCTAGGAGATGCTGGTGGGATGGCCAAAAAGTGAAAAGCATATGGGCGGGGGGAAGGGCAAAGTGGTGTGACCCAGGAGGCATTAATTAACAACTTACTATCTGCAGTCTTTTGGAAGGGATAGTATAGTCAGGTAATCTTGGTAATCAAAGGGCTCTGGAGACATTTACATTACAATTTCCCTGGGACAAGTCTCCAACTTCCCAGACCCAAACCAGTCTCCATTTTCTTGACCCAACCCAATTGCCTATCTACACTGACTGCCTGTCTTTAATTTTTGCTTCATTTCCATCGGGCCTGGAATTCAAGGAGGAAAGTATAAAATACTGCATGTAAAACATTTTGAAATGTGAATGGTATGTTTAGCACATGACAATGGGTATTAGCTTTGTGAATACTTTATTATATTATATATATTTGTGAATACTTTATTATAGTAGAGAAAATAGAAAAAATAACAATTTCTTTTTGCAATGTCTAAACTACAAGGGGAAATTACAACAGCATTTAATTTAATTCTAATCCTTTTCCTCTTTGACATGTGACATTCAAGTAGAAGAAACAAGATCCAAATCCAGCCAAAATGATATTGGCACAACCATTTATAAAACACACCCAAAAATAGTTTAAAAATTCAAAACTAAAGGAATTACCTCGTTGTATAGAAAAGGAAAAATGTAACAAGATAGGTGACATGACTTCCCTAAGACATTAAATGAACTGTATGGCAAAACAAGATATGGACTTTGAGCTCAGGACCTCCTGGTTGGGGAAAGAGGCTGAGCCTTGATGATGGAGAAAACTCATCTTCCATCCTTTCCCAGTACAACTTCAGGCAATTTTATTTCACATGTCTGAAGCTTGTTATCCTTAGTTGTTGAAAATAAGGATTAGAGTTTTCTTTTGTCAGCGTATTCTGAGGATTCAAAGAACATGAGAGTCACACTCATACAGTGTGTGGGGGCCTTAAATGGTACAGCTGCAAGAGGGAAATCTGTCACTGTCTACTAACCTATAAAATGCACAAATCCTTCAACACATGAATTCCACTTCTAGAAATATGTCTGTTGGGAAGATATATGTTCAAGAATGCTCATGGCAGCTTTGACTGTATGAACAGTAACAAAAATATTTAAATCTCTATCAAGAGGAAAATGCCACTATGAAAAAAAATGAGAAAAATTCCATACAGACAATGGTCTTTTGTAACATATTTTTAAGCAAAAAAGCATGGCATTAAATAATGAACAAAGTAGACTTTGAACACATTTATGACAAAATAGAACATAAAAATATAAATGTGTTTGTGTGTATGAAATTGTTGATAGCTACCTGTGATGGGAAATAAAAGAAATAAAGATAATTTTCACCATTGCTTCTATAAGCTCCCATATCTTAATATTTTTGTCTTAAAAACATATTCATATAGTATTTGTATAATGGAAAAAATATAAAATGCTTAGCTTATAGAGATATGGTAAATATTAAATAAATATTTCATTTTATGCATATGCCTCTACGCTTAGTGCTATAATGTTTATTATAAATCGCTATTGCTATCATTGTCATTGCAACTTCATAAACACCTTTAGAGAACAAATATCGTAGCCAGGTCCACTATCACATGCCTGTAATCTCAGCAACTGGGAGGCAAGAGGATCACAAGTTCAAGGTCAGTCTGGCCAATTTAAAGTAAGCCCCTCAACAACTTTGTAAGATTGTGTCTCAAAAACTAAAAGGACAGGGGTTTAGCTCAGTGGTAAAGCACTCCTGAGTTTAATCACCTATGCCAAAAAACAAAATAAATAATTGTTTCAAGGACTGCTCTGCCCTGTTAAAGAGCAAGCGATCCCAGAGAGCTTCAGCTCTGACTTTTCTCTTATGACCTAACTAAAGATCTGTCTGCCTCCCACAGCCTGAGCTAAGGGATGAACAAAGGTTAATGGAAACACATAAAGGCAAGGCAGGGTAGACTCCCACACCTCTGTTTGTGGTGTCATCTGTCTCCCTGTTAAAATGCAATAAGGACAATAAAAGGAAATCGGCTGTGGAAAATGAAAGAGTCCTCTATTCATAAAAACAGTTCAAATGGGAAAAGCCTTTTAATGGGGATGGTACATGCAAAGCGGTAGGAGAGAGACACATAAAACCCTTCAGACAATTCATTAACTACAAATTATTGTAGGCAACTCAAATCCTTTCCTCAAACATGTTTATGTCCTCACTATCAGAATGTGGATACCTTCAAGCAAATTCTCAGACTGATGTTATCTCCTGCAAAGATGGTAGACAAAAGCAAGGTTTTTTATTATAGGATCTTTCCCACCATTACATGAGTCCTTGGAGGAAACTCCCCCATTGCGGGAGTGCGCTAGAGGGGACAGCATAGGGTAGGTAGGAGGCCAGTTGACTCATTCTTAGATTGTATTTCTTTGCTCGGTCAACCAATTCACCTTCCAGAATGAATAAATTGATAATTTGGGGATCACCTCATTTCTGAACAGCCTTTCCTAATATGAAGATAATAATATATGCCTACTCTGTCTCTCAAAGCTATTATGATGTTTAGATGGTTTTAAAACAAGAAAAGAAATATATGGTGACTATAAATTGCTCCCTTTAAATCATTCCAACCATCCATATGTCTGTCACACAGTCAACTCCCAATGAAAGAGTGGGCCTGTGACTTGGAAGGTAGGGTCAGGAGGATTGCAAGTTTGAAGTCATCCTTGGCAACTTAGAGAGACCCTGTTTCAAAATAAAATAAATAAATAAATGGATAGTTTTATTTAAAAAAAAAAAAAAGAGTGAAACTGTTCTCAGCAATAATTGTGGACCCCTTATAAGCAAAAATAACCAACATGGTTTCAGCACCATTATGAAAGCACAAATAACCATGGCAGAGGCAGACCTCCAACAGATCACCAAGCTTTCCTTTATTCTGCAGTGGAGTCAATCAATCAAACACTAGAAGGGTTCATTTTCTGGGTACAAAAATGGCCCTCGGTCACAGAGGAGTTTTATAGTCTACAAGGAGGGTGAATTAATCACTGGAGACTGAGGCAGGATGTGTTGGTTTGGACAGTCAGAAAAGAAGTTGTAAAAAGTCCGGAACTCATTGTCACTGGATAAAGCTTAGAACTTGGTGTTCACTGCTTATCTTCTATCTCCAGGATTCATTGTTCCCCAGAGCTTCACTATTTGCTTTTCTCCTTCAGGACTCATCAGCAATGGGAAAGGGTGAAAATGCAGGGCCCAACATTTCAGTATCTGCTTCCTCCCTGGAGGACCCATTGTGGTTGGGAAGGGATGAAAGTTTGCTTTTGGTGGAGATGCTGGGCATGAACCCAGGAAGGGCTGAAGTTTGCTTTCTTTCCTTGGGGTCCATTGTTACTGGGAAAGGATTTACTGGGAGAGGTTTAATGTTTGGCTAATTTCCCTCCCTCCTCTCTTCTGTTTTCCCTGGGGACTGTCTTGTAGGAATATTATTTTCCATAACCCTTAACTCTTCACTTCACTATCACCCTATTTTTTCCATTCCCCCATTCCCCAATTTGTATCATTTTAAATTAACAGCATGTTGGACAACTTTTTATTTTTATCCTGCTGTTTTTCATTCAAAGGACTGACACCCCAACCCTAGATCAAAATATTGGCAGACTCCTTTCTGTTGAAATTGGCCTGTTGCAAGTCTGTTTTTAGGTTCTGGGCTTCCAGTCTTAATTCATTTATCTCCTTGTATAGAGATCTCACCCCTCAAGGGCTAAGACCTCACAGTAGGTCTCTGCTAGGCGTCACATCTCACCTAAGGAAACGTTCTTGCCTTCCTTACCTGTACACTCTGATGGGACAAGCTAACCTCAGTACAGCCTTCTAACCATCCTACCACAAAAACAATAAGGGAGCCATTCTCTGTGACCTACAATTACAGCTAACATCCTTGAAAGCTATCCTAGTAGTCCCATTGGAATTTGAAACATCCCCTATTTAAGCATTGACAGATCCAGCCCAATCTCACTCTTCTTTGAATCTGTCCACAGTTCACATTCCACAAGGTAAATGAGAACTTACATTCCAAAAAAGGACCCAGCAAGGATTTTAATGAACAAGGGAAGTTTCAGTCTTGTTCTCTAAATCAGACTAACTGAGGCATGAGAGAATGTTACTCATTTGAAAAGGATTTTTATCACAAAGCATCAAAACCAAGAAGTCCGCACAAGGAAGGGCTCCTGTAGGTCTGTTTCAACTCTGCTTAGCATTCAGGAACAGCACTTTTTCTTTTGATTCCGGTTTTACTAAGAAAATTGGACCGAATCTAAAATTCCCATACTGAGTTTCTTCTTCAGGGGCAGGTTGGGCCTGCCATCCCCAGAGCAGGATGAACCAGGTCAAATTTCAGTAATCTTCCACACCTATGCTCTCATTCTACCACAGTTTTGCTGTTAAACATTATGAATTAGCATCAAATATCTAAACTGAAAGTGTTTAAGTGATGTCCTGTGTTAACCCAGTCTCCATATTTCCTCGAATAGCAAAATAAACTCTATTTTGTAAATTAGGAGTTTGAATCATCAGCAGGCTATCAAATGGACTGTGGATGTGTTTTTTAAAAAACACCCCCACACCCAATAAAACAAAACAGAATAGAACAGTTTAACCCTCAGGCAAAAGTGCTTTACAGATTCAGATAGTGCCTGATTGGTTATGGCTAAATCTTTTACCTATGATGAGTGTCCATTGCATAATTATAAAATAAGCAGGTTGAATTTCATAATCTCTAGGATTACTTCCACAATTAGAATTCCATTATTCAGTCAGATACTGATTTATATTTTTAAAATTTATTTTGCAATTTGTTTATAAGTTAGGTGTTTAAGAAAATACAGGGTTGGTCTTCCCCATTGTAGCCTTAGCTATCCATCTATTTATGAGAACAGGGGTTCAGGTAGGACCAAGCTGAGATTACATTCAGGAAATCTAAGGTAGTCTATAAAAATAGTACATTTGTGACTTTAATTTTCTAAAGGTAATCTGTTCCAATTTTGTGTGCTTGTTTAAGATTATGGCGAGCAGGTTACGCCCTACTCTGAGTTACTCCATGATTTCTAGAACAGTAGTTCTCAGATTATTCTTAAACCTGTGCTATTCCTCTATAGAAAGTAGTAGTTTGCCATATGCTACTTCATTTTGAAGTGAAGTACTGAGTTAGAACAACCTTGTACCTTGTTTGTACAAATAAAAAATCACAATCTGCCTAGCACAACCATAAGGCACAAACTGATAATTATTTGTGCTAATAAAAACCACCAACTGTGAATTTACCATATTAATCAGAAGCACATGGATGCATGGGCGTATCAAACTCTTAGAGGAAAAAACAGACCCACGAATTTATCGATTATACCAAAGCACCAAATGAAGCAACCTCATCACTTGAAGCTGAGCTAGAACCCATGACCTCCTGATGCTGACACCTGGTCACTCATCATGAGTCTTGCCCTGGAAAATTGTGACATCAATGAAACTCCAAATCTCTGTCCTCAGGCTTCAGCAGAATGCAGTTTCTTCTGCCCTTGACAACCACACACAGCCCACTCCAAATTGACATCTCAAGCTGACACTTTGAAATTGCTGTCTGTCTGGACCATGTCCTAGAACAAGTTATTGCCCTTTGACAACTCTGCACCCTGAACAAATTCTTCCCCTGGTTTGAAACCTTATCTGACACCTACAGTTAACTGTATTCATATATGTTCTCTGCCTTTGCTCTCAGTTCAGCCTCCTGAATCCCTGTGGCCACTTTAACCCTTTCTTAGATTTTTTTGAAATATATATGTACATATATATATATATATATATATATATATATATATATATTTATATATAAAATATATATTTCATATATGTATTATATATAAATATATATAGTGCATAATATGGTGCATAAAGTGTAATGTGTGACTTCAATGTTACAGATATTAGAAATTAGAAATTAAGATTGGAATAAAAGAACTTGTGTTTGCCCAGGTTATGATGACCAGAAGACCCAAGAATATTCTTTGAATTGGCACTGCCGAAAGTAGTGCAATCTGTGAATTTATTGTTATTCAATAAATTCTGACATTGTGGAAAGACACAAATGTTTTTGGTCTATGTTAATGGCACAGATCACGCATGACAAAGGTATTAGAGAACTGTACCAGGAATGATACACCCAGAAGGCAAGCTCTGTAAAGACAAATACTCTTTTTTCTATTTTGTTCCCTGATATCACCTACTTCTTTCCACATTGTTTTTATTGGTACATTATAGTTGTACATAATGATGAGATTTGTCATTACACACTTGTACATGCACACAATATAACAATACAATCTTGCCAATATCACTTGCTATTTTCTATTTTAAAACACAGCTTTATTGAGACAAAATTGATATTATAAAATTTTCCCATTAAAGTGTAGAATTCAATATTTTGTATGATCATAGATGCATAGACCTATCATAGGATCTTCATTTAGGGGTGATGAAAACATGTGATTTTTAAATAGTGGTGGTGGTTGTACAACATTGTGAATTATTTAATGCTACTTGATTGTACATTTTAAAATGATTACAGTGGGAGTAGTGGATCACACCTGTAATCCCAGTGGCTTGGGAGACTGAGGAAGGAGGATTGCAAGTTGGAGGCCAGCCTCAGCAATTTAGTGAGGCCCTAAGCAACTTAGCAAGATCCTGTCTAAAAATAAAAAGGAATGGGAATGGTTAAGCACCCCTGGGTTCAATCCCTGGAACTAAAAATAAATAAATAAATAAATAAATAAACAAACAAAAACCAACCAAACAAACAAATAAATAAACAAACAAAATGGTTACAATGGCAAATTTTGTCGTGTGTATTTTACCACAATAAGAAAAGAAATTTGAAACTCACTGAAGTAATTTTAACTTCAGTTGTCTCCTTTTATAGGCTTCAAGTGATGAGGTTGCTTCATTTGGTGCTTTGGTATGATCGATAAGTTCATGGGTCTGGTTTTTCCTCTAAGAGTTTGATATACCCATGTGTCCATGTGCTTCTGATTAATATGGTAAATTCACAGTTGGTCATTTTTATTAGAACAATTAATTGTCAGTTTGTGCCTTATGGTTGTGCTAGGCAGATTGTGATTTTTTATTTGTACAAACAAGGTATAAGGTCGTTCTAACTCAGTATTTCACCTCAAAATGGAGTAACTTATGGCAAACTACTGCTTCCTATAGAGGAATAGCACAGGTTTAAGAATCATCTGAGAACTACTGTTCTAGAAATCATGGAGTAACACAAAGTAGGGCGTAGCCTGCTCTCCACAATCTTAAACAAGCACACAAAATTGGAACAGATTACCCTTAGGAAATTAAAGTCATGAATGTACTATTCTTATAGACTACCTTAGATATCCTGAATGTAATCTCGGCTTGGTCCTACCTGAACCCCTGTTCTCATAAACGGGGATGGCCAAGGCTACAATGGGACTGCCAACCCTGTATTTTCTTAAACACCTAACTTATAAACAAACTGCAAAATAAATTTTAAAAAGATAAATAAGCATCTGACTGAATAATGGAATTCTAGTTGTGGAAATAATCTTAAAGATTATGAAATTCAATGATTTATTTGTACAAACAAGATATAAGGTTTTTCTAACTCAGCACTTGACCTCAAAATGAATAACTTATGGCAAACTACTGCTTTATACAGAGGGGTGACACAAGTTTAAGAATAAACGTGGTGGGCCTTCTAAAGGCATTTGGGTTATGAGGTATCCATCACCATGAAAGAATTCTTTTTTTCATGGTAGTGAGTTAGTGTATCCTAGTATTTTTAGCTTCGCTTGTCATTCTACAACCCATGTATTACTGTTTACTGACTTGATTCTTTATAATAGATTTTGGAATTCTGAGCAATGGGATAATCATCTTGGAAATCACCTGAATCATTGTTTTCTCAGGGTAATGAAATTAGAGATGATTTCCTCTCTTCTTTATATTTCATCTATGTTTTCTAAAATACACATGCATTCTTCTTTGAAAAAAAATCTTAGCACTATTTTTAAAATATTGGGAATATCTGTGATTAGAACTTTTGAGTAAGGAATCATAATTCATATGGAAGACCCCGAGCTGCCAAAGCAATCTTTAGCAAAAAGCACAAAGCTGGAAGTATCACAGTACCTGATTTTAAGACACATCACAGAGCCATTTTTGTGAATCTGAGAATATGAACTATATAGGCACACTGCCTTGGCTGCACTTTCCTATGTCACTGCAAAACGTGCTTTCACATTTATGGTTCATTTTTGAGAGGAAGCATTTTATATTTATCCTGACTTTCTTATGTAAACTATATTATTTGGTTTCTAAAATTCTTATTTATAGATGTATTTCAGAAATTCATTCATACATATATTTCTACAAGCATCTATTAATGAAAATATTTTAAAAAGGGTAATAAAGTTAGAAAAGTCTCATTTTGCAACCTTTAAGAAGTAAAAAAGGATCTAGTCATTAACCATCAATAGGTGTTAAAAGAGGACAACCATAAAGTAAATATCTAATAATAGAGAAATACAATAACATTTATCAAGTAGCATTGACACCAAAAACCTACCTAAATATTATTAAATCACTAGGCCCAATACCCAGTTTACAATTAGAAAAAAAAATAGAGACTATGAAAACATGTCTAGCAATACATTAAGATGTAGCCATCTAAATCTTACTATGGAAAATTCTTTAGGATTTAAATTATCAGTTTCTATATACAAAATTATATTTATAAGGAAATTTGAAATTTGAACAATGGCAAATTAATTGACAATATTAAGATTTTCTTTTTACTTGTGACAATGCTATTGTGGCTATTTTAAATCTATTATCTTTTGGAAATGCATTCTAAAAATGCTTACAGATGAAATAATCTGGTTTCTGAACTTTGCTTCAAAAAACTCCTCCATAAGGGTAAGTAGAGAGAGGTATTGATGAAACAATATTGGCCATGGGTGTATAATTTCGCAAGCTGAGTAGTAAATACATTGGAGTTTATTTTACTATTTACCTCTGCATGCTACTTCTGTAATGCAACAGTGCTGGGAGGTGGTGGACCTTTTAAAGGCATTTGGGCTGTGAGGTATCCATCCCAAGAAAGGATTCTTTGTTTTATGGTAGTGAGTTAGTTTTTGCTGGAGTGGAGTTCAGCCCATCACTATTCTCCATGAGGCCCTTAACAAAGCTAGATGCCAGAACCATGTTCTTTGGCTTCTAGAATTGTGAGCCAAAATAAGCACTTTTGTTTTTATAAATTTCCTAGTTTTAGATACTCTGTTAATAGCAACAGAAAAATGTACTAAGATGTTCCATATGATTGAAATTTTCATAATAATACTTAAAGAAAACTATTTTCAAAGAATAATTTAAGGGTGAGAAGGGGCACTTGGATTGTTTGGGGTTTTTTTTAGTATTTGATTTGTTTTTATTCTTTTTGGTTTACAGAATATGCAAGATATAATTCATTCTAAGTAAAATTTTCTAATCAGGTGCCTCAGTTTACCACTATCAGTTTAAGTCTATAAACTGAAGGAGTAATATTTTCATGATGGCCTTCCTGGAATTGAAGAGATTTGCTACATCAGAACATGCTTCACAATCTGTGGACTGAGGCTGTGTAGCTCTTTTATAACTGGGAAGAATCTATGAAATGGCGGAAAATATCCAATTTTACAACTACTTTTGAAAAATTTTAACATTCCATATTTTAAAGTACATTAGTACATCTGACTTAAAGTTGGAATGTAAACTGCATCAGGTTGTAAGCAGAATTAGGGTGTAATAAAAATGTGCAGCAGCACTGGACAGTGGAATAGCTCTCTGAATCTCATTGAAGTGTGCTGTATCATCAATTGTGAGCATAAAACAGCATGTTCAAGGATCTGTCAAAGTAGAATATACAGACTTTTTTTTCCAGGACAAGCAGATATACCCTAACATGTGTAGAAAATATATAAAATGTGTTGCAACTATAAATCAGCATCAAATTATATTATAAAACATCATATACTGACAAAAAATTAAACTTTTTAAAGTAACCATAGTTGGGGTAATGTTATTCTGAGATGAGGGAATGCTCGTTGTTAGATAAAGTGAGTAATTGCATTGCTATTATTAAGAACTAAGACTTTTGGCATAGAATAAATGAGATATGTACGGAGATAGAAATATACAGATATCTCTCTCTCTCTCTCTCTCTCTCTCTATATATATATATATATATATATATATATATACACACATATATATATGATATTATATTTTTTCTACAAAACCTAGAATCCTAAACTTGAATATGAAGTATCAGTATGAACTCTTACATGAATAGATCATGGAAGTTGATACACTGATATGGGTTAAGTGGGTGGTAACTGTAGGCATTTAGGATGTGGCTGGAGGAAGTAGGTCACTGGGATGTGCCTTTGGGGTTTATATTTCATTTCTAGTGAAATATTTCAGAGCTTTCTCTTTCTTTGTTTCCATGTCCTGAGCTGTTTTTCTCCTCCATACCATTCTGCCATGATATTCTTCCTCATCTTGGTTCCAGAGATATGGAGTTGGTCATGTATGAACTGAGACCTCTGAAACCACCAGTCAAAATAAACTTGTCTTGCTGTTTTTCTTGTCAGGTCTTTTGGTCACAGCAACAACAAACTGCCTGAAATAGAAGTTATTATCCCATTATATGTTGTTCAAATACACCCTAAGAGAAAAGTTTAACATGCTGAAAATCAGTAGCTTTTCTTAGACCCATCAGAAAATTTAGATCTTAATGCAAATTGCTACCTTGACTCTGGAGAGAGACCTTAATGCAAAGAGTGATACCCCATATCTGCTTCCTTGAAGCAATCAACAGGTAGAAAAATTTAAAGGGTAATTTTGAATAATTGTTTGGCACCATGAAACTAACTTGAGAGTTAGAAACTCTTGGAGGTTGCAACTTTAGGTACATCTCTACACTTTCTTATTATTTGTTGCCACAGGAACATGTCCGTGTTTTCATAGTGAAGCCACAGTGATGCCCTAAGGTAGCCATTGTGAAATACACCCATAGCCTTCCCCATAACTAAGGTCTATCCTCCATGACCCAGGAGTTTCCAACAGGAAAAAGCTAGAATGAGTCAAGTAGTCATGCATTTAAGTTGGTGGCATCAGCTTCTATTCATGTTTGCCCTAATACAGAAGCAGATGGTAATATATGAAAATATTTCTGGATACCTGTATAGACTTGGGCGAGTATCCATATATATTTACTTGCTCTGTTAGCTGAGAGGATCTAGAAACAACAACATCCATTAACAAAGAGAACACCTTTTAAAACCATTCTCCAAAATCAGAAACCAGGGTTTTTTAAAAAATGGCTAAGAAAAAATAAAAAATGGTTGATTCTAAGGTTAAGCCAGGAAACACATAAGATGAACCTGGAGCACATAGTATCAGAAAATACAAAAATGTTCATAATAAGAAAAACAGCAACAAAAGTGAAATGAAGAATTATATAAAAGGAACATGGGAATAAACTAAAATAATTTGAACAAAAAAATAAAGGAGTATTGGATAATAACCCAAAGTATAAAATAAATATCATAAATTCATACTGATGTAAACAAGTAATTGAACATGGAAATAACTTAGAGAATATAAACACATTTTCCATACTGAAGAATTCCAAGCAATTTATATAGATATTCCCCAATGGTGTAGAGAATAACTCCCACTCCTAAATATGGACAATATATAGTGATTTCCTTTCAAAGGGGGAAATAATATAGAAATGGGGAACATAATAACTTTGCAATAGGAGCTTGATGAGCATTACCTTTCTTTGATGACTAAGGTCAACATCAATTATGAGTTATGTTGATCACATATACCATTGATGAAATATGGTGGAAATAGCACTTTATCTCTGTGTTCTTTCTCTTAAAAACATATAACCCCAGTCCAATCATAAGAAAAATATCAGACAAACCCCAAAAAAGGATATTCTACAAAACACCTGACCAGTAATCCTCAAAACCGTCAAGGTCATGAAAATCAAGAATCTGGGAAATTGTCACAGTCAAGAGGAATCTAGCAGACAGAATGATTAATGTGGTATCCTAGATGGAATCATGGAACAGAAATGGGAACAGTAGGTAACACTAAAGAAATCAGAAAAACATGGGGACTGTTAGAAATAATGCCTTCCTATAAGATGGTTAATTGTAACAAAATAATGCAAAAAGTTAATAATAGGGAATATTGGTTATCTAGTACATAGGAATTCTGTTCACTAATTTCATACTTCTTAAAAATAAAGTTATTTAAATTTAAATATTTAAAGAAATAATGATTGAAACTTCCTATTTGATGAAGACAATTAATCCACAGATCCAAAAAGTTTAACGAAATCCACATAAGAGCAAGGAGATCGACACCTAGATGAAGTGCAGAAAGAAAATCTTGAAAGCAGAGCAAGAAAAAAAGAATCATTATATATAAAGGATCATTGATAATATTTAATCTATTCTTTGAAATCAAAGGCAAAATAAAATACAGTTAAATATATGAAGATTGAGAGGAATCATTGCTGGCAGATCCGCCTCACAAGAAATACTAAATGAAGTTCCTTAGGATGAAAAAAAATAATACTGAATGGAAATTTAAATCCAATGAAAAAAATAAAGAGTCATGACAAATATATATATATTTAGGTAAATAAAAGACTACATAGATATATATTTTTCTAATTCTCATAATTAAAAATAAGATAGTCTAGGGCTGGGGATGTGGCTCAAGTGGTAGCGCGCTTGCCTGGCGTGCGTGCGGCCCGGGTTCGATCCTCAGCACCACATACCAACAAAGATGTTGTGTCCGCCGAGAACTAAAAAATAAATATTAAAAATTCTCTCTCTCTCTCTCTCTCTCTCTCTCTCTCTCTCTCTCTCTCTCTCCTCTCTCTCTATCTTTAAAAAAAAAACAATTAAAAAAAAAATAAGATAGTCTATATTTGGAAGTTCGTGACATATATAAAGTGAAAATGTATATGAAAATAAAAGTATAAATAGGAAATGTAAAGAAAATGAAATACGTTATATAAGTCATGTTTTACTGGAATTAAGTCAGTAAAAAATGTAAAGAAAGTGAAATACTTTATACAAAGTCATGTTTTACTGGAATTAGGTCAGTAAAAATGTAAAGAAAGTGAAATACTTTATACAAAGTCATGTTTTACTGGAATTAGGTCAATATTTACTTTAAGTATATTGTGACATATTAAGATCTATAATATAATCCCTAGCAACTACTAAGAAAATAACTTGAAAACACACTTTTAAAAAATCAATAGATTGCAGAAGAGATGTTTACAGAAATATTATAATCCCTAGCAACTACTAAGAAGATAACTTGAAAAACATACTTTTAAAAAATCAATAGATTGCAGGAGAGATGTTTACAGAACTGGGCTTCTATGAGTAAAAGAGGAAATCTCACAGATAATTAGAAAATATCTGGAAGTAGTGCTAATAAGAGGGTAAAAGCCTAGAATATTAAAGACCAGCGAGCAGCACTTAACGATGGTTAAGGCAAATGACTATAATAGGCAGCAGGTTTGGAATGGTAGCCAGGTCAGGGATCACCTATGAAGATGGTAATAGAATACAGAATTCCTTTGAAGAGGATGGCTAGCCATTAGGTACAATTGCTCAACAAGTAATAATGAGAAGAGATGGAAAACAGTTGAGGTCATCCACCAAAATGGAAAGTCATGATACTTTGACAATTTTCTCACCTAAATCAATTCTCAGACTTAGAGTTCATCAACTGAAGAGAAGCCAGGTCCTGCTGAAGAAGAACCCAGTAACATCACGGGAAGTGAACACAATAGTGTTCTCTACAGTACCTCTCAAGTGGGACTATGACCCTTTCCTTAGATAAACATGCCCCAAAGAAGGAAAAAATAGCCATGTATACAGAAGTTGAAAATTGATGTTGAAGACTAGAGTCCTTTTAACTCTTTTTTTTTGGGGGGGTGGGGGGTAGAGGGTATCAGGGATTGAACTCAGGGGCACCACCACATCCCCAGCCCTATTTTGTATTTTATTTAGAGACAGGGTCTCACTGAGTTGCTTAGTGCCTCGCTTTTGCTGAGGCTGGCTTTGAACTTGTGATACTCTTGTCTCAGCCTCCCAAGCCACTGGGATTACAAATTGAGTGTCACCGTGCCCTGACTAGAGTCCTTTCAGTCCCTTGTTAGTAAATAGGGGGCTCAGATAAAAAAAATGGAGTATTGTCTCAAGTCTCTCACAGTGTGTTCAGTAGATCCTTGGGCCTAAATGGGTTACTATTTCTTAGTTCCAAATGTATAATTAAAAGGGACACATATGCCAGTTCAGAAACCTAGTCTTTTCTCCTTGACCTATAAAATAAGAGTTAATGTAGTAAGAAAAGTCAAATGGATGCACCTGGAATTTCTTCCTCTCATCAAGATAGGAGATTGTTTAAAAACTAATATTGTATTCTGGGGTGGATTGTTTAAAAACTAATATTGTATTCAAAAGTGAGGTACCAAGATATGATTACTGCTACTTTCAAAGACAAAAAAATTAAGTGATGCTGAGGATACAACCGGCCACCATATACTCATGTTATTAGATGCACCAATTCAGAAATTTGGGTTGACCCATCAAACAGCCTATCATAAAGTGGAATGGGCACATCATAAATTAGGCCAGAGGAAAGCCAGAGGAGACATGGTCTTAGGAGACAATCCCTGTGACTAATTGATGGAGGAAAAAGAAGTCCTAACTTGGTTCATGGATAAATTAGCTTGGGATGTGGGTACAAGATAAAACCAGCTGGATATGGTGGCTCACACCTGTAATCTCAGTGGCTTGGGACACTGAAACAGGAGGATCACAAGTTCAAAGCCAGTCTCAGCAAAAGTGAGGTACCAAGCAACTCAGTGAGACCCTCTCTCCAAATAAATCACAAAATAGGGCTGGAAATGAGAATCAGTAGTCGAGTGCCCCTGAGTTCAATCCCCCGTACGGAAAAAAAAAAAAAAAAAAAGATAAAACCAGGCTATTTACTCATGACAGCCCAACTTGAGAGTGAATCTGAAAGAAAATGGCAAAAATAAGGCCTATCCACAGGAGAGATTTGGGTGGAGTAGTCTGCCATTCACTTTGAGTAGAAAGTGAAGTGACCCAAATTAAGCATATACTTGTTCTCATGTGAGTTGGTAAATGACTTGCCTTTTTGGTCTGCAGATCTTGAGGGTGCAATATTGGAAAATCAAGTATAAGAATATCTGGGAAAGTGGAAACTATTAGATCTAGGAGAGTTTGCACAGAATGAGAGAATGTTTGTGTTGTGGTTTAATGCTCCACAGAAATCATCAACTGCAAAAAAATTCAGATAACTAAATGTAGATGATGTCTTCACCAGTTTGTGTCTGTAAGCCTCTCTCTCCTTAGATATCGAAGGACTTATGAAACGGAATCAAGAATGAATTAACTAAAGTGGCATACACAGGGGAAATGCATAGCTCCCAGCATGATCTAAGACTGATCCAGTTACTAAAAAATGTCCAATCTCCCAGTTACAGAGGCCAATGTTGACTCCTCAGAATTATACCAACTCTCAAGTGGATTAGTATATCAGCCAGCTTGTCCTCACAGTGACAAAAATACCCAACAGGAACATCTTTGAGGAGGAAAAGTTTATTTTGGCTCACAGCTTCAGAAGTCTCAGTCCATGATCATCCAACTCCATTACTCTGGGATAAATACCATGGCAGATGGCCATGGCAGAGAGACACTGCTCCACTCATGGTTGCCAGGATGGGGTGGGGTGGGGTGGGAAGGGGCCTTAGGGAAGATGAACCCTTCCAGGGCATGCCCTAGTTACCCACCTCTTCTAGCCATGGCCCATCTGCCTACTATAACTACCACACTATAAGTCCATTCAAACTAGGACTCACTGATTGCATTTAAATTCTCACAATCTAATCATTTTAAGTCTGACTATTCCTGCATTAACACAGGAACTTCTGGGAAATACCTCTATTAAAAGCATAAGTTGATTATGTTGGAAAACTCCTACCTTGAAAAGAGCTAAGTTTTACCCTGTCATTACTCATATTCTAAGTATGGGTTTACCTTTACTACCTACAATGCCTCTGAAAGTACTCAACAGCCTTCCTCCCAACTGAGACCCAGTTCTCAGAAGTTTCCCTCTGTTTCTGCCTGTGCTATCTTTAATAGGTTAATTGCTTGCTAATATTAACTAGAAATGCATAAAACCCTCTCTTACCAAACCTTCTCTAGTCCTAAGTAATGGGAGAAGGTCATATCTAGAAGGGTGCTTGCCAGAACCACTGGCCACAACAAGTACCAGACCCAAGCTCAGC
The DNA here is from genome assembly GCF_964194105.1 of Spermophilus citellus. Classification (NCBI taxonomy): domain Eukaryota; kingdom Metazoa; phylum Chordata; class Mammalia; order Rodentia; family Sciuridae; genus Spermophilus; species Spermophilus citellus. The sequence goes on along the minus strand of NC_138198.1, from coordinate 100,070,993 downwards.
AGAATACAACAGACACTAGTATGGCAGTATGTAAAAAAGTGGATGTGGAACTGATGTGAATCTGCAATATGTATATGGGGTAAAAATGGGATTTCATAATCTGCATGAATCAAATGTATGAAATATGATATGTCAAGAGCTTTGTAATGTTTTGAACAACTAATAATAAAAAAAAATAAAAAAATTAAAAAAACCTTAATCCTGATCTCTTCTTCAGAACCACTGAGATACTACTCTTGCCATACTATGTGAACCAGATAAGATGTACCCAGCCCATATTCCAGAAAAGGCTACTTTTTTTTAACCACAGGGCAACAGAGGTGCCCATGCCTGGAACCCACATACCTTCCCTTGATAAATCAGATTAAAGATGCACACTTAGGGCAAGGAGTCAGATTACCATTAAAGGCAACAGTCAACCATCTTTCAACAATGTTGGACTGTTGCTAATAAAGCTCCTCTTTCTCCATCACTCTTGACTCTCAATCTACTGACTCTATTGGATGGCAGCAACCCCAACCTTGTGTGATTCCACCTCACCCAGTGTTACTATTTGTATTAGTTTCCTATAGTTGCCATAACAAATTGCCTCAAAATGGAAACTTCAAACAACAGAAATCTATTATTTTATAGGTATAAAGATTACAAATCTAAAATGGCAGGGTTAGTTCCTTTTAGAGGCTCTGAGGGAGAATCCATTCCATTCCTCTCTCCCAGCTTCAAATGGCTGTTGTGATCCTTGGCCATTCCAAGGTTTAAACACACATCATTCCAGTCTTTACCTCTGTCTTTACATTGCTTTCTCCTCTCTGTCTTCTCTCCCTTTCTTGTCTTTTAAAATGACATTTCTCTTTGGATTTAAGGCTACTCTACTCCAGGATGATGGCTTTTGCCTGGTCACATTAGGTTCCTTACGCTTCTCTAGGCATGCGGTTGTGTGATCAGGAAAGGCACAAAAATATTGTTAAGTGTGAGTGGGACACAGTGTCAACCAACCCTCGTTCATTGGTTTCTGGATCCCTAACTCTCTTCCCATATCAGGTGATAAGCATATTTGTTGATGCTATATAATGTGCTAATTCTGATTGGATAGAATTTGTTGAGAACAATTAATCCACCTTATACTGGCATATCAAATTGTTTATATTGTTTAAAACTTAAATATTTCTTTATTCCTTCCCATATCTTTAAACACCCTTGTCATATAGATTGGCCATCTTCATATTTTCAGGGGCCAAGTATCCCAATTATTGACTCACAACTACCTAGGTTCCTCATGACCAGATGGATCCTTCTCCTAATTCGCAAAAGGATGTAGTCAAGAGTTTCCTATTCTGAGGGGATCCATCCTCAGCTATTTGTCCTTTTTGTGTCCACTCATCCATAATCCATCTTTTTAGATGGTAAGCCTCTTATATTAAGTAGCATCATGCCATGCACATTTTAGTTGTTTAATAAATGCTAACTGAATAACTGAATAGATAAATGAAATAAATAAATGAACAAACCAACACATGAAAAATATGCCCCATCAAAATAGAGGTAAATCATTTTCTGTATAAATCAATGATGATGTCAAATCATTGCCCCATGGAGAGTACAGGACATGAATTCATTAAATTGATGTTCTACTTGGATGGAGGCCACTTTCCAAATAATTAAGTCCAACTCCCATTATGAGTACTTGGATATGTTGGTGTCATGCTGTGTCTGCTGTAGAAAGCAATTGTTATGAGGGCCAAAAAAAGAACTGCTGTGAAACCTGATGGGACCTTAGCTCTATCCAGTTTCCAGATTGTAAAGTGATTGCTTTGGGTTTCTACTATTTCCCATACTCATTACACTTTTTGTCACCAGAATAGATTTATGTGGTGCCATATTCTGCACACATTACAATGTTTGTCAAGATAATGAATAGTCTGAAAATTTGAATTTCCAATACAGTTGGTGAATTATGAAAGTGTGTCTTAAAATGTTTCCTTTCTGTGCTCATTTACCCAACAGGTTTGGCTTTCCCTCCCCTCAAAAGCCTAAAACGTTCCCAGGAATAAGTCTGAGAGGTCAGCAAAGCAAAGATTAGAATATTGAAAAGGTCACCATGGCCAAGACCCTTCTTTAATTCACACCACATATTAGACATTAAAATTCTAGGTCTTTACTCTTATGACAAATGAGAATAAAAAATAGCATAAAATTAATCGGTAACACTTTTTAAAGTGACAAATGGCTATTAATTTCTTTAGTATTCATTACAATAACATTAATCATGGAAAACTCTTTGAATGTGAAAGTAGCTGTTATGTGCAGTTCCATAGGAATTTGGTGGTAAGTTAGCATTCATTAATGTCCATTTACAATGAAGTGTTACTCTATTAATCTACTGTTCTGTGACAAAACCTGTAATAAGCAAAAGACATAAAGTCTGTGCCCTCTGTAGACTTTACATTTCAATTGTGATGCCAACTTATGTGTTTAGTTAAAACTAAAATTCTAAGTGGTCTCCCGATTATTATGTCTAGTCTTCCGGAAACTAAGGCTCAAAGAATATGAAAAATCAAGAGGATTCTGGGTATGAAAGGGCACAATACATGTTTAAAATTTGAAGGCATCATTTCAAGTGAGTTTTTGTGTTAGCTACAGGTTACTTTAGGCAACTCAATGACACTGAATGTAGGATTGAGTCTTCATAGAGGTAAGTAGCTTGATACTATTCCATGCTCAAACCCTATCCTTACTCCTGGCTTATAATCTCGGTGCAAGTGGCTAAAATGAATGGATAATAGCCATTCTGGTGTAATATGAATGGAGAAGATTAGAAAACAATGAATAAAGTCTGGTAAAACACAAAAAATAAAACACTCTCCACTGGAGTAACAGTCAACTCCTTAGTGATAATAATATTACATTATCAACAACGGAAATAGTAATATCTCATCAACTATTAATGGACACTTAGTCCATGCTAGGCCCTGCTGTAAGAAATTAACATCCTCAACAAATTTAAATCCTCTTAACAACCCTAGGAAGCAGCACTATTGTCACTATTTTATACAGATGAGGAGGGGGAAACAAGGCAGGCAGCCAGCAGTTGGCTCAGCTAAGATCCGAAGCTTGCCAGTCTGGCACAAGGGTCTGCCCTCTGAGGAATTATGCTTTGCTACCTCTTGTTTTGCCAAATGGGGTGTTTACAAGAATATTCAACAAGACGGTAGAACAAAATAACAGGACTAAAACCTAGAAATTTTTGTAAAAGGAATTCAGTTTCCTAAGGATTCAAAGATAATGAGAAGCATGTTCCTCCGATGCAGAGCTTTTCAACAAATATATGCCGCAACAGGTACCATGAATAAGGGATGCCTTTAGCTGCAAGGCAACCAGATGGGGTCTAGGGTAGCCAAAGCCAATAGGTCAGTTGCAACCCTCACCTGTTTCTCACAGGCTCCTTGGAGCATATTGGAGAGAAGCAGGGTAATACACACCCTCAAGTCACTGGCAAGGTAAGTAATGTCTCTTTCATTGCTGCTCTTTGCTCAGTACGGTTTTGTGCACACAGGGTGTACTATCTGCAATACCCTTCTTTGCAGCCAGCCTGCAAAACACTGTGTGGCTGCTGAAGTGAGGAGATGAGCTAACAAACTTCCAGAGGCTGTTATCTTATGGATCATCAAGGAGCACTTCTGTCTAAAGCCCAGGACATAGCCAGTGGGGGCCCAAGTGCAAGGCTCTGGTGTGCCAACACCAGACTGTTACCTTTTATCCCTCCCTTCCTATATGCTGAAATTTCTGTCAATATGCAGCCAGTGTGCCTTTTTATTAGCACCCACGCTATCTGCAGTGTGACAGCTCTAACGATTCATGCATAGTCTACAAATTAGAACTCCACCACAATTCCTAAATGCTTGATATGGAAAAGTTCAATTAGATTTGAATCTTTTCACATTATCACAAAAATGTCAACATCAATGCATGAAAGGAAAGGAAGAGCTGTTAGAGCCTTAAATGTAATTGCAAATGTTGTAAAGTATAGAAAAATAGCAAAAAAAAAAAATGGCTTTAAGGATTTTTTTAAAGTCATTTGTGGAATAAAGTTTCTTCGTTGACAAAGGTAAGTGAGAATTTGAAGGCACCATTAAAAACTCTTTATCAGAAACAGTATGTAATCATTTCAAGCATTAACCCTTACCTTCATGGAAGAGAACTCGTTTTTCTCGATAGAGTAAATGGAAAGAATGTACCTGGATTTTTAAAGTATGTATTATTTACTGCCTTCTTTCATTGTTTGTATTTATTGTTCTTATAATTATATAGTATAAAGAAAAGATAATGACTGTTTTCACCAAGTTTTGGGAAAAAAAATTTCCAAAACGTCTTCAGCATACACCAGAATACCATACAAATATTCTTTCAAAAAGCCAGGAGGCCTTTCTCCGGAGGGTGCCTGAAAAAGAAGACATGGCAGAGATGAGTTCACAAAAACCCAGAGCAAAATCATCCTGAGGGGAAAAAAAATAAAGAAAATAAAAGAGCTTTAAAGTTCTCCTGCCTTTCTAAATGTTTTAAAATATTTATCAAGCCCATGAATACTTTTTTTAAAATGGTAAATTCTCCTTAGATAAAAAAGTAAACTGAGCTGAGACAAAGGAATGAGGTCTTGAATTTGACAGGGCAGGGGACGCTGCCTGGAGCCTGACAAAACCATCTCTTTGAAGATACTTGTGATGCACATGCAAGCACCTGGCACCTGCGCTGGCTGCAAGAGAAGCCTTTAATTTTGTGCTAACTCCCAAATCCTTGCCTTCCTAGAGCTCTGTCTCCAGCATCACCACCTTGGTTGCCCTTAGCAGCAAAACAAATGAGTATGTGTTTGGGGCTGCTCAGAATAAGAGCCACCCACAGGAGATGGAGAGCAGGAAGGGTACCCCTGCCCCTTGCTCCTACCTCCTCTTTCATAGGCAGAGGCCATTGCCAATGCTCAAGTCCCTTTGGATTGAGAGCTCCTAGCAGGGAGGAGTCTTTTTTTTCCCCAGAAAACTTAATGGAAAGGTCACATGACATATATATTACCTGTGCCAAGTACTTGCTGAATTTTATTGGAGAAAATACTCAACCATATTGAAACTCGGTCTCTTCATCTATAAAATGGGGGTAGACTTATCTATGTATGTGCTGTTTGTAGAAAGTCATGAAAGAATGTTCATTAGGTCTAGTACTTCAAGGCCTGCAATACATGACAATTAGTGATGGCTCTTGAAATGAATTGTTAAAGGTATTATTTGAAGTGCTAACTAGCTTCAAAAGTTAGTTCAGTTGGTAGAGTACATGCCTCAAAAGTTCTATTTCCACCTGGGCCGATTCTTCCTAAGATAATGTACGTGTAAGTAAATGTAGGACTTTTCTCACCAAAACAGTGGGCTTTGCTATTCTCTCCCTTAGGTCTAACAGTTTCAGATGAGTTTATCAGCTAGTTTCTTTTCCCCCTCTTTTTCGTGTCTTAAGATGATGAGGCCATAAAAACCTGTCTACAATATCAGCTTTTCTTTTTCTCTTAAGTGGATTGGATTGGGCACATGCGAATGCTCTAATGTATTCTTGAACCTGCAGACTCCTTCGCCAAACTTAGTATACAAAGTTAACCAAACACTTGATCTAGAACCCATGGGAAAAAAAAGAAGAAAGAGACTGAACCAACAGACTTTTCTTGCTAGTCCATCCATTACTCATAGATGTTGCCTTATTGCTTTTTCTTCACTGGCAGAGGGGCAAACAAGTTCCCTTGAATCTTTTCTGTAAGGACACTAATCCCATTAGTGAGAGCACTGTCTTCATGTCCTGATCACCTTCTAAACTCCCCCTTCTTTTACTCCTATTGTATTATGGATTTATTTTCAATGTAGAAAGTTGGGGAAACACATTCAGATCACAGCACATACAATTTCTCTCTGATTCTTCTTTCTTTTTCTGATCATATAAATACTCTTACGGTTTGAATATTGAATTTCTCCTTAATATTCATGCACTGAAGAATTGGTCCCCAGGGCAACAGAAGTAGGACTTTTAGAAAGTGATTGGATCAGGGCTCGGGTTATAGCTCAGTGACAGAGCACTTCCTAACACGTGTGAGGTACTGGATTCAATCCTCAGCACCACATAAAAAGAAATGAGTGAATAAAATAAATATATTGTTTCCATCTATAACTCAAATAATTTAAAAATAAATTTAAAAAAAAACAAAGTGATTGGATCATGAAGGCTCTGACCTCATCAGTGAATTCGTCCCTTTGATGGATTAATAATTTGAATAAAGTACTGGAGAAGGTAGAAACTGTAGGGAGGTGGGGCATGGTTGGAGGAAGTAGGTATCTTGGGGCATGCCCTTGGGAATGACTATATCTTGTCCGTGGCCCTTTCCTTGCTCATTCTTCCTCCAGCTGCCATGAGATGAGCAGCTTTCCTTCAACATGATGTTTCTGTCTTAGATCCTGTAATCCATGAACTGAAACCTCTGAAACCATAAGGGAATATAAACCTCTCCTCCTTTAAGTTGTTTGTGTCAGCTATTTTGGTCACAATGACAAAATACTAAATAATATTATTTAGTATTATTATTACTAAATAATAATAACTAAAGAAATACCCAATCTTCTTTATATCTAACCTTCAGATTAGTTTGCTGCCTCCTGGATTGACCATTTTCTACCCCTAGTCACTCCCTCGTCACTGTCCTAATTTTCAGATTTCCTAATCCCTAGATTGCACTGAGCTTGAAAGACCCAGAGTCCTTATTCTCTCATTTATCAGTCACTAGCCCAGCTCATTCCCTTATGTCTACCATCATGGGACATGCAGGAACCTGTTACTGGAACCGATTAGCATCTCTTCCTTTTCCTCTCCTATCACCTCCTTCACCAGGGGATACAGGGGAAACCCTTTGTTCTTTTGGAGAGATGGCAAGAACCAAGAAAAACATTGAAGACCTGAGAGCTGCCACCTAACTGTGGGTTCTCCTCCTGCATGCCCTTGTTTTAACCAGCCACATAGAATTTCATAGCATCTATGCTACAAGGTTAAGTAAAAAGGCATTATTTAAAAGTTTATGAGGTATTTCATTTTAACTATGTAAAAACAACTATGTTTGCCCATGTTTTTCTAGTGTAGCATAATGACTACATATCATAGACGCTCCATAAATATTTGATGCATAAATTTGTCAATCCAAAATAGAAAAGTCAGTGAGAGATTCTCCAAAGAATAATGATGTTTATTTGGGACTAGCATTGCAATGAGAATATGCACACCAGAGTAAACTATGGGCATATTCAAAGGGGTTGAGGCAAGGTGAAGTTTTTAAAGACAAAAACGAGGAGGACTACATCTTGTATTTTGAAACAATTCTTGATCACAATCAGAGTGAGGTCATTCTGAGGTTGAACAGAGTGGTTGGTGAGCAGATGTCATTTCAGAAGTACTTTATGTGCAAGGTCACAGTGTCCTGTATGCAAGCTTGTGGTCTGGCAGAGTCTTTTGTGATACTTATTATCAGGCAGTCATGCAGAAGAACCCTTCTTTCATAACCTCCTGGCTATTGTGGCTTTGTTGTTAGTGTTGACATGAGCTACTCTATTTTTATTCTGACAGCTTTCACAAATTTATCAGTTAATGAATGCATGGATAAAATGCTAGAAAGCAATGTGCTGAAATACTTGCTTTGGGGGTGATAAGAATATGAATGATCATTGTTTTTTTCCTACTCCTCTATATTTTTCTATTTTCCATAAGGATCACACATGGCTTATGTAACTGCAAAAGAATTTTATTGGAAAAGTAATAGTCAAATATATTCTTTGCACACATGGAGATTCTCTAATAAAATTTAATTATCTTTTGAAAGCTAATACAAAAGAGTGAATGTTGCACTTGTATATAAATTTTACAAACAGGCAGAACTAATTCATGGAATTAGAGGATGGTGGTTACTTTTGATAGGAACTGGTTAACTTTGATTCCTTCATCTGATGCCTATTATACATGTGTGTTCACTTTTTGGAAACTGAGATATATTGTTATGCTATGCTCACTTTTGTGCAGGTAGTTAAACTTCAATAAAAAATTAATCTTTAAAAAGAAGTAACTGAGGGGGACTGGAAGCAAGAAACATGGTGGAATGAGATGGACATCGTTATCCTAGGTCCACGTATGACTGCGCATATGGTGAGATTGTACATTGTGTACAACCAAAGAAATAAAAAGTTGTGCAGCAATTGTGTACAATGAATCAAAATACATTCTGCTGTTATATATACCTAATTAGAATAAATAAATATATCAACAAGTAAATATGGAAGTAACTGGCTTTCTACTAAAACACCTCAGAAGAAAAAAGTTTCATTTTGAAGTTTTGATCTGTTGATTCTAATCTCATTCTGATCATAGAAAAGAAATACAGGTATGAACATTAATAAGATAATATGCATCATATCACACCAGAGCATTAGAGTAATGTTTGAAATGGAAAGCTTTTAAATTGGCAGGAGTGATTATTGTCAAATTAAAACTCAAGTTTTCAATCTTTAAAAAGTCATGCAATTAAAAAAAAGGCCATGCAATTATCTAATATATAAATATACTTCAAATAGGCAGTAGGTAATGTTTGCTTTTCTTTATAATTATTATGTGATTTATCAGATTTCTGACCTTGCTATCTCCAATGTGAGTTTTCTTTTTCTCTCCCTCTCTCTCTCCCCTTTCCTCCCCCCCCCCCCAACCAAATACCTCTTTACACCCACATTAGAATTACAAAATACTCGGAAACCATCATTCCATGCCCTTTGTTAATAGAGAAATGTTACTGTCAGGAATCACTTGGAACTTGACCTATCATATTATATTTCAAAATGGTTCCAAGGGTTTTATCTCATTTGAGTCCTGTGGACATACAAACATGTAATCCGATGAATGATCCCCTTCTACCAATCCTGGAAACTCCATCTGGGCAACCTGACATAAGTAAACTGACATTAGTTCCTCTTTCCAAGCATGACCGGCTGTGTAGAAACCCAGTTTCCCACAAGGTCACAGATACCAACAGCTGACAGTTAAGGTCAGAGTGTTGTGGCTAAAGAAATTTTTGTCCCCTGTTACAAAGCTCATTCTGATGAACTCCCTATTAAGGGCAAAAGTAAATGAGGCTGAAGTCCCCCTCCTAGAGCCCACAGAATATCCATGTATTCCTGCCTGAAGTGTTTTGCTGTGCCAAGAGAATGAGGGTTTCAGCACACTAGGGACAGTTCTGGAGTTCACCTGGGCCCTTTTTAACAATTATTTTTTTTTTATTTATTGGATGTTCACAACATTACAAAGCTCTTGACAAATCATATTTCATACGTTAGAATCAAGTGGGTTATGAACTCCCATTTTTACCCCAAATACAGATTGCAGAATCACATCGGTTACACATCACATTTTTACATACTGCCATATTAGTGACTGTTGTATTCTGCTACCTTTCCTATCCTCTACTATCCCCCCTCCCCTCCCCTCCCATCTTCTCTCTCTACCCCATCTACTGTAATTCATTTCCCTCCATGTTTGTTATCCCATTCCCCTCATAACCTCTTATATATAATTTTGTATAACAATGAGGGTCTCCCTCCATTTCCATGTGATTTCCTTTTTTTTTCTCCCTTTCCCTCCCGCCTCATGTCTCTGTTTAATGTTAAACTTTTCTTCCTGCTCTTCCTCCCTGTTCTGTTCTTAGTTGCTCTCATTATGTCAAAGAAGACATTTGGTATTTGTTTTTTAGGGATTGGCTAGCTTCACTAAGCATAATCTGCTCTAGTGCCATCCATTTCCCTGCAAATTCCGTGATTTTGTCATTTTTTAGTGCTGCGTAATACTCCATGGTGTATAAATGCCACATTTTTTAATCCATTCATCTATTGAAGGGCATCTGGGTTGATTCCACAGTCTAGCAATTGTGAATTGTGCTGCTATGAACATCGATGTGGCAGTATCCCTGTAGTGTGCTCTTTTAAGGTTTATATCCCACCACCAGTGACATATCAGATATGGAGAGTTTTCTCCTTTAGAAATATTTAATTTTGTGTCTAATTAGAGTATTGTTAGGAGCTCAAGCTATAGCTTAAGCTTTATCCATCACTAGGATTCAGAGATATTAAATAGAAAAAAAAATTTTAAATGTTTTTAAGTAGGCAAATTGATAAAGAAATGGGGTGTAGTTTCTAAAAAGATGGCAAAAAAATGGAAATAAAATATATGATTGCATTTTACATCTAAGTTAGCAAATAATTACAAAATAAAATTCACTCTTTAGAACCTAATGTTAGGCTGAATCTGTATTGTTGTAAGCTTAGCACATAACGAATTTGCAGGGTGATAGAGATATATGAAACTTGACCCACATTAATATGAATAATACTCCCACTTTTTGACCTAATGGTTTCTGGTATTATGTCAAGGAAATAATATTCTTACAAAATAGTCATTGCAATAGCACTATCTATATTATAGCTTTTGTTTATTTGCTAACAATTTTATTATAACTTTTAAATGATAATTATTTTTTAATGGTAATTATTAACATATTAATTGTACAAATTGGTGGGATTCTCTGTGATATTTCTATACATGGATGCATATTAATCCTTTCCATCCACCTTCTTGTACTCTTGACCCCCCTCCACCTGTTCCTCTTCCCCAGCACCCTTCCCAGTTTCTACAAGTTCCTCTTAATTCTTTCTGTCCCCACTTCCTCTTTCCCTTTCACAACTCTAGAGACCACTTTTCTATTCTACAGGGGTAACCTGTTGCCATCCTTAATTGACTGAGAACATGCAGTACTTTTTTTGCTTTCAGTGTCTGGTTTGTTTAACTCAATACAATGTGTCTAGATGCATCCAGGATTTCATTGTCTTTATATCCAACTGGCATTCTGTTGTGTAAATACACCATGTTTTCTTCACCCATTCATCTGCTGAAGGGTATCTGAGTTGAATTTAGTTTGGGCTATTGTGAATAGTGCTGCCATAAACATGGAGGTGCAAGTGTCTTCTTTGGTATAAAGTTTTCAATTCCTTTATGTAGAAAACCGAAATGGAATTTCTGGGTCACTATTTTTATAAACTTTATATTTTCACATAATAATTAAGTAATCTATTCAACTTAATAAGATACTATATAGCTTCTTTAAAATACTGACAAAGAACTCTATGTAGCAACAAGAAAAAGTATTTATAACATTATTAACTAAAAAATTAAGTTGAGCAGTGTACAATCCCTGTAATAATTACATAAAATATGGTTGTACACTAATCAAAACTGAATTAAAACAAGATGCCTAAATGAAATCAGCTGTTCTGTTAGACTTGTGAATTGGGGTAATTTATGTCTTTTTAAAATCCACTTAACTTTTTCAATCTGTGCAATAAAAAATACACTTAATACACAATTAGCTTTGGGCAATTATTAAAAATTCTATAAACAACAAGATACACCTTATTTTACCACACTAAAGAGTTAATGAAATCAAAGGTATTTTGCTTAAATACTTAGAAACTAAATGATGATGGCAAGTCACTTAACTTTCCTATGTTTTTGCTAGGAGCCACAAGCATATATACGATGTATGGCACCTTTGGTTGTAAAGTGACGCCAGCTAGCCACTGAGATGATTATGTTAAAATTTACATTCATATGCAAACTGGACTCCCGCTGTTCACCTTGGCCTGCTACCGGACTCAAGTTACGGGACTTTACGGGACTGCTGGAGAGTTCCCATTGGTTGGGGAAGGATAGTAGGAGGGAATTCCGGAGGAGGTGGGAGGAGACGGGGGGGTTCCGGTCGGCGCGCGGTTCCGGTCGGACACCCTCGTGGGAGGACCGGTTTTTGACTTGCTGGCGCTGAGAGTGTTAGCGGCTTTTTCAAAATAAAGTTTTGTTCCTGCTTGATTGGCTCGTGATTCTGTGCCCAGCCAAGACTGCGGCATTTGGCGGCCCGTGCGGGGAACGCCTGAAGCTTAGAGGTGAGTAAATTGCTCGCCCCTGAGGGAAGGCGACAGGATGGATGACCTTCTCAGAAAACAATGTGTTCTTGTTTTGATTTATTTTGTTTTCATTTCGAGCTCCCTAGCCCTAGAATTTTCTCAGGCGAACTGGAAAAAATGGTTGGCTCAAGGTTTGAAGTTATTCAGCCCTGAGAAAGAGAAAATTGATACAACCATTGTCTGCTCCGTCTTTGTTTCATTCTGCTTCGGCTTTGTTTTATCCTACCTTATTGGGTTAGGTTATAGTAGATTAGAATCCAATAAAAAACAAACCGAAAAACTGTTAAGTAAATTGTTAGAGGTCCAGACTATGGTAGAAAAAACGCTAGGTCAAGCAAAAGAGAAGGTCTCTCAAGCTAGTCAGACAGAGGAGAATTTAAAGAAAGCAAGCTTAGAGGACAAGCAGCCATCAGGTGGAGAATTACAACAGGAGGTTGCTACCAACTCCGTTCTATCACCAGAGGGCGTAACTCAGCCAACAGCTCCATCTACCGCTGAGCGGCCCTCAACTCCCGTAGTTGATGGACGGAATTCTGAGGCAGGACCCCAAAGATTAGCATGCCCTGTACTTGAGCAGGCAGGAGGGCAACGAATTCACCGTGCTTTAGATTTCAAAACAATAAAGCAATTAAAGGAGGCTGTAACGACCTATGGGCCGCAAGCTCCCTTCACAATAAGCATGGTTGAATCTGTTACCAACTTGGACATGACACCAGCAGATTGGGCTAACATGTGTCGATCTGTGCTAAACGGAGGACAATATTTGTTATGGAAGGTTGCCAATGAGGAATTTTGCATGGAGACAGCTAGGCGAAATGCAGAAGCTGGGTACCCTCAAAGAAATATGGACATGCTTTTGGGGAAGGGACCTTATGAGGGTCAAAGACAACAAATTGAATATGACCCTGGTGTGTACGCACAAATTGCTGTAGATGCAGTTAGGGCATGGAAAACTTTACAGGGGCATGGAGACTTACAAGGTCAATTATCTAAGGTAATACAAGGAACTAATGAACCTTATGCTGAATTTGTAGATAGACTTATTCAGTCAGCCTCTAGGATATTTGGAAATACAGAACAGGTAATGCCATTTATAAAACAACTGGCTTATGACCAAGCAAATCGTTGCTGCAGAGAGGTCATTAGACCATGGAGACATGAGGATTTAAACACATATATTAAATTATGTAGAGACATTAATGAACAGGGGCAAGTCTTAGCAGCAGTACAACAGGCTTTAGATGCCAGGCCAAGAACATGCTATAATTGTAATCAAACAGGACATTTTAAAAGGAGTTGCCCCATAAGAGGAGGGTTTAACAAAGCTGGATATCAAAGGAATAGAATACCAGGTATTTGCCCACGATGCCGTAGAGGGAGACATTGGGCTAATGAATGCCGTTCTCAAACCACCATAGAGGGTATTCCGTTATCAAAAAACGGACAAGGACCAAGTGTTTACCCACGATATCGTGGAGAAAGGTATCAAGCTCCATTGCCAAAAAACGGACTAGAGGGCCCAATGCCCCGGGGCCCCAAACCACAAATATATGGGGCAATGGAGGAACCCAACAGCCCCATCAAGGTAGTGCCCAGGACGCATTATCCATTAAATCCCTCATCAGACAAACTAGAGGGAGCGCAGGGCTGGACATCTGCGCCTCTGCCAGAGCAGTACTAACCCCAGAGATGGGAATTCAAATCATTCCCACAGGAGTAAAAGGACCTCTTCCCCAGGGAACAGTAGGCTTATTATTGGGACGCAGTTCTTCTACACTAAAAGGACTTATGATAAGTCCTGGGGTAATTGATCCCGATTATGAAGGTGAAATAAAAATTATAGCTAGTTCTCCAAGAGGTATATCAGTAATTTCACCAGGAGATAGAATAGCACAGTTATTAATAATACCCAGCCTGCATGATAAATTTTCCAGTTGTAATGTAGAAAGAGGTTCCAAGGGATTAGGCTCCACAGGTGTAGATTGGGCTATGCTGTCTTTAAATTTAGATTCTCGCCCAATGCTAAAATTAAAAATTCAAGGACATGACTTTAATGGGCTGCTGGACACAGGAGCTGACCTCAGCATCATATCTCGTCAAGAATGGCCAGAACATTGGCCATTACAACAAGCCACTCAAACGCTTCGAGGCCTAGGAGTGGCAACAAATCCCCATAGAAGTGCTATGGTATTAGATTGGAGGGATCCTGAAGGATGTGAAGGAACTATACAGCCCTATGTATTGGATCATCTTCCTGTAAATTTATGGGGACGAGATGTCCTAGATCAATTAGGATTGACATTAACAAATAACATCAATCCTAACGCGCCCACTACTAGGGCTAAACAAGGCTTTAGGAAAGAAAAAAGATTAAGAGAACAAGAACAAGGTATGACAGCACCTATTCAAATAGATCAAGAAATAAATAGACATGAATTGGGTTTTCAGAAAGGGCCACTGAGACAATCAAAATTACTTGGAAATCATGGAAAGTACTCCCTCAAGGGATGGCTAACAGCCCAACTATGTGTCAAATTTATGTTAATAAAGCAATCCAGCCACTTAGAAACCAAAATCCTGAACTACAAATATTTCACTATATGGATGATGTGTTATTGGCACATAAAGATAAAAACACATTACTAGAATGTTATGCCACACTTACAAACTTATTGAAAAACTATAATCTAGAGATAGCAATAGATAAAGTACAATTAAATCTTCCAATTAATTATTTAGGAGTTCTATTATCCTCAACCATGGTCCGTCCACCAAAAATTCAAATACGAGTAGATCAACTCAAATCACTTAATGACTTTCAAAAGTTATTGGGAGACATAAATTGGATAAGGCCTTATCTAGGCATACCAACAGGAGAGTTAGGACCTTTATTTGATATTCTAAAAGGTCCATCAGATCCAAATTCACCCCGCATGTTAACGCCTGAAGCAAGAAAAGTATTAAAAATCATTGAAACATATATGGAAAATATGCATTTGGATAGAATTGATATAAGTTTGCCTTTATTATTTATTGTACTACCAACAAAAAATATTCCTACAGGAGTATTTTGGCAAGAAGGTCCATTATTGTGGATACATTTATCTTATTCCCCTAACACTATTCTTACTAGATATCCTGAGGCTGTAGGACAATTAATACTCAAAGGAATAAAAGCAGCTAAGGGAGTGTTTGGGATTTCTCCCAATAAAATTATTACTCCATATACTATGGATCAAATTGATGAGTTAGCTAATGAGTTAAATACTTGGGCAATAATCCTGTGTAAAACTAGTGTTTCATTTGATAATCACTTACCATCTAATCCTTTGTTGTCTTTTTGGTCTAAGCATCCTGTAGTTTTTCCAAAAATGACAAGAAAAACCCCTATCATAAATGCTCCAAATATATTCACTGATGGGTCAAACAATGGTACAGCAGCAGTAGTTACTCCTGATCAAACTTTTACATTTTTAGTACCCAAACAATCAGCTCAAAAGG
The DNA here is from genome assembly GCF_964194105.1 of Spermophilus citellus. Taxonomy (NCBI): domain Eukaryota; kingdom Metazoa; phylum Chordata; class Mammalia; order Rodentia; family Sciuridae; genus Spermophilus; species Spermophilus citellus. The sequence continues at coordinate 100,055,433 of NC_138198.1, read as the reverse complement.
TAGAGCTTAATGCAGTATTACAAGCTTTTATGATGTTTAAAGATTCTGTATTTAATTTATTTTCTGATAGTCAGTATGTAGTTAATGCTATTAATTCCCTTGAAGATGCTGGTAGGATTTCCCCTTCCTCTACTGTTTTCTCTTTGTTTTCCGATATACAAAGTCTAATCTGGGACCGAAAAGATCCATTCTTCATAGGTCATATCAGGGCACATACAGGATTGCCTGGAGCCCTTAGTATGGGCAATGAACTAGCAGATAAATCTACACATGACATACATATTTTCTCCACAATAGAAGAAGCTATAAATTTTCATAAAAGGTTCCATGTCAATGCTAATACTTTACAAAAGCGTTTTAAAATAACTAAAGAACAGGCCAGACATATAATAAAACAATGTCAAAATTGTGTGACATTTTTACCACAAGTTAATCTTGGAGTCAATCCTAGAGGACTAATACCTAACCATATTTGGCAGATGGACGTCACACACTTGCCAGAATTTGGAAAATTAAAATATTTACATGTTACAGTTGATACCTCTTCCGGATTTTTGATGGGCTCCCTTCATGCCGGAGAAAAAACTAAAGATGTTATAGCTCATTGCTTACAAAATTTTGCCACTGTGGGCGTTCCAAAACAGTTAAAAACGGACAACGGTCCTGGTTATACTTCCTCCTCTTTTAAACAATTTTGCTCATCATTTGGTATTACTCACATAACAGGAATTCCATACAATCCACAAGGACAAGGCATAGTTGAAAGAGCTCATCAAACTATTAAAATGTACTTATTAAAACAAAAGGAGGGAATTGGAAAGGGGTATATATCCCCCAAAGATAAACTTAAAATAACCCTTTTTACTCTAAACTTTTTAAATTTAGATTCATCGGGACTTAGTGCTGCGGAAAGACATTTGTACCCCAAAAATGTACATAAGCCTAAGGTACTTTGGAAAGATATTCTAACAGGACAATGGAAAGGCCCGGATCCAGTGATAGTCTGGAATCGGGGCGCTGTCTGTGTTTTCCCACAGGATGAACAGCAACCGATTTGGATTCCAGAGAGATTAACTAAAACAATTTCTACAGAAAAAGAAGATGATTTGACTCAAATCCATAACAGCTGACATCCAGAGCTCCAGCTTGGCTATTCTTACATCTGCGACAGTGATTAACCAAGGTTTTTTTTTTCAGTATCTATTTTATTATTGCATTTTTCCACATCATAAAGTTCTATTTTATTTTTGAGCTCATACAAACCTAGGTTAATGTTTTTCTGATCAGTTTTATTTTTTGACTGTGTTTTATTTTTTATTTATTTATTTATTTATTTATTTATTTATTTTTTTTTTGACTGTGGAGTTTTTAAACATTGCAATGGAGATTTCACCTAAGTATAGTTACAAGGCCTTTATTTACTATTGTCTTATGTGTTGTATGTTGTGTGCACACTTCTGTTTTGTGTTGTATGTCTGTATGTGTGTATGTCCATATTTCTTATATGAGGAGCGCTCATGAAAAAATGGATCCGAATTTTTTCTTTATTCACGTGATTTATATGGTTTAATTTAAATTAGGTGAACAGCTGTTTATGATTGTTGTTAAAGATGGTTAACAGATCTGTTTGTTTACTTTCACCATTCCTTTTCATTATATTTAATAACTCTGTTCAGGATAATGTCTCTTTAGCATCATTGCCAGAATTTCCATCTCCATCCCAATTCCGGTGAAGACTGAGATAAAACCAAACTACAGCTTCTATGATAGCTATCACAGTAAACTGTATAAACTGATGCATCAATGAATATAACTCAACAAGTAATGCTCAATCAAGGACTTGATTTACTTTGGGAGGAAATGGACATATTGATAGACTCCTCCAATTTGAACTGCTTGCAGAACTTGCCTGGACTATATATCAGTTGTATACATTGTAAAATATCATCTGGTGCACCGAATTGTGGTACTGCTGGCATATCTTTGCTGATGGTGTCACCAGTGATGCAATTTCCTTGCCAGCTCACCCCATGTTTATTGTGGTAATACTGGCATATCTTTGCTGATGGTGTCACCAGTGACGCAATTTTTCCAAGGAGCCATCAATTGGCTTGGTGTCGTGGCATTTCTGTATCCTCCTCCCTTCTACTAGTGATGGTCTAAATTTGGGGGCCAACAGAGGTGAGGCAAAGAACCTCACCCCCCCACTGGCACCAAGGCTAAATTTGGGGGCCAACAGAGGTGAGGCAAGAACCTCACCCCCCCACTGGTGCATAGGCCTATCCACAAGCATGGCTGAATGCTGGACCGGTAGTCAGCGACGGGTTGCTCTGATTACAGTGGATTCAACCTAAGACAGGAAGCTGACGCCTAAAGGTCAGTTCTCCCATGACGGGTAAGAACCATATGTTAAATTGGACAACCTACCAGGCACGGTCCCTAGCCACATTGCTTGTTGCTTAATTAAACAGAAGGGGGCAGATGCTAGGAGCCACAAGCATATATACGATGTATGGCACCTTTGGTTGTAAAGTGACGCCAGCTAGCCACTGAGATGATTATGTTAAAATTTACATTCATATGCAAACTGGACTCCCGCTGTTCACCTTGGCCTGCTACCGGACTCAAGTTACGGGACTTTACGGGACTGCTGGAGAGTTCCCATTGGTTGGGGAAGGATAGTAGGAGGGAATTCCGGAGGAGGTGGGAGGAGACGGGGGGGTTCCGGTCGGCGCGCGGTTCCGGTCGGACACCCTCGTGGGAGGACCGGTTTTTGACTTGCTGGCGCTGAGAGTGTTAGCGGCTTTTTCAAAATAAAGTTTTGTTCCTGCTTGATTGGCTCGTGATTCTGTGCCCAGCCAAGACTGCGGCATGTTTTAATTCCCATATTTACAAAATGGTATAGTTTAAATGAGTAGCAATGTGATATTTTGAACACAAGTAGCGATGATGCTTGTTATTCCTGTCTCACAAATTTTATACTGCTCAAATGAGGTGATATATAGAAAAGTGACTATTAATCATATTCTTTACTCATCTTTTGCATTGCTGTGACCAAAATACCTGATAAGAGGAGGAAACAACTCAGAGGAGGGAAAGTTTATTTTGGCCTACCATTTCAGAGGTTGAGTCCATGGTTGATCAACTCCAATAGCTCTAGTCCTGAGGGGACACAGAACATCATGGTGGAGGGCATGGCAGAGGAAAGCATCTCAGGATATGGCAACCAGAAAGCAGAGAGAGTTCTGTTTACCAAGAACAGAACATTAACCCCAAAGACACTCCCAGTGATCTACTTCTTCCAGCCATACTCTACCTCCCTACAGTTTTTTCCCACTTAATCTGTATAAGTGAAATAATCCACTGATTTGGTTAAAGCTCCCATAATCCAATGATTTCACCACAGAACATTCTTGCATTTCACCCAAGAGCTTTGGGGGAACACCTCATAACTAAACCACAACATCATATGTTAAAATAGAATTTTGCAAGTTCAAATTTAGAATGCATACCATGGAAAGATTTTTATTATTGAATTATAGTCTACCATTATTTAGAAATTAGTATCTAGAATAAATACAAAAATTCTATTTAATTAATAAGTATCAACTATCAAGTAACATTTTATACTTTCCACAATTTTTTTTTCCATTTTATTTTGTAATGATTGAAAAGGTAGATTTATTCAGGAAAAGACTAATGTGTCATCCAGATATAAAATATACAAATTTTATTCCTAAGCATTTTATTTGTTTATTTTTGTATGATTGTCAATGAAATTGTTTTCCTGATTTCTTTCTGAGCAGATTTATTGTTGATGTATAGAAAAGCTATTGATTTTTGTATATTGGTTTTGTATCTGGCTGAATTTATCAGCTCTGGAGATCTTCCGGTGCAGTTTTTAGAATCTTCTAAGTATAGGGTCATATAATTGGCAAACATGGACAATTTGACTTCTTCCTTTTCTGTTTGCATCCATCTTGTTTAATTGCTCTGGCTAAATTTTCAAGTATTGTATTATGGTGAATATATGCATCCTTTTCTTGTTCCTGATTTCAGAGGCAATGTTTTCAGATTTTCCCCATTCTGTATGATGTTGTTTTTTGTTTTGCTATGTTTTTTATGTTTTGCCTTTATGGTATTAAGGCAAGTGTTTTCTATCCTTAGTTTCCACAGGATTTTTATCATAAATGTCTGTTGAATTTTGTCAAAAGCATTTTCTACACTTTTTGACAAGATGATAAGGGTTTTGTCTCTAATTCTATTTATGTAGTTTATTGCATTTATTGACTTGAACCATCCTTGCATTTCTGAAGTTAAAACAACTTGATCATTATGCATAGTCTTTTAAATATGTATTATTGAAATCAATTTGTGAATATTTTATTAAGAATTTTTGCATCTATGTTCATCAAATGTAATGGTATGTAGTTTCCCTTCCTTGAGGTTTCCTATTCTGGTTTTGCAATGAGGGTCATACAACTTTAATAGAATGAGCTACAAAGTTTTACTTCCCTTTGTACTTCATATAATAATTTGTGGAGTATTGGCAATAGTTCTTCTTTAAAGATCTTGTAGAATTTGGCTGTGAATACATCTGGTACTTTAATTTTTTCTCTTGGATGAATTTTTATTATTGTTTTAATATCATTGCTTTTTATTGGGATATTTAGGCTTACTATAGGCTCTTGACTAAATTATTGTAGGTCATATGTATCTAGAAATGTGTTCATTTCTTATAGCTTTTCTAACTTATTGGAATATAAGTTTTCAAAATTGTCCTATTAATCCTCTGGATTTTAATGGTGTCTTTTGTACTACTTCCTTTTTTATTACTTTTTATTCTAATTTGTATAATATGACAGCAGAATGAATTATAATTCATATTATACATGTAGAGTACAATTTTTCACATCTCTAGTTGTACACAAAATAGTCACACCAATTGTGTCTTCATACACATACTTAGGATAATGATGTCCATCTCATTCCACCATCTTTTCTACCTCCATGCCCCCTTCCCTCTCTCCCTCCCCTTTCCTCTATTTAGAGTTTGTTTAATCCTCCCATGCTCCCCCCACAACCCCATTATGAATCAGCATCCTGATATCAGAGAAAACATTTGGCAACAATTCATAATAGCAAAACTGTGGAACCAACCTAGATGTCCTTCAGTTGATGAATGGATAAAGAAAATGTGGTATATATACACAATGGAATACCATTCAGCAGTAAAAGAGAATAAAATCATGGCATTCACAGGTAAATGGATGGAGTTGGAGAATATTATGTTAAGTGAAGTTAGTACCTCCTTTTTTAATTTATAATTTTATTAATTTGAATCTTATCTCTTTTGTTTATTTTTGGTTATAGTATTATCAATTTTGTTTATCTTTAAAAAAACGATTGTTTCTTTTTGCCTCTTTTTTTTTTTTAACTAGGGATTGAATCAGGAGCACTCAACCACTGAGCCACATCCCCAGGCCTCTTTATTGTTTATCTTGAGACAGAGTCTTGCTAAGTTCCTGAGGCTGGCTTTGAACGTGCAATTCTCCTGCCTTAGCCTCTTGAGCCACTGATATTACAAGGTGTGCACAGCTGTGCCTGACCAAATGCTTCTTTAATTGATCATTTTTACATTATTATTCTATTCTCAGTTCATTAATTTTAGTTCTTATATTTATTACTTCTTTCTTCTACTGTTTGAGGAATGGTTTGTTATTACTTTTCTAAAATTTTGAGATGCATCATTAGGTTATTTATTTGAGGACTTTCTGACTTTTTTTTTAATGTAGGCATTCATAGATTAAAAAAAAAAAAACCTTCCTCTTAGAATTGCCTTCATTGTGTCTCAGAGATTTTGAGATGTTACATTTATATTCCTGTATAATTAAAATTTTTTATTTCTCCAATTTCTTTGATGATTCATTCATCATTAAAAAGTGTTTCATCTCTATTTGTTTATACAGTTCCTTATAATTTTTCTTGTTGTTGATTTCTGATTTTATTCCATTCTGATCTTAAAATGCACAGAATTACTTCATTTTTTTTTGTATTAGCTAATACCTGCCTTATGGCCTAAAATAAGTTCTATTGAAGAAAGTTCACAAATAGCTAAAAAGAAAGTGTATTTAGTTGTGTTTGAATGAAATATTCCATAGAAGTATGTTAAATGCATCTTATTTATAGTATGATTTAACTCTGTAGTAATTTTATATATTTTATATCTGGATGACATGTTAGTGAGAGAGGCACATTGAATCACCCAGCCTTAATATATTAGGGCCTATCTGAGCCTTTATGTTGAGTAGCAATTGTTTTATGTAATTAGGTATAGTGATGTTTGGGGCATAAATATTCACTATTGTTATATCTTCTCATCAAGTTTTTGTCCTTTGCCAATGTGAAATGACCTTATTCATCTCTTCTAATTTTGACTTGATGTCTGCCTTGTAGGGTATGAGAGTATATACTTCTGCTTGCTTTCAGGGTTCCTCTGCACAGAATGTTTTTTTTTATCCTTTCACTTTTCACATGTGGATGGCTTTCCTCATAAGATATATCTCTTTCACATAAGATATAGTTAGATCTTATTTTTTTAATCCAATCTGCTGGTATATGTCTTTTAATTGGAGAATCCAGACCAATTACATTCAGTGTTATCATAGGCATCCATTACTTCCTATCAGTTTGATTTATTTCTAATGTTTTATTTGATCCTAATTCTCATTTGCTTACCTATTTTTCTAATGAGGTTTATTCTTTTCTGAGCTCTCTTGGCTGTTTTTATTTTCTTCTGTGTGTAGAATTCCTTTGAATATTTTCTGCAATTTTGGCTTAGTAACCATGAATACCTTTAGGTAGTGTTTGTCTTGGAAAGCTTTAATGGCTGTCGTCTTGTATCTAGGGATGGGAGTAACTCTGGAAGGAGCTGCTAGTCGGCCTTCTCACCTGACTCAGATTGAGGTACACCTTTGTTCCGAGAGCATCAGTCTATACGCTGGAGACAGGTGTGCTGGAAGTGCCTAGATCACACCATAAGTTCCTCTAGACACTTCTGGATGTGTTGGAGGTAGCCAGGGCTATGGTAGGATGCTGGGGGTAACAACACTCCACCTAACTCTCACCTGACCCACTTCTGCCTGTCAACCTTTCCCATCACTGAGTTCAGACACCAATTTCAAATGAAAATTACCTTCACCCTTCTTCGCTCTGCATACTGGCAGCTGTGACTGCCATCACCACCCAGAGCTTTCCCTAAGTCTGTGTTAATGTCTCACTCCTGTGCCCAGAATGTATCATGGCTTGAATGCCCAGTGATGGAGTGAAAAGTAAAGCAAAAGCCAGGTGCAGTGGTACATGTGTGTAATTTGAGTGGCTTAGAAGGTTGAGGCAGGAGGATCACAAGTTCAGATCCAGCCTAGCAACCTAACAAGTGCTGGGCATCTTAAAAAGAACCTGTTTAAAATTTTAAAAAATTAAATTTTAAAAAGGCTGGTAATGTGGCTCAGTAGTTAAGCATCCCTAGGTTCAGTCCCTAGTGCCAAAATAAATAAATAAATAAATAAGAAAGTAAATAGATGAATAAATAAATAAATAAAGTAAAGCAAAATGTGTCTGCATTAGGGTTTTCTAAAGACCAGAGATCTCCTGTTGGCTATAAAAGGGGATTTATTGGCTCACAGGATCAGAAACTAGATAATCACACAGTGGCCATCTGCAGGCTGAAGGGCTGGAGAAACCAGTAGCTGTTCAGTTCTAGAAACAGGAGCCTTAAAAGAAGAAGAACCAATGATGGAGGCCTGGGAGTGGGAGTCACTGGTAAAAGTTTACTTAAGAGAGAAGGAGGGGCAGTCTAGTGTTCTTAGGTGATTGCAGCTTCAATCTATGAACCTGCCTGAGAGAGATTTAAATAGCACTCTTGGCATCCTCTCCTCTCCTTTTGTCCATGTCCCCAGCCATTGAGCTACACTACCCACATACAAGTTGCTTTATTCCCCTTGGTTGCTGTCTTACATGTCAGTAATCCGTGGAAACACCCTCATCAACAGACCCAAGTTATCTTAATCCAATCAAGTTGGCAATCCATATTCACCATCACAGTGACCTTGGGTCTTGGGTACACAGAAAGAAGGCCAACCAAGAATAACACAAACACACACACATACAAATAAATAAATAATAGAAAAGGAAAACTGCCCAGATTTCTGATCTCCTGACATGGTTTCCCCACGTTCATTACATCTACTGAGAAGGGCAATGATTCTATCTGGAACAGGTTCACTTTACAGAATCTAAGACTTTTTCCTGTTTGGACTGTGAATTTGCTGGACAGCAGAGCCTGCTTTTCTTAAACTCATGAGGAAGCATTCAGGTCCTCAGACATGAGCTTGTTAGCCACAGCACACCCAGCACTTCCACAGTCTATTCCTTTTATTAATTCTAAAAATCAGTATTTTTGGTTTTCCCCTGGTTGTAGCTCTCTGAGTTGCCTTCTGGCACTTTCCCACGGTCTTCCTGCCTCATCATGCCCCAACAGAACTGTGGTTTCCATTCTATCTTTGCAAGCATCTAAGACAGGTCCCTCTGGTGCCATTTTCCTGCCAATGTCTCCTCGGTAGTTTTTATGTGTTTTCATTGCTTTCACTAGAGTGAAAGTACCTCCAATACATTCTTCACTAATATACAACCAGTGCAGGGCCTAGTGCAAAAATTGCATAAAGAAAGATACTACTTTCAGAATAGAAAAGTGAATGACATATAAGAGAACCAGTGTGCTTGATTTGCATGAAATATAAGTCCCACCCTGCCTAACAAGCATTTACTATCCTCACAAATTTTCTTCCTGAAAAATTCTTTTAAATCAACATTTGTTGAATTAATGTCACTTTTCATTAATTTATATAATATATTTAAAATGCTTTTATTTCTTTATGTATAATTAATCTCCTATGGAAGATAACTTTTAATAAACTACAACCCTTTATTTGCATACCTCTATCTGGAAGCCCCATCATTAATTTTTAACAACTGGTAAGAGCTAAATATCAGGAAGAGAGTACAGAAAGTTGGAACCTAAATGTCCAAATAATTCCTCACTAAGAAGAATTGCAGTAATGGAGCAGAAGAAATACAGCTTTGCCTTCGGGTCCTGGCTCATCTAGCTAGCTTTTTTAAGCCTCAGTGTCATAGTCTAGAAAACAAGAAAGTACCCATTACAGAAAATGTAATCATTAGCAGAATTAAAAATATACCAAATATTCTGCTACAGAGTAGATATCTACAAGTGAAATCCCACTCCATCCCAAGCCTCTGGATTGTGGAATACATGGTATGTTTTCATAACTCTAGTGTGGGGATGGTGGAGGAAGCCCAAAACTTATTTCAGACCTGCCACCACCAGTTCTTAACTACCACTATTATAGACTGAAGTGTCTTCCCCCAAAACCCATATGTTAAAACCCTAACCTCAAATGAGACTGTATTAGGGGATCAAGTCTATAAGAAAGTAATAAATATTTAGTGAAATCATAGGGATGGGGTCCTAATCCAATAAGCCTGATGTCCCTATAAGGAGGGAAAGAGACACCAGATCCTGCTAGTTCACTCTTTGCAGCACAGGAGAAGGGCCATGGAGCACAGCAAGAAGGTGACTATCTGCAAGCCAGAAAGAGCACCCTCAATGGAAACCAACTCTGATCACCCCATGGATATTACACTGTTAGTCTCCAGAATCAATAAAATAAAAAATAAATGTCTATGGTATGAGTCACCCATACTGAAGTATTTTGTTAAGGTGGTCTGAGCAGATGAACAAACCTACTCACAAGGTTCAAGATTATAATTAGAGTCAGGGTGAAGTCAGTAAACATACATGGCATTACTAGAAAATAAACTGGCCTTCCAAACCTTCATGTTTTCATACTAATACAGAATGAGACACCATTTACTTTGCATGACATCTAGGATTTTAGGACCATTTTCTTCATGGTATGAAATTCACCTAATCAAGTAGAAATGGATGTCCTGGCCCTGATTCATCAGACCTTTGCACTGTTTTTTCTATACAACATACACCTTACCACCTCCTTCATGGCTCTGCTGATGCTAACCCTGCTACAACTGTAATTACTACAAGAAGAGGGCATAGTACTGTGCATGTGTGTTTTCACTTCAAATGCATCATGCTTTAAACAGTAAGCAGGTCTTCAAACCTTGCCACAACAACACAGAATCACTTACAGCCTATAATTGAGGTTGGCTTCAAAGCAGCACTTGAACATCCCCAGTGCCCTCTCTATACTATGACTGAGGGTTTCAGGGCTGCTTATGAATTTACAGAATCCCATTCTTCACTAAGATGTTAGGAAACATACTTCCAGAAACACTTGCCAAGACTGAAAGTAGATGTGCCTCTTGTAAGAGTCCTTTCCAACTTTTTAAGAGGGGTGATTTTCCAAAAGTTGTCTAAAGAGTTGTGTAAAGAAGAATGTTAGTTTTTGGAGATACCCTCCTTCTTGATACTCTCTGCCTTCAGAAGTGTCCAATTTTTAATGATACATTCTCTTATTTCTTAATAATCAATTTCCATCAAAATTTTAAGGAGTGATTCTCTAGCGAAGAGCATGTAAATCCGAAAGAAGTTTCCAGAGAAAGCACTGCTTAGACCCCAGGTCTGTCTTAGTTGAAGATTCTCACAGTAGAGGATCCTAGGGGGACAAATCAAATTCAAGAATTACTGGGCAAGTGATCCCAGAAGATGCTAGTAGAGTGAAGAAATGAGATAGGAAAGAAAAGGAACAATAAAGGTTGTGTCCTCAAGCTAAGTTGTCACTGTGGAAAACTCGAGCTTAATTCATGTAGGAAAACCAGAAAATAGAACATAATCTCAAAGTTATCTCACTCAGTGGGGGAAAGAACTGAGGTATTTACCACCCACCTGAATGGGAGGGGGGATATATGAGCAGCTTGCTCAGTGGATGATTAAAACGGGCTTCAATATCTAAAAAAGCACCCAGGTAGAGCTGCAGGTGTGGAAGGCAGAATTTTGGAAGTCACGTAAGAAGCTTATTGCCATCGGAATGTGGGTAGGGAATTGACAATGTCATCTACAGGGTTCTATTGCTCATTGATTTATTCATGAATTACCTGCCTCCTTTAAAAAGTGATTTAAATCTCATGAATTTACATTTTAGGAAGAGATGAAATTGAATTGTGTGATTTGTTATAAGCCTAAACACCTTCTACAAGTGACAAATTTTAAAGCATATACGGATTCTTGAAAAGGTTAATACCCCTGAATATTTTAAGAGTCTCTATTATAATCATAGCATAATCTGGCTAAAAATCTTTGAAAAAGACTTTTTAAAACAAATGCATATTTCAGTCCAAGCACTATGCGAGCCACACAAATCCAAAATAATCAAGACTGAATTTGTAAAGTTTTTGTTTTCCTTTGTTGTCTTGTAGCTTTTTGAGATGACAGTAGCATTTTAAGTGGTCACTAAACAATAGCTTCGAGACATTTAGCTGTTTTACATTCTTACAGCTGATAGTGCAGCTTTTTAAAGCAGTAGTTTCTGCCCAGACTGCAGCTTTGTAGAACTCCTTGCTGGTTCCCTAATCGTGTATAAAGGACTTTCTGTCTGATCTGATCAATCCCGGGAAGGAAGCTGCCTTTAAGTGTGGACCAAGGCTTCAGAATGCCGGAGGCTAACAGGGAACTCTTCCATGACCTTACTAAAGCTATTTAAAAATAGAATACTTGTACTTCTCTCTCAGTGGTTTCCAGGGCTTTCATATTAGACCAAGGAGGCAAGAAGGAATTGCTTAAACGAAATGCCATCGATGGCATACTCCATATGGAGAGTTTCCTGAAGCCTGAAGAAGGCATTTGTTGTTTGAGTTCCTCAATGTCGGCTTTCTTAAATGATTGAAAACTTTTGTCTTTTCCGAGTTAAAGAAATAGACATTACATAATTTGGAGAAATACATAACTGGACTTTCAAAATAATTATATAAATTTTTCCAATCAAAATGTTCATGATCAAGAGTCTCATATTTTATAAATAACATCAAATCTGGACTGTCAATTTGTAAGCATGGGGGTGCTGTCGAATTCCCAGGAGCAACTACTTTAGTGAATATACAATTGTGTCAGGTGGCAAAGTTTCTGCTTTTGTTTCTTCTTTTTCTTTCTTTCTTTTTTTTTTTTTTTTTCCAGGGGAAGAGGTTGCTGGGAACTGAACCAAGAGCATCGCACATGGTAAGCATGTGCTTTATCAGGGGACTGCTACTATCTCAATCTTTCCTCTTCTGTTTTATGGCAAGAATTAAACAGCAAGGTTCAAATTCTCTTTTTATTTATTTATTTTTTAAAATTTTGAGACAGGGTCTTGCTAAATTACCAAGGTTGGCCTCAAACTTGTGATCCTCCTGCTTCAGCCTCCCACGTAGCTAGGATTAGAGGCATGCATCACCGCATCTGACAAAATTGGACATTATTTAAATTATTTTAGAGATTTTACTAACTGAATTGAAAGAAGTAAGTGGTGAATAATTCAAACAAATATGGATTGAGCACTTGTTTCAGGCAACAAACATGTGCCTGGCATTGTAGAAAAGAAAGAAAAGGAAGGAAAAAAGAAGGCAAAGGATGGTCCACAGAATCACTCTGCTGGGTGCTTTGCTACATGTGTAATCTGCCCATCCATCCTATGTTGTAGCCTGTATTCTAGAAGAGAGAGGACTAGGGATCTAAAACTCAGAAGAATTTACTTGAGTCTAATCATCCGGGAAACGGCAGACCAATGCTACAAATTCATATCTACATAACTCAGTAGCCTGTTGTCTTCATGGTTCAGCTGCTTTCCAAAGAGAAATTTTCTCTTGATCACTTTGATCCTGCAATATCAATTGCAAAAAATATCAGTCTGGGATCATTTTTTTAATGATCAGCTTTACAAGGAATGTTAACCTACAATAAAATACATTTGCCTAAAGTATATAATTTTAACATGTGTGGAACTATCCTTACAATTGAGAAATAAGCATCCAAAAATCATGACCCCCAAAGTTTCCCTGTAATTATTTGAAATTATCTGTGTAGCCCTTCCCCCCATTACAAGAATCATTAATATAGTTTTTAAATTTATAGATTAGTTCTCATTTTCTAGAATGTCATATATACATTCATACAGCATATACTCCTCTTGTCTGGCTTATTTCATGTAATATAGTTATTTTGAGATTTATCCATATTGCTGCATATATCAATAGTTTACTCACTTTAATTGCTAAACAATATTCTATTGTGTGAATATGCTACAATCTGTTTATGCATTCACCTCTGATGAATATTTTGGTTGTTTTCTGATTTAGCCTACAGCAAAAAAGGTAGCTATTGTCTATGTCTTAGTATGGATCTACGATTTCTTTCCACCTCCGCCAGTGGTTGGGTAAATACTTAAAAGTAGATCAGTTGAATTTTATGGGACTGAAACTGCTTTTTCAAGTAGTAATACAATTTTACATCCCTATCAGCACTACATGGGAATGAGTTGTTTCAAATATTTGCCAAAGCTTGGTATTTAAGTCTTTTTCATTTTAGCCAATACATTGGGAATGAATTGATATCTCACTGTTTTTTTTAATATTTTCATTGGTGCATTATAGTCGAACATAATAGTGGGATTTGTTGTCATATATCCAAACATGCACACAATTAATAATACAATTTGGCCAATATCATTCCACAATATTTCCCCTCTTCCTCCCCTCCTCCCTGCCTGGTCCCTTTCCTCTACTCTGCTGATATCACTTTAATTTTCATGAGATATCACCACTTTTCTTTTCTTACTGTGTTTTTAGTTTGTATTTCCCTAATGATTAATAATATTGAACATCCTTACATACATTTATTTGCCATTTGTACGTAATTTCTGATGAAGTACCTTTAAAATCCTTTGTCCATTTTTTTTTAAATAGGATATTTTGTCCTCCTCTTATTGAGTTGTAAGAGCACTTTTCACATTCTGGATACAAGTTCTTTAGAAGATGTATGCTTTGTTATTTTTCTTTCACACACAAAAAAAGGCTTTTCTTTTCTTAAGTATCTTTTGAAGAGAAAAAGATTTTAATTTTAATGAAGAACAACTTATTGATACTCTGCTTTAACACACTGTGCTTCTTATATAGTGTTTAAAAATTATTTGCTAAACTTGACATTGCTAATATTTTGCCTCCATTATCTTTTGACTGCTTTATAGCTTTAGTTGTTATACTTAGAAATATAATCCTTTCAAGTTGATTTTTCTATATGGTTAAGATAAAGATTGAGTGTGTGTGTGTGTGTGTGTATATATACACATGATTTTTCTATATGGTTAAGATAAAGATTGAGTGTGTGTGTGTATATCTCACATGTCATATATATACACATGTCACTCATTACAAGTTTATGGCACCATTTACACCCAACAGACGCCTTAAACACACAGTTCACAATACTTAGCCATAGGTATTGCACTATTTGTCAAAAATATATATTTTTTTAATATATATACTTTATATATATATATATGTTATATATATATATGTGTATATATATATATATATATATATATATATATATATATATTTATATTCTTTCCCCATTGAATTTCCTTGACACCATTATCAAAAATAAATTGATCATATATGTGCAGATTTGCCTTTTTGGAGAAACCCTAAGTGATAATTTTAAATGCATTTTTTCTAGAATAATTTATTAAAAAGGTGTTACATAATTACTATTCTTCTGAATCAGAATCTGCAATGCACATTATGATTTCAAAAGTACAGTGTAAGAAAGAAGAGGAAATGGACTTATCATACCAAGTAGGAAGTGGTAAAGGCCATAAGAAAACAGCTGAAAGTATCCAAAGAGATTAAGGAAGGTGAGAGCAGTCCCAGCAGGGAGATCAGAGGAGCCTTCCCACTGAAGGAGGACTCATGGGAGACCTTGGTAGGAGAGCAGAATTCTCACAAACAGAAGTAAGGAGAAGTGAAATTCAGAACAAGTGGAAACCATGAACACAGACATGAAGATGAGAAAAGATGGGGCACACAACGAGAATAGAATTTAAGCTGAGGAAAATGTGAAGAGAGGCATTTTCCATTCCAGAATGTTCTGCTCAGATAAAAATGCTTAAAGGGTTACCATCTCTGATAGAAAATGATCCAGTGAAAGCAAAATTCCAAATCCCAATATCCTGCCCAATTGACCACCCCTATTCATTTAATCAATTGAACACTAATTGCATTGTAGTGTCATCTCAAGGCACTACCTTGGGCTAGAAGTCAAATTCCTCTATAGTTATAGTCATGCACCCAGCTAGATATCTCTCTTCTTTGTCCAAATACACATTTTTTACTTTTGATTGATAACACTCCTCCTAGTGCATCCTAAAAATTTACATACATGCGGGAGATATTTTTATCCAGAAATATTTTGTTTTGTGACCCATCCAGCAAATGTTATCGATGTTGTTAGAATTATGGTTATTTTTGCAGACTAATCTGTGTGAGGTTTGTTTTGAACCAGCAAGCTATCATCCTTTTTATAGCTCCGTATCAGGTTTATGTATAATTCAATCAATACCTTAGGGCACACTATTTGATGATTACAATAAAAAAAAACAAAGATCTATTTTGTTGTTCTTTGTGAAGGTGATTTCATAATCACATGTCACTCAGTTACAAGTTTATGGGACCATTTACACCCAACGGACGCTTTAAACACACAGTTTTTATGACAACTAAACTCCAAGATAAATGAAAACATTTTTAAAAGATATTAGGATCCTTTCCTTGGCCTTTGATTGATATGAATTGGGGTTTTCTTCTGTATAGTCCTGCCTGTTACAAGTCACTGGAGAAATGGAGGAGAGATGGAGTATTCCAAATAGTTAATGGCCAACACTTGCCCATTTACTACCCTCAAAGCCCCCAAAGCTGAGAATAAAAAGTGAAAACTAAGCAAATGATTTTTTTAATCAACATACAAATAATTTAGGTCAATTAAACAAATACTTATTGGACACATTCCACAAGTCTAAGTTCAAGTGTGGTTAGTGGATATGGGTTGCTCAAATAACAACCCCAGGACCTATTGTTCCCTCTAAATATCATCTTTTTGAATCACAAGACTACTCTGGTTTTTGAAAAAGTCATGTAAAATGTAAGCCCCAGGTTGGCAGAAATTTGAATATGAACCTCCTATGAGATAGTACTATCATATCAATATTAAATTTCATGATTTTGTGAATTGCACTGGGGTAATGTAAAGAAAAAAAAATCCAGGCTCTTACAAAATCTATGCTGAAGGGATGAAGGACATGAACTCTGTAAACTACTTTCAAATGATTCAGCAAGATGATAATAATTATCCTGATAAATATCAAAATAGTGCTGTGAACAGTTTTGTATAATTGAGAGAGACAGCAAATGTAGCAAAAATTAGCCATGGGTTGCAGTGTGTTGAGAGACAAGAGACAACAACATAGTATTCTGGAGACTTTTCTGTAGGTGTGAGATTTTTTTGAAAAATGTATTTGAGCTATTGGTTCAAGATCTGCCTGATCAAAGAAGCACCCATAGAAAACAGCACCCTGGTGGTACATTTACTAAAAGAACAAGTGGCTCCTGAGAGTCCCTTAGCAATTTATTGCTTGATGACAAGCCATTGCTGTGTTTCTTTCTTCCACTCCCATCCTGAGCTATGAACCTAGGGTACAGTCCTCAGAATCCCTACTGGCATCCACTGCAGTCATTGTCATCACATAACTGCTGGCATTTCCTTTACTTGTAGGTTAACCTGTTGAGTCTATCTATTTACATTAACTTGTTATCCCAGAAAAAAGAGGAGTCTATACTGGATGTCCCTCCCCTGGGGGAACGAAAGCCAACCTTGAGCCCTATCTTCCCTGCTCTAAGCCCTGTGCCACCAGGGATGCTCACCTCTACTGTGACATCAGGCTTCCTCCTCCTTCCCTCTCTTCCAGCTGATCCCCGCCTCTCAACCTCATTCTGTCTCCCAGCACATGAAGATTTCCTTTCACTTTTTCTTTTTTATTTATTTACTTTTGGGTACCAGGAATTAAATCCAGGGATGCTTTATCATTGATCCACAGTCTCACCAAGTTGCTTATGGCCTCGCTTAGTTGCTTAGGCTGGCCTAGAACTTGCAATCCTCCTGCCTCAGCCTCCCAAGTTGCTAGAATTACAGGCATTCACCACTGTGCCTAGCTCACAATTTTTCAAGTACAAATAAGGTGACAGTGAGAACCTGAGCAAAAAAAAGGAAGGAAGGAAGGAAGGAAGGAAGGAAGGAAGGAAGGAAGGAAGGAAGGAAGGAAGGAAGGAGAGCTGAACTCTGATCACACATGGCTCCCATTCACCAACCTGGAAATCTATAAAGTAACCTTAAAGAGACAGTGTGATTCTAAGGTCGTGAAGACTTAGCTAAAAGATTAATCATTTTAGTATAGTAATGGAAACAATGTGCTAATTACTTAGAAGAGAAGTTCAGAAAAACAGCAAAGGAAAAACAAATATAGAACGATAGTGATGGAAAGCCCATCAGTGGCTGTCATGGAGTGGAGGGGATGATGAGACCGACTGGAAAAGGACAAGGGGAACATTTTAGGGTGAGGGAAATGTTCTAATCTGATAGCGATAAAGATCACATGAACATCCTCGTTTGTCAATACTCAACGAATTGCACTTATGCCAAGCCATTGCTGTATTTCTTTTACTATGAGTAAATTAAACTCAACAAAGTTAATTTAAAAAATTATGCCAGTGTTTTTTGAAGTAACAAGATGGGGCGGGCATACCTTACACCTGATCACTGCACACCTAGGGGCAGGGGACACAGGGGATGCTGTTTAGAATGTGTGCTCCCTCCTGCTCCACCTCACAGACCCCAAGTGCCCTTCTCATTCTGTTGGAGCTGCGCTGAAACTGCTTTTGTCTGGGAGTTTCATCCTTCACAGAAGCCTGATAGCATCATGGTCATGAGAAAATTATACTTTACTTTATTTGAATATACTGAGAATCTCCCTTGTGCTCAGAGTATACTCAGCCCACTAAAAAATCTTTTCAAAGAGCTAAAAAGACACACACACACACACACACACACACACACACACACACACACCTCTTATTTGTTAACAGATATTATCTCACCCACACTGAGCTTAAAATTACCAATAACAGCAGTAAAATTCTATTCTTCACAGTTTGCATTTCTTTCTCTTTTTCTCTGGGGGTGGGGAGAAAAAAAAAACACAAAGGAAAAAAATGGCCTAATTGCATCCAGGATGGATTTTTCTCTTTTGTTAGACTCAAATAACAAACCCAGGAAATTCTAAATCCTGGAAGCCCATCTGTCAGCATCTGGTTCCCCAGAGACCACAAGAATACTTTCATTTAGCTGAAGGCAGCTAGAGGCAGTCACACACCCGCCTGGGAAAATACATCATTTTTTGCAAGGGTGAAAATGACTGCTGAGGGGAGTCAGAGCCCTAGTTACATGCCCCATTTCAGAGCCTTCAGCCCCAGCTGCAGGGACCAAATAAGACAGTGATGGCCTTAGGGATTCAGGAATTCAGTGTCTGTCTGACATCCTCCGAAAGCCCAGGTCACAATGGGAAATGAGAGCTGCCTCTGTCACCAGCTCAGAAAACTCATCAATGGCAGGAAGCAATCTGGGCTTCAATGGAGTCACCACTGGTCCCTCACTTATCTTCCCCAAGCTGGAGCCTTCACAAAACAGTGAGTGACTGCTGTGATCAAAGTTGGCTCTAGACAAATATTGCAGGCAGAGCAGCACTCTTCCTCTTGCCTCAGCATTCACCTTCTTGCTCAGTCTAGCCTCCAACTCCGGATCCTGCAGCCCCAGCCCCCTCTGCCCCTTGTCCATCTTGCCACCTACTCCATCCTCCTATATCTTGGCAACACCAAGAAAAGGCTCAGGCCCCAAGATGATTTTACTGCACTTTTGATATTTGCAAATATGTTCAGAGACTCTTCCTGTTGCAAATAGTTCTTTCTCATATAAAATGCAGTAAATTCTTTTTTTTTTTTTCTTGCAGTACTGGGTATTATACCCACGACCCCACCTACTAACCAAGCACTAAGTTACATCCCAGCCTCTGTTTTTTTTTTTTCTTTTTTTTTAGGCATGGTCTCACTAAATCGTCTAAGCTAGCTTTCAACTTGTGATCCTCCTGCCTCAAACTCCTGAGTTGCTGGGATTATAGCCATACTCCACTACCAACTGACTGAAAATGCAATAAATTCTAAAGGAAAAATAAAATTCAGTGTCCCCTTCCAGACCTTCAATAAGAGTTACAAGGTACAGGTGTGTGATAGGAAAGGAAACACAGCTATTCTGAGATGCAAATGCAAATCAGTCAGGTCCATGCATAAAGTTCCCCATCACTTCCATACTTTTATACCTGCTGCCAACATGTGCAATCCAAATCTGTGCCGAAAACCAGGTGAAAGCATCCAGGAGATCTAGAGTCCTCCACAAACAGAACAGTCTGAGGATGTTCAATGCATGGGACTCAAACTCCTCTACCTCCACCCTTTATCTTCCTGGCAGGCCCACTCGGCTCCACTAAGAGAGGACCAACTGCAAGCAGTATCCAGACTTGGAATACGTCAAGATCTCAAGGAACCAGCTGGTTTCTGAGCCCGCCTACACAAGAAGAGGGACCACAGACCCCTTGCTGTTGAAAGTAACAGGCTTCCCACAAGCGCAGGGCAATTCAGCTAAAATGGACACATCCTAACTGGAGGCTCCTGGCAATGAAAAGCCCTTTCTCTCCAGCATTAACTAGGGGAGATCTAAGTTATCTGAAGTCCCCTTTTGTCTTGTGATGGTCTTATTGCTTTTCATTTATATTTTTCACCGTCAAATTGTATCCTCTGTCCACCTCACCATAGCAGACCAGGTCCATCCAGTCATGCCCAGATAACCTCGCTAACCATTCTTGGACTTTCTTCCCAGTCTCAACCAAGGGGCCAGGTATGTACTAATTCACGATCTCTATTTTTCTTTTATATTATTTTTGAGAAACATCAGTAGGTCCCTTTGGTCTGAGATATCAACTGCAAATGTCTTGGCTAATCATTCAGGCCCTCCTTCTGTATTCTCCCCCACCGGCCCCAGCACTTACCTTCAGCTTCAGCTAGAGAGAGACTTACTTTCTTTGGTCCACTCTAATCATTACTTATGCCTTTCCTTCCCTTCCAACTTCCTCTCTTCTTACCCTTACTATAGAACACACACACACACACACACACACACACACACACACACACACAATGAACCAGCATAAGACTGCTTCTTCATGAAGCATCCCTGCAATTTCAAATTATCACTGTCTTTTCCTTTTCTGGTGCCTGGAATTCATACCACACAAGTTAGCACTTTCTTGTCAATTATTTCACACATGTTTCTATGCACTTTGAGACTCACCTTGTATCACACTAATTAATACCTGGACATCTTTAGGAGATGTCCCAACTGATTTCTGAGCTAAAATGTTTTTAAAATAGTTGTTTCCAGGTACTCCTTTGTATCTGGGGGGAAAAAAATCCTACACCTAATCCATCAGAGCTGTGCTCAAATTCAATAATCACCCTGTGAAATATTCCCATTCCCCATGTGACTTGACATTTTTCCCCAGGAGAACATCTCTCATCTTCCACTTTGCTATTGAACGACTTTGACAAATAGAGTTCACCTAGAATCTCCCTTCAAACCATATTTAAACTTATACCCTTCCAGCAAAGACTCCAGGATGGATCTCGTTGAGCCAGTCAGCTTTGCTAATTTGTAACCAATTTTTGATTTACTAAATGCCAACATTCATCTGGAGGACAGATGGAAAAGCCACAGGTAACTGTTGACCTTCTGCTTAGAGGAATAAGATAACCATACCCGATTTCACATTCAGATATCTACAGAGACTGAAAGTGAAAGATCTTTCCCAGGGTTAGAAGGAGGAAGGAAAGCATATGGCCCCCAAATGGCATGTGGCTAAAGGATTTATGAATTAATAGAAGGAAGGATTTATTATAACCTT
Source organism: Spermophilus citellus (assembly GCF_964194105.1). NCBI lineage: Eukaryota > Metazoa > Chordata > Mammalia > Rodentia > Sciuridae > Spermophilus > Spermophilus citellus. The sequence continues at coordinate 100,034,293 of NC_138198.1, read as the reverse complement.
CAAAGCTGATGAGGAATGTGTTGATGCTGGGCTTTTCTGAAAACTGAACACCATTCTAAGAAGGCTGGTTTATGCACAGGACCTTCATCCTCTAAATAAATAAATGGAATGTGTTGTTCACAATGAACAACTTTACCTCTAATGAGAGATGCTGATGGCCTTTCATTAAAGCCTAATGAAAACCTGCAGATGCCCTGCAGAGAGGCCAGCTCTAGGCAAAATTTTGCCATACAGATGTTTGGTTTGATTCCTTCTTATGTCCCCCTTCTCTGTCTTTCTCCTCCAGTGTGCATATCTCTGTCAGGTGCCCTCCCTCCCTTTCACAGATACCTCCCTTGTTAGCCATCTCACTCCCTTCTGCCTTTTGTTCATTTTTATTCCTTGGTGTGAAAAACACCAAGACCAGGGCAAGATTACCTCTGTTAAGATGGAGAGGTGATTTGACTTGCCCCCTTTAGGAACAAGGAAAAGTCTGACGGGCCCCATGGAAGTGAGATTCACAGTTGGATTTCTGAAAGATGTTGTGGCCTAAGGGTTCTCTGAGCACAAATTACATTACAGGCCATCTGGGTGTTAAGAGAGCTATGGAAATAGTCTTAGAGTCTGGTAGCCACAGACAAGGCAGCAGGAGACTTTCTGAAGTGACCCTTAGGAACAGCATGAGACATGTAGGGGTGGGGGGAATCCAGAGAGGAAGAGTAGGGACTAGGAATGAGTCATGGCAGACTGACAGGAAAAAAGACCATCTGGGTTGGGGGGAAGCCAACAAGGTGAATTTGTGCAAAGAATCATTTGGTAATGAGGCAGATAGATGTCATCTGACTCAGCATGGTAAGGGGGGAAGACTTGAGATTTTCCTAGAGGGATCACTGAGAAAACCACAGTAATGAGCAGCAATGACTTATCAAGAAGGATCTTCAACCTTACAGGGAAAATGAGTCTCTCTATATGGTCAAGGCAACCAGAGTAGTGGCAGAGAACACCTGAATTTTCTTCTGCAGATTATTTCTCTTCTCCCCCTCCCCTGCCCTTCCCCCTCACTTTCTGCTCCCTCTCCTCTTTTCCTTCTCCTCCTCCTCCTCCTCTTATTCTTCTTAGTGAAAAATGAGTACTTGCTATTTAGTCATGGATGTCCCAAAGGAATGCACAATTTCATCTTCAATCACACTCACTTTTTTCCCTCCTGTGGATTTATCTTTGGTGTGGACTAATAATATTTCTTCTTCAGAGATTTTCTACAAAGATAGCACAGTCATTAGAGGCCCCATGTATGGGAGAATAATGTGAGACAAATACAGGTATAGGGCAATGTTCAGGGTGTATGTGGACTGGACAATTCAACAGTTAGCAGATACCTCCGATGTATTAGAGGCCCAGGATGAGACTGGAAGTGCATGTCTGAGTGCATACTAAGAGGGGTCATCATTGGATAACAATGAGTTATAGCACCAGCCAAGCACCTTCTTGGTTATCTCAATCCACAGAGCATTCCCTCAAGGCTAGTGATCAACTTGAGTCATCAACTCCCCTTTATTTACAGACGTAGAAACTGAGGCTCAGATACACAAAGGACTTTGCTCAAGATGAGAGAGCAAGCCAGAGAGAGCTGAGATTTGAAATCATTCCTGTAAAGGGTTTCTCAAAAATGCATCCTACTCTTATTTCTACCACACAATATTCTATCCAGTTAGTTTGGGAACATTGGAGAAACTGAACAAAGTGATTGGAAACATACAGGGAGATGTTAGTTGAATAATAGAAGACTGTAACCCTGAGAGGTCCATTAAGAGTCATGATTTAGAAGGAAATTTAGTTTGATATTACCAAGAAAGAAAGCATTAAATCCCACAAGTGATTTTAGACTCTTGAATAGTAATGCTTTATTATTTTTTTGTTGTTCTTGTTGCTGGATTTGTCTGATCATTAGTCTTTCCAAAGCCTCTCTAGGTGTGAAAGAATCCCTCCTACCTAACTGAATGATAAAACAAATGCCTCCTCTGCCGTTTTTATTTATGGCATAATTTGCTCAGCTCCCAGGAACATCCTATAGACTCACCACTTTTTGAAAATATGGACCATCTAAGCTTGTATATGCTCAATAACACTCTAAATGTGTTTATTCAAGCACTCTTCTCCTAATTATTAAGCTTGGGTGTATTTCAAGGGACATTTAATCTATCTCTGAGTCATTTACTTTGAACTCATTCAAATACAGAAGTAGATTAAGGGAAACATTTGCTTTTTGAGTGGTATCAGAGCCATAGCATACCTTAAAACATGTTTCACTGGGCCAAGAGAAAATGAATCCATTAGTTTTCCAGCAAATTTTTGAATTTTAAAAATGAAAGAACAGGTTGCTGGTGAACACCAACTGCTTCCTCACTTTAACTTCTGAGCTAAAATTTGCACCACTCCACAACATTTAGGAACATAAAAAAGACAATTGAATGAGCTAATTTTGCTGGCTGCTAAGTGCTCCTGATGCCACCTCTCCCTGTACTCATATTCCGGGGTCAGTATTCATGTTTTTGCCCTGAGGCCAAACTATGCTTTTTTTTCTCCATGCAGTACACTTCCACATGAACCTTTTTTAAAAAAAGTCAGCATTCAATAAAGAAAAGCCAAGGCAGAAATAAATCATAATATTAAGTTACAGAGGAACAAGGCTGAATACTGAACAACTGTTATACCATGATAACACAATTTAGGACAGCAGTAAGTAAGATCCAGGTCAGCATCAGGAAGGTACCTCGAGTATTCATTGCAGAAAGCTACTATGTAAATCAGAGTCAAATAAAGAATATTTCCAGGATATTTTAACCCATCTGAAGATCAGTGAATCTTCCTAGAGTCTTACAAGTGATATTTTTCTCTGTGATTTTATACTGAGAAACACAAATCAGCAAACTCCCCACAGAGAGTTTTTCTTACAATAATTGAGAAGAATATGAAAAGTTAGTCCTCACTGAAATATTGCAATGGCCAAGGAGGATTGGATCTTAGGTTATTTTCAATATGGTACATATTGTGACCTGAATTCTTGCTTTTTTTTCTTTGAATTTATGGAGAGACACAGTTTTTTAAAGGGCCAAGGTGAACTTGTCATCCAGAGTTTAAATTTTAGCTCTGGCTATTATAACTTTATTTTAGTTAGTTGGGCAATCTGCTCAGGGATGAGTGTGGTACTGAGGGATCTAACTCAAGATTCCTCCAGACACTCACTTTTCATCAGACAACTTTTCCTAGACTATGACCATTTAGGATGTTGCCTTGATGCACCCAACTATCTGAGGAACATCCACCCCATGACTGCCCATGTAGTGAGCAAAACCTCCCCTCCTCTGGGAAACCCTTTTGGGACCCCATGTCTCATAACATTTTATGAATTCAGCCACTTGACTTGACCAGATAGAGACCATTGCTTGGTCATCTTTGTATCTCTTCCCCCTGGCAAAGGGCTTGGAATCCTATAGAAATTTCCAAACATATGTTTCAGTGTGTTGAATTAAAAGCTCCCCAATATGACCTAGTAATTGGGACTTTCCCTGACATTATATATCAAAAGGAGTCTGATATCGTCAAGGCTTTGAAGACGAAATTTTTCATTTTATTTATACATGTGTTTTTAACTTAGCTAGAGTAAAAACAGTGTCTAAGAAATGCTCTTGTAGATCTGTAAATGGAAAAAAAAATTGGTATGGCTCCAAAGGTGGAGGTTGAAGAATGACTTCAGAGTTGACACCTACATTTTATGCAAACCAGAGCTTGGAGAATCTCTAGTGCTTGGATTTCACAGTTGTATAGTTGCATTTATTTAATAAATATGCTAAAGATCAAGCTCTAATTACTTGCTATAAATGGAAGCTATCTTGAAATGAACTCATGGGGAATTTTAACTTTCTATCTTGGCAACACATACAAAAGTCAGCACATATTCCCTGGATAATTTCTAATTATACAACGCACTACAGGGCCACTTATTTATTTATGTTTTCTTATTCCGTTTGCCCCAAATTCCAGAACTATGTATTTTTTTTTTTTTTACTTAAAAATAGGAAAGAAACTTTTGGTTTCAGAAGGCACAAATTAAATAAAACAAGTGGGGAGTCAACACGTTTTGAGGATATTCTGAAGAAAATTCTGTGTAATTTTCAAATAATTTACAGATTTCATGATATAAGACACACCAATGTCCCCATCATTGTCCTCTACTAGAAGAGGGACAATCAATTCTCTTTCCCTGTATCTTGTCTTCTTAAATCCTGCTGAATGTACACGATAGCAATCCTCTTTGGGGAGATTTTATCAAGGCAGGAGAAGAGTGTTGCCCATACAGTGGCATTAATAACGATTAAAGAAATGTAGGCTGAGATCTCAGAGGGAAATCTATTCTGACAAGCATCTCCCAAGAGGAATTATCATTCACTTAGAGAGTTAAAACCCTCCCTCACCACCCCATCCCACACACAGCCTGGGTGTGAGGAATCCTCCACAGAGAAAGCCAGATAGACTGATTAGGGCTTTCTCCAAATTAATGGTGGATTCTCTGGGCTTTGCCTTTCTGATAAGGAAGGCAGGTTATAACCCGGTTCTGTCTTGCGGTAGGAAAATAAAATTGGCTTTCTCAATGATGTGCATCCCCAGGGCCTTTGTGATGAATCAGCTTTCATAGATTCTTTCTTTGACCTTATTAAGGACAGACACAGCAGATAATTTTAATAATGCAGCCTTCAATATATCAAGAGTGTTGCTTCCAAAGTCTGCGTAGCCAAAAAGACTAATTAATGCTGTTTCTTTAAGGATGGAGCAATTTAACCAGAGCTTTGACAATAAAATGCTGGCCTTAATTTTTCTTTTCTTTATCTGGGTGCCTCTCGCTATGAATCGAAAACAGCACGTTTCTCCTGGCGTTTGGAACCTTAACCAACCCTCGATCAATGGAGACCTAATGAGAACAGCTGGCTGAGCAGCCACAATAATCACCCTTTGGACAATCGATGCAGAAGGAAATCTGAAAACAGTTTGATACCAGGTATTTCTCTAATCATCCCTAATCACCCCTAATCAGAGAGGTGTGGTGTGTAGTCCAGAGACCTTTGATAAGTAGATGACATCGGAATCTTTTCAAATAATTGCATAATTAAGATGAATGAAGTACATGCCCCAGTGTGTGTTAAGCAGCCGGGGCTGGGAGCCACATTTGGGTTTGAAGAGAGAAGCCTCTGTCTTTCGCGATGCTGAGAATCACATATTAAGTGCCCAATTTAATTTTTTTTTTACCAGAACCAGAGCTTTGAAAGGGGGAAACGTGTGTTTACTCAAAATATCAAACCACAACAGCAACTAAATCAACAACAATAACAACAACAAAAACCCACTACCTAAAAAAAAAAAAAAACCTACCTCCTTCCCAACAGCCAGAGTAAGAACTAGTGACTGACCAAAGTCAGTCGCAGCCACATACTCAAATATCACGTTTTTCAATCATCTTGCTGTGTAGCACACTCATTATGAAGCAATAGCTCTGGCTTTCCACCAGCCTTGAGAGAAACAGAAATCAAAGTTTGACATACGTTTGTCTGTAGCCTACTCAGGCAGTAGCATGAAATAGAGGTGACAGTGTTCTGCTATCAGCTGTGTGACCTTCAACAAGTCACCTAACCTCTCTAAGCCTCAATTTCCCCTTGGCAATGTAAGAATGTAGTAAGTTCCTCACAGGTTTGAAATTCAGGATCAACAATGATCTGAGCAGATTGCTTGTAGTTTTCAATTGAGTGTTCATTCTCTCCACAATGAGCTGCAATTAAGCACTTGGCAGGTCTGGCCCTGATGTCTTTCCCAAAGAAGATTGAAACCAGATGAGTATCAGCTATATGTGGTGAGGGAAATAATCGGATGAATAGAGAAAGATCAGAACATTCTGGCTATTTCCAAATCCCTATCTACATGAGGATGTCAGATCCACGAAACAGATGATTTAGTCAACAATCTCTTTTTTTGTGTCCCAGTGTGTTAACATTGTGCAGACCGCATCAACCCAGATCACGCTGCTAGATCCAGGTTTACTCTTGCTCTTACGAGTCAAGAAATAAGTATCCCATTGCTGCAGAAAGTCAGTACCATGTGAGAACCAAGTCCATCAGTAAGGAACTTGGAAAACACCCCTTCCCTAGCTCTTTCACTTCTGTTTGGCTTCCAAAGAGCTGGAACCAGACACTGTACCTTGGAAGAATCAAAAAAAAAAAAGTGGCTAAATATCTAAATATTTTAATCCAGAAATCCTAATAGACTACTGCACATGGGGCCAATTTAAGGAGATGTCTGGGGAATGTAGCTTCAATGACAAGTGGCTAGGGGATCACTACAGAGGAGCAGACCTGTTTCCAAGTCCTCCTGCCAAGGGTTCCCATAAAATTTGTCTGCCAAGTAAGGACAACTTCTTCCCTCTTTCCCTCCATCCCTTTCTCCTATCCTTTCTTCCTCTTTCCCTTCCTTTTTCCTTCTTTCCTTCCAGCAATATGGATTTAGCATTACTTTTTTGCCAGTCCCTGTGCAGAAACAGGGTATAGAACAGAAATAGTCTCTGCATTCATGGAGCAGGTGGCCAGAGGAAACATAGACACAAATAAAATAATCACACAAATATAAACTGCAAATTTCAAAGGGCTGTAAGGGGGAAAATGCAGGTGCAGAGTGCTCAGGATACGCACATGCATTGCATGGTACCCAATTAAGAGCCAGTAAGTGTTCCTGGATGCTGCTGCCAATAGCAAGTCATGATCATCTTAACAAAGGCACTGCTTCTGGGCTGTTCAATGCCATGTGGACAATCGAATGCTCGCTGAGAAACTTCAACTTCCTAAACTCGAATTCATTAATCCCAACAGTTGCATTAAAGCTTGTGTCCTTTCATCTTCAGTCAAAAATGATGCCATAATTTCCATCATTTTTATCCTCACCATGGTTGGTTGGTTGGCTTGGAGACAACCGGGGTTTTGTACCCCAGATGCAAGGAAAGCAATTGCTACGTTTATAAAGTAGTTGGGGAAACAAAAATACTTGGCTTAATCCTACTGTCTGCCCTTTTTGGAAAGGAGACACACCATAAATATGTGTATGTACATGCTATTATGTTAACATTGCAAATGGGGATGCGCTGGGGATGGGGGCGGGAAGACAGAACAAGGCCCCTGCTCAGCCATTCAACATAGGTCTCCACTGGTCCACAGTCCCTCTTACCATCAGCCTTGGCTGCTTCTCATGTTTTTTTTTTTTTTTTTTTTTTAGCTTATGTCTACATCAGTAGTTGGGCTTCAGTAGTTGGGATTGTACCATTTGAAATCTGAATATTTCTGACTTGCGTTCTGCTTCTAAGATTTCCACGAAATCAATTTTTCCAAGTAAACTAATATTGTGAAATAAATTGCTGGGGGATACTGTGAGAGATATTTAAGCAATATTCATAAATGATTTCCAAGCATGTTATCAGAACCATGTTACCAGTTTATAAGCAGCTTTAGAAATTAGAAATCATCCTTTCATATCTCCTAAAAATAGGTCTCCTAAGGAATACCTGAAAAATACTTTGCTTAAATTTGCCTTTTAACTTTGGTCATAAATCTGAAGCTTAAAAATTTAATATTTAACACTAACATTATTATCTTATTGTAACTTGCAATATATTGGACATGAATGGTTAATGTAGGGTTCTAATCTGCTGTTGCCATGGAGATGTTGAATAATGCCTGGAGGAAATGTCATGGTGCTCACGTTGTCGCACAGTGAGGGGACACATTTTTTTTAACCAGAACTTCAAAAGGAAAGTCTGAAAAATGGGGTTTCTTCTAACACCCCAAACCTCAAACACCACAATTCAGAGACTCTATTCACCAAGAAGTCCCAGATTACCAAAAATAAATAAACGAAAAGTTGGAATATTCCACAGCTGGAGAGCAATTCTCCAAGACCGTAGGAAGGCAGAAATCCTTTCCCAATATCAACCAATAGAAGCTCAATATTTACAGGCTTTATTTTGAGCAAGTTTTTAAACATAGACTATGCCTTAGTAATAAAGCCTTTGAATTAGGAGAAAGATACATTAGCATTAACTCTCAGAGAAAAGAATTCTACTACGGAGCACCCAGAAGAAAGTAGACCCTGGATCCAGACTGGCCCCATAATCATACCACTTAGGACATCAATGACTGGTTCCTTATGTGAATGAACGGGGGACCAATTTCAGGACTTTTGCTATTAATGTGATGATATACATTACATTAGTCATACCTCACTCCAAAAAGAATCTTTTTAGTGTCTCCATACATCTCGTTTCAAAAAAGAAAAATTCCTTTGGTCTTGGTTTAATTGAACTAGACAACCATATATTGACATTACAGGAAGAATTTTCTGGTCTTTAGATGGAAAAAAAATAGGTAAGAAGATGCTGGACATAATCTGTTTTTGCTGACCTACATTCTACTTGGTTGTGCAATGGGTTTTTCTTTGTTTTTTGGTTTTTGTTTTGGTGCAGAGACTCTTCCCATTTAATAAATGAATCCTTTGGCACTGAACTACACCCCAAGCCCTGTGAAAAATGTATTAATAGTGACTATCATATTTGTATTACATTTGATAATTTTCACAAAGCCTTTGGAAGATCCAATAATATTAGAACTTTGATTTATATTTTTGTAAACCCTTTGCAAAGTGTGCTTTTATATAAGTTTTGTAATATTTCTATTCAAATAGTAAAATATGTTATGTTACAAATAACTAAGGGTAGTTGAGATGCAAGTTGAAAAGTGCTGAATGCTGAGGCAGGTGATTAAAAAAACTAAGAGATTATGCTCTATACTAGAAGATCTTAGAAAACAAGTTTACATCTTATTTTACCTTGCATATTCAGGGCGTAGTTAAGCTTCTAGAACATAGTAGACAGTGAATAACTATATGTTGAGTTAACAAATGAGTGAACAAATTAACAAATGAATAAGGTTATGTACTTTATATTCCTTTACTATTTACCAATTTGAATTGGCCACCAGGTAACCTACCCCCACACACACCACCATAATTAAGCTTCTCTCCTAGTCAACAAGATCTTTACAAAGGATGTCAAAAGAATTTCACAGGAGTTCTGCAGAGAGCTCAATGTGGTTCAAAGCATCATCTTTGTTGTAAAGGCCAGGTTTCTCTTTCTTGTAAAAGCTAGGTCTACAATCATACTTATTGCTGTGCAAAAGATGCTATCTCTGTTTTCCTTGGTAAAAACTTGTGAAACCTCTGTCTAGCCTAAGAATATGGGACAAAGAGTAACAGTTACATGCCCACTCAGTCATGTAACCATCCACTGAGTATAAATGTAAAAGAATCTCCAGACTCAGGTGCCAGAGGATTAGCCCCTCTGGACTGCTGCAACTTAAATAAACCTGCTTCCTGAAAATTCCTCCAGTGTCCAAATCATCTGTCCTACATCAAATTTTCACCAATTAAGTACAAAATTTCAAGACCTGATCATGAGCAATAACTCCAGTAAGATCAGTCATCAGTCCCCTTCCATACAAAAGACACAGTCTGAACCCATCAGCCCCTCATCTGTGAAAGGATCTCTTTGGAGGAGATCCAGATGTTAGTTAGAGAACATTGGCTTTCTGAACACTGTACCACATACCTGTAATCCCAGCTACTCAGGCAGCTGATGCAGGAGCATCATGCATTTGAGGCTAGTCTGGGCAATATAGTGAGAGCCTGACTCAAAAACAAACAGATAAACAAAGAACCATGAAAACAACTGGGGATCTAACTCAGCAATCAAGAGCATGCTTAGCATGAGTGAGGCGCTGGGTCCAATTCCTAGCTTCAATGGTGGGGGAGGCCATGGAGAATGCTGACTCTTCTTTGTCATTTGAATGTTCATCATGACATAGAGACACATTTTGTCAAACCAAGTGAAGACAAGGTTGTTGAAGAAGTTTTAGCTCCTAAGAAGAAAGAAAACAGCTGTCTATTATAAGCTGAGAAAATATCATCCAGCCCATGGTCTTCATAACCACCAAGCATAAATCTGACCTTTCCCACTCTGACTTTGTTGTAATTTCTCCCAAGTAATGGAGGGGGCATTTACCTTCTCAACTTCCCTTCTTCTGCTTTCACTCTCCCTTTTCCACCTGTGGTAGACCCAGAGTTGAAACCACAGCCAATAAAGGGCTGTTTTCCTCTTACATTGCTCTCCAAGATACTAGGCAACTATGGGCTCCACCTCCCATCTCCCTTACAGACAGAAACACTAACTACAATTGAATACTTTTTTTGGAGTCACTTATTTTGAGGAAATAAATCCTAGAGTCCCCCATTCAGCAGGAAACCCCCAAGTCCTGTTCTTCTCTGTCTCAGAACAGATCTTGGTCCCATGGTTTGTTGAAGAATACCAATGGCCTCCATGCAGAGGTTAAAACCATTGACCACATGAGTGGAGTCATTACCATGACTGCAATTTTCACATGCTATATTTATGTCCTTTCTGTTCAATTTAATTAACTACCCTGAAGCTTTATTTAAAGAGGTTTTTCTCTAGACAATGTCATAGTGACAGCTAATTTCTTAGCAGACTAAAAATCACTAGAAATGTTTTTTGTTTGTTTAGTTCTGTTCTAGGTAAAGATGCTTCAAATGACAAGAGATCTGGTATAGGACACATAGGCAGTTGAGTTTTTTAGGAAATGAGGGGGCACATAGAAAAATAAAATATGATGCTTCACTTCAAGAGATTTGCCAATGGTTAGATGTCTCATATAGGCACCAAAACAAAATAAGAAAGCAATAAATCTTCCACCAAGACAGAAACACCGGCAGAAAATATTATAGAAACTTCAGAGGATACAGAGGCAAACATGGGCTGTGCTGGTCACCAGTATTATCAGTGAAGATAGGACACTCAAAGGCCTTAAAGGAAAAGTAAAATTTTCAACGCACAGAGAAAGAGGGTGTAATGGAGAACCATGTGAGTTGAGGAGCTAAAATAGAAGGGAATGAGGCATAATTTGGGATACAGTAGATATCAGTGAAAAGAAAATCAGTGGGTTTGTACTCTGTTGGAGTGGTTGTAAATTAGTACAACCATTATGGAAATTAGCATGAAGGCTTCTTAGAAGTCTAGAAATGGAACCACCATATGACCCAGCTATCCTACTCCTAGATATTTATCCTAAAGAAATAAAGTCAGCATATTACAGTGATACATGCATACCCATGTTTATGGCAGCACAATTCACAGTAGCCAAACTATGAAACCAGCCTAGGTATCCACCAATGGATAGTTGGATAAAAAGAGTATAGTGTGCATACACACACACACACACACACACACACACACACACACAATGGAATTTAATTCAGCAAGAAATGATGAAATAATATCATTCACAGGAAAATGGATGGAACTAGAGATGATTTTGCTAAGTAAAATAAGATAACTCAGATATATATGTATAAGCTAGAGAGAATAAAGACAAAAAAAGTGTGGGAGGAAATCTCATGATAATAAAAAGGAGACCAGTAGGGTAGAGAAAAGAAATTAGGGAGAGGGAGATAACAGAAAAGAAAGCACTAATAGATGTGAATTCATGAAAACAAAAAACTTATGCATGGTAAAAAGCATTATTGCCAAAGTCAAAAGAAATGGCAAACCAAAAAAAAAAATGAAACTGACTTTGTAGACAAATAGCTGAGATAATTAGTCAAGGTTCCTAGAAACCTAGAAGAGAAAGACTAGCAACCCTAGAGAAAGGGCAAGGGGAGAAAAAAAAACACAGGTTTTCGTCTAACATAGGAAAACACTTTCAACATCTCACATATACTAAAAGAAATTCAAATGAAAAATGTTATTTCTCACCCAAAGCTTCACAACACACTCTGTGGTCGAAGTATCAGAATCCACACTGTTGTGCATGGTGGTAGGCCACTGGTAGATGGTCCAATGATACCATTTCTGAAGCAGAGAATATGGCAATACCTAATAAAATGGCAAGTGGATTTATTCTTTTGCCCTGAGATTTCACTTTTAAAACCCTATCCCACACACACATATCTGCACAAGTGTTAGATGGTATTGATACATGGCTGTTCTGTGTCAAAAGGACATATTGAAAAGAATCCCTGCAGTGTACTCAATAGTACATTGGGAGAATGTAAAAAATAGGGAGAATAATATTCATGTGCTGATATGGAAGGATAACAATAAATGTAAAATAACAAAAAGCAAAATATGAAATGGTATATGTATTATAGGTAGAAAAGAAAGACAAGACTGATAAAATTAATCATTAAATGGTTACATGAAATTGAGGAAGAAGTGATTGGAAGGAAGGATTTTATGTTCACACATTTTGTATAATTTGACCTTTGAATAATGTAAATATGTTAATTTCCAAAAAAAATTTGAAAAAAATTTTCAAAGTTGAAAAACAATTTTAAATTAAAACAAATGAACCTAATGTTTTATCAATTAATAACAGAGAAAGCATTCCATTCAAAGGACTCAAAAGCCCAGGATTTTGATTGTGAATTTGTAGTGTGAAAGATTTTAAGACCACACATACACACACACTAAAACTTCCACAGTAATTATATTATTTGTTGTTAATTTAATATTGGGGTTTTCAAACTATTTTTAAAATATACGTTAAAACAGTCATTTTAATGATGTCAGTGTTAGGAATTAAAATTTTCAGTATTTTAATGGAATACAAATATAAAATTTTAAAAAGTAAAAAATATTTTAATGTTAATATTTCAATTTAAGTTATAAATATAAATTCATGACTTTTTAAATATATGTTTAAAAGCCTTGAAAGATCCTGAAAGCAATGTAATGTCAAGAGAAATGAGCACCTCTTGTCCCCAGATATAGCCCTATTACAGTTCACCCCATAAAAGAAAAGCAAGGCTTCCTGGAGAAATGGTTGAATCCAAGTCTGAGGCAAAGAAAGAACAAGTTGAGCCTCAGAGTTCCTGTGCCAGAAAGCAGAGGAGCCCACAAAGACCAACAGACCCAGGAGTCAACATGAGGAAGTTATTATCACTGGGCAAAGTTGGAAGAATCATATTCTCAAAAAGTATGGTGAGTTCAGTGGGTTGAAACAGATTAGATCAGTGAAAACTCAATGAGTTCATCATGAGATTTTAAGAAGAAAGTCATAGAAATCTCATTTGTAGCAGGTATTAAAACAATTTCTCTATTCAAAAATTGGAAAATAAAGTGAAAGAGTTCATCGTTTATCTTCTCCTTCTGGCAGGAACTGAGTTTTAGGGTAACAAAATAGCTCACTTATGAGGAAAACTTCTCCTTTACATAAGAATATGACATATCCAATGAAGAAAAAGTGGTAGGATTTTAAAAACATATTAGAAACCCTTAACCCCGCATGGTGGCTCACACCTTTATCCCAGTGGCTGAGAGGCGGAGGCAGAAGGATCCAAGTTCAAAGCCAGCCTCAGCAACATAGTGAGGCCCTAAGCAATTTAGCAAGACCCTGCCTAAAAATAAAATATAAAAAAGGGCTGGGGATGTGGCTCAATGTTTAAGTGCCCCTGAGTTCAATCCCTGTACAAAAAAGAAAAAAAAAGAAAGAAACCCTAATTAAATTAACTGTTACCTGTAAGGATTATTGATTAATATCAAAACTACAAGTGAACAGTTTGTATGGCGATTCATTCATAAAGTGCAAAGTAGTACTGCACAGATTATGTGCTGGTCCCAAGAGAAAATATCATTCTACAATGGAGGAATTGAATTGTGATTACTTTAATCCAGGAGCCAATGCTAGTATCGCTAATGATGGGTCAAATAAATATTATGTCTTCTTGTACTACAGTACTATTTATGTAAAATCACCCACTATCGGCCAGAAACTTCTAATTTTAATCCATCAAGCCTGTGATATAATTTCCAGGATAGGGGACATTCATGAAATAAAAGAAACATATGGACTAAATGACAAATAACTAAATCATACAAGCCAGACAAATGCAGAATATATTCTATATGACAACCAACCTGTTCTTGTAAACAAGTTACTATCATTAAAAAAACAAAACAAAACAAAATAAAAGTGTGTGTGGAAGGTTCTAAGAATAAAACAGACTAGGGACAAAGGCATGCTGGTAATGTTTCCCAACCTGTTTGGAGAGGTGGGGAGGACCTGATTTGCAGTCCTTGCTCATTCTTGTGTTATAAATACTCCCAGGGAATGAGGGGGGCAGTTTCAAGCTACCTATGTGACATCAACTATCTTGTATAATCCCTAAAAACGTAACAGTCAGGCCTTGTCCATGGTACAAGGCAGCTGTATCACATCAGTGCTTAGGTGACAGAACAACCTGGCTCAGAATGGTCTTGGACTAATACTGGAGACACTCACTGTCAGTCATTTTAATGTCATTGAAAGAATATTTGATGAGCATACCATTTAATAAAATGGAAAGGTAGACATCATCACTGGAAAAATTGTTACAAAACCTTATACTCAGTATGGACTCATTTTGGTGTAAAATGTGATAGATACACCCAAGTGGATACACAGCAAGGCACTAACAGAGGTGACTTCTAGATGATTAGAATGTGCTTGTTTGGGTTTGTTATTTTTCTAAGATTCCACAGTTCTCCTCCCACTGGTCTTGTAATTTTTGGTTTTAACTTTATAGGAATGTTTTTTAAAAGAAATGACAATGAAGTAAATCAGACATTTTGGAGCAGCGAGGTACAATGATAGATGGTATTTGAGGGATGAATCAAAGTGTCTGCCTCATCCTTAGAGGAAATGATTTTGACCTTGGGGACCTGTTTGGGATCCTTAAAATAATTTTCTGAACTTGTAAAAGTTTTCAAATAAAAGATAAACATACAGGTTGTGAGTTTTTCCTACTTCCCCAGAGTTTTCTGTGGGCATAGCAGCCCTGTTCATTGTGAGTTTTCTCTTGCCCAAGTCTGACAGCACCTTTTTATCTGTTTATTCAGTCAGCCACTCATTCCTTCACTTCATAAACTATTCTTGCTCTTCTGTTCCTTGTCAAGCTGGGTATGGGAATATAGATGCACACTCCTAGCTCTCCACAGCTCATGTGGGATTCCGCACTTTCCTCTGACTCTTCCCCATGAGGGTCACTACTCACACTCTTTTGAGTTTCTGTTGCAAAGTTCACCACAGAACTACTTGCATATTAGGCATTAATAAAATAATTACTGACGACAAGATAACAAGACTCTAGTTTTGAAGCAACTTTCTGAGACATATAATACATACCAACCAGTACAAAACACTGGCTGGGTTATCTTTAAATGTTTTTAATCATGTACTTTCCTAAGTAAAAAGAAAAAAAAATCATCATCTCTCATTTCTTTATATGAATGATTTATATGCACCACCACATTAACATGTAACAATGAATTCCACTGCTATGTATAATTATAATGTACCAATAACCATTTTTAAAAATAAAATAGAAAGTTGATTCCCTGACCTTAAATAAATTAAAAAATGTGTAAAAACTAATAAATAAAATTGAAAAAATAATACATCTAAATTTTTCTCATGCTTAGGTATTAAATTATTTTATTTCTAGAAAATACTAAACTACCTTTCTTTAGGTCCCTTTTTTTTCTCCTTGCCCTCCTTCTAAAATTCACATGAACAAGGATAAAATTCTTCCAAGTAGAAAAGAAGGAATCACCACCATACTGGGTTAAAAACAGTTCTTCCAGCCCTCCTGCCCCTCCCCCTACATTCTGGGGGAAGTGTCATTTGATGGAAGCCATGCTCATGTATTTCCCACTCATGCAGACACAAAAATGTCCCATATCTCTTCAATCTGGAATGTAATCCATGTAAATATGGCTTTCTTAACCACTGCATTAAAAAAATACTAGCTATGATACAGCTTCCAAATAACTCCAGATGTGCTCTCTTCATATTGCCAGAGAAAAAAATAACTTTGAGCTAGTGTCATTTCAGCAGAGAGCTAACTCAGTGATTTTCATCTGGATGAAATAAGGAAGAACTATCAGGACTTGTCTATTACCCATGCAGGTGAGATAGGAATAGAAACATCCGCTCTGTCAAATTGAACAGCCTCATGCTTTAGCACTCTTAGACTTGGTTTAACATCAAGATGTCTCAGGCTTTAAATGAAATGTCAAATATAATTTGGCTCTGGATTCCCAAGATATATGATTGCCCTTGGAGAAAACTTGATAACTCAGCGTTCTTGTGTCAAATGTGTATCTACCTGATAGGGCACTTTATAAAGTTGATCCCCCCTTGCTCTTCCTCTACCACATAAAAACTCTCAGCTAGCCTGATGAGCAGGTCCCCAACTCTGCCCTAATGAGCATGAGACTCCATAAAGAAAACTTTTATGTCCAGGAGGCACGGGCTACCTTTTAGAGATGGCTTTGGGAACCTAATCTGCACAGAATCTGACAAGCCAGTATTAGAAAGCAGATATTTAGAAGTCTTTGGACACAGTTAGCCATGTGCATGACAACGACACACATATTTCCTTCCTGTTAACGTTCTTTTTCTTACATGTTCCTCATTATCACTGCCTCTAGCTTGGCATTAATTTTCTTCATTTGTGGGAGAGTCAGGCTCAGTCCCAAAAATCCAACTGAATTTTAAAAAGCAAAGACAAAGAAAAAAAAAATACACAGCAGCCTGCTTCTTTCAAGCAAAAAGAAACTCACAGCCTAAACTTGGAAGGACTGAGGGGTTGTTGGTGTTTGCAAATCCGTGGTAGGATGGTGGAGACAGAGCAGTGAGCATGGACCAAAAGATACACAATCTGGTCCAAAGTGATTTCTGAAAACTAACATAGTATGTAGAGAAATCTGACAGCCTTGGCCTTGAGTGTACTTCAACATTTTGGTAGAGTCTGATCTGTAGCAAAGGGCCTTTCTCCCATTGACACATTTTAGTACCAGAAATCCCAAACTACAGCTGGTATGCTGAATACAAATGAGGCCGTGAAATGTATCTCTGGAGGTCCATAAGACATCCTGTTATGAAAACACCAATGCTTCCTTATTGAGCACTTAATATGAGCCTAGCAATTTAGATCCATCATCTCCAATGCTCAGAACACCAAAGGAAGTTGTTAGGGGTTGAATTGTGCCCTTACTCCCTAAAGATATTTTGATGTCTTAACCCCTAGTATCTCAGAATGTGACCTTATCAAAAAATACAGAGGTTCCAAGTTATAGAGGTCATCAAGTCAAAATGAAGTCATTAGAGTGGATTCTAATTCAATAACTGACTTTCTTATAAAAAGGGTAAATTTGGACCTAGACAGACACCACAGGGAGAATCCTTAGAGGACAGAGGATTGGAACAATGCATCTACAAGCCAAGGAATGCCTGAGGCTATCAGAAACTTAGAGACAGGCTTGTTTCAATTTCCTCCCTAGTGCCTTGAAAGAGAACACCACACTTCCAGTACTTAATTTTAGATGTTTATCTTCTAGCACTGTGAGTTGCTGAATTTCTTTTGTTCTAAGCCTCTGACTTTGGACTACTTTGTTATTGAAGCAATAGGAAACTAACACAGAAGAAGGTATTACCATTCCTATGTTATAGATACGGAAACTGAGGTAGAGCTCAAATTCAGCTATGACTTCAGAGTTCATAGGCATGCAACTGTAGCAATGTTTCCAAACTAGCTTCCATGGGCTCTGGAGTTCCATGAACATGTGCCTGAAGGTTCCAAGCATTCAATCAAATTTTTAAAAATTTCCCATTTGCATGTGAATGATACTTGAAATGATGCATTTACATGAATTTAATGGCCATCTAATAATCCAACACTAGACCACAATTTCCACATCCAAGCTCATGTTTGTGTTGGCAATAGAACTGGCACCAATTAGTACTACTTTAATTGTCCCTAAATAATGAAAAAAGAGTATAGTATATTTGTTATGTAAATAATGACTTTGGCACAATATGAAATCCAAATAGCATCACAGCTGGTTGTATAAAAAGAGGTCACAGTAACTAAAAGAGAAAAGACCAGGGGAGGATTGAATCACCATCACACAGCTTATAACTATAGACCCATGCTGACCTCAAAAGAGCCATGCATAAAAATCAAAGCCATAGTGATGTCAGTAATGATGATTTTCCTTCAAAAACCATTATCAACATGAGTAATATTACTAAAATAGTTTTTAGGTTACATATTTATATTTAATTAATAACTATTGAGTTAGCTACTGAGTTAAGATCTAGAAGGATTAAAAAGTTATATTTCCTCTTAGCTCTATATATGGGGTAAGAGAATTGATTGAGATGTTATTTGCATTTTTTGTGGGCTATATTATCCACCACTTCCATTGCAATAGGTAGTTGATTACCTGGCTTTCTTCCATTGCAGCAGGTAGTCAGTTGCATGGATTTTCTCCCAACACAAGCATTTGCAGGGCCACAACCAAAACTACCTGTGGAACATGTCACACAGGACCTTTTGGAATGCTTCACTATTGAGATATGCTGAGTTCACCAGAAGAGCTGGGGAGGAGGCAAAGACTCTGGCTAGGAAGAAAGGAAGAAGTAGAGAAAGTGATGGATTCACCAAATCTTGAAGGAGATGAAGATCTGCTGGTCTGTCATGTGATACAAATTCAAGTCCTGCTACCTTTCCAGACAAGGTTTGAAAATATGGGGTAAATGCCTGTTTAGCACACCTTGGGGAGTTGGGTCCCAGAGATCTAGAGGGAGAACAGAGTGAACTTTCATTTGCTAGGAGACTTGGACAAGGCCATTGATAAATGGTGAAGCCAGTGGCTTTCATGCTTTGTTAATACCTAAGAGCCCCTCCCAAGATCTTTGCATAACCTTGAGTAGATGTATTAGCTGAGATATAGTGAACCCTAATGAGGATTAAATATCCTTCCAGCCTGATAGTAAGATGAAGGCTCAAAGTCTTGTTTAGTTTCAATAGATTATACTCAAATGATCTGTAGATTATATAACTAATATTATAATTTTTAAAAATCTCGGTCAATACTTTGTATCTGAAATAATTTTTTCTTTGAAAAGAAGCTTGAACTTTACTTGGTTTCAAATACTTGTCATTACAAGGAGTTGCTTCCTTTAAGTAGCAACTAACAGCTTAGCACAGGGTTAATCTACCTGCCAGCTAGATGTCACCTTGAAATTGGAGAAGCAGAGCCCTGAGGGATGGGGCAAGTGGATGTATAGACTCAAATAACTCCATATAATGAGAAGAAAAGTCCCGGGTAGTTCATGATTAATTGTCAAATGAGTTGCACAAACAGTAATTACTTGACAATTAGAACATCCTGCATTTTTCTAAGTTGGAGTTTTAAAGAATAATTTCATATATCTTTATTCAGCCTTACCAAAAATGGACTATGGTCATATGACCCTGTCCCACCACCAAATAAATATATTGCCACTAGGTTTTGTCACCCTTCTAGAAAGAAACATAAGAGGGGATGAGGTTAGGGTATACAATACAACTGAGTACACTAAAGAAGATTTAAAGGGTAAAATTTTGAAAGAAAATGGGATGACTCAGGAACCTAGACAAATTTCACCCCACTATAGCCTGAGTTTCACACAGCCAATTCATCACCAGGTTTCTAGAAGTGACGGGACTCTATTACCGCTCTCCCTGCTTCCCTTCCTAGGCCCTTCTTCTAACTAGAGATTGACATCATCTTATTCTCGTGGCTGTCCTTCCCTGCTCAGCCTGCAGTGGCCTTTACTATCTTGACCTCCTTCTCCTTTACCACAGGCCTCACTGGCTCCTGTGCTGTGTCTTGAGTTCACAAAGCCTTTGTTTTCAAGCCTCATGCTCTCTTCCTTGGGAACCCCCTTTTGTCCTTCTAGCACTCATCCCTCCACCTGCCTGAGGCCTTCCTCCTTTTCCTCCCATTAAACTTGCTCAATGCATGGCTCCATTTAGTAATGATCAGCGTGGTCCATGACTGCACTTAAATTCTTATTCTAGAATATGGGCTAAAACTGAGGACAATAAAGTACTCATAGGTTCTGAAGAGACACTGAAAGCCACTATGCCCTTCAAGTGCTGTGAAAGCATACTAGAAATGAAAAGGAGGCTCAGAGAGGAAACAGGAAGCATTCAGCTTTTCTCAGGGGACTGTGAGAAGGCCTTGAAGAAAATCCTTTAGAGATTCTGGGGATGGCTGCAAGAAGGGGAAGCTGGAAGTCCACTCCCCAGTGGGATATTTGCTGTACCCCTGAATTACAGCCTCACAGAGCAGGGGATTTAAATGAAGCACAGAACCATAAGTGCCATCTTGGCAGAAATGGAGTTTGGGAGCATGCATGGAAAGCAAGGATGGGATGTGCTTCCCATCTGGAGGATTCTAGGCGACAGGGCTGTCCAGGGCAGCCCAAGAGGTCATGGAGGGGACAGCAGGCAGCAGGAAGGCAGTGTTGGGCTTGAGAAGTGCATGGGAATTCTCTGTGCCGCAGGTAGAGGATGACTGAGGTCAGGGTAACTTCATGGGATTCTGCCCAAGACAGCTGGAAGACTTGCATGACCTTAGGGGAGCAGGAACTAAAAAGAGGTTGGAGGAGCCATTCAGAAAATGTGGCATCTGCATCAGGAAACTTCATTTCAGAAATCCCCACGTTGGTGGTGGGGGAGTGGTGCTGAGCAGGAAGACCTGTAGAAACTTCTTAACATGCATCCTCTGGCACCCAGACTTGATAAGGCCAAGGACACAGATGCCTGCCTCAAACCATTAGCCATGCAAGCCTTTGCCTTCCTTACCCCTCCAGTGTCTAATCCCAGACCCCAGACTTCAGTTGTTCCCCTCCTTCCACACCCAGACCTTGGAGAAACATGGAGCAAGGGAGGGAGAATATAAAGAATGAAAAGAGACCACACTGGTCCCCACCCTAATCTCCCCAGGATGAGGTAAGCCTTCCCTGGAGGAAGGAAGGAAGCTACAACTTAATTGTGAGTTTAAACTTGAAAAAAAGACACAGTTGCGCTTTTTAATACATGGAAAAGATTCTGTATTATCACAAAAGGGTAAAAAAGGATTAGACAGCTATGGAATCTTCCCAAGATATCCTCAAGGGGCCAGGTAGAGAAATGAGATAAGATAAAGTATGCTGAAGGAAATGTAAGAAAAAAAAAATAAAGCTATTTTCTGTTTATACTCTACAAATTCTCAGCCCAAGTAATCTATTCGTTTTTCTATATCTGTATGTATGTGTATGTGTAAATATACAAACATATCATTTAATCTGTAGCTTTTTAAGGAAAGAGTCATATTGGTTCATTTTAATGTCCCCAGCCCTAGCGTTTGCTTGCAGTGAGATGAAGATGAAGGGCTACCTAGGGACACAGAAATGCCTGCTGCCTGGAGCATCCACAAGTGTCAGACTGTCAGGCACAGCAAGCCTAGGCCCACACTCTGCTCTTTGTCTCCACAATCATCACTTCTGATCAACTCTGAACCCAGGTGGAATTCTAAGCAGGCCCAGAGTCATCACACAGCTTTCTTTCTGTTAGTCAGCTTTGTGTCTTTGTGACAAAATGCCTGAGATAATCAATTTAAAAGAAAGAAAGATTTATTTTGGTTCATGGTTTCAGAGGTTTCCGTTGTTTCAGCCCATGGTCATGTGACCCCATCATTTTGGGGCAGAACATCATGGCAGGGAGCATGAGGTGAAGCAAAGCTGACTTTCCTGGCAATCAGGAAACAGAGACAGAGAGACAAAGAAAGATTGCGGTCCCAACATTCCCAATAAAGGCACAACCTAATGACCTCACTGAGCCTTACTGGGACCAAACCATCCCTAACAAGCACCACAGGCTGACTTCCTTGCCTTTAGCATACATTCTTTGGAATATATTTAAAATTCAAATTGTTGAACCTTTCCTCCTCCTAATTCTATTTGTCTTCCAAAGGCTTACAGAGAGGGGTGAGAAAGTTTATGGCCAGGAATATGCCCTCATGTTTTACTCACCCCATTATCTGAGGGTTTCTACTTACCAACTATGCCCAAATGACAACTGCATCAATATGAAAACGAAATCTCCAAAGTCATCTTGTATAAAAATGACTTCTTCACACACCCAGGCCTGTGTGAGATTCCATCAGTAAAAGAAATTCCTGAAGAAAAACTTGACCTTGAAAGAGAAGAAGAGGATGCAGCTTTGGAGAATTTTCAAGGGTTCATTTATATTATCTATTACTATGTAACAAAGTACCCCCAGATGCAGTAGCTTAAAATGACTATTTTATTTTACTTTACTCACACATTTGTGAGTCAGGAATTTAGGGAAGACTGAAATGGGCAGTTGAACTCTTGACCATGAAACATCAGCAGGGCTGACTGAGGGACCTAGAGCAGCTGACGTAGGACTCACATCCCATATGGGTAGATTTAATTATTTTTTCTGAAGTCTGGGCTAAAATACCTGGCAATTGATTCTAGCGGATGGCTGGGAGCCCAGCTGTGACTGTCAACTGGAGAGCTGACACTCTGTCTCTCCATGTGGCTTGGACTTCTCACAGCAGGTGGCCAAGTGCCAGAGGAAGCATCCCAAGAGCAAGTGTACCAAAAGGACCAGACAGATGTGGTAAGGCTTCTAATGCTAATCTCAGAGAAGCCAGAACATCATTTCTGCCAAATTCTATTGGTCAAGCAAGTCACTTAGGGAGATGGACTTTTCTTCCATCTCTCAATAATAAGAACAGCAAAGACTCTCTTGCCTTTAATGCTACCACTGAGATTCCATGTGCATGAGCATTCACTGCTTGCCGCTGCTGACTTTACTCCATCTTTACGTCAGTATGGTGTAGAATGGGCATGACAGTGAGATAATGCTAGGAATTCCTTATGCCCAGAGTCAACCAATCATTATCACTCAGACATTTCATTTAACCTCTTCCTCTGTGCTGAGCAAGGTAGAGTATTCCTAGGTTTCAACTAAGTTAGAGATCACAAAACACCAAATCATGCAAGCCAAAGCTAGTCTACAAGTTCAGTGTGAAGATGGCTTTTATATACACATGTGTGTGTACACGTGTGTGTGGGTGTGTATGTATGTGTGTATATCATATACACATATGTATGTATATGTGCATGTGTGTATAAATATACATATGCACACACATATAAATTTGTTAAATATAGATTTGTTTAATTGACACATTAAAAATGGGGCGATGCCATATATAATTCAGAAGATGTGGCAAAAAATCAGAGGATCCAACATGTATCCTCAGCACAGCAAGAATTGCCTGGAATTGATAGTCTCATGCCTTCTTTGAATGGGGCAGTCATCACTTATACATTATACACTTATAAACTTATTCAGTTATATCACTTATACAGTTAGCCCACATCACTTATACATGTCTCAGGCCAGGGCCAGATAGGCATCAGTTTGCTTCTCTACCACACAGTGCAGTGTTTAAGAGTGCACAGATGTGGCTTTAATGGTCTGTGTTCAAATCCTGGTTCTACCATTTATAAGCAATGTGACCTTAGGAAAGTGATGGAAGTTCCTGACATCTGAGTTGCACTGTCTGTTGAAACAGAACAAGAAATAATGTACTATCTCACAAGGTTTTGTGAGTATTAAATGAATTCATATGTATTATAAATATTAATATATCAAAAAATAAGTATATTAGAAGAGTGCTTAGCAAATGCTATAATTTTCACAGTATTATAACCACAGTAGGAAAGGATAAATATAAAATTACTTTGAAAATGTGTAGGCACTATACACAAAACTAGATTTTTATTTTATGTGGTACAGATTTCTGATGGGTGATTTCTTTTTATTTAACTTTTTTTAAAAGTTTATATTTTTATTGGAACTATGTTGAGTCTACAAATAAACTTACAAAGTATTATAAATTTCTATAATACAAAGCACACGAGCCTGGTATATTTCCCCATTTATTAAAAAAACATTAAAAATGTTATCATGGTAGAAGTCTACCTCTATTTGACTCAATATTTTCTCTCTGCCTTTAGTACTTTTTATTAGCTAGTCTACTTCTACTAGTATAGAAATCACAGTATATGATTTTGTGTTCTAATATCTTCCATACCAAAACAAAACCAAAAACTCTCCTCAGTCACGTTATATTCCTTTGCTCCCTTCCATGGCAAAACTTCACAAGTCTTAATTATACCTAATTTCTGCTTCTTCATTTCCTATTCCTCCATGCTTCAACCTACTCTAATCTGTTTCTTTGTTCCTAATACTCTGTTGAAAGCTATTCAGAACAAAAGTCCGGCTTTTATTCACTAATTAATCTCTGATATAGTCAAATCCAGGATACTTCCCTGAAATACCTTCCTCAGTCTTTCAGCAGAATTTCCTATGGAGATCTGATGGGTGATTTCTCCAGTCTTCCTTTGAATACTTCAGGGTGAGAAAATTTACTTCTATTTGTGATAATCATATAATTCATTCCATGGTTATTAGTTCTAATTTCAGAAATTTCTCCCTTAAATTAAGGCTACGCCAAAGCCGCAACATCCTACCTCCATATAACTGAAATTCTTCATTTCTGAGAACTTCCATAGGATATATTTTCTGTACTTTTTCTTCAGTATCTATATAGGCCCTTGTCTTCTCAGCTATCTTTTCTTTAAACACCAAGCGTCAAACCCTTTCCAGGAGGCCAAGGGTCCCAGAATGAGGAACACCACCAACTCCCACTTGACAGGCTGATAGATGGCGTATGTGTGCCACCGGGTGCTACAGGCAGTAACCACCTTCCACATCTCCCTGCATCTCCCTGTACAAAACACAAAACACCATCTGTTATTTCTCTCAAGAGTTATCATTTACTTGGTACTGCTACTCATTTTATTAAGGATTGGTCCTCAGAAAGACTCTGTGAATTAAACTTTACCCTTTAGAGATCAGTTTTTAGAATCTTAGAAATGAGGAAAATGAGGCACGCACACTGTTTTCTCCATGCTACTCCTCTGACCATCTCCAGGGCCTGGCATGGATGAGGCTGGGCTCCAGGGCACACACAAAGGCATCAATCAATAAAATACATCTGAACCAAAGGGGCGGAAGCAGTTCCAGTCAACACTGTTCCCAATGCTGAGCACCTAGTTCATCAAAGACAAAGTTGCCTGAAGTGGAACAGGGTCATAATCAGGTGAGAAGTCCAAATAATTGCCAACCAGTATGGTATGGACACAAGACAATGAGAAGGACGTGACAGGTAAAAAATGAAAAATTCAGTGCTTTCTACTTTACATGATTACTTTATAATATTCAAATCCAAACCCGGTCTTTTTGCATCTATTGGTCTATTTCACAGTAGGAGAACATACTATGACTCTGAAGAAATGGAGCCTGTCACAGAAATCAGGAGACACACACAACATGTCTCAGAAAGTTCATCTGCAGGGCTGGGAGGTGAAGTTCAGTGGTAGAGTACTTTTGCTTAGCATGCCAGGGCCCTGGGTTAGATACCCAGCTACACATACACACACACACACACACACACACACACACACAAAAAAAATTAATATATCATTTGTCTGTACAAAGCCCTGGGTTTGATCCCCAACTCTGAAAAAAAAAAGATATATCTTAGACCATTTTGTTGCTATAACAGAATATCTGATGCTGGATAATGTATATAGAAAATTGATTATTTGGCTCAAAATGCTAGTGGCTGGAGAGTCCAGAAAGTATGGTGCTGGCATCTTGAGATGGTCCCTGGGCTGTGTAATAATATAGCAAACAGCCTCACCTGAGGAACACGTGAAGGAGAATTCATATGGTAAGAGAGGAAGCAAGAGACTGGGAGGGACAAAGTTTGCTCTTGCATAAAAATTCACTTCTGCAAGAACTAATCCTCTCCTGTGATATCCAAACCCCTTCTCGAGCCCAGCATCAATCCCTTCATGAGGGTGGTGACCCCATGACCTACTTGACCTCTGTAAAGTCCCCACTACTTCCTCACCATCACTTTGGGGAACTAGTCTCAACGTGAGTTCTGATAAAAACAAATCACTTTCAAACCATATCATTACCCTTAGATAGAAATTTAAATTTCAGAAGGTCTGTCTCTGGTATGTCCACCTTACAATTTTGAAGTGCTTTCTTTGAAAACGTCCTCATCCTCACTGTAAGTCTTAGCTATAAATACAAGCTTACTTACCTTAGTTTTTTGTTGTTTTGGTTTGGGGATTGGTTGGTTGGTTGTTTGGTTGGTTGGTTTTGTACTGGGGATTGAATGAAAGGATGCTTTACTAATGAGCTAAGGTCCCAGCCCTTTTTATTTTTTATTTGGAGGCAGGGTCTCACTAAGTTGCTTAGGACCTTGCTAAGTTGTTAAAGCTGGCCTTGAACTTGCAATCCTCCTGCCTTAGCCTCCTGAGTGGCCAGGATAACAGGCATGCACCACCACACCCATCTCTGCTTACCTTAGTAATAGCCTTCACCTGATAAGTACAATCTCTACTTAGAGTGCCAGGTACATACAAACAAAAGAACAAAAGAAAATTTTATTGAATAAGTTTATGAAAGAAACGATGCTACAGAGATATCATAAATATGAAAGCATTTTATAATTTATATTCTCTTCTATACATATAAGAACTATATCAAAGTCACACTTACCCATAACAAAGGCCAACTATCTGGTTATGACTTGGAGCCTTCCCTTGGGCTTCTTAAAATTCCCCATTTCCAAAGTAACAATCTATTATCTCTGAATTTATTATGTTCTTGGTGCCACATACATACTTTAGTATAAGCCAGGAGTTGTGTTGTAAAAGTAAAAATCAAAATTATCTAATGAATTATCAAAGATGTTGTCCAAGTCACCCTTAGTGCAAGGATGAAAGGGCTGCCCTTGAACCGTTGACCATGCCTGGTTACTTCAGAGGGGATGATCTGTTTGACATCTGTACTTTCACAAATTTTCTGAAAGTGCAATTGATATTGGAGACCAAAACTTCCTTAAAAAACAATTTGCTATCTTTCTTGTGCTATCTTACACCCTGAAAGCCTCAAATCTTTGGAAACTAGCAATATGGCCACTGAAATTTGTCCCAGTTTGCCCCAGGTTGTCCAAACATTACTCATCGTAACTGGGATTATTAATGTAGGAGTTTCCTCAGTAAAATTGCTAGCTAAGTCATCAATTAAATTTACCCTCTTATGAAACTGAACATTAAAAACTGGTCAAGCAATATGAAGGTAGTCATGAAATCTCAAGTCCTCTACAGTGTAAATCAGGAAAATAATGAAGTATTGAACAGTTTAGCTTCAGGAGGATGTAGCACTAGGGGGCACTGTGGCTAGGATGAGGAACTTTTCAGAGAGGACTTCAAATTTGGGAGGTATGGATACCATAGACAGACCTTTTGAAAATTTCACTTCCATCTAAAAGTAGCCCCAAGTTCAGAAAATCCTGAGGGTTCCTTCAGCTTTCCTTTTATGCAGACTTCTTTCAGAATTATAAATCATAAAGAAATCCAAAGCCTTGAATCCTGTGGTTCTTGTACTTTCTAGGTGTGTAAGCACCATGCAAGCTCTCCATTCCCCTGAAACACAGCAGCTGCAACTATAGAATAAGGAAGGTGATTAAGATGGCCTCCCAGGACCCTCTTAGCTCTCAGGTTCTTTGAATAATTGTGTTCCCCTGTTGTGTCCATGAGTTTTATTATTGACAAACTTGGTGACAACAAATTTCCTTGTTGGTGGAGGAAAGAAGAGCAGGGCAGGTAGAAGTCATTAGGTTCAGGAAGACCTACCAGTGTTTTGGGCTTGGGCAGGGGCTGTCATTGCTGATTTTAGGGTTAATGAATAGTTCTTGGTGACTATATACATACCTTTGCGGTCAAGGTTGTACCTAGCAGATTGATACCACTTAAGGGAACAGGGAAAAAGACAATTTTCCCTTAATCAAGAAGGAATGATATAAGAAGACAGCATCAGAGAAATTTAAAGATTCCAAGAGCTCTTGAAGATGTAGAGTGTTCTAAAGAGCCAAATAATCCATGCATTTCTTCACTTATTCTTCTAATAGATATTTGGTCTGTCTGTGTACAAATAATTAAAACGCAAAAAAACACCTTTCTATTCAAATTATGTTTTATGACTTTAACAGCAGTTTTATTTCACAGTTTCACTGAATTGTCTTAACAGCCCTACAGAATACACATGGCAGTGTTAATTTCTGGGTAAAAGAAGAGGAGAGCAAACCTCCGAGAGAATAAGTGAATTTAAAAATATTACAGAGTTGATTCATTGGAAAGTCAGGATAAAAATCCAGGTTTTCTTATGGATGTTTCTCGTGTTCCTGTTTCTCATGTTCCTCCTATTAAATCATAGGCACAGCCATCTGCTCCTACAAGTTACTACTTTTCCCCATCAAGTGGGTGGCCTTGGTCCCTATCATATTCATGTCAGCTTTCCTTTATTTGTAGAATGAAGAACTGAAGATGAAAATTCCCTAGGAGTTTAGGCTTTGCCTAATAGGAAGCAGGACTGGGTTATCTTTCCAAACTGGGACCACAGATGAAGAGGCTGAAGTCAGACTCCTGGCATTGACACTAGCTCTCTGTCAATTTCTTCAGATCTCCTGACTGATATCGGTCAAACAGGTGGTAACACCTGCCTAATTCAATGTAGAGATTTGTACTAATATCAAATCAGGAGCCCTTGAAAACAAGAAGTGGACCCATAAATGTGTGGTGTGGTTATTACTAAATGTGGGGCTGAGAGAATAGCTAACAGCCAATTCTGGCTTCACTTCAGTCTTGGGAATCAAGCAAGTCCAGAGGAAAGGAATTTGGATCCATTTCCTAAATAAAGAAGGAAAGTCCAGAAGCAGCTCAATGATTAGAAAATAAGGAACAGTTGGTCTCACAGCTTGGCCAGGCAGGAGGGTTGGCACGTATCCTCTGATCATCCCGCTCTGCCTGATGAATCGAGTGAGACTCACCAGGGGTTGGACGTTAACCTCCTTCTGGCTAGAGAGATGCAGGGGAGGTTGTGACCACCTGTTCTCTCAGGATGTCACTGTACCTCTCACACATTTTCCTGCACCGGGAGACAGTCCAAGCCAGGCCCTTGGCAGAATCAGAAAGTAAAAAACCTCTGTCTTCATCCTTCCTCATTTCTTCTTCAGTCTCCCCATTTTCTAACCCGGTTTCTCCACTGATGCCCAGTAGCCCGACAGCTCACCCTACTGACTCTGGTGGCCTTCCAAGCCAGCCCATAAGACATCACCTCATGCCCCAGCCATCTCTCTTCCTTGCCCCCAAATTCACAGACATGGTGCTCCCTCTTTCTCACCCCACTCTCAGCAAGCTCTCAGCTGGTGAGTACTTCACACGGAAGAGCTTACAAAGGATGATCTCGTGTAAGAGTAACCCTCTAAGGAATACTAGCATGTTGACAACAGGCCCTTAAATAACTTTCCTCAAGGAAAGAATGAATGTAAGCAAGGGCATTCCAAGGTGGATATCTTGAGAATAATGCTTAAGGAGTAACGGAATTCTGCTTTCCCTCCACTAAAGCTTCTCATGCCTTGATCCTGATGAAGTTCCCCCTTAAAAAGTAGCATTGTTAAAGCCATATGCAGGAGTCCCTTCCTATAATCTCAGTGACTTGGGAGGCTGAGGCAGGAGGATCACAAGTTTGAGGCTCCCCTGTGCAACTTAATCAGACTCAAAATTTTTAAATAAAAAGGTCTGAAGATGTACCTCAATGGTAAAGTGTCCTGTGTTCAATCTCCATCATCAAAAAAATAAAAGAAAAAGAAAGAAAAAGAAAAAAGAATTTTTTAAAACAACCAAAAATCAAATCTGAATTGTGTGCATATGTGTGTGTGTGTGTGTGTGTGTGAGAGAGAGAGAGACAGAGAGAGAGAGAGAGAGAGAGAGAGAGAGAGAGAGAGAGTAGTGTAGAAGTAGTAGTAGCAGTAGCTTTTATCAGTTCCCAATGGTGATTAAACAGAGGCTATACTTCTTGTGTTTTTTAATTTTAAAAATATAAGCAAAATGGGCCCTGGAGACATCAAATGAGAAGTGCAATATTAATAAAACAAATGACTCTATTCTAATGTCTACAGGGAGCTCAAAATGACACATGTAACAACTCTGTGCACTTAGATTAATTACTCTTAATAAACTCCTCAATAGTCAGACACCATGCCTTTGTTTTGACCCTTAGTGATTTCAGTTACCCTTGCAAATATCTGTCCCCTAGAGAACATCTAAGAGTTTGGAACCTGCCTCACCACTCCATACCTTGGCCCTTGCTCTGTAGAGTGACCCATATTAGACAGGGTCCCAAAGCTGCATAGTATAGTGGGTATGTATTTTATTGGAACACCCGACATTCCTTTCTCAGGAGAAGAGTCTCATCCCCACTCCCTGTGGTTTTAGTCTGCGTCAGCTCAAATCCTCCGGAAGAAGACACCAAGCCAGGAATAGAAAGCAAGAGATTTACTGGAGCAAATACCTGTAGAAGATGAAGAGGGAGAAAGAAGAAATAAGAGGGAGAAGCTTCACTGAGACCATAATGTGAGTTTGATACCTATGCAAGGAGAAATGGATAGGAAGGATCTCGGACTCTAATGCTGCTATAAAGGGGTCTCAACCGGGCCAGTGGGGAGTCTCTAAACTCCTTATAGCTCCTCGGGGGAGTCCCTCCGCAGGCAGCAATGGCTAGGTTTGGGAACACCCACTGTGCTGGTCATAGGCTGGAAACAGCCTGGTGCAAATGATACAATTCATCACTAGGTGTGGCAGTTGAAGACTGTCAATCAACTGTGCCCTTACAGCAGGTACTCTGAAAAGGAGGTCTGAGTGGAACACTGTGCTGACCACCATATAGTGGGACTGTCAGTCAAATAACCCAACTCACAGACAGGGGGAAAGCAAGGCTGAACAGCATTTATCTGGAATTGAGGTACAGATATTAATAGAAAGCAGCTCTTTTTTTCCACTGAATAATCTGAAATGAGCAAACTCAGGGCTGCTAATTTGCCTTAGCTCATATAGAAATCCAAATTGCATTACAGAACACATAATATCAAATCAAAGAATGAAATAAAGTTCAAAGTTGTTGAGAAAGGGAGACCTGCAGTAAGAAACCATTGTCTTTTTTTTCCCTTATTGAGTTGAGTTGTATTTCTGCCACAACTAAAATAGTATTCTGCTTAATACCTAGTAATGCTATGACTATTGTCATTGAAAGACTGAGGTCATCTAGCCCTTACTGCACTTTACAACAATGAGGAACATTGTTTTCATGTCTAATTCTGGACCTCACTGTCTTCCAATTAAAATCCCTACTAGTGGAACTAACATGGCAATTTGTTTATTAAAAATCTATAGATTATTCTGAAGTTGGCCCAAGGTTTAGAACCAACTTCATTTTGCAGATGCGGAAACTTAGGTTCAAACATAAAAAGTGGCTGGTCCCAAATAAACAGGCTCCTGGAGATAGAGCCAGGAACTAAACTCAAGTCTTCTAATCCAATACCTTTAAAAAAAATTATAATGTGTCTTCTTCCTGAGTGTAAACCATTTTTTTTCATTCTAGAATAAAAAACCCTTTGTTCTTTAAGCCATCTAAGTCACTCAGTCACTCCCAGTTCTTATGTTACTTATATAATTATCAGGGCAAGAAGAAGTTACCACGCTCTCCAACAGGATCAAGGTATGCAACAGTGCATCACTGCCCCAGCATGCATCACCACTCCAACCTGTCATCGACGAGAATCCATCCCCTACTTCCATCTTTCAGTAAGACACTGGAGAGGGCATGGAGGATCCAGCCTGATCCACACCATCGTATTGAATATCATCCATCAGGAATAAAGGTTGCTGGGTTTTACTGCAAACCACTCTGACACACAATGGCCAATGAGAGTCTATAGCCCAATATAAAGATGCATCTCCTTTGCCACAGGAAACAGTGGTTTTTAGAACTCAATTGCTTTTGTACAATTAGCATGTAGAGGCTGCTCAACTTTGAGTCTTCTGAAAAGCCACCGTCTTTCTGGGTCTCTCTTTCTAAAGGCATTCTGGCATCATTAAACATGTTATCTTTCAAAATGTCAGTAGAAAAAAAAAAGAAGAAGAATGCAGAATTATCAGTGTGATGTGATCACAGCTAAGTAAAATATATAAGTTAATGATTCCCATGTCTGAGTCATGGAGTTTGAAAGCTATACAATAGGACAGAAGCCAAATGGAATAGGCTCTGACCAGAAGTCTAGGCACACAGATGAATGAGATGATGACTAATGATTTGAAGACAGGGTCAGTTATTCCTTGATGAAGAAAAGCAGGGATAATGGGTAGACACGGGAAAGATTAGGGATATAGGAAAGGATCAAACACCTACAAGGAGATTCATGTTTTAAGGGAAAATGTCATGTAAAAATTAAGGAAAAATAGATTGTCACCAATGCAATAATAATTGTACCAATAATTAAAAATATATTTTTGAAGGATGAAGACAAAGAATAAGAACTCCAAATTATGTCCCTCATCAGCTTAATGACTTTAGAAAAAAAGTTTCATTTCTCTGGGCCACTGTATTATAACTAAGATAACAGGGTTAAAAGATTAGTTATTCAACAAATATTTATGGAATATTTGTTTGGGCCAGGACTGTGCTATACCGAGGACATGCTGTGATAAGGAAAACAGGCATTTTCCTGTCCTTAAAAAGCCTTAGGTTTAGTGTAATGATTGTACAAAATACATATGAGAGCGCCCCCGAGGTCCCTGGGCGGCCGAGTGTGTTTTCGCCGCCGCCAGGCTCGCACCGCCGGAGCCCCGCGGAGCCGCCACTGGGGACGGAGCCCAGGGAGAAAGAACAAGAAACACAAGAAGAGGAGCGTTTGATGGAAGAAAAGAAAAAGAAAAAGCATGAAGAAAAGAAAAAGAAGGAAGGTGCTCAGAAAAAGGCTGCTGATCAAAAAACCAAAGATGGGTAGATCATCGGAAGATGGCGGCGGGAAGTGAGTAAGCCGCTCTGGGCCCCGCCCCGCCGCGTCTGAAAAGATGAGGTAAAGATCATTAAAGGAGATCTGTCGACAAAAACCCAGCACCGTGTCAAGAAAGGGGCCTAGGTGGAGTGAATCCGCCACTAATCCAGCCAAGGTGAAGGGAGTCCATCACGACTTCAGCGTGAGCAGTAAGGCTGCAGCCCCAGCTGCACGGCTCTATCGGCCCCATCTCCTTCCCCGTTCCGCCTCTCCGCCTTGCTTCTTTCTCCCCAGCTGTCTCTCCTCCCAAGCTCAGTCTCTAAATTTAGATCTCAATTTCTTTCCCCCACCCCGCCCGCTCTCCTGCGTGTCCGGCACCCGGACCGCGCGGCCCTGAGGCGCCGCCTCCCCTCCCCCAACCCGCACCCCCTCCCCGGGGGTCCCGAAGGCCGCTGCTGCCGCTGCCGCCGCCGCCGCCTCCCGCGGAGCACCATAGAGCAGACTCTTCACCGCGCGAATGAGCTGCCGAATTATATGAAACAGCTGATAAGATGAGTGACAATTTAAAATCCAAGTGATCCGAGAACACACACTGAGCTCTGACCCGCTGAATTCAAACTCCCGGTCACCTGCTTCCCGCAGACAAACAGCTATGACTCGGCATTAATTCATCCGGCTGAAACAACTGGTCAGCCCTTCTCATCATACGAAGGTAAATGCCTACCGAGCCTTCATAAGTAGTGGCCACAGGTTTGAAACGGGGCTTGGGAGAGAAGGACCCACCCGTTGAATTGGTCGCCCGGCAAAGGGAAACGACGTCATCAGACTGCTGCGGAGGAGATAACTTCGTGGAAACAGGTGTGTGATCCCATAGCCTTGCCTCTCCACACATCGGGAAAACCTTAAGGGCCCCTCCCAGCTCTCCCGTAAGGGCCCCTCCCAGCTCTCCCGTGAGTGCTACAGCCAGCCCGAGGGAATCAGAGGTGGTGCGGGACCAGCGGAGCGGAACTACGGCTCCCACCAGGGCTGACTGCTGAGGTCTCTTGCACCAGCTACGGGGAAGTGGATACCGGAGGGCAAGTAAAATCCGCTGAGGATTCTCAGCCCCAAACTCTACAAACTTAGGGTCTGAGGGAATGGCAAACTGGAAGAGTGTGCCCAGTCATTCATGAAAACAGGGCTCCCGGGAGCAGCAGACTTGGCATGTAGCCAGTATTGTGGTGAGAGGGGCCTGGCTAGAGAAAAAGTGGGAAGTGACTAGACCCAAGAGGAGGCCCTAGACACTCAGGATTGGAGACTCGCCCAGTCTGGGAGGAGCTGCTACACAGTGATTGGTTCCCGCGTATTGACAGGAGAAACTTGACCTGGTGGGCACAGCGCCATCTACTGGAAGAGAAGTTAATCAAACTCTAAGACGGCATTTATTAGTTTTTTTTTTTTTTAATTTTATTTTTATTTTTTTTTAATTTTTTTTTCTCTTTTTCTTTTCTCTTTTTTTTGATTTGGGTTTTTCTTTCATTTTCATTTTTTCTCTCTTGTTGTTTTATTAATTTTTTTTACAAAATATTTTTTTAATTTTTTTTCTACTAATTTTAATTTAAAATTTTTTAATTATTATTATTATTTTATTTTTTTAATTTTTTTTCTTTTTTAGTTCCTATTCTTTTTCTTCTTTAGTCTTTTCATTTTTCTTATCCCCCCTTTTTTCCTTGAATTTTACCTGCCTACTCTCATTCTTTTTAGAGACTTCTTCCCTTCCCTTCAAATACCTTTCCTCCCAAGCATCAAATTAATCTATAGGAGTAAACAGTAACTCAGCAGTCAAACAGAACAAGAAGCAACATGAGCAGCTTCAAAAAACAAGGAAGAAAAGGAGTACAAACAATGCAGGACAGCCTAAATATTCAGGAGGACCTAGAGCCATCAGAAAAATGGTCATATAAAGAACTCAAGGAACACCTAAGACAGATGGAATGGAACCTTAAAGAGGATACAAGACAGCAAATTCAAGCAGCTAAAGAACACATTGAGAATGCATTTCATAAACAGATAAAAGAAGAAGTTAAGCATCTTTATCAGGAGATAGAGATTATAAAAAATAATCAAACAATAATTCTAGAAATGAAGGAAACGATAAACCAAATTAAAAACTCAATTGAGAGTATCACTAACAGAGTGGAGCAAGTAGAAACCAGAACGTCAGATAATGAAGACAAAATATACCATCTTGAAAAGAGTCTAGCCAACTCAGATAGGCTGGTAAAAAATCATGAGAAAAACATCCAAGAGTTATGGGATAACATGAAGAAACCAAACTTATGAGTCATCAGGATAGAAGAAGGTACAGAGATTCAAACCAAGGGAATGAGAAAACTGCTGAATGAAATAATTACAGAAAACTTTCCAGAAATAAAAAAGGAAACAGATATACAAATTGAAGATGCATACAGGACACCGAGCACACAAAATCACAGTAGACCAATGCCAAGACACATTGTTATGAAGATATCCAATATACAGAACAAAGAGAAAATATTAAAAGCTACAAGAGAAAGGAGACAGATTACATTTAGGGGTAAACCAATACGGTTAACCATGGATTTTTCATCACAGACACTGAAAGCAAGAAGGTCATGGAACAATGTATTTCAAACACTGAAAGACAATGGATGCCAACCAAAAATTCTGTATCCAGCAAAATTAAGCTTCAGGTATGACAACGAAATAAAAATCTTTCATGATAAACAAAAGTTAAAAGAATTTGCAGCCAGAAAACCAGCATTGCAAAGCATTTTGAGCAAAACACTACAAGAATAAGAAATGAAAGACAATAACCAAAACCATCAGTGGGAAGTGCCTCAGTAAAGACAGAGGGTGAGGGGAAAGACAATCATGGAGAAACAAACAAAATTTTTTTTTAAAAAAAGGATAAACAATCAAACATGGATGGAAGTTCAAACCACATATCAATAGTAACTCTGAATGTTAATGGCTTAAACTCTCCAATAAAGCGACATAGGCTGGTCTCATGGATTAAAAAAACAAATCCAACAATATGCTGCCTCCAGGAGACACATCTGATTGGAAAAGACATACACAGGCTGAAGGTGAAAGGATGGGAAAAAATATACCACGCACACGGTCCTCGCAAGCAAGCAGGGGTGGCCATCCTCATATCGAATAAAATCGACTTCAAGACTAAGTTAATCAAAAGGGATAAAGAAGGTCATTATATACTGTTAAAAGGAACCATTCACCAACAAGACATAACAATTATCAATATTTACGCACCAAATAATGGTGCTCCGACATTCATAAAACAAATTCTCCTCAAATTCAAGAATCAAATAGACCACAGCACAATAATTATGGGAGACTTCAACACACCTCTCTCACCTTTGGACAGATCCTCCAAACAAAAGTTAAATAAAGAAACTATACAATTCAATACCACAATCAATAACCTAGACTTAACTGACTTGTATAGAATATATCAACCATCATCAAATGGATATACTTTTTTCTCAGCAGCACATGGATCCTTCTCAAAAATAGACCATATATTATGCCATAGGGCAACCCTCAGTAAATATAAAGGGGTGGAAATAATACCATGCATTTTATCTGATCATAATGGAATGAAACTGGAAATCAATGATAAAAGAAGGAAGGAAAAATCCTACATCACATGGAAAATGAACAATATGCTACTGAATGATCAATGGGTTACAGAAGACATAAAGGAGGAAATCAAAAAATTCTTAGAGATAAACGAAAATACAGACACAACATATTGGAATCTATGGGACACAATGAAAGCAGTTTTAAGAGGAAAGTTCATCGCCTGGTGGTCATTCCTCAAAAAAAGAAGAAACCAACAAATAAATGAGCTCACACTCCAACTCAAAGCCCTAGAAAAGGAAGAGCAAAACAACAGCAAATGTAGCAGAAGGCAAGAAATAATTAAAATCAGAGCAGAAATTAATGAAATTGAAACAAAAGAAACTATTGAAAAAATTAACAAAACTAAAAGTTGGTTCTTCGAAAAAATAAATAAGATCGACAGACCATTAGCCATGCTAACGAAGAGAAGAAGAGAGAGAACTCAAATTACTAACATACGGGATGAAAAAGGCAATATCACAACAGATGCTACAGAAATACAGAAGACAATTAGAAATTATTTTGAAAACCTATATTCCAATAATATAGAGGATAGTGAAGACATCGATAAATTTCTTAAGTCATATGATTTGCCCAGACTGAGTCAGAAGGATACACACAATCTGAACAGACCAATATCAATGGATGAAATTGAAGAAGCCATCAAAAGACTACCAACCAAGAAAAGCCCAGGAACGGATGGGTATACAGCGGAGTTTTACAAAACCTTTAAAGAAGAATTAATACCAATACTTTTCAAGTTATTTCAGGAAATAGAAAAAGAGGGAGCTCTTCCAAATTCATTCTATGAGGCCAACATCACCCTGATCCCGAAACTAGACAAAGACACCTCAAAGAAAGAAAACTACAGACCAATATCTCTAATGAACCTAGATGCAAAAATCCTCAATAAAATTCTGGCGAATTGAATACAAAAACACATCAAAAAAATAGTGCACCATGATCAAGTAGGATTCATCCCTGGGATGCAAGGATGGTTCAACATACGGAAATCAATAAATGTTATTCACCACATCAATAGACTTAAAGATAAGAACCATATGATCATCTCGATAGATGCAGAGAAAGCATTCGACAAAGTACAGCATCCCTTTATGTTCAAAACTCTAGAAAAACTAGGGATAACAGGAACTTACCTTGACATTGTAAAAGCTATCTATGCTAAGCCTCAGGCTAGCATCATTCTGAATGGACAAAAGTTGAAGGCATTCCCTCTAAAATCCGGAACAAGACAGGGATGCCCTCTATCTCCACTTCTATTCAATATAGTTCTCGAAACACTGGCCAGAGCAATTAGACAGACGAAAGAAATTAAAGGCATAAAAATTGGAAAAGAAGAACTTAAATTATCACTATTTGCAGATGACATGATTCTATACCTAGAAGACCCAAAAGGGTCTACAAAGAAACTACTAGAACTAATAAATGAATTCAGCAAAGTGGCAGGACATAAAATCAACACGCATAAATCAAAGGCATTTCTGTATATCAGGGACATAACTTCTGAAATGGAAATGAGGAAAAACACTCCATTCACAATATCCTCAAAAAAAATAAAATACTTGGGAATCAACCTAACAAAAGAGGTGAAAGATTTATACAATGAAAACTACAGAACCCTAAAGAGAGAAGTAGAAGAAGATCTTAGAAGATGGAAAAATATACCCTGTTCATGGATAGGCAGAACTAACATCATCAAAATGGTGATATTACCAAAAGTTCTCTATAGATTTAATGCAATGCCAATCAAAATCCCAACGGCATTTCTTGTAGAAATAGATAAAGCAATCATGAAATTCATATGGAAAAATAAAAGACCCAGAATAGCAAAAGCAATTCTAAGCAGAAAGTGTGAATCAGGCGGTATAGCGATACCAGATTTCAAACTATATTACAGAGCGACAAAAACAGCATGGTACTGGTATCAAAACAGGCGGGTGGACCAATGGTATAAAATAGAGGATACAGAGACTAATCCACAAAGTTACAACTATCTTATATTTGATAAAGGGGCTATAAGCATGCAATGGAGGAAGGATAGCATCTTCAACAAATGGTGTTGGGAAAACTGGATATCCATATGCAACAAAATGAAACTGAATCCCTTTCTCTCGCCATGCACAAAAGTTAACTCAAAATGGATCAAGGAGCTTGATATCAAATCAGAAACTCTGTGTCTGATAGAAGATAAAGTTGGCTCCGATCTACAGATTGTGGGGTCGGGCTCCAAATTCCTTAATAGGACACCCATAGCACAAGAGTTAACAACTAGAATCAACAAATGGGACTTAATTAAACTTAAAAGTTTTTTCTCAGCAAAAGAAACAATAAGAGAGGTAAATAGGGAGCCTACATCCTGGGAACAAATTTTTACGCCTCACACTTCAGATAGAGCCCTAATATCCAGAGTATACAAAGAACTCAAAAAATTAGACAATAAGATAACAAATAACCCAATCAACAAATGGGCCAAGGACCTGAACAGACACTTCTCAGAGGAGGATATACAATCAATCAACAAGTACATGAAAAAATGCTCTCCATCTCTGGCAGTCAGAGAAATGCAAATCAAAACCACCCTAAGATACCATCTCACTCCAGTAAGATTGGCAGCCACTATGAAGTCAAACAACAACAAGTGGTGGCGAGGATGTGGAGAAAAGGGTACACTTGTACATTGCTGGTGGGACTGCAAACTGGTGCGGCCAATTTGGAAAGCAGTTTGGAGATTCCTTGGAAAGCTGGGAATGGAACCACCATTTGACCCTGCTATTGCCCTTCTCGGACTATTCCCTGAAGACCTTAAAAGAGCATGCTACAGGGACACTGCCACATCGATGTTCATAGCAGCACAATTCACAATAGCTAGACTGTGGAACCAACCCAGATGCCCTTCAATAGATGAATGGATAAAAAAAAATGTGGCATCTATACACAATGAAGTACTATGCAGCAATAAAAAATGACAAAATCATAGAATTTTCAGGGAAATGGATGGCACTAGAGCAGATTATGCTTAGTGAAGCTAGCCAAACCCTAAAAAACAAATACCAAATGTCTTCTTTGATATAATGAGAGCAACTATGAACAGAGCAGGGAGGAAGAATAAGAAGAAAAGATTAACATTAAACAGAGACTTGAGATGGGAGGGAAAGGGAGAGAAAAGGGAAATTGCATGGAAATGAA
Organism: Spermophilus citellus; assembly: GCF_964194105.1. NCBI lineage: Eukaryota > Metazoa > Chordata > Mammalia > Rodentia > Sciuridae > Spermophilus > Spermophilus citellus. Next base: position 99,994,416 of record NC_138198.1, on the reverse strand, counting down.
GGGAGACCCTCATTGCTAAACAAAATTACATATAAGAGGTTGTGAGGGGAATGGGAAAATAAACAAAGAGAGAAATGAATTACAGTAGATGGGGTAGAGAGAGAAGTTGGGAGGGGAGGGGAGGGGGGATAGTAGGGGATAGGAAAGGTAGCAGAATACAACAATTACTATTAGGGCGTTATGTAAAGTTGTGGATGTGTAACCAATGTGATCCTGCAATCTGCATTTGGGGTAAAAATTGGGAGTTCATAACCCACATCAATCTAATGTATGAAATATGATATGTCAAGAGCTTTGTAATGTTGTGAACAACCAATAAAAAAAAAAGAACAAAATACATATGAAACCAGTGTGTGTGTGTGAGAGAGAGAGAAACAGAATTTTCATGAAACAATATCTAATCTTATTGTTGCTTTGGACTTTATTATTGTGGTTCTATTTTCTTCTCTTTTTTTATGCTGATGTTGAATCAATTTCATGCCTGACTAAAAGGTTATAAACAGTATTTTGGAAAACATAATTCTAGGAGATGCTCTAATAGTTTTTGACCTTTTAAATCTATGACTCCATCATGCTAGGATTTTTCTCCTCTCTCAAGCTTCTCTAAACAAGTGACCGTCTACTTATTCTTTCCCTCAACACTTCAATTTCACAAAATAAATCACTGCTCACAGCAGAAGTTTCATCCAAGAAAACATGTCGAGTGTGTATTTCCCATAGAACCCCTTTCTTCCCTTGTCATTTCTCCCCTGGTAGAGCTTGGGATTACTAAAAGCACATTGTATCAAAAGCACTCTTCCTGAAATTCAAGTTACTTTTGAGACAGAGCTGTGAACAGAAATGAAAAATAATTACACTTTCTGATAGAGAAGTCATGCTTCTCTGGTTTTATGAAGAACAAATTGGGCCAAAGATGTTGTTTGGTTGCTTGTTAGTTTCCTGGGAGAAGAAGGGAATTTCTAAAGGGTAGTGGGGGGGGGGGGGGGAAGGAATATTTCAAATATGTGCTATGAATGTGAAAACTCATGTCCAAGAGGGTGTACCCCTCCCCTTCCCTACATTAGCTAGTATGGTGAATGGAAATGCCATAGAATCAGAGGCAGAAAATAAGAATTTGAGCCCAGCTTCTCTTACTTACAGGTTGATACAAATAATGATCAAAGATATATACTCTCCACCAAAGAATTTACAAAGCATGCAACAAAAATTCAAAAAAGATAATAAACAAGCTGGGTATGGTGCACATGCCAGCAATCCCAGCTACTCCGAAGCTGAGGCAGGAGAACTGAGAGTTCCAGGCCAACCTGAGCAACTTAGTAGTACACTGTCACAAAATAAAAATTAAAAAAGACTGGAGATGTAGCTCAATGGAAGAGAACCCCTGGGTTCAATCCCCAGTGCCACAAGAAAAAAAAAGTAATAAATAAGCAGAGCAAAGGGATTTATGAAAAATTATGTGAAGAAAATGAATCCTTAGCACCTGGAACTCAATAAGCATCAGGCTTCTCCTCACAAACAGGAAGCAGCTGGCTTTGCCAACTCACAGGGAAGAGAGCAGTAGAGACTTAGGGAGAACTGGAGGCACCATATTAAAGGCTTTGATCCCACATGGATGATAGAGTTCTAGGTCCATCAGCAGGGGGCTCTGGCAATTATTTCACTCTGTAACAGTGAAAACATCATTCAGTTTAAATAAAAAATATTAGTTTGAGACCCATGTCCTTGGCCTTCAATCTCTGATCTCGACCACGTTCTCTTTGTATGACTCCACAGTCCTTTAATGAATTTTTTAAAAGGTTCATATTAGTTGCCCTCCTTTTATAATATTCTAGTTTTATCAAAAGAAATTATTCTTGGAAATACAAATGAACAATACTCACTCCACAACCGCGTTCTAAGAGGCTGGGCTAGGATCTCAGGGTCCAACTGTGAATTTCCGGTTACTTCCCTCCAACTCTTATGAAGCTAAATGGAAGAAGAGAACCATGTGAGGTTTCCCAACAGAGCAGATGCACATGCAGGTTCATGAAAGATTAGAAAGTAGCTCACCATCCCCCAAATGCAGCAGAGTTGGGGAGGCATAGCGGGAAGAGAGACTTAATGGAAAAAGAAAATTCCCAAAGAAGAAATAGCCTGAACAGAGATCTATAGTCAGCTCATTCCCACATAGTTGCCCAGAATGGGGAGGCTGAATGTGCTGAGCTATTAATTGCCCCCCTAGATAGACAAAGGCAGTGTAAAGTGGCACATTCCATATCATATCGACAGAAGCATTCTAGGGTGCTGCTGCTGTGTCAAAGAGCAAAAAGTTAGCCAGGTAATACGGGAGATGTAAATCACACCTCAGAGCGAGGTACCAGTATGTGGACACAAGGGCACAGAAAAGCATGAGCATGCAGGGAGAAAACATGGCCAGACAGGGGGAGTACAAGCAGCCCAGCCAATCTGTTTTATGTCAGTGGCCAGGGAAAATAAAGATGGCTCATGCATGGCTTTCAATAGAGAGCTAATGAGTGTATTCTTTATCCTGCAGGAGGCGGGGCACAGAAGAAAGTCTTCCAAAAAGACAAATGATACTGTTAGGAAGAATAATTCCGACAGCAGTAAGCTGGATATAGAAGAAGTAAAAAGACTGGTTAGTTGGCTGCAGAAATAAACCAGGACTGAATGAAATCGTGACGGCCCAGGCTCAACTAGCAGCAGGAGATACATGTTTCTCCACCATCAGATGTAGGTGGGCTCTTTTATACTATCAGTTGATGCTATTAAACAAAGATGATTTCTTGTATTTCAAAATTCTGATATCAAGGGCTGGAGATGTGGCTCAGTGATAGAAGGTCTGACATGCAAGGTGTCCTGGGTTGCATTCCAAGCACAGAAAAAAATAAAATTCAACACCAAGCAACTGCTCTAGTTTCAATGTGTGAAGCCATCAAAATTCGTGTTAAAACTTAATCGTCATTGTGGTAGTAGTAAGAAAAGAGGGTTTGGGGAAGAGATTAAGTTGCTAAATGGATTAGTGTCTCATATATATATATATATATATATATATATATATATATATATATATGATATCTGTATTGTCAATTGATTTGCATCTCATGAAAGGACTCAGGGGTGGGGGGACTAGTTCAGCCTTTACTCTTCCATTCCTTCCACCATGTAAGAACTCAGTGTTCATCCCCTTCAGAGGATGCAGACACAAAGTGCCATCTTAGAAGGGGAGACCAGACCCTTCACCAACATTGAACTTCATATGGCCTTGATTTTCGACTTCCTAGCCTCTAAAACTAAAAAATATTTTTTTCAATTATTTAAAAATTATCTAGTCTCCAATATGATGTGATAGCAGCACAAATGGATAAAGACAGCAATATTCTACTGTTGATGCTTTAGTGTACAAATTTGGAGGGAAATGGATGGCATTAGAGCAGATTATGCTAAGTGAAGCTAGCCAATCCCTAAAAAACAAATGCCAAATGTCTTCTTTGATATAAGGAAAGTAACTAAGAACAGAGTAGGGAAGAAGAGCATGAGAAGATGACTAACATTAAACAGGGATGAGAGGTGGGAGGGACAGGGAGAGAGAAGGGAAATTGCTTGGAAATGGAAGGAGACCCTTAGGGTTATACAAAATTACACACAAGAGGAAATGAGGGGAAAGGGAAAAATAATACAAGGGGGAGAAATGAATTACAGTAGAGGGGGTAGAGAGAGAAGAGGGGAGGGGAGGGGAGGGGAGGGGGGATAGTAGAGGATAGGAAAGGCAGCAAAATACAACAGACATGAGTATGTCAATATGTAAATCAGTGGAAGTGTAACTGATGTGACTTTGCAATCTGTATACGGGGTAAAAATGGGAGTTTATAACCCACTTGAATCAAAGAGTGAAATATGATATATCAAGAACTATGTAATGTTTTGAACAACCAATAAAAAAAAAGCACTAGAAGATCATTAAGCTCAGCCCTAAATTGGACCAAAAAGGAAAAGGAAGCCCAGAAAAGAGAGAAGACAGTCCTAAGGCATGAAAAATTAGTTGTAAATAGCCCCATTCTTGGGACTCTAATACTCCTCTTAGCTCACCAAAATTTTATCTTGAAAAGTGTCCTCCAGAGAGACCAAGATACAGACTGGGGATGTGCTCTTGACAGTGATGGTAGAAGTTCTCAGCTCCTTGCTCTGCTAGTCTCTCACAGCTCCAGGCAAAAACTTCATGTCCCTTAGGCACAGCCCTCTGGAGTCACGCATTACTGAACCCTGGTATGAAAGAGCTCCGGTCCTGCATGCTGGAAATGCAGGCACAAATAAATCCCAGGCTTTTGACAGAACTTACGTGAGTCCTTACTGAGGTGGACAGCACTTTGCTGAAGTGGACAGCAAATCCAGGAGCCTGGAGCCACTGGAATTTGGAATTACCTTTGTTGTCATTTAGTCTGGATGAGATCCATGTGTCCATTTCATGTGCTCATTGTGGTTAAAGTATTGATTTGAAATCCAGTCTTCCTTATATGAGGTCCTTTAAAGTCTGCCTTGTAAATTTCTCTTCCTGGTCCCTGGGTCTTTGTCCCAAATCTTGAGCTACTAACTGGAGTCCCACTCAAACCAAACAGACAACCTGACATGTTCTGACTATACTCATTGACACACACCCACATTTTAGCCTGATCAGAATCTCTTGAATTCTGCTTGAATTAAATCTCAGTTTAACATACATTCACATCATTTTCTTTACAGATCACCTTCCTAGGGGTCCTCTTGGTCAATTCCCCTAGTCCTAATGATGCCTGATCCAAAGGGTTCCTCTTCACAACATCTCTGCTGCAGACCCAGATTGCATTAGAGCAGAATCACTGTAGAGCTGACAAAAATAACAGGTATGGGAGTCCCAGGAACCCCCAAATGAAATGGGTCTCCCCAACATCCCCTAGATACTGGAAGCTTGTTCCAGGAAATAGGAGAAGAGACAGGGCAGGTCATATACAAACTCGTGAGGCCAGGAGACAAGCAGAACCCAGGTGTTTACTTGTTAGAACCTGCTTCATTTTACTCAGAACTTATTTCATCTGGGTTCAGTTGTCTCAATGTCTTTGGTGTTAAGTGTTTGGTGGGTTATTTATATGCAAGTGTGAACCTGTTATTGGTATTCTTCACCTATAGCCACCAGTTTTATTTGTGTTTCAACCTATCACTGTGTTTCTCACAGCAAGATGAAAAGTAAAACAGAAATAAACCACCCAGAACCATCAAGGCGGGGCTTCTCCTTCCTCTAATGAGCCACCAGCAGCCAAACAAATGATGCTTTCTGATAATGCACACATATTGCTGTAGCCATGGAAACACACTTAGCAACAAAGAAACCTTGACCTTTCCCCATCTGTTTAGAATCTTTGCAATGACACATTAATTTCAACATATGAAAACAACCAAAAAAGAAGGGCGAAAATGTTACATTATATCTAATTCCCAGGCAGAGCCTAGCCCATGGTAGGTACAATTTCTAGATAGGGAAGGAATGGTGCAATGGCTTAAGGTGGAACGAGGGTGACATTTCACCGGCATTAGGAAGATGACTCAAACTTTCTCTGCTGCTAACGGAGAGACTCCGGGAAAGGTTTCAAAATTGGGCCCAGAGATGGACACTAGCCAGCGTAAATGCTCCCAAGAGACCATAATGGAGATCTACAATAACTGATATTCTGTGTGAGCAAAAGCTTTCTTTCCATGCAGGCTATTGTTAGCAGCCTAAGGCTGAAGACAATGGAGACAGATGCAGTCCAATCCTGTTCAATCCAATAAAGGTTTAAGGAGGCTGTCTCTCTTTTCACAGATAAGAATTGGGTATAAAGGAAGTGTGCCACAGAGGTTCTGCCTCCAAAATTGTACACTCTTTTAAAAAAAAAATATAGGGATATTAGCTCACTTAAATCAATTACCAAAACTCTGAAAGACATGATGAATGTTGCCAAAGTAATAAGGGACAGTCCTCACTTGTCACTTGACCTCAGTGCGAAGGAAACAGAGAGTTTTTCAAACAGTTCATTTTATATGAGTAGAAATATGGATCAAAGGGAAGGAACTGGCCTGGTGAATGCTGATTTGAAAAATAAATTTGAGAAACTGATATATGTCAGTGGGATAAAAGGACAAGATTGAAAACTGATTAATGTCTGACATAGCAATAAAACCATAGCCTTTGGAGGTACCTGTTTTACCCAATAAAATCATTTGCAACATATCAACTACCCACAATTCCGCATCCAACTTTACAGAGTCTGAGTCCAAATTTAATAATAAATAATAAACTAAACAAAATTATCTTCTTCCACATGTGAGGTGACCTTTGAGTGGATTTGTTATAAAACCCTCTTGTGTGACATCAAATGACACACAGGATCATTCTGCCTTGTTTCTAAGGTTTGGATAATTTTCCTTAACAATGACAGAACATAGGTAGAGAAAAACAGAGGAAACAAACATCATTAAAACTGGAGGAACAGTTGGTATGACAAGGTCATCCTTCAATTCTCCACTTAAGTGCATTATTAGGAAAATACAACACTCAGCTATGGATTGCTGAAGAGGAAAAAAAAAGATTCAGTTTCAATCTGAACAATATAGGATTGAGCATTCAATATTTTACAGGATTAGAAATATGCTGAGAATCAATTTTTTTTCCATTTACTAAAAATCCTTGTAGGTTACAGACTAATAATGGAGTAGGAAATCAAAAGGAAATCACTTTTGAGATTTACTGACTCCATAGACAAAAATAAATCATGAGCTACATACAAAAAGGAATTTGATTTATTTGGTTCTGTTTCCCTGAGAGAAATATAAAGTGGTCAACACTGGCTATTTTTCATTAAGAGCTAACTAATATATTCAATACAACCAATACATACTCAAAATATATATTACTCTTCAATTTCATGTTTATGTACTTTGAAACAGAAGAAAGGGGGGAAGGTAGGAAAAAGATAAGCGATGAGAAAAGAGTGGAAAGGAGGAATATGAATAAATTAGACAGGAATGAAAGAGGTCAAAATGAAAGGGTGGAGAAACCAGGAAAGAGGGGCATTAAGACAGGAGGAATCAGAAATCAGTTTATAACTATCTACAAGGAGGAACAAGGAGAGCAACATTTAGAAATAGAGATGCCAAAAGAGATGAGGTGACAATGAGATTCCACTACATGGGAAAACTTAGACCACTTACTCACAAGACCAAATGCAGGTGAGGATATGTAGCATCAGATACTCTCATTCACCCCTGGTGGCATGGCACTTCGGCAGAGTTTGGTTATTTCCCACAAAATACCTCTTAACCTTTGGCTTCATCAGTTTGAGGTTTTTTTTTTTTTTAAAGAATGCCATAGACTAGTGTCTTGAATAGCAAAACATTATTCTCACACTTATAGGAGCTGGAAGTCCAAAATCATAGTGCCAGCATAATTGGGTTCTGGGTGAGAGCCCTTCTTCTAGTTCACAGACCATTGCCATCTTGCTGTATCCTTAACAGAGAGAGAGAAAGATCATTTCTCATGCATCATTTCCTATAATGATCTCATTTGTGAGGGCACCACCTTATGACCTAATTATTTCGCAGAGATCTCACCTGTGAACACTAATGTACTGAGGACTAGTGCTCCAACATAAGAGTTTGAGGGGGACACAAATTTTGAGTTCATAGTTTTATATGATCAAATAGATGTGGCCCCTGAGGGTTGACCCAAAGGGGCCAAAAACATAGGTCCACCCCAAATCCTGCACAGAGATGTTTACAGCAGCTTTATTCATAGACATCCAAACTTGCCAGTAACATAGTAGGTGAATGGAAAAATAAACAGGTACACCCAGATAATAAAATGTTATTCAGCACTAAAAAGAAATGAGCTATCAAGCCATGAAAAGACATGGAGGAATTTGAAATGCATATTACGAAGCAAAAGAAGTCAAGCTGCAAAGAATACAGACTGTATGATTCCAACCATGAGACCTTCTGGAAAAGTCAAAACTATGAAGATTGACAAAGATCAGCAAGTGCCAGGAGTTAGCAAGGAAGGTGGAACATGGAAGATTTTTAAGCTAGTGAAACTATCTTGTGTAATTACGTGATAGTGCCTGTATGTACTGATTTGTCTTGAAAGATGCCAGATTCTGTCACCCCCAAATATGTCATTTTTGCATAAGAATTATTTTTAGCAACAGTCACTTGAAAAACAAAAGATAAAAAAGTCACTCTGCGCATCCCATCCCAGTAAAAGAGAACATTCTTAACCCCAGAGACAGGTGGAAACTTAGATATGAATGGTGCTCTCCCTGATCAGAAAAAAAAAAGAGAAGAATTCTGTCACCCGAGATGGGAATAAAAGCTGACAAAAAAAATCTGTACAGACAGACATGGTTAAAATAACTTCTCTCCTCCTTTGGCCTCCCCTACCTTTTTTGTTATTTTTCCACAATTGCTACTTTTTGTCCAACCTACTATATGAACACTTATGTTTTGCTACTTTAGTTTTATATTTTTCTGTGCCAGATCCTGTGTACATGTAAAAAGCTGTATACTTTTCTCCTGTTCATCTATCTTTTGTCAATTTAATTCTCAGTCCAAGCCAGAGACACAAACAGGGTAGAGGAAAAGTTTTGCCGCCCTCTAGTCCAAAGCTATACAATGTACTTTACCAAGAGTGAAACCTAATGCAAACCAAGGACTTGGTGATAAGGGGGCATCAATGCAGGCCCATCAATTAATAAATGGACTGCTCTGTTGGGGGCTGTTGATTGCAGAGGAGGTTATATAATTGTGGGGACAAAGACGTATGCAGGAAATCCTCATACCTTGTGTTTAATTTATTTTGTCAACTTTAAACTGCTATGAAACCAGTCTAATAAAAAGAGCTTACAGAGTGAGAGGATATAGTCATCCCTCCTTATCTTCAGGATATGTTCCATGCCCCCAGTGGATTCTGAACTGCAGATAGTATCAAACCTTATAGGTGCTAATTTTTCCTAAACATAAATGATTATGATAAAGTTTTATTGATAAATTAGGCATAGTAAGATATTAACAGGAATAACTAATAATTGCAGAGAGCAAGTATAACAATACATTGTAACAAAAGTTATTTGAATGCAGTCTCTATTAAAAAAGTCAAAACAATCTTTTCTAACCATGGCAGGCTGGGTAACGGAAAACTCAGAAAGCAAAATCATACATAAGAGGGGGTTAGTGTATATGCAAAGAGAGCACGTCAATAGAAGTAGAAGGAAAAACAAGTTAAATAGAAGTAGAAGGAAAAGCAAGTTAAATGGTCTTTGTTTTTTATTTGCTTGCCCTGAATTTCTTTCACACTGTCACAAGCAGTGATCATATAATGGGCCAATATTCAAAGTTCTTTGGTTTCCTTATTCCTTAACCCTAGAGGGAAGAAATCTTACTCTGGTCCAAAAGATAACAACACTACACTGACAATGAATTCAAGCTCGAGTCTGAGATTATTCCATGAGGTCACAGTTTCTGCTCCCAATAAAACACAACAGCTGGGGTCAGGGTGGCCAGGAACCCAAGCAAGACTCAGAAGCCCTGGCCATAATTTCATGTGGACACAACAATGTGCCCCATATCAAGGATGGAATAAAGTTCTGGTAAGATAACAGACGATTATACACTGCCAGGTATTTGGTAGCTTTCCCCTCTCCAAGCAAGGCAGCTGCTTTCTGGATTGAGTGGGTTAGGACTGTGTCCTCAAGACAGCAGGGCATAAGGGACAATGCCAAAACCAGCCCTTCTCCTCTCCTCCTCTGTGTCAAAACCTTCTCCAACCAGCTGTCCTTTCCCTTCAGTTACGCACACATCCGACTCTTCCTTTAAGAGGTTAATACAAGTTAGAGAGAAGACACTTGGAAGTTTTCTGCTTTTAATTTCTGCCTAATGACTTATTGGCCAGGGTACTATCATATTGTCTTACTTAACAGCCTTTCCTGCACAATAAACTGTGCTTGGTACCCACCTCGGCCCACAAACTCTACAATTAAGCGATCGTTTATCCTCAGGAGCTTTCCAGAAACAGGAGTCTGAGGCGGGCTGGGAGGAGCTCAGATTTATTAAAGTAATAAATAACCCAGAAGCCCCCACCAAGCCGCTGCCTCCCCTTCTTATTTACTTCCTTTTTGTGGCTTCTGAGATGGGGATATGGAGGACTTAATTGCTTGGAAAGAAAGTTGCCTAAGAACTGCACAACACTCGCATCCCAGAAACAATAAAATAAAACTGGGAGGCTCCAGGGCTACGGCTTAATAGGGGCCGAGCTGCTGGATCCTTGGCAAGCTCTACTCCTGCTGCTTCTAGAAGGGCCATGCTCACTTGTGCACATAAATGTACTCGGCGAGTGGAGAGCCGTTGCTGGCCAAAGGGAGACCCACCAAGCTGAGGCTCTTACTCACCACCTCCTGGGTTCCATCTCCTATTTTGCTTTTAATTATAAGGATTAAAAAAATCATTTGGCAAATATTACTTCAAATTGTATAAATCCCTAAATATTCCTTGTGCTTAATTTTTAATGTCATTTTTTTCCCCTCAGGTATTCTCTCATTTGATCACAAATTTTTTCAATTATTATCACAATGTGTTTTTGTGGCTCAGAATCTACTAAGCTGGCCAGAATGAACCTGTCTAGAACACCTTCCTTTCCAAAGTATTATATTATAGAAAAGCATTCAACAAGGAAAACTGTGTTTTAGAAAGTCAAAAGAGACCCATATGTACCCGCAGTGGTGCCCACTTCTTAAAAAATTTTACTTTATATGCAGTCCTTAAAAATGTACTTATTTTATTTTCCCATCCCACAGCCTAGAATATAGTAGTTCTTTCTACAGGATCACTATTAGAGGGCAGATGCTCCCTTTTCTTCTTTCCTTAATTAAGTTAAGCTTGTGAAATTCACATCTCATGAAAGGAGCCATTTTGAAGTGAATAATTGAATGACATTTAGAATACTCACAATATTGTCCAAACATTACCTCTATCTAGTTCCAAAATATTTTTGACAGTCCAAAATAAAAACCCCATGCCCAATAAGCAATCATTTTTTATTTTCCCCTCAACCTAACACCAGGCAACCACCAATCTGTTTTTTATTCCTTTGGATTTATCTATTCTATTTCATCTAAATGGAATCAAACCTTTGTTTCTGGCTTCTTTTTGTTGAGTGGGAGGTTCAAGGTCCATCCACACTGTAGCATATATGAGTACTTCACTTCCTTTGAGAGTTGAATAAGATTCCATTATATACATATTGCACCTCTTGTTTATCCATTCATCTGTTGATGGACATGGATTGCTTTTAGTCTTTGACTACTGTGGGGCCAAACTATTTTCCATAATGACTGAACCATTTTGCTTTCTTATCAGCAATGTGCAAGGGTTCCAATGTCCCTAAATTTATTTTACACATGATTGTCATAAATATGTTCAGCTACTTTCCTCATCCTTCTTTCAGCTTCCTATTAGGGCCCAGTTCCCATCCAAGTTAAACTTCTTTCCAGAAACACATGTCTACTAAAGCACTTCAGTGTTTTCCCCGAAGCTGGAAATTTCCATTAAAATGTACATAAAGATGTTGCAGAGGAACTTTGATATTTTTAAGCACCGAATTCTAAAAAGATATTTTCAGATATGAAAGGTCCCCCATATTTTCACAATTCTGTTCCACCCTGGATTACAGAGACAGGATTATTCAAGGTTGTCATTATCGTGTCCTCTCTGCTATGGGATCATCTTTTCAACATGGAGACTGTGTTCCACCAAAATAAAGAATTAAACCAAAGAAGAAAACAGGAACTCTAGAACACAGGAAATCCAAATGGATGAAAATCAAAGAACTTTTCTAAAAGGCTAGTTTAAGAAATCCTGGGATGACCTATGGGCAAAATACTTAGAGAACAATAAGCCCAGATACAAGGAAAATGAAAGTTTGCAGGTGAGATGACTCCAAGAAAAAAATTGAAATTATTAAATTACCTCCTATAATTGGCTTTTTCCAAAACTGTTCTGAAGTTCCTTGCAAGGAGAGGGAAACAATTTAGTTCAAGAAAATTAGGCAGATTAAAAATCCAGGCAATTACTCAATCACTTAAAAAGATATATAATGAGTAAGAAAGGGAACGATAAAAGTATACTACAGGCATAAGAATATAAGCTCAGTGATTGATTTAACCAAAATTTATAAAACAATATCAGAAGGATAAGAAGAAATAGAGATCTTTATTTTCAATTTACCATAAAAGACAACAGATTTTGTTTAAAATTAACAGATTAAAAGATAGCAATATGTATAAATGCCACAGTTTTTTAATCCATTCATCTATTGAAGGGCATCTAGGTTGATTCCAAAGTCTAGCTATTGTGAATTGTGCTGCTATGATCATTGATGTGGCAGTATCCCTATAGTATGCTCTTTTAAGGTCTTCAGGGAATAGACCGAGAAGGGCCATAGCTGGGTCAAATGGTGGTTCCATTCCCAGCTTTCCTAGGAATCTCCATACTGCTTTCCATATTGGCCGCACCAAATGTGGATATGTAACTGATGTGATTCTGCAACTTGTATTTGGGGTAAAAAATGGGAGTTCATAACCCACTTGAATCAAATGTATGGAAGATGAAATGTCGTGAGCTTTGTAATGTTTTAAACAACCAATAAAAAAAAAAAAAGAATAATCTCCCTGGTACTGGGAGAGGAAACTAAAGGCATTCACATAGGAAAAAAAATTAAAAAAAAATAAAAGATATCAATATAGATGAATAGTTCAATCATCCAAAACTCAGCTTAAGACAACAACCATCCTTTATTATTATCTTTCACATGAATGGAGTTGATTCTGCCAGTAGTCTGGGACCTCAGTTGGGGATGTTGGCTAGAATACTAAACTGTTGGCTTTTCCATACTTTTTATGGATTTCCTTAGTGTATGGTGGCCTCAAACTTCTTACATGGGAGCTTATATCTCTAAAGTCAATTGTCCTAGAAGGATGAATCATTGTTTATGACTTGGTCACTGAAATCACAAATTCACAAAGTTTACCATGTCATAAGCCCACATTAATTCAAAGTGAAGAAATGTGGACACCAACTCTCAATGGGAGGCATTCAATGTTACACTTCAAGAAAAGCACAGGAGATGGAGACCTTATTGCAGATATTGTGAAAAACATAATTTGCCACACGTATTATTTAGAAAGAAAATATTAAATCCAGAAGGAAAAGCTAAGAGTCTTAAATGTTTGCTTTAGGAGAAAGAAATTGGGGGTAGACTTTGGAAACTATTTTACTTCTCAAAATAACTGCATATATTACTTTGATGAAATTTTAAAATAATGTTAGAACAAAAAAGCCAATATTCCTCTCTAAATGGAATACCCTTCTCTAAATGGTACACAAAGCCACAGGCATTCCACAGGACATACTGTTGGGTTATGTCACGGTTACCACAGCTCTGCATCTTGTTGTCCTCTCTGAATTGGTAGTGTAGTCTAAAGGCTGTATGCCAACACCAATTGTTTCAAATGTCTTTGTATGTGAAAATGAGAGCCCCCTGATTGCTGACACTTATATCAAAATGAACATGAACTGACACTGAATTAGACATACAGGAAGTCAATGATTGAATACTGTGGCCAATAAAATCTAGAAACAATGGGCTGGAGTTGTGGCTCAGAGGTAGAGTGCTCACCTAGAATGTTGGAGGCCCTGAGTTCGATCCTCAGCACCCCATAAAATAAGTAAATAAAATAAAAGTATTGTGTCCAACTACAATTAAAAAAAAACTACTGACAAGAATTCTAAGAAGCAATCTTACAAATTTTGTTCCTTTCAACAATATCAAAACTTTGAATCCTTGAACAAAAGGAACCAAGAGTTGATATTTACAAATCACTTCATTGTTCAAAAATTTTTCTTTGCTATATCCTGTTTTTTCAAACCATTTGCCTACTGACATCAACCCTGAATAGGGTAAAATGATGAATGTAGTGGCTACAGTGAAAATTAGGAGAATTCTAGGGTCTCTGCTCAAACATCAGGGTTCTGGAATCAAACCAATGTAATTAGTAGTTTTTGTCATGTTCTGCCAATACAATTTTCAACCTATTAAGCAGAGACAACTAATTATAACCTGTAATTCTTTTCTTTTGGAATTTGTGCTTTCATCTCTGCCCACCTCCAACATAGTTGATATATCATAAATTGCTGTTACATTTCAATATTTTCCAAGTCGATAGATGTTGGACATGAGGGGGAAGCCCCTGCTGATACTTTGGTCAAACACTCTGGAAAAGCCCCAGCTTGCAGCTATGAACCTTTCAGGATAATTTTCTCTCCTCAAGTCACATGATACAGATGGCTGCATTGTACCGAGGAGGTGAAACTGATGGGTGATATGAAATGTGGAGGTAGGAAAAGATTTTCTCTTTTTTGATGTGGATAGTTTTCAAAGATACTATTCTAGAACTAGAGAGGAGATGTCCTCATCCTAGCTATATATAGTAGTATTGTGGCATACACGTTCTCAGAATCCTATGAACCGGATAGTTCTTAGACTTCATAAGTTACTCCAGGGCTACTTCAGAAGGGGTCTGAGGTCTAGGACCAGTGAATAAGAACTAGATCTTCAAAAAAGAACTAGAAGCATGCAAATGTGCACACACACACACACACACACTCTCTCTCTCTCTCTCTCTCTCTCTCTCTCTCTCTCTCTTCATTAACAAATGATCCCATCACTATCACTTCATGTAACACTGAATAAATCATTTACCTCCTATTAGCCTGAGTTTTTCAATCTGTAACACACACAAAAATAATACCTTCTTAGCAATTTCACTGTTTTTTATTTTATTACCATGTCCTACATTGGCCAATTCTCTCTGTACCCTCAGTTTCCTTTCTCCATATATACAATACGAGTTTTGATCTCTAACAATTCTTCCAATTATAACATTTCTCCTAGAAAGAAATTTATAGCACCAATCATCTATATTAGAGAAAAAATATCCTCATTAATGACATTAACTTCCCACCTTAAGACACTAGAATCAGAACAATAAATAAAGCACATTGAGAGCAGAAGAAGGGAAATAATAGATGGAGGTGGAAATCAATGAAAGATCTGAATTCCAAGATTTAAGAAGCACAATGATTTCTAAGTAAGACCAATGAAATGAATTTATATCACACACTTCTGAATAAAACTAAAGAATCTAAGAGAAATTACCATTGCTACCAGAAAAAAAATCCTAAAAAGAGATAATTAGATTGATAATTATGTCAGTCAACTTTCTGTCCTGTGACTGTAATACCTGACAACAACAAACTTAAGGGCGGGGGTTGTGGCTCAGAGGTAGAGCACTTGCCTACCATGTGGAGGCACTGGGTTCCATCCTCAGCACCACATAAAAATAAAAATGAAGATATTGTGTCCATCTACAACTAAAAAATTAAATATTAAAAAAAAGAACAAACTTAAAGTTTGTTTGGGTCTCATGGTTTCGGAGGTTCAGCCCACAGTTGACTAACTCCATCCTTCTTGGCCTAAGATGAGGCAGAACATCATGGTGGAGGGTATGGTAGGAGAAAACAGCCCAGCTAATGGCAGTAGGGAAAAAGAGAGAGAAAAAACAAGAATCAGGGACAACAAATAATCTCCAAGGGCACACTCCTAGTGACTGACTTCCTCCAGCTTCGCCCCACCTGCTACAGTTACCACCCAGTAATCCATCCAATTTATTACTCCATCAAGTGGATTAATCCAGGCATGAGGTTACAGTTCTAATCATTGCTTAAAAGCCCCACTTCTGAACCTTGCTGCATTTGGGGACCACACTTGCAAAACAAAACCTTTTCAGGGAGCATTTCTAGAATCCTAGAATCAAACCATTACAGTGATATGTATTCTTATAAGCAATAATAAATGGAAGAAGACAAAAGACTGACATCTTCAAAGTAGTGTGAAAATAACTGTCAGAATAGATTGCAACAGAAAGCTAAATGATTATTCAAGACCAAAGTGCAGAATAAAAATATTTCCAGAAATACAAAAAAGGAAGTGTTAACTACTTACGAATCCTTAATGAAATAACTATATAAGAGACATACTTTTATAAGATGGAAATTAAACCCAGAAGAAGTTTAATGCAGAAAGCAATGAGCAAAAAATCATAAATATGTATTGAAAATTTTAATAAAATAAATGAAAAGGTAATGGTGATTAAACTTGGTGAATATTTTAGAGGAGAAAAGATATTAATTGGGCTAGGGATGTAACTCTATGGAAGAACATTTGCCTAGCATGCAGGAGGCCCAGGATTCCAAAAGAAAGATCCTGGTTTATTTGTATAATTCTTAGGTTAAAATGTAATGGCAACCACTAGTAGACAAAATTCATATGTAAAACTTACCAGTAGAAGTTACAGTTGTTTTTTAAAATCGTAATGGAAGGGGCTGGGTATATAGCTCAGGTGGTAGAGTGCTTGCCTTGGATGCACAAGGCCCTGGTTCAATCCCCAGCACCACAAAAAATAAATAAATAAAACTGTAGTGGAAGGCAGAAATGGAGGTTAGTTGGAGTATGACAAAAAGGGTAACAAAGTCGACTTTTGTTTGAGGGATCATGAAAGTTTCACTCAGGGGAGAGATATTTGGATTTTAATGACAGTTACCAGGCCTGCAAAAATCTGGGAGAGGAAGAATTTTGGAAACAGTTCTTGTCCTCTAGCTCTTACAGAAACGAGTGAGGATGTTTGTGGGACAAGAGCCTCATCCAGGGTAGGAATGTATCAGAAAAGATACCCAAGAAGCAAACAAGGACAGAAAGAAAACCTGAGAATCTCATGTAAATGAAAACTGGTCTGCTGAGATGGAATCAGGAAGGGAGGGTGGAGATGACACAGGATCAGGCGATGAAGGTCGCGGATGCCTCCCACATAGAGGAAAAAACAGGACACAAGCTCTAAGGTAAGCTAATTCCAAATCCTGGAGGACACTCAATGTCAATTGAGATCAAAATATACTGAGTATACTGGTGAACCATCCCCATGATTCAGTCTCTCATCCTTGAACTTCTAAGTACTGTTTCCATTTATTCTATAAGTCCTTGTGTTTAGCCACCCTAATTCTCTGGTGTGTAGGACAGGAGGTCAGTGTCATTCTTTTCTATCCAAAATGTCAAACATTATCTGTAAGGCGGATTCCACAATAATTCCTAGCAGTTTTATTGACTGCCTCAAAATTTCTAGTCATCCTTTGTTCCTCCTTCTCCAAACTCACCAACTTGTATTCTTTTTCATTATTTTCTTTTTTTTTTTTTTTGCATTTTACTGTGTAGTATTCCAAAATCAATCTTGCTATTGACCTTACAGAATTATGACTATATTAAGATAAGATTGAATAGAACAGAATTTAAACAACAAACTCTTCATTTCTGACATCAGTATATATGAAGAATCAGAAAAATCCCCCATAATAGCATCCATGCAGAGAAATTCAGCTTCTAAAAAATCCATGTTTGTAATTTTCATCCATCAAATAGAAGCATCAGCCTACAAGCAACTTTACAAATAATCCAACCCAACTTCTTTGTATTTACATGTAAGCAAGTTGATGCTAAGAGAGGAAACTGTTCTCCCTGTTTGAGGCACAGCCTGCCTTGAAATCCAGAGGCTGTTTACCGTGAAGAAGCTGTAGGAAGAAAGATAAGAAATCAAATTTTCTTGTTAGTTTTAAAATAGGTCTTAAAAGCAAGTCTTTCTAAGAGGATTAAAAGACAAGCCACACACGGGAAGGAAGTATTTGCAAAAGACATAGCTACTAAAGGACATGTATCCAAAAAAATACAAAAAAGATTTGAATCCAGACAATAAAATAACAACCGAATTTAAAAGATGAGCAAGATCATATAGACCCCTCACAAAGAAGATATGCAGATAGCAAATAAGCATAGGAGAGGACATTCAACATCAGATGTCGTTGGGGAAATGAAAATTTAAAAAGCAGTGAGATACTACTATATGCCTATGAGAATGGCCAAAATCCAGAACACTGACAACACTGAATACTGGTGGAGATGTGGAGCTACAAGAACTCTCCTTCATACTGATGGGAATGCAAAATGGCAAAGTCACTTTGGAAGGCAATTTGGCAACTTCTTAACCAAACTGAAAATATAATCTAGGAATCCTGCTCCTGTGCATTTATCAAAAGGAATCGGAAACTTATGCCCACGTAAAAACCTGCACTTAAATGGTTACAGCAGTTTTATTTATAGTGCCCAAAATCAGAAGCAAGAAGACGTTTTTCCATAGTGAGTGGATAAACAAACTGTGGTATGCCCACTTGATGGGTCTTCATTCAGCAATTTTTTTTAGATGCCACAAAAAGACATAAGAAAATTTTAAATCCAATTGCCAAGAGAAAGAAGCCAGTCCCTAAAAGCCTAAATACTCTTTGATTTTAATTACATGGCATTCTGGGAAAGGCAAAACTACAGACAACAGTGTAAAAAAGGTCAGTGATTCCCAGGGGTTGGGCCTGGGAGAATGAGGAATGAATGGATGGAGCACAGAGAACACGTAGAGTGGTGAAATTATTCTGTATTGATTCTGTAATGGTGGATTGGCTAAAACCCCAAAAGTGTGCAATGCAAAGAGTGAACCCGAAACTATGAATTTTAGTTAATAACAATGTGTCTTGATATTGTTTCACCAATTTTAATTAATATACCACACAAATGCAAGATATTAATAACAGAGGAACCTGGAGGGAGAAGAAGGAAATGAGAATACCCTTTACTTGCTGGCCAATTTTTCTGTAAACCTAAAACTGCTCTAAAATATAATTCTACTATATATACAAAATAAGAATTTTAAAAAGCAACTATCAACGGTAACCAAGACAGAACTATGCAGTAACACAGACTATACTCAGAACACAACCAATATTTGTTTATATTTATTAATAATATTTTAAAATATTTGGACTAGAAAGAGCATATTAACTAGGCACACAGAAACTGGAATTCTGCATAGTATTAACATTATTCCTTGCATGCCTGAAAAACAGAGAAAATGAAATTTTAAGGTAATATTGCTCTTATTTATTCTGAATTATTACTATGAAAACCTTATCCAAATGGTATGTTTTTTCTCTCAATGGTATTGTTTTCAACTACTTAGCCTTGTTTCTATATATCCATATTTTGTCTGGGATGTAGAATTTCTTTTCTTGATATCTATATCCATTTTAATTGTGCCAAAGTTTTTAAACAATCCAATCTTCAGAAATATATAAATGCTGCCTGCAAAACACCAGTCCTCTAGAAAAGAGCATATTCTTGGAGAAAGGCCACGTTCATATAGGTACAATGACACTGAAGGCACTAAACTAGGGTTGAACCGAGACGTCATGGAAGACCCTTGCATGTATAATGTGGGCTGCTGCTTTTAGTTATTTAATGGGGAAACCTGCACTGAGCAAGCTCTGTGGACCATTGACAGAGCAGCGCCTGGCTCCAGCCTCTAGCTTAGTGGGCAGCGCCATCTAGTGGAAATAAGATGTTCTTAGTTTCCATTTTACCAACCATTGGCTAAAAGACTTCAAAGAAAATCATTCCACCTCTGCCTCAGCTGCTTCCTCTGCCTCAGCTGCTTCATGTATAAAACTAAGGATGATAATGACTGCTCTGCCAATCTCCTTATAGTGACTGTTCTGCCTATCTTAGTTAAAGAGGTAAAAAGAAATGAAGTAATGCAAACTCTCAGGTCTTTATTGTTCATAGATGCTCTTGAAAGAGGCAAGTGAATTTCTGCTCTAGGAAAAAGCAGAATTCTCAAGTCCCTGTGAGTGTAGATAAATTTGGCTGAAAGCTATTGGTTTTCTCTCCTTCTAGGATCATGACACATATAAAACTAATTAGTGCATCTGAAAGTTTATGAAGTGACTGGTTAGAGCCCAATAACCTTTATTGCATGTGGCCCACACAAGCCCATTATGAAGGAAAATTATGGGCGCCGTTCTGATGTAAGCGCAGGTAAATCTCAGAGGAGGCCACAAAAGGGACCCCATTCTCAGTAAGGAACCAGACAAAACCGGACTTAGACTTCTGCTGCTTGACAACAAGGTCATGCCTGGGATTCTGCAGGGATTGATGTGCCCTGTCTGAGGCCCTCTAATTGCTTTTCTCTAGCCTCTGGGTCTCCTTTGTTTCCTCCTCTCTCATTCATATTCAAGAGCATGATTGGAAGCCTTGAACAGATATGCAAAGTGTTTCTTAAATGTAGACAATTGAAATATAAATGTTCCTCCCATGCACTATTAATTATTTTATAGCTTTCCCCAAGCACCCTTTGTATATATAACAATTTAAATGGTGGCTATAAAATGTGAAGAGAACATTTTCCCAGTCTCTGCTTCTCAGTCCCCTACTCCATCTATACCCATTCATTGTCCCCTCTTTAAGTATTACATTTCAAGTGGGAAAAACTGCCTCAGAGGACATACTTTTTCTTTTTCAGTTGAGAGTGAAAAAAACTTGAAGATCTTTCAGTCCAATCACTGACACTAATCACAGGTGTGACCCTAGTTAAGCTGACCTAACACTTGGACCACAGTTTCTCCATCTGAAAAATAAAGATCAAGAGTAGGAACAAAGAGAGTTGGTGCCTATGCTATGCAGAAACTAGTTAGACCCATAGACAATTGTCTCCTGCAAATGAGTCAGTAAACTGCCCAGAGTCAAGAGTGAAAAACCAGCCTCTATCTCAGAGCAAAGCCTGTCTAAGGAAGGGAAATGACCTTTGTCCTTGGAAAGACCCACAGAGCACTCCTAGGCACATTCCCATCCTGCTAAGTTGTTTATCTACAAATAACAGGAGAGATCTGCTGCACTAGGTGTCCCTGACTCAGTCAGGCTAGGTGGGGATCCATAGCAGCCCCCTAGCAGCCACCAATCAGCATGAGACAGGGAAGTTCCTAGGATGCCAGATGACCCTCCCAGTAGTTTATGGTGTTGGGAAACCATGTAGTTCAGCACTAACACCCGTCTTGGCTTAAACCAATCAGTTCAAATGAATCCCCCTCTTGTAGTAACCAATCACCCCTACCCAACTTGTTCCCGCCAGTGAATGTGCTAATCATGTTTTAGAGTTGTTACTTGATTTTCCCACAGTGTGTGATGATTTGCTAAGAGATGCTATGATGTATGCGGGGGTCCCTGCCTTCTCCAAAGAATGTATAAAACTGGGGCAAACCCTGGACTCGGGGCCTCTCAGCGTCACCAGTTGCTATGTGTGTGCGCGTGCAGAGGACTGAGCTAGCTTGCAATAAACACCTCTTTGCTGTTTACATCGATCCTGGTCTCTGGTGGTCTTTTGGGGGTCCCAAATTCGAGCATAACAAGAGTTCTTCCACAACATCTTGTGGAATTTCTCTTTCTTTTTGAGAAAACTAATCAGTTTTCCTGAACTGAGCTCATTCTCATGAACAGTGTCAGCTGTGCCTGGCACAACATAAGAACTCAATGACATTTGTTTTTAATGTTTGGAGAGAGGAAGGCTTTACCTCATGTAAGAACCCAAACTTGATTGAATCAACTTGCCATTCAATAATAGAGAAATCACGCTTATGTGAATTAAGGTTGATTTTATTAACCCCAAGCCAAACTATGTGTAAACCTGAACTATCCTCTTATCTGGGTTTTCTTTGTACTCCAAATGAAGAAAGCAAGAATGTTAATGATCAGGAATACCATGTCTCCATTATTTCCTGTAAACCAGGAACAGTATAAGCACGTCTCAAATTTTCAGTTCTTCAATGTTTTTTTTTTTCATTTTATAGAAGATGAAACTAGGAATCAGAGATATTAAGTGTAAGGGACCGGTGAAGCGTCGGAGGAAGAGACCACCAAGAGACCACTCATGCAATTGGCAGAAGGGGATTTATTGATCCAGCATGCTGGGGCTCCGTGCCTACTCAGGAAGACAGAGCAGCCCAGAGCCCCGGGCGGGGGTTGAGCAGTGCTTAAGTACATTTTTTGGGGAGGGTGGGGACTTTACACACATCATAGTTTCCTTTAACAAATCACCATACACCGCGGGAAAATCAAACAACAATTCTTAGACTTGATTAGTACATTCATTGGCGGGAACAGGGCGGGGGGGGGGGTGATTGGTCACTCCTAAGCGGGGTACACATTCAAACTGATTGGTTTTGGGCCTTGAATGCCTACGTGCCGGGTTACACAGGGTCCTAAGTTATTAAACAACCAGAGGATCAGGAGGAATATTTACTGGGCAGTTCGGGTATTGTCCTAACAGCCACAGGAATTTCAGGTTTTGGGGGTAGCAGAGGAATTTAACAATACCTGGTCCTTCACTTTTTAACTCAGACCTTGCAGCTTAGAAACTTTACAATGCCCGGTCTTTTACACTTTAACTTCAATTTCTCTTACTCTTACATTAAGTACCTTGCAAAGATCACACAGTAGACAAATTTCTAGGCTGGATTAAAGTGAATTCTTTCTGATTCCAAGTCAGTTCTACTCCACTACTCCATCCTTCTAGATGAGGTAGTGCAGAGGGTCATCCTCAAAAGTATTAGTAAGCTTGCCTAACCAAAACAAACAAACAAACAACCTCTCTTCCTTTCCTATTGCCTGAAGTCCCAGCCCCATCCATCATTAGAGAAGAGAGAGACTGCAGTTTCACGGTGGGAGGGCATTTCAAATGAGGTGGAACAAGCCTTCATATCTTGAGTCTGGAGCTCACAGTGAAAAACTAGCTGTCGCCTAGTTTCCTTTTGTTTTGTGGATTTTTAAAAATAACTATACTCTTTTTAATGTTGGACACTTTAGTCCTTCAAGAATTTCATTTATAACACTATAGAAGGGAGAGTGCATCTTCTATGGACAGCAAAACCCAGAATAAACCTTTGGGGATCTGGAGGGGCAGTCAATCTGTAGATGGGAGGTAACAAAAGAGAAAGGAATAGGGAAGCCTCCTATTTCACTAATATGACCATGTGCAGCATTGACCCTAAAAGATCACAGATCCCAAGTGCAAGGGGACCCCTAGAACTAGCATTGAGTCAATTGCCCTAAGCTTTTCATCTTAGTTTTAAATATTATTTTCCAAATAGAAGCTGGAATACTAAATCAACTAAGAGCATTCATCTGATAAAAGATATGCAAATATCTTTATAAATATACAGTATCATCTATAATGTTGACAGGTCAGATAAAGACACCAAGTTTCACTTAAAACTCTAAATTCCAAATACAGAATGCAAATACTGAGGCTACCCCTTCCCCCAAATACATACACACGCACACACACACACACGCACATATACATGCACACACAATCTATTTTATTTTCAGCTTTTACAGATGGTTACAAATTGCATATATTATTCATATACTCCCCAACCCCAGCCTGCCTTCACATGAAAACCAAATTCAAATATTGTAGAAACCTCCAAAACACCATGACTTGAATTTTAAAAACCAACAGATTACCTGAACTGTCAAAAGTTGTTCTGAAAATACAATTAGGGCACATACCATCTTTGGATATGTTAAATAAAAACAGCAAAAAAAAAAAAATCCTATCAAAATAAAAAACATGATAAACCTGGCCTCATATTTGCCAAGTGTTTTAGTCAGCTTTTTCATCACTGCCACCAAATACCTGACAAGAACAATTGCAGAGGAGGAAAAGTTTATTTGGGGCTCATGCCTCCAGAGGTCTCCAACGAACGTCATTGCTCCATGCCCAAGGTGAGGCAGAGCATCATGGTGGAAGGTTTGTGGAGAAGGAAAGCAGCTCAGGACATGACAATCAGGAAGGAAAGAGACTAAGCTCTGCTCATCAGAGACATATATACCTCAAAGTCACAACCCCATAACCTGCCTCCTCCAGCCACACCCTACGGTCATCACCCAGTTAATCCATTCAAGCAGGTTACTGATTAAGTTAAGACTCTTCTAACATAGTCATTTCACTTTTGAAGTTCCTTGCATTCATTGTCTTACAAATGAGACTTTTGGGGACACCTCATATTTAAACCATAACACCAAGCAAAGAATCTATCTGCAGCAGCTGCCCATGGCTACCTACTGCTGTCTGACCATAGCCTTCATCAATTAGTCCTTTTGTCTTCTTAATAAATAATTTGGGTGTCAAATCCCAGAAGGCAGTGGGAAGTCCTCTCTGAGGTGGCTGCCTGGGGCTGGCCCTGGGAAGAGACTGACAAGTGAATGACAAGTCAACTCTCACTTGATCCAAGCTGGCTCTGAGCTGATTTCTGACCTGAGAGATGAAGAATGGCTTGGTATTGACTTTCCACAGTGAAGGTGGCTGTGCAGAGAGGTCCCCATTTGCAATTCTTTGTTCTTGTGTGTCTGTGAGCACTGACCTCTTAACTCCCTCCTCTTTGTTCCTTTCCCTCTCCCTCCTTAGGCTCCCCTTCGCCACATCATTCTACAACGCCAAGAAAGAAAGGAGAATAAAAATAAAGAAAATCAGGGTCAAAAGACCAGAGGGCCCATCTCTGATCTGTCCTGTGTGGCTGATGAGGCTTCAGGCTCCAGAGCATGTGACAAGACATCAATAAGATCAATGTGGCTAAATTAAAACATGTACAACATCCTGTGTTTTACATGCAGCTATTGGGAGAGAGGAGACACCATCAGTGTGACCTGACAAAGCAAAGAGGAGCTGAGCTGATCTGCAAGGCTTCTGAAACTCTGCCAGCGAGGCCCACAGAGCTGATGAGAACGCAGGTCTGCCAGTCAGTGGAGAAAACAATTAAAATAGAGAAATATTGATTATAGTGCTTATTGGTTCAGGTTGGAGGGGATATTTTTCTTTTATAAAGAATGAGTTCATTTAGTAAAATTTGGAGAAGCTAGGACTTCTCAAAGATGGTGGACCCTCAGGGAATGGATGACTGTACCACACAGGTTATAGTATAGGGTGTTCAGCAAAGACTCACTGAGCATGTGCCGCCCAGTGGGACTCATGTTGGGTACCCAAGCTCTGCACCTTTCTGTAGCCTTAAGAACAAGAGCACAATGGCAGCTTGATGCCTGAAATGGACAAGGACCTTAGGGCTGATAGGTAGATATTGAGCGCCTGTGTGCTAATGATTGGACATCTTAATTCCTATTGAGGATTAATTACTGCCCATATTTAACAAGTAGTATACTCCATCTATGGCCTCTTTCAATTTGGCCAAATGCATAATGTTAATATTTCACTATCCAGCTATTTAACATCGCCCCTTCCTGAAGTCTTGCTCAAAAAAATTTCAGGAGTATTTGTTTTTAATTTGCTTCTTTCTGGCAAGTTAATAAACCTAAAATACTTAAGTGCCCTACTCTCAGTTCCTGGCCTTCTGTTCAAAATGAATCTTTTTTGCTTCTCCACCCACACATCCGTGCTGAAAGCCCATGGAACTAGAAGGAGGAATGAGGAAGTTCATCTGCATGGCATCATAATTATGATAATAGCTGATACTTACATGGCAATTACTGTGTGCCAAGATCTGTTGTGCTTTCACACCTCCAGTCATTTAACCTTCACACAACCCTAGGAGATAGGACCTGTTATTATCTTCATTTTACATGTCTAGAAGGTCTCTGGAGTGGTCAGCTTTGAAAACTATAGTCTATTGAAAAGGGGAGAGAAGAAACACTTAGATCAAGGATATTTATTTAGGACTGAAAGGAAGAAGAGATCTGAGCCCAGCTTTTCTTTTCTCACTCAGTTTCTCCTGTGGTTCAGCTTCCCCAGCAGCCCATCCCTGTAACTAAGTGCTAAAGAGAAGAGGCTCCAGGTAAGAACTCTGTGGGTCTCTAGTAGACAAGAGAGTGCTCAATAAACTGGTTCAGTCTTGCAAACCCATGGGATGATAGAAGGTTGGTATGTGGCTTCCGAGGGTAAGTAAAGGAGTCACTGCTCTGTTTGGTCCAAAAAATACATACAAATTTCTCATGGATCAAATGTCATGGGAGAAAGAGTTGGCCTGCAGCCAAGTTAGATCCCATGCAAAAAAAATCTGCCAGGAAGGGTAACAGGTCCAGGAAAGCATCTGTGATGTAAACTGTCAAGAAAACAGAAGGGCAGGGCAGTGCCTTGGGAGAAGTCATGGGTGATATCCTTAACAGAGACCCCTGAAAAGCCTTCTGGAGAGAGAGCCTCTGGCACACACTGGATGCTAACATCAAAGCTATCCCTGAGTAGAGCTGTTCACCTGGTGCCTTCCAGGTCCCTTACCTCTCCTTCACCACTTCTCTACCTTTGAAGGGTGGGAAATCTACCTCAGAAAGATGGTATATGACAGGCGTACAAAGAAGTCAGATGATGGCCCCTCCATCCCCTTCACCAGTCACAGGGCTCCTGCCTACATCCTGTCCGCCTGTGGGAAGGGGAGCTTCTATAATTCTGGGCGGAGCTGGGATTGTGACCAAGTATTAAAATTCAAAGTGTGCTCTGTGCTTAAAACAATGTCAGGAAACTTTATTACCTAAACATGAAAACCCATGAGATTCATCAAATTTCCATCTCAGAGCAGCAGAGGAATTAACCACAGATCAAGTCTGAAGGAGTTGAGGGGGACAAATGAAGTGGCTTTCCTGGTTGCACCCAAGAATTCTGCTTGCGCAGTATTGCCACTTAGAGCTTGCACTAATAGACCCCAAGTCACACAGCAAAGAAGCTGCAGGGCTGGGGCAACACTGCTCCCTAGTCATGTCCTTCCCTTTTGTGATCTATAGAGACAGCAAAAGCAGATCAGACTTCTAGCCACCTGAAAGCACTTGTGAAATATTCAGAAAAACTTAATTACTAGAACTAAGGTAAGCATGAAAAGTGGATTCTACTTTTCTGCACAAATACTAGATAAAGGGAAGTCCAGAGACTGTAATCATTGCTTCCAGAAGGGATTAACATCAACTTGGCATTGACTCAAAGCTGTAATTCCTAGAACCCATGCTAATACCATTCTTAATTTCTTAATTATTAATGTGTGCTTATCCTTTATTTTCATAGTTAAATTTCAAATTCCCTACAGTAGCCCTGCAAGATAATTGAAAATGAGCAAGGGCACAACAGCACAGTCAAGAAACAAGCCCAACGAGCAGATTACCACATATACCAGCCTGAGGAAAGCTCTGCAATGGAAAACAAGAGAGCAAAGGAACCAGGAAGAGTGAAGGAAACCTATTACTATAGGTTTGTCAGAAAAGTTGCCTCTGAGAGGGTGAAACTGTGCCTGAGACTTGGAGGTTGGGAAAACAGCCATGCAAAGAGCCAAGGAAGAGCAAGTCTGGCAGAGAGGAGAGCATGTGGAAACGGCACTGAGGTAGGAAGGAGTCAGGCACATAGAGGGAGGTGATCCCAGTGTGATTGGGGAACAAAGGGAGGAAATAGATGAACTTACAGAGGCCAGGGGGGCCTGGATGCTGAGGCCCTGGTAGGTCATGGAATGAACCACTTTAGTCTAAGTGTGTGGCAAAGCTGGAAATGCTTTTAAGCACAGTGATGTGACCTGATTAACATCTTCTTAAAGCCACCAGAAGTGCTTGCTGGAGAACAGACTGGAGGAAGGCAAAAATAAAAGATTCTTTTGAAGTCCATTGCAATCCTCCTGGTGGTGACAACATTGTTTTAAAAGGAGGAGACTCAGAAGGAGCCCTAGAGAGATAGGAGACCTACGTCTGCCATAGTTTATCAGAGTGGCAAAACTGTAGGGTAGCCACCAGTGTGGTAGTGTAGGATGTATTTTGGTGGCTGGGGCTGTAGCTCAGTGGTAAAGCACTTGCCTCACATGTGTGAGGCACCATGTTTGATCCTCAGCCCCACATAAAAATAAATAAAGATATTACTGTGTGTTCATCTACAACTATATATATATATACAAAAAGAAACTAGGACTTTGACTTTGGGGTTAGTGTGAGTATAATGAATGAAAAGAGCAAAGAATCAAATTGAGGATGATCTCTGGCATAAAAAAATGGTGGACAGTGGTGCCGTCTACCATGATGGAAAAGACTAGAGAAGAACCAGCTTGGTCGTGGGAGACAGGGGGCTCCACTGGATAATGTGTTAATTTTGAGATCCCGGAGGTGGTGATGAGGAATGTCAGCAGTTGTCCATGAGTCTGGAATTTTGAGATAGAGATATAGTTGGAGAAGTCACTGTTACATAGATGGTATTCAATAGCAGAAGAAGGGATGGAATTATGTCAGGATAGAGTGTAGAGAAGGAAGAAAAGGTCTGGCAGAGGAGGAGGAGACTCAGAAGGAGCTATTAGAGAGATAGGAGAAATACCGAAGAGTGCCATGTCAAGCAGATGAAGGTAGAACAGGTAGGAACAGAGATTGGCCAACACCCTTGAAAGCCTCTGAGAAGCTAATGATTAAGGTGACAACAGAAAGATACTCTCCACACCAGGGGAATTGTGCCCTCAGAAATTACTATCGAATGGGAGCTTTTCGCTGATGAGCACTGTGATGGTCAGCTTGACATGAGACTGTATAGGCAGTAATTCCATCATTCTGTCAAACATGTGCTTGATGTTGCTCTGAAAGTGTTTGTGGATGTGATAAGGTTCTCAATCAGCTGACTCTAGGAAATGGAGCTTATCCTAGATAATTGGATGGACCTGATTCAATCATGTATCTTTGAAAGCAGAACTGAGGTTCTCAGAAGAGAAATTTTTGAAACAAGATTTCTAGCCTGCCCTTCCTGGTGGCCTGCCCTACACATTTTGGACTTAGTTCACCAGCCCCTTCAGCAATGTAAGTCAACTCCTTGCAATAAACCTAATGTAGACTTTTAGTAGTTTAGTTTCTCTTCACCCTTCCTTTTTTTTCTGGTTTTCTTTCAATTTCCTTTTTTTTTCTTTTTCCTGATTTTAAAACAAGTGCTCCTTATTCATTTAAAAGGATAAAAATTAAGAATATGTGTTCTTTTTGATTCAATGAACTTCAGATTAAGATGGAAAACCAGAGGCCATACATTTTATTCCACTGTTTCAAGAGAAAAAATTGAAGCTCAGAAAGGAAGGCCCAGAGTTATGCGCAATGGGAGGCAGAGCCACTCCAAAGCCACTCAGGGCATGGAGTCCTCGTCTTCTCATTGGCCCAGTTGGATGGTGTCTGGGAGACTGGAAGTACATCAGTAACCCCAGAATGCTCAGAGATCTGTGAATGCCATAGGTTTGAAGTCTCTTAAAATTCCTTTGAAATGAAGTAGATAGTAGATACCTAGAACAGGGGGAGGGTTTTTAATGTGGAAACTCTTGTAAACCAGATGGTCTGAGTTATGGGCCATTTTTCTTTGAATTCTTAGTTTTCCATAATAAAGCCATGACCATATTAAGCTCCTTTACCGCTGAGATTTATTGCTTCTTTAAGACTTTGTCAAAGTCCACCTCTGTTTAGGAGGCTTTCCTGCTTTCTCTTTTCCCCTGTTAGGGTTCCCTTTCTCCTAATTCCTGTGTGTGTTGTGCAATTTGCTAGTCTTTCTAAATGGTTGGTATTGCAATAGCAGATTGTAAGGTCTTTGAGGATAAGATGCTAGATACATATTACCAGGTATCTAAGAAAGTCTTGATTCACATTGTGCCTTCTTTTGCTCATGATTATAGCCTCTAATGCAGCAGAAGCCTATAGGGAAGCAAATGTTCCATTACCCTACTTGCCACCTTAAGGTGGCTCACACATGCTCAGGAATTGAAGAGGGAGGGGAATGTATGATTGAATTTGGACCACATAGTTCCAGGACTGAGGAATGAACGTAGGGGCAATCTATATCCCCATCCCTTTTTGAGACAGGGTCTCGCTAATTACTCACTTACGATGACCTTGATTTGCCATCCTTTGGCTTCACCCTTCCAAATAGCTGGGATTCAGGTGTGTGCTTTGGCTGCTAAGAATGGGAACAATGTTCATAGAGAGTGCCATGATGGGGCCGCTGAGGGACTATGGACCACAAAGTTATAAATGCAAACTACTAGATGGAAGGTTTGAATCATGTTTACTGATTAGGTTTACTGGGGAGAAGGAAGGGGTGACCTCTATGACTTGAACTTTGGCTTTTCCAGACCTGATGCACAGAGCCAAGGGTGAGAAGGAACAGGATGGGACTGAATGCAGTGACCTGAAAGAGGGCAGAGGGAACTCCTCACCCATCCTGATGAAAAAAGAAGTGTGAAGCCCTGCTAAAAAACAACCAACAAAAACAGCCCCACAAACAGCAGCAGTTTAACAATGTACTCAGGAGCCTGGCCTTCATACAAGGGGGCTCTTGCCAGCAGAGTAGGTGTTTGGGGTTTGGAGTACAATTCCGAGTCCAGACTTCCGGAGACAGTAGATACCTAGAACAGAGGGAGGGTTTTTGATGTGGAAACTCTTGTAAACCAGATGGTCTGAGTTATGGCCCATTTTTCTTTGAATTCTTAGTTTTCCATAATAAAGTCATGACCATAGTAAGCTGGGCTTACAGAGTGGGCCTGACATAGGTGTTTCTCAATGAAAACAGTGCTAGCAAAAGTAATGTCCGAAGAAGCACCAGAGGGGGCACATACAATGGCTCCCAAGGGCAGGCACAAAAGCTAAGGCCTACACAGAACTGAGTTTTGGAAAATGAGAGGGTGTGCGAGCAGCCAGGCAAGGAAGTCTGGGGTCTCATCACAGTTAAGAGATGCCAGCTTTGTTGACTCACTAACTTAGCAAAGCTGTGCTCTGTCTGCATCATGTGCTGCTAAAATATTACTGTATATTTCAGATTTGTGTAATCTTATAAAACTATCACTACAAATTCTTGAATCTGAAATTCTACTTTCCCTGTAAATAAGTGCTCCTCTGTTCTTCCTAGCCCATGACTAGAGAAGTGACCCCAAAGTAAATAATTTGTGAAACTATGGCATTGATTGGTAAGTCAAAGATTTTTGGAACAAAATGTATATAATCATCAGTGCCAAAAGATATTGATTTAAAGATGGTGCCAATCACAGGAGGCTGAGGCAGGAGGATCACAAGTTCAAAGCCAGCCTTAGCAACAGTGAGGCACTAAGCAACTCAGTGAGACACTGTATCTAAATATAATACAAAATAGGGCTGGGGATGTGGCTCAATGTTTGAGTGTCCCTGGGTTCAATCCAGGGTACCTCCTCAAAAAAAAAAAAAAAAAAAAGAAAAGAAAAGAAAGAAAGAAAGAAACCTAGTACTACCCCTCCAAAAAAAAAAAAAAAAAAAAAACTCATGGGAATAAAAAGAATACTAAAATTAGGATATTGATTAGCTCTACAAAGCAGAGAGGGAAATGAAACCAGAGTTGGGTTTGCAAGGGGCTTGAGCTATATTAGAAATGCTTTATTTCTTGAGTTTGGAAATGATGACTAGTTGTGCATTGTATCTGTCCTTATACCTTTTATATTTATTAAATATGATAAAAACAAATTTAAAAATAAAAATAAATAAAGATGGTGCCAATGTTTCAAAATTTTAGCTTTCCTTTAAGAAAAAAAAAATTCACAGAACTATGTTGTAAAGACTTCAATTCTTCTGTGATTAGTTACTTTGTTCTGATTCAGTCCACAAACAGTTGTCACTAGTATCTTGTTTTTTTCCTCTGTTTGAACCTTCTAAGAAGCAAGTTCAAAATAACTATCTAGAATCTTTTTTCTTATGCAGCAACATTAAGCAGGCTAGATAATACAGATTCTGCTATCTCTTGCTTTCTGATCCCTTCTATCAGTCATATTCAGCCCACTCATTTCTCAGGTTCCTGGAGAGGGCAGCTAGTATCTGGATACCTGATGATCCTTGGCCTTTCCTCCTCCTCTTTCAATGTCACTTCTGTTTTTCAAAACTCATTCTAGATGACTGGCTGAAAATTATCTTTGTGTTTTGTATTTTTCTCAAAGATGAAAACAGAGTAACAAAGGCAGTGGTCTTCATCTGATGGGGAACATATTCCTCATTTTACCTCTTTTCCTGTGGACCTGATGAAGTCTCCCCTGCCAGAGTGTGCTAACCCGTCACCAGAGCATTGGGTCCATCAGAACTGAGGCCGAATTTAAAAATCAGCTATGTGTATATTTTTAAATCTGGATTTTCAATAATTTCACTTTCTTACCCCAAAGTTGTGCATTTCTACTGATATCTCATTTGAAATTTCCTTTCAAAATACAGTTCATCCTGAGTTTAAAATAACTGATGACCAAAGCTGCGACTACCAGGAAGCCTCTGCTCATTGTTTCTCATTCTTCCCAACCCCCCATACAAGATACTTTGTCCTAAGTTGCAGGTTTCTCCTGTGCTATTGCTCATTCCCAGCAAGATGTCCCCGACCCCTCCATTACCCAGTCCTTCTGACTTATAGCATTGGTTATTTTTAGTTATTTTTTAATTGTATTTTTTAATGCTTAGGATTCTCTTATTATTAGTTGCTTATTACAAAAGTTATGTACACTCATTATTAAAACATCTGAAAACGGACAGGGACAGTAATATGAAGAATATCCATCCTGCCCATAGGCCAGTCACCTGCTAATAGTACACTGGCATGTATCTCCTTTTTGACCTTTCTTTATGTGCATGATATTATTTTCTATTAAAATGGGATTATGCTATCTGTTATGTTCTGTAAACTACTTTTAATTGATTCAATAAATTTATCAGTTGTTGGAAAGATTGAGCCAACTTTACCCCATTACAAATAATACCAATGGGCTGGGGATGTGGCTCAAGAGGTAGCGTGCTCGCCTGGCATGTGTGCAGCCCGGGTTCAATTCTCAGCACCACATACAAACAAAAGATGTTGTGTCCGCTGAAAACTAAAAAATAAATATTAAAAAAATTTTAAAAAACAAATAATACCAAATCAGAAATAAAAATTAAAAAAAAAAGAATAAAACCACACAAACCTGAAAAGAAAGAAAATGCTTAAAGCCTATTAAAAAGTTATAAAAACTACCCTATGGGTACCACAGTTACCAATACTAGAAAATCCTGGCTAAAAAGAGATTTTTTATTTTTATTTTTTTTACACCAAATCTAAATTGCTTTCAGCTCAAAGTACTTGAGACTTCAATGTCGTAGGTGGCTCCCCCTTGCTCCAGTAGGCCTTCTCCAGATTTCCCCCTTCCATACACATGCAACTTGAGGGTGATTTCAGACTTACCATGTTCTGATTTGCTCTGCTACTTCCTTTTTTTTTTTTCCATTTTCATTTTTGTTTTAACTATCCTAAGTTGAAGTGTTCTGCAGTGGCAAGTGCTCAGTAAATGAATAAAAATGACTAATAATAATAATTAGGAGACTACTATACACTATGCTTGGAGTTTGATTTTTTTTTTCCCTGATCTGGGTCTAGTTTCCAATTACATTAGTTAGGAGTCTTTCAGGTAGGGTGGTAGAAACTCCATTCAATTTAGCCTAAGCAAAAAGAAAATATATATATATTTTCTGATGTAACTGGAAAGACCAGGAAGGTACTTCAGTCATATATAGAACAGGGATTAAAGTGACTCTTCTTTTTCTTTCTCACTCTGCTGCTTATGACTTTAAACAAATGAAAATTCCTCTGACATAGTAAAGATGTTTTATACAACCAGTGGAATGCTTTAGTATCTGATGCATTTCAATGGCAACATTCATTTTCAATCACAATTAAGTGTTCTCAACTAAGCAGAATATATGTAACTGAGATATCTGTGAGAGTTAACTTTAGGAAATAGTGAGAAAGAAAAGCATATAAGAAGTTGTCCTCTCTATCATAAAACCCCCATGAAATGCAACATCAACATGTTTTTGAAGCCCAAAAGAAAGTTAGAATGTAGGAACAGGAGTAATGTACATGAAGACTTTCATAACTCCTATCATTCTTATCACAGTGGGCAGGAATGGGCTTGCAAAATAAGATCATTAGAAAAGTAGAATCAAGAATATGTCATTTCACTGCTAAATTCAATTACGTATATGCCAAGAAATTGGATTGGCTGAGCCCCTCAGCAGAGCTGTTACCTACTGGCTGAAAAACAGAAGAGGACCAGCCACACTGGTTAAACATTTGAACGAAGAGACAGTTTTTCATCATTCCAGGCAACTTTTGGAGTTTCCCATGTCATGTTGAGTGAACCTGTTTCTTACCTCTAAGCAACTTGCACACTCTGGGAAAGGGAACCATGCTAACTACCCTCCTTTTACAATGGAAGAATCCCTCTCTTCTATTTAAGATAAATTTCTCTGCTTGGAGTGGCATGCCCTTCATCTTCTTGGGAATTACCCTCCTTTACTTACTGTTCTCCTCGAATTATTTGTGATGGCTATAGTATCTTCTATGTTTAAAATGTATACACACACACACACACTCCCTTTGTCTAATATCCTCTACTAGCTGTCCCCTATCTGCTCATGCAATAGGCAGAAAAGAGATGTCCATAATTACTGCCTCCAATCCTTCAGGTGGAGCCGCGTACCCTTACTACAACCCACTTGTCTGCTCTATCTCTGCTCTATTCCACATAAGTTGACATTGCCATCCATCTTCCTTCAAGGAG
This sequence comes from Spermophilus citellus, assembly GCF_964194105.1. Lineage (NCBI taxonomy): Eukaryota > Metazoa > Chordata > Mammalia > Rodentia > Sciuridae > Spermophilus > Spermophilus citellus. The sequence continues at coordinate 99,959,802 of NC_138198.1, read as the reverse complement.
AAGGAAGATAGGAGATAAAGCTAATGTTACTTTGCCAAACCAATGGTTATCTGTTGGTTCTCAACTTCTCAGGTTCTTGGTAACATTTCTGCTGACCACATTTTTTTGTCAAACATTCCTAATTGACCTGAGTCACCACATACCGATACATTTTTCCTACTTTTCTGGCCATTCCATTCTTTGCCTATTCCTTCTCCCCACCCAAACTCGAAGCACTAAAATTTCTCACATATCAGACTTGTGTACCTTCTGCACCTTTCTCCCTAGGTTACCTTACCAATTTTTTAAATAAACGTTTTACTGAAATATGATTCACATATGATAATACAGAGTAATACAACCATTACCATTATTTTACTTTGTAATATTTTCATAAACCCAAAAGGAAATTCTATACACACTAGCACTCACTCCCTATTCCCTCTTCCTCCCCATCCTTTGGCAACTACTAATCCATTTTTGTCTCTATAAATTGCTTACTCTGAACATTGCTTATACACAATGTCTTTTCTGCCTTCTTTCACTTGGCATGTTTCCAAAGTTCAAATATCTGGACTTCATTTTTTTAATTAACTAATACTTTCCATTGTATTATATACCACAGGTGTTTCTGCATTCGTCAGTTAGTGGAAATTTGGGTTGCTTCCACTTTTTAGTTATTGCGAACAGGACTGCTATAAACATTTAGCTATGAAGGTCTGCATGGATAACTGTTTAGTTTGTGTGTCCCCATCACTTTCTTTTTTTTTATCATTTCATTATTATTTGGGTTTCTATTAGGTAAGAGACTATAAAGGAGGTAAAATGCTATTGCTACTCAATTGTTTGTGGAACAATAAAAAGTACATCAGCAAATTTCTCAGATTTAATTACATATGCTATTCTTATCCCTAGTCTGACAAGCTAGAAGTTGTCTATTTAATTGAACTACTATAACACATCTTTAACAAAAATGAATATCTCTTCATTTTAGTTTTGACATTTCAGAGCAATAAAAGAACATGAATAAACCTTGCTGAATGTTATTTGAAAAGAAAAAAATGAAATTTCAATAAAATATAGGATGGGTTATATCCTAATAAAAATGTGCTTGGCACCTTACAAAGTATAATATTATACAAATGTTTGAGAATATTATATTAATACTATAGTAATAAATATCTCACAATGACAGTTTAATTATAGATTACTGTCACATTAAGAAACCATAATAAAGCCAAGTTAACATTAACTGTCACTTTAATGGAAATTCACAAATGTGGACAAGTAATCGATTAAGCAAATTAAAAAAGGAAACTACCTTAGTTTAGTAAGTCACTACATTGCTTTAGCAGAATAAAGATGCCTCCAGCTCTAGCAGAAAAGACCTTCAAATGACCCCAAACAAAATATATATGCAAATGTCTCAGTTAATAGTTTAAATAATCTTTGCAGTTGTAGTCCAAGGTACTTGTCAAAAGTACTTCAACTGTTAGGGAAAGGGGCAGAGGGAAGGGGGAAGAGAGGACAAGAGGTTAGTAGAGAGGGTGGATACAGTCAAACTATAATATATGTGAGCATGGAAATAAGTGAAATCCACTTATTTGTATAATTAATATGATTGAATGATGATAATAAAAATTCCTCTCTAAAAATAAAAAAAAATCATGCAAACTATATATATAGGAGCCAACTAAATATGCCTGATGGAATGTACAGCATTCTTCATACCACATACAGAAAACAAAACAATTAAAAGCTAAGGAAGATCTTCCTTGGCATGTTGTAAAACTATTTCCACCAAAACACACACACACAGACACACACACACACACACACACCCTCTAAAAAGCTGTTGGCTTTAAACCTTTAAACACAAGGTTATACATTATCGCTTATAGTTTAAGTACACCAGATATCCCTCATATTCATTAAGAATTTTTGCCATGTTTTCCTCCCCATCTTCATCAAGTATTCTCTCATATTTATTATCAGACTCCTAAAATATTGATTTGGTGATTATATCCTCATGTATAATCTGAATTATTTTAAAGTCCTCAGCAAGAAAAGCCTTTTCTTTTTTATTCAGGGATCCTTGTGCAGGAACTTCAGGACTGAAAAAAATTAAAGAACCAACCACGGCCATTACTGAGTCACCTGGAATTTTTCCATTTACACACTGCATTTCTTCTAAATGGTTTTGCACCTGATACTCTTTCCTTTGTTCCAACCTACTTAACATTCTATGCACCTCTAAATTTCAAATCCTTGAGAAATGTCAGGATTTGGGTTAAATCCTGTTCAAGTCTTTGTTAGCACTTCATGTTAAAACATTCACCAGATCCAACCTGAAACTGGAAAACTTAGTGGCTCTCCAAGATCTGAAAAACTCAGTTCAACATCTTGCTAATATTTTAGAACAAGTTTACATGCTTCTTCATCACCAAATGAAGGAAACATTCTTTAAAATAGTCAACTCAAACCCAGTAGTTTCTTGTTTGTTTGTGGTCCTGGGGACCGAAGCCAGGGGAACTCTACCATTGAGCAACATCCAATCCATCCTTTTTTTAAAAATTTTGAGACAGGGTTTTACTGAATTGCCCAGGATGGCCTCAAACTTGCCAGCCAGATTGCTGCGATAATGAGCGTGTGCCATCATGTCCAACTTTTTTTAAGTTTGGCCTGTTATATTTCTGCTTTTTGCTCTATTTTGCAATCTCAAAAGTTTCTGAATTGTTAACTCTACATCTCATATTGAGGCTTAAATAATGCATCACACTTCCATTATAGATCCTGATTCCTCTGAGTAATTAGATTTGCTATTGAGTGCTGGGACTAGTCAACTATTTATGATCTTGACAGCTGCGGGAGGGTAGATTCCTCTCCTTCCTGGGCTTGGCTAGGTGGGTCCTTAACATTGTGTTTAGCCATGCTGTAAAATGTGGAAGCATGTAGGATGTCAGGGCAAAGAGGGCAGGGAAATAGCCAGGGGAAGCAGGTGAAGATCCAGAAGAGTCCAGACTGAAGCTGCAGCCAGGGCAAGGGGACCTGCAGAACATGCCCATGCAGAGGTAGAGCCCGACCAGTTCTCCACATCTGCCTGCTCCGGGCTGGATAGAATGTCAAATTTTTAAAAAAACTGGCTCTACTTTTAAGTGCCCATAAAACACATTCAACATATTCACCATGACTTTTAGCCAATGTAGAATTGTGCAACCATTACCCAAATCCACTTTTAGAAAAATTCCCCTGATCCTTTAAAGTTCCCTGAACACCCCTTTCCAGTCTATTCCATTCCCACCCTCAACCACCTGCATTCTCTGATCTGCATCCTGCCTTGAGATTCCCATTTTAGAAAGCAACTTAACAATATGTGTTTCTTTTGTGTCTGGTGTGTCTTTATTTTTGAGATTCTTCCAGATTGTCATAGTGTCTATCAGTGGTTTGGTCCCTTTTCCTAAATAACACTTGATCAATCTTCACATTAATTTTTAGCCATTTACCAATTGATAGTTTTAAGTTGTCCCACTTTTTGAGGCTATCATGAATCATGCCAAGAACATTTTTATGTTAAATCTTTCATGTGGACATGTTTTCATTTTTCTTCTTGACTAAATACCAAGTAGAGCTGCAGTATTATAAATGAAATAGTTTTTTAAAAAAAAAACAACAAACCTAGATCTTTCGATTTAAAGGGGATCTTTAATCAAGAATCTAAGGGAGAATACAGCTTTCCAGTCAAAACGGTGTTAAGTAAGAAAGAAGCATCTCCATAAAAGAAAGACAATTGCTACAGTTTTGCTGAGAATGTTTTGGCTAAAGGTGGTAAGCCCACATCAGAAAAAAAAAATTGACTCATCAATCCATATTTTTATTGCTTAAAACAATATGGACTGGAGAATTACTCCCCCAGGGAGCAGAACTAAAACCTAGGCAAGAAACACATCCTACCCACAGAGGTGAGGACCCTGGCAACATCTGTCTGATAATAATTAAAATTCTAGAGAACCTTGATTACTGCAAGGTTCCTACTCTTCCCTTTTGAGGGATGTGGAGGCCACAATGCTTATTTTTCTTTTTAAGTTTGCATGAAAAAAAAAAAAAAAGGTTACTCTTGATCAATCTTCCTTACTTGTTGTCAGTGTTTAGATTCTGAATTTCGTATTAATGCAAAATTTACTTACTGAGCCCTATTGGGGACATATCATAGTATCTACACTGTGTTATGGAGTTTAAATCAATAAAATGATACAATTTTGCCTAGCAATGAATTAAATAAAACAGGGTCTGCAAATTATGGCCAGATCCATTCTGGCCATGCCCCATTGTTTACATGCTTCCGAAGCTGCATTTCCATCATATTATAACAGCAGAGATGAACTGCTCCTACTGAGATCAAGAGATCATGTACCTCTCAAAGAGGAAGATATTTATCATGTTGTCCCTTTAAAGAAAAGTCTGCAATTCCCTGAAATAGAAGATGCAAGTATAACAATAATGTCCAACTTTACTAAATAGCAATTAAAAACAAAAATTTCAGAAGTCCAGAAGTAGAGATCTTTTTCAACAGGGCTATTAGGAGAAAACTTTTGGAGGAGGTCCCAGTAGAAAAGAGACCAAAAGGACAAGTATGGTAGGTGTGAAAGCTTCCAGGCCAAAATATATATATATATAAATATGTGAAGAAAAGAAACAAAGGAGAGGATGGAACTTACCAATTAGTTTAAGTATAAACTCTTTTCAAGATGTATAAAAGGCTTTTTGTCTTTTACCATTTTTTAAAATCTGCATGTACGTTATGCACAAATCATATTCCATACACCTGTAGGATGTCTCTTAATTATATGCCTGCTTTCCAGCTCGTAACCTCATTCTAAAGAGGCAAGCTCAAGGAGAATTTTGTGACAAATAAATATCATAATTAATGCAATTCTCAGAAACTGTGCTATAATTTAACCTTCGTCTTTCTTGCCATTTGATACTTTAATATTTATTCAGCACAAAAAAAACGAAATATTCTTTTTCTTCCAAGACAAAGTTGTATGACTATGTAACTTCTATATGAAAACATTATTATGGTGCTCAGATTAGAGGAACTTCAAGTCCTAAAAGACCAAAACTTATTTTAATTCAATCAGAAAGGATGCATTACATTAACAAGTCTAGGTGAGCTGTCTTAAAAACCTTTGAAAATTCAGCTTGCATCAAAAAAGAATTTATTGCAGAAAGATCACACTGTCTTACATGAATGTGTAATCTCTTATGCTCAATATGAAAATCTGCATCATATTACCTTCTGTCCAGTTTACAGATAACTATACTTCCACATTCTACTTTACATCATTACAACTTACAATTGTGAGCTGTATCTAAAAATGAAACAAAAGACAACATGGCTCCCCAAAACACAACATTTATAAATAGAGAAAATGAGTATCACTTTGAAGTATAAATTTCTTTTTCCCACACCTCTAACTGCCCCATCTATAGGCTTCAGCAACGTTCCCCAGGAACTGCAATGACTCCTCAGCATATCCTTGTACACAGCTTGGTGGCCTTCCAAAGCTTCTTGTACTGCCTACAGCAATAGTGAGAAGGGACAAGGGATGGAGAACACAGGGCCGATGCTTGAACCCACACATTATCAGCACCACTGGAGTTGGTGGGATCCCACCCGCTCCACCCTGGAAAATAGAGGTTTTCTACAATCAGTTCTTCAAGGATAAAGAACGAGCTATAATGTGTAAAACTTTAATTTTTAAATAAAATTTTATGCAAATTATAGAAAACCAAATAAACAGAAATGGTAGAACAGGAGAGGTGAATGAAAGAGAGAGAAAAGGAGAAAGAAGAAAAAATAAACAACTTCTAGAAACAGAAATTAATCCTAATTCATATAACTCTGTCCTAATGCAAAATATGAGATAAAAAAGACATTTTAAACTCATAGGTTAAAATGTTTTTTACTATTTCAACATGAAATTTCTCAAATTATGTACATAATTCTGGAATAAGATCCTCACTTCTTATTAACAAGCACATATTAGAAAAAAATATATACAATATTTTAACAAGTTCTTTAAGATCATATTTAAGCAGTGACATTTAAGGAAACAGAATTCAGACATTGTATAACATTTAAGAAGTGCTCTCTTCATTTTTTGTTATTCTGAAGTCTTCATTATATACGGGATGCTTCTAATGTGGTTTTCTTACTGAGTCATACATCTTCATGGGGCAAACTCAGTTTCATTTTCTCCAATACTACAAAAATTAAAAACAAACAAATTGAAAATAATTTATTTACTGTTCATGAAGAAAGATAAACAGAAGTCTATACTTACAAAAATATTTCTATTAATATAAAAAGTGAATAATTTACTTTGCTAAAAGCTTTTACAGAGGATTTTAATTGACCACAGTGTACAGGGTTCCTGAGGCTTAACTTAAATACTTGAGGGAGGAGCTGTTTGCTGACTGTAAGCTCAAGATGACCCAATTACTATATGAGAAAAAAAATGGATTGTGTGGTGATCAGATGATTCATATTATAACTAGTGTCCTCACTTCTTGATGCCACATAATTTAGACAGGCTCTAACAATCTGTAGCTTATTACAGAGTTCAGCCACTTCATTCCACAAATTATCTGGAAGCCAAACCAAAGGAAGTAGTCCTGAAATAAGAAAAGCAGCCAAGTGAACAGTTGATTTGGGGTAAATATGGCAATATGTTCAATATTAGGATATCAAGTAGAAAGCAAAGAAACAAAGATTTCTTGGTCTGAGTGAAGAAACAGTGATTCACACCCCATGCACCCTTTTGTTGTGTCTATGAACTGTACCTCATTATTCTGCTCAAAAAAAAAAGTGAAGGGGGAGAAAATCTCACTGACATGTATACACATACCCGTGCATATGTAAAAATGTGAAAAATACGAAGATGTTGACTGATTTTAATCTCGTACAATTTATAGTAGCAATTCTAGAAAGAATATTGGCAAGATTTACTTTTACAACTGTCATTTGTAATTTCAAAAGCAACTTAAGTATTTTCATTAAAGGCAATATCGGAGTATAAAACCATATACATTTATTTGGTACCTGGTTTAGGTTCTGTGGAAGATACCTAAGATGCTTCAGACTAAACCATGAAGACCAAATCTGTATACACAGGAAGAACCATAAAATATGTACACGCACTCAAAAGGAGGGTAAATGGGTGGGCAACACACTCTGGAAAAGCACAAAGAGTACAATGCTGGTGGGACTGCAGGGTTATCAGGTCTAAGGAAGTGTCACAACAGACAGATAATCAGAGCTACAAAGGTTCTTTCTGAAGGCTGTTAGACAATGATAAAGGTTGAAAATGCAGGTAAAAGCCAAAGTGAAAATATCTACACTGACAAGCTAGAAGTCTAAGCTGGAAGCACTTGGGAAGCAAATAAAAACTGCATATGTGTATATGTACGTTTTTATGTGTGAGGGAAAGAATGATTCTGAACAGATGGCCTCTAATGTTTTTCTACAATATATTAAAATATCTGTATCCATGGAAAAGAATCAGTAATACTATGTAGCAGAGCTGGATCCAAATATTCAACTCCATCTTCATTTGAATAATTTTTATTTAAGTGTTTAACACACATAAAAGACAGGTGTTAAAAAAAACAATGACTATAAAACAACTTTGCTAGAAATAGTTAATGAATCAAACAAGGGCGTGTCTTAAGTGTTTTAAGTCTTCCTTAGAGAAGATAAGGAAACTAAATTTGTTTGCATAAAAAATAAACTTCAGCACATTTTAGATGAAAATTATTAAGAACTCTAATATCTGCTACTGCTATTACAATAATTAACCACTTGGATGGCTTTAACACTTGTCATGTGATGAATGGGTACTATGTAGCAGTGCTGACTATAGATCAAAGATGGGACATGGGGTCAGTGAAATTCAAGACTGGTTGTGGCCAGTGTAAAAAATAAACGTTATACCATTTTATCATTTTTCTCAGATTAACTGGTACTGGTGACTCCACTGTATATTATATTTTCTTGGCTATTAGAACATTCAATTTTTTTCCATTTTGATAAAAAGATGAATGAATAAGGAAAGAAAAGAAAAAAACATTAAAATTTACAAGCATGTCTTTAAAAACATTATTCACAATAAAATCTATTCATGTATAACAAATTAAAGCTTAGATGTATTATCAAGAAAAACATTATTTAGTGACTAACATATATTTTCAATATCACAGGTTTGGGTTTGAACCAGGAAATTGTCACCTTTTTGCTTGTTTTTCTCACCTGTAAAACAGTTCTGGTGATAAACCTACTTTAAAAGAGTGGGAATTAAATAAGGTGATACAGAGAATACACTTTATCTATTTCTCAGGACATTTAAATGTGCAACAGGCTACTGATATTTTGACTATTATTGTTTCTTAGCTGTTATTATTATTTTTAATTCCTCCTAAGATAACCAAATAAATTAGAAACAGATATGAGACATGAGACGGTACAAAACAGATCTGTATTGAAGCCAGAATTAGGCAGTTAGGAGATAGGTAGATTGAGTCAGGTTGATCAAGGAGGCCAATTTAAAGACATGCTTTGAATGAGTCCAGGAAGCTGGAGACTACCCACTGAGGGACTGAAATGTTAATTCCTTCAGAGCCCTTCCTCCTCCCTAAGAACACACTCCCCAAAAAGCAAAACAAAACTGTTGGTAAGGTAACCTGTCCCAGGAATTGCCTCTCCCTACAGGGAGTTATAAAGTTGTTAATTAATGTGTCCTTGGTTGCTCCATCCTGTGCTTTCCCCCCTTGAACACCATAGGTGGAAGTAAAACTTCTTGTTAAATGGATGGCAGTGATGTGTTTCTACTACGTTGATTTGGAAATTAGGTAAACTTTCTGAACTCAAACTGTTCTTACTGCTTTAGTTAGTTTACCAAAAAAAAAAAAAAAAAAAGTATCTCTAGCTCTAATCTGTACAGATTCAATAAGTTAGATTCAAGGTGTATTAAGATAAATGGAAACCACAGCCCAGGCTCACTATCAGTCAGTGAACAGGGAAAAGCAGAAATGGAGGAAACACACTGGAATGTGAGAGACTGCCACTGAAAAACCTATTTTATTGCTTTAAGTGACACAAACTAGGTAACCTCTACCTTTCCGATGCAGACAAGACTATAAGGCCCTTTAAAGACCATTTCATTTAAAGAGTGAAGTTCTGGCATTTGCAGGTAAATGGATGGAGTTAGAGAAGATAAACTAAGATTAGAAGATTAGCTAAGTGAAGTTAGCTAATCCCAAATAACCAAATGTTCAATGTTTCCTCTGATGTAAGGAGGCTGATTCATAGTGGGATAGGGAAAGGGAGCATAGGAGGAATAGAGGAATTCTAGATAGGACAGAGGGGTTGGAGAGGAAGGGAAGGGGCATGGGGTTATAAATGATGGTGGAATGTGATGATCATTATTATCCAAAGTCATATATGAAGACACAAATTGGTGTGAATATACTTTATATACAACCAGAGGTATGAAAAATTGTGCTCTATATGTGTAAAAAGAATTGTAATGCATTCCGCTGTTATATAAATAAAACTTTAAAAAAATTTAAAAGAGTGAAGTTCTGATAATGTAATTTCAAAGACAATGACCCAAATAAGTTGTTTTTTTTGGTTTAAAATTTCTACCACTAATAGATGGGTGCTGCTAGGCAATGAATATTACAGTGTTTAATCTCTATACTTCCTAAGAAATTGCCTGAGGAAAGAAAATAAGCCTTTTCAGCATTTCAAATAATAGTAGTATCAGGCAATTTTTATTCTTCTCTTGGCATATAATTTCTTTTATGCTAAAATAACTATAACTTTTGTTAACGTATATCAACCTATCCCCATTTTTAAAACTTTAGGATTAATAATCCATAACAATGAACTGAAATGCACAAAAATTACAAATCAATTAGCAATTTTGAATTATTATTATAAATACTATGACAAAACCTGGATGTTGGACAAGAATTTGAATGTGCATGTAATTTATTAATACTTAAACATTATGTGTGTGTGTGTGTGTGTGTGTGTGTGTGTTTTAAAGAGAAAATAAACTTCTCTTGAAATTAGATGAGAGAGTTGTGCCCCTATTATTTTATAATTTAAAAAGACTTGTATGAAGCTAAGACCTTAACTTACTATCCCACATAGACTTTTAAGCTTAAGCAAGTTCCAATGATACAAATATACTTAGGTTACTCTTATTTTATTTTAATATTATTTCAGTTGTAAAATAGTATTGGCACAAGAAAGTCTAAACAACAGCATGAGCATTTTAAAACTCATCTCTAAGAATATGGAATTCTAGTAAAGAAGACCTGAATGTGATAAGAAACAACTTTTTATTTAGTAGAGTCTTCTGATCTATAATATGATGACTAAAACACATTTATATGGTTGAGGCCCAGAGACATAGGCAAACCAAGATCCCTCTATTATTCCTCCCCCAAGTAACAGTACAGCCCTCTTTATCTTTCTTCCTTTCTTTCTTTTTCTTTTCTTTTTTTTTTTTTTTGAAATCAGGCTCTTTATCTTCTCTATCTTTAATACAGAGAATGAAGAAAAATGGCCCTTTTATTCTTAAATCCAGATAGAAAAATAGATATCTTCTATAAAATTAACAATAAAATTTAAAAACCAAACCACTAAAATAAAGTACGTAACAAATTTAACAGAACTTGAAGACTCAAACTCAAGGTAAGGCATGTTAAAATGCTACACTTAATTCAAAGTGCCAAATGTGGCATTTTGAATTAAAGATACCACACTTAATTCATTCTCTCTCTGCATATGCTATCCTCTTCTCCCATCAAGAAGTTAAACTATTTCTTCTCCCTATGAATCTGGAGTGTGCTTATGACTCATTAAGAGGCCTACCACTTTTGCTTTCCTATACTCTCCTGCATCACAAACAACAAAACCTGGATGAGGGAATCCGTTTTAGTTCTGCCCCTTGTTAGGCACTTGATATTGGATAAGCCACTGTACCCTTTTGGGCTTTTTCCAATATACCTCTTAACACACTCTGCTATGCTAGATACAGACTGACAATCTGCTACTGGCGAACTCTATTATGCTATATGTAGATTCATATCCACAACTGGTTACATGGTTGACTTAAGTCACTTCACTACTACTATCCGAGTTGTGTTTTAATCTCAATAAATGATTGGTTAGAATAATACAGAGGTGCAACACTTGTAATAAAAATGTAGTCCAAATAGGTGTTAGGATAAGCTAACATTTAGAAGAAGAAATTCCTTTATGTTCATTTGATATTTTTCGAGTATACAAATCATGTACTACTATGTGACAGAAGATCAGCCTTCATGAATTTTGCATTTTAGGAGTTAAAAGGCAATCCAAATATAGAAAGCAAAACGCAAGTACAACTCTTGAGATAAAAAGTACTAGGAAAATTCAGAGAAAGATGAATCAGAGTGGCATTAAAATAAATAGCTTTTGGAGGGTAGGTTGAATTTTGGTGGGCAGAAGCTTATAGCAGATGCATTATTAAGATGATAGACATTCTGAGCTAACGAAATAGCAGTAGCAAAGTGGCTAGTAAGGTGAAATAAAACAAGATAGTCAGAGAAAAAGAACTGGGAAAGTAGCTCAGAATACAGCATTCTGGAAGGTTTTGAACTGCTAAAGATTGGACTTCACCATCAGGCAATGGGGAAAATACTAAGCATATTTAAATTTTAAAAAGCAAAGTGAAATATTATTTCGTCAAAATGTATCTGACTGGAATATTTATAAGAATAAACATAAAAGTTGGGCATGGTGGTGCGTGTCTGTAATCCCAAGCTCATGCGGTTGAGATAGGAAGATCATGAATTTGAAGCCAGCCTCAGCAATGGTGAGGTGCTAAGCAACTCAATGAGATCGTCTCTAAATAAAAATACAAAACAGAGCTGGGGATGGGGCTCAGTGGTTGAGTGCCTCTGAGGTTCAATACCTCCCACCAAAAGAAAAGAATAAACATAGGAAAGCTCAAAAAGACTTGAATCACCAGAAATGGTGGCACATGCCTGTACCTCTAGTGGCTAGGGAGGTTGAGGCAGGAGAAATGCAAGTTTGAGGCCAACCTCAGTATCTTAGCAAGGCCCAAAGCAACTGTCTCAAAATTCAAAGAAGTAAAAAAAGGTTGGGGACATGGCTCAGTGGTTAAGTGCCCCTGGATTTAAGCCCAGGTAGCAAAAAAAAAAAAAAAAAAAAGAAATGACAAATCTACTGGGCACCGACTGGTGGTGATATCATAGACAGGCTTTAAGCTTGGGTGATTAGAAACATTATTTAGTGAATGTATGAAGTCAGGAAGGCATTCACAAGGAAAGCAGTCTAATTTTTCTATTTTGTTAACCATTTTCAGATCATTTGCACTATGAAATTCATAAATAAGGCAGACATTAAATCTGAATATCATCACAACAGGCTACTATTTAAAGATCTTCCCTTTTATATTTATATACATATATTCACATATTGCTAACAGTTAAGTATTGCGAGACCTTTATGGTGTGTGATGTGGATTGCTTTCCATGGATTCTAAACTCTTTAATTAGTATTTCAATGTTTATCAAAATCCAACAGAGGCTGAGCATGGTGGCACAGGCCTGTAATCCCAGAGGCTTGAGAGGCTGAGGCAGGAGGATAGCTAGTTCAAAGCCAGCCTCAGCAAAAGCAAGGCACTAAGCAACTCAGTGATACCCTGTCTCTAAATAAAATACAAAATAGGGCTGGGGATGTGGCTCAGTAGTCAACTGCCCCTGAGTTCAATCTCTAATAACCTCACCACTACTCGCCCCAAAAAACTCAACAAATACCTAAGTCTCATTTGCCAAAGCTTCTACCATACCCAAAATCATTCTCAAGAAATGGTATCTATGTAGGTTCCCCCAAATTTAGTCCATGCTAAGAAAAATAAATGCTTTGAAGTTGATAATGCATGGAATATAGTCGCTTCAACTGGATGGCAAGATGCCATTGAGGCTTGACAAAACAACAGAGAAGATGCCAATCGGGAGGCAAAAAATAAGGCTCTCCAAAGACTCTTGAGGGAGACAAATGCACTGCCCTCAGAGAACTTACCTGGGCAAACTTGTGAATTTGTTCTACCACTGCAGCAAACAGAGCATGGACGCTTTCATCAATCAAACTCTGCATGTAATGTACCGCCTCTTCATCTGACAGGTCTAGACGAAATTTATCCTGAACCTACAAGATAATAGTCTATTAGTCTTTTTAATGAAGAAAAACATATATATTTTTGAACAGACAGACTCAAACTGATACAAATATTATTAAAATATATCAGGAGTTATTTCTATGCCAAATAAGAGATTCATAGCTTATAAAAGGAACTCTGAGTATCATTCTTAATGCGTATGGAAATTTACTGGAAATTATTCCTTTCAAAAATAGGAAAAATAATTCTTTTAATTCAACTTATACTTTTTTTTTTTTTACAAAAATCAGATGTAGAACAACTTTGTGATTCAAATTGCAACACATTAATTAATTATTTCCTTCACTTTATCTCTGTCGTTCACTGTGGAATGGATATATCAAGGCCAGTCTTTAACATTCTCCCCACTTTCATTACCATAGTTCATAGGAACTATGTTAATCCCTGGCAAAATAAACTAAACCAGATCTTCTAAAATGTCTCCTTTTTTATTGCAGTTGCCAACAGCCCTGCAAAGAAGTACTTCAATGATCTGTAGTTTCCAAAGACTAGGGAATTTTTTCTTTTAGTTCATATTTAAAGTTATAATTGATCTTCAATAGCTTTAACTACTAGAAAAATCAGTTTATGTATATGTATCTGTATGTATTTAAGTGATGATCTCAATATTAAAAGCCAAAGTTCCTGAACAACTTTGTACAAAACTTTAGGCAAAGTACTACATATGCAACATTTCATCTGACTCCTTCATGGCCTCAAAACAGATAATATCTCCATCTACGAGGTAAAGAAATGAAGAGAATTTATAAAGCCAAAACAGGGTCCTTAATTCACCATAAGTGATGCATGCTTATAGTCAATCTCACATCACTACAAATAACCATCACATCTTACTCTGTTCCCCTATTATAAATGATGCACATCTACTTCTGAAGAGCATATCAGGAGTAAATGGGATTTCCAAGTGGGTACAATGTGATCTACAGCAAGGCACTATGGTTTACATTTAATATTTCCAGTTACTCAGGAGGCCAAGGCAGGAGGATCACAAGTTCAAGGCCAGCCTAGATAACTTAGTGAGACCCTGTTTCAAAATAAAGTAAAAAGGGATGTGGATATAGCTCAGGGGTAGAATGCTTGCCTAGTATGCATAAAACCCTGGGTTCAACCTCAGTACCAGAAATTAAAAAAAAAATGCAATCCATATTGAGTATTTCCTTTTAAGTACAGGATCTAACTACTAGAAAGCTAGGAAGATAAAAGATATACCAAAAACCTATAGTCATAGCTTAGTGCACTAGACTAGTATACACCATATAATTTGACAGCTCTGCAGCCTCAGAATAAAGAAATAAAAGTAGGTATAAAAAGTGAAGGGTAATTTGATGGAAGTGTGTATAAGGGTTTATATTCAATAACCCAATTCTTTCATTTCTAGATCCCAGATAATGACAACCATGTTATTTTAGCTTAATCCTTTGTTTTCATGATTTCTACTTAAGAGACAGCATGTGTGTTAAGAACATAAAAAATTACAGAGCCTGAGAAAAAAATATACTGCATGAAAAGAAAATGCTCTTAAAACTAATTATGAAAACATTCTCTTTAAAGAGGTATAATTAAAAAAAAAAAAGGATCTAAAACTACTAACTGGAACCAGGCGAGGTGGCATATACCTGTAACCCCAGTGAACTGGGAGGCTAAGGCAGGAGGATAACAAGTTCAAAGACAGCCTCAGAGACTTAGGAAGGCACAAAGTAACTCAGCAAAACCCTGTCTCTAAATAAAATATAAAGAGAGCTGGGGATGTAGCTCAGTGGTTAAGTGGCCCTGGGTTCAATCCCCAGTACAAAAAAAAAAAAGGTCTAAGGGTTGGGGTTGTGGCTTAGCGTTAGAGCGCTCACCTGGCACATGCAAGGCACTGGGTTCGATCCTCAGTACCACATAAAAATAAATAAAATAAAGTTATTGTGTCCAACTACAACTAAAAAAAAAATTTTTTTTTCTATTTGGTATCACATTTACTACTATGTTAGACTACTGTTATTGTCTTCTAAGTTTTTAAGGTTTTCATTTTTTTTTTTCCTTTTTCTTTTTAGTCCCAGAGATTGAACCCAGGGGCACTCTACAATTGAGCTATGTCTCCAGATCTGGCTCATCAGGTTGCTAAGGCTAGCCTTGAACTTGGCAATCCTCCTGCCTCAGCCTTCCAAGTTGCTGGAATTTCATAAGTGTGCTACCATACCTGGCTAATTCTAATCATTTTTATTGCACTACATTCTTTCTATTCTTCAGATTACATAATTTCCATTGATTTATCTTAAAGCTCTCCAAGTCATTCTTCTAATGTCATATCCAATCTGCTGTTAAGGCTATCCAACTAATTTTCATTTTAGCTAGTGTACAGTTCTAGAATTTAATTTCTACCTTTTCTCTGTTGAGATCTCTATATGCTAAGTCATTATATATTTTACCTTGTCCTTGAACACATTCATAATAGCTGATTTAAAGCAGTTTTCTAATGGTTGTGACATGTGGGTCAGTCATCTCAGAGTTTCTACTGACTGCTTTCTTTTCATTGACTTTGTGTCATAATTGTTTTTCACATAGCTAGGGATTGTTTTTTATCAGAATACTAGACATACCAAATGGTATGTTATAGAGACTGTAAATTCTGTTGCATTCCTAAGACGATTCATTCTAGTAAGTGGCTACTGGCTAAACTAAAAACAGTGCAGTGTAGACTTCTGTTTTTTGAAGTTTCTAGATGCTGCTTTTCCAACTGATGGAACCTTTAGTTTTGTAAAGTTCCATATTCTGTCAGGATTTGGGAAGATTTTGTATGGAGATTGGAACAACAATGAGCTTACTTCTGTGACGGTCACTTTTCCAGAATTTCTTTCCTAACTTCCTGCCTATCACACAAGCACCAAACACTGTCCTCTTATACTTCATCAGTATGCCTACACTCAAAACAATCTGGAAAGTACTTTCAAGCAAAAGGTTACCAACTTAAAAATCTCACCTTTGCTCTTTATCTTTAAAAGGTAGATACTCCTTATGCTTCCAAAGAACACTCATGGTTTTTTGTTTGTTTTTTTACTGCATTTTAAAATTATTATCTGGATCAATGTCTTTCAAATAGGGTACTCTAATGCTTAGTGCATTGGGGATATGTCAGATTATTAAGAGAAATAACTTAATATTTGTTCACAGCTTTTACTGTAATGCAACCACCCCCCTCAGTCCTAATGATCCACTTACAATCTCACGCCACACTAGAATCATTTCAATCACCAACCATTTGCAGAAAACAAAACAGCTCTGATAGTCATTAAGTCAGTAATAAAATTTCAGCAGTGGCTAATTATGTTTTGAGGAGCCCATTTTACTATTACCATTACAAGCTGCTCTAATGAATCTAAAAGAACAGGTGAGCCAAAACATGGCCACTCATAAGGTTTCAGTCAATTATGGACCACATCCATGATGGTGATCCCCTAAGATTTATAATGGAACTGAAAAAGCCCTCACACCTAGTAATACCATAGAGGTCTAAATCACAGTGCAAAGCATTACTCATGCTTGTGGTGATGCTGGTGTAAAAAAAACTTTTGGTATTGCCACTTGTATACAAGTATAGCACACAAAATTATGTATAGTAATAATACTTCAAAATAAATCAATATGCTACTAGTTTATGTATCTGCTATAATTTTTATTATTATTTTGAGTTGAGTACCATAATTAACTATCAAAACCTACATGTTCTACTTCCTAACAACAAAAGAAAGAAAAAGAAACTCTTACACAAAACAACACATCTTATTGTATAAGAAGTAGTTTCAAACATCTTCTGTTTACCACATCTCTTGGTAACATTATTTTCTCTTTGTTAGATTTAACCTTGTGGATTTTGTTCATCATGTCTCTAGTGGCAACAGGCAATACTATATATACTTGTGTCACATAGCCTAAGTGTATAGTGAGTAGGCTGCCCATCCAGGCTGGTGTAAGATAAATTATGTTTAAACAATGATGAAACCACCAAATGGTGCCCTTCTCAGAACACTTTCTGTCATTAAGCAACACCTGACTACATTTTTTCATTTTAGTTTTGCTCTTCAGAGTCACCTACGTTTGTATCTGTGTTGGGTTTTCTATATATTTTCTTTCACTCTGATTAAATTTCTCTCATGTCTTTTTGTGTTCCACAGATCAAAACCTTTAAATTACACTAGACATAGAGGATTACATCATGTTCATTTGAAGAGCTACAATCTTCCAAAGACAGTCTCCACCAGCATTTTCTTTGCTAACAATAATTAGTATTGAATTTCACACCTAAGTACATGGTTGTATAACTTATGTATAGAACAAAGGGAGAGGTTTAATCTGGAAAAACCTTCCTTATATCAAGCCTATAGTAATTGATTTTTTTTTTAACTTACCAAAAGGCATTCCTACTTTCCATATCCAACACAAAAGGGTAACCTCAGAAATTGTGCTGGACAGGTAATTATTTATCCCCTTGGATTATCAGTCATATCATCAATTGAATTACCTACAAACTCTTGTTTTTGTTCCATCCATAATCAAATGATAACATAATGAATAAAGAGATATATTAGAATAACTTTATGGAAAAAAAGGTACATATTTCTATATTTCTCACAAAAATATATAATAAGCAAAACCTACATGTTCTAAAAACATACTTTATCATTCAAGTGAAAGGATTTTAGAGCAGCTATAAATAATGACACACATACTCACTAGTCAAGTAGACAGTAAGCAAAAATAGGCAAGTCTCCTGAGTATTTAAATCCCAATTTCAGAGATCAATTGTACACTTACTATCTTTTAATTACAGAGAACATGTTTTCATTATAGCTTTACACTTCACATCTGAAAGAAGATTTACTAAAAACTAGTCCTTGGCAGCATGACTTTTAAAGAAAGCCATGGGCATTTCACAGCAGAGGCATCCACTGTAACCAATAGACAGCTGGGGATGCCTACTTTCAGCAATCGGCACAGAATATTCCTGAAGTTTACTAGTCCCTTAGATGTCAGTGAAATTATCAGTTGCTGATGTTCACTGGAAAGGTTATAATTGCCACTGAGCACATAACCAAGTTATATGACTTCTCTATTTTCAAAGCAGAAATTTGTCATATTAATTTTTCTTCCAATTAGCTTCATGAACCTCAATTTGGATCCATTTAAAAACTGAAAACTGGACAGCTTAGTTTTCTATTAAAATGTATACACATTTAATGATTACAAAACAGAAATAAGTAATACATTTCCTTAAATTTGTTAGGCTAATTTAAAACTATATTATTCTAATCTGTCCCTGAGGGTTTAACATGCTATTATGAAAGAAACTATTGTTAAGGAAACAAAAGCCTGGGTGACTAAATCTGCTCTTCTAAAAACATCTCTGGTGGCTGATACTATTTTTTAGATTTCTCATTCCTGGCAACAAAGATACCTTTACATTCCAGGTTGTTATTCTGAGTACCATAATTAACAACTATCTAAATGTGAAGAAGGTAGGACACCTTATTCCATCTCTGATCTGTTACTTTATTCTATTGCCAGACCAAACTCTGGAAGAGGTCAGGAGCCATTTGCTTTGTACACCAATAGGGCTGTCAAGGGGCAAAAGGCAATCTTACTTTTAAGGAAGAATTTATTAGTTATGAATTGAAACAATAGAAGAGTCATAGGTTAGCCTAAAGTTTCTGCACCATATGGAAATAAACAAATGTACACTTTCTACACACACACACACACACACACACACCCCTAACATTCCAATTATCTACTCCCCTCCCAAGGTGCTGGGGATCAAACCCAGGCCTTGCCTATGCCAGGCAAGTGCTCTACCACTGAGTTACACCCCCAGACTTTAACATTCCAATTATCACCTCACATTAAATTTTATCTCTAATATCATTTCAATGTACACTATTTTTTATATATGACAGCGGAATGTGTTGTAATCCTTATTACACATATAAACACAATTTTTCATATCTCTGGTTGTATACAAAGTATATTCACACCAATATGTCTTCATATATGTACTCTGGATAATAATAATCATCACATTCCACCACCATTTATAACCCCATGCCTCCTTCCTTACCCTACAACCCCTCTGCCCTAACTAGAGTTTGTCCATTCCTCCCATGCTCCCTCTCCTTGTCCCACTATGAATCAGCCTCCTTATACCAAAGAAAACATTCGGTATTTGGTTTTTGGGGATGGCTAACTTCACTTAGCATTATCTTCTCTAATTCCATCCATTTACCTGCAAATGCCATGATTTTATTTCTTTAATTGCTGAGTAAAATTCCATTGTGTATATATGCCACATTTTTTTAATCCATTCATCAATTGAAGGGGATCTAGGTTGGTTCCTGAGTTTAGCTATTGTGAATTGTGCTGCTATAAACATTGATGTGGCTGTGTCCCGGTAGTATGTTATTTTTAAGTCCTTTGGGTATAGACCGAGAAGAGGGACAGCTGGGTCATATGGTGGTTCCATTCCCAATTTTCCAAGAAATCTCTGTACTGCTTTCCATATTGGCTGCACCAATTTGCAGTCCCACCAGCAGTGTATGAGTGTACCCTTTTCTCCACATCCTTGCCAACACTTATTGTTGTTTGTATGCATAATAGCTGCCATTCTGACTGAAGTGAGATGAAATCTTAGAGTGGTTTTGATTTGCATTTCTCTAATTGCTAGTGATGATGAACATTTTTTCATATATTTGTTAACTGACTGTAAATCATCTTCTGAGAAGTGTCTGTTCAGGTCCTTGGGCCATTTATTGATTGGGTTATTTGTTTGATGCTTATATTTTTGAGTTCTTTATATACCCTAGAGATTAGTGCTTTATCTGATGTGTGAGGGGTAAAGATTTGCTCCCAAGATATAGGCTCTCTATTCACCTCACAGATTGTTTCTTTTGCTGAGAAGAAACTTTTTAGTAAAAAATACTTAGGAATCAACTTAATGAAAGAAGTGAAAGATCTATATAATGAAAATTTTAGAACCCTAAAGAAAAAAGTCAAAGAAGACCTTAGAAGATAGAAAGATCTACCTTGCTCTTGGATAGGCAGAATTAATATTATCAAAATGACCATATTTCCAAAAGCACTATACAGATTTAATGCAATTCTGATCAAAATCCCAATGACATTCCTCATAGAAATAGAAAAAGCAATCATGAAATTCATCTGGAAAAATAAGAGACCCAGAATAACTAAAGCAATCCTTACCAAGAAGAGTGAAGCAGGTGGCATCACAATACCACAAACTATACTATAGCGCAATATTAACAAAAACAGCATGGTATTGGCACCAAAACAGACTGGTAGAACAATGGTACCGAATATAGGACAGAGACAAACCCACAAAATTACAATTATCTTATATTAGACAAAGGAGCCGAAAACATGCACTAAAGAAAAGGTAGCTTCTTCAACAAATGATGCTGGGAAAACTGGGAATCCATATGCAACAAAATGAAATTAAACCCCTGTCTCTCACCATGCACAAAACTCAACTCAAAATGGATCAAGGATTTAGGAATAAAACCAGAGACCCTATGTCTAACAGAAGAAAAAGTAGGCCCTGATCTCCATCATGTGGGATTAGGCCCTAACTTCCTTAATAAGACTCCTTTGGCACAAAAATTAAAATTAACTTACACTCTTTGGGCACCTACATTCTTAGGTGTACAATGCTATTCTGAAACAAAACCCTCAGCACAAGACTAAGCTATATAGGCCTGCATAAGAAACACAGTGTTATAACTAATCTTTACCCTTACATAACTCAAAATACAACATTTAAAAGACTAAACATTAACATAGAAAAAAAAATCTTTGTTTAAAATAATTTAGTGTTTAGCATCTCTAAAATAACAACTTTCATTAAAATAAGAAAAGCAGAATCATAAAATTCTTCTTATTCAAAAAATTAGAATTAGAAAGTTTTTCCTGAACCAATTTAAAATAATTTAATCACAAAGTGATTACAACAAAGGAACAAATCTGATTCATTAGGATGAAAGGAAAAGTTTCAATGTAAACATTATTTTCTTGCTGAATTCATTTATTAACTGAGCATCATTAAAATTAAACAAAAATCCTTTACTTGAATAAAAACAAGAATTTAAAAAGAGTAGTTTTTTCAAAAAATGATAAAAACTGAAGTACCATCCAACTACTGCTAAAAGAGAATGCTGAAATTGTTTGAAGTAAAACATGACATATTACTATAAAGGAAAAAGAAAAACAACAACAAAAAAAATCCAAAACACTTACATTGCCAAAATTCCATCAGAGTAGGCACTATGATTTGTATACTTGTTAATCTTATAGGCATCAAAGGTGATTTAATTTTACAGGTCATTTGAAATAGATCCTCAGCTGTTTTGTAGCTGCTTATATTTAAATCCTTTGTTTTAAAGTTTAGTAAGACATAAATTTAGAGAAACATACCATTTAATTCTTCAAAACAAAATAGTTACCTAAAATTACTCTGAATAAACTTGTTACCATAATTTAAAATCTTTTTTTTTAATTATTAAAGGAACCATGAATCAAAAAGCACTGGCAGTTCAGCAATCATGTTTATATGCTTATTCACTGCACTCGGTCTTCTATTTATTGCTTTGTTTATTTTCCTAAAGAGTCATATATTAAAAAGCAGACATCTAAAACTCCTTGAAGGTACTGTTTTCTTTCAGTTACCCTAACCCTAGTAAGGAAAGTTAATAATTGGTAGAGAATACATATTTTTTTGAATATCAAATGTTCTAAGGTTCCTTCATCCCAGTGTTATAGAAGTTTAAAAGAAGTCTTACCTCTAGACCACAGGATTATAAAATATCTCTGAATTTTCTCCAAAGAGTTCATATCTTCTCCTGGCTACCAAATCTAAAATTTCCAATGTCGTTTCCAACTCAAAATTCATCCTTTTTAGTTTCCCTACAACATTGACCTTTACCTAATAGTAGATGTATTTACTTACTGATTTCTTGTCTGTTTCATTAACTAGAAGATAAGCTCCCTGAAAGTCAGGGACATTTTTATCATATATTTTTTTTCTATGACAAACACACTATGACAGTGCTTCACAGACAATAGAGAGCAAAAAAATACTAGAGTAAATGAATAAAGTACAGAATACATTCATAGGAAAATGATGCCCAAAGTATGAAAGTATGATTACCCTTATTAAAAAATGTGAATGGGCACAACTTAATACTGAGTATAGCATTTTCATTCATTAATAAAACATGATCTAATGTAAATAGGTAAAATGTTAACATTTGTTATAAATGACTGGTGAGTAATGGGCACTTGTTACATAAACATCTCTATTTTTGCATGACAAATATTTCATATGAATACTTGCTAATATTTGTAGGAATCATAAACATTATATTTACATACTATACTAATAAGATTGATTTGCTCATTGCTGAAAATTATTCTATCCACTAAGCTTTAGTTACACTAGCAGCACAATACTTTGTTTTTAACAGTATGTATTATTTTTATTAGATACCTTTGCTATAAATGATTAGCTTTAAAGAATTAAAATAATTTTTTAAGTAAGCTTCTTACAGAACTATGCACTGCATGACACACTAAAGTATAATAACCACTCAATTAACACTTTTGACTTATAACTTTATGTGTAAAATTTTGATCCTGTAGTGGGGGAAAAGATTTCTCACCCATCACAAGTTTCATGGCTGTGATGTCTACATAAAAAAACATATTAGCTTGGTGTGGTGGCATAGGCCTATAATCCCAGTTATGGTGGAGGCTGAGGCAGCCTGGGAAACTTTGCAAGACCCTGTCTCAAAAATAAAAAAACTCTGGGAATATAGCTCAGTGGTAAAATGCCCTTGGGTTAAACTACCAGTGGCCCCCCCACACCCGCCCTAAAATATTAACAAAGGAATATAATTTTACTTATAATATGTAATATAATGCTTTATGCAACACAAGAGCCTGCAGAATATGAAGATACTAAGAAACAGAAAAAAACTGTATATATCTTATCTTAAATATGATACAAAATGGAATAGTTGTATAGAAATATGATTAGACAAACAAAAAAGGGTATGATCAAATGGAAACAAAATGAAGGAAGCTGAATCTCTGTTCAGGTTTTTCTTGGCATCATTGTGTGACATTTCTTTTTCACAGGTTTAGAATAGGCCCACTCTGAAATGGTGGTCCTATGAACTATTTTTGGCCAGAGAATTCTTTTACCACCTGCTTTAGCACAGAATGGTAGGATGTCAGAGAGAGACTTTCCTGTTTCTGCTATTTTCTGAAATGCCATATTTTGTTATTAAATCTCATCAAATCCATCTCACATTTTTGGACAGCCATATTTTCAAAAAAATAAATAATTCTGATTAACAAAAATGTCACATAACCTGTTTCCAAAAAGCTGAAAAAAATTGATACTATATTAAGTTATGGAGACAAAAAAGTATCATTGTCATGTTGTTATGATCACTCAAATAATATGAATAATCTACTTCTTTGAAAACAAACACTACTTTGTTTCTCTAGCTGGCTTTGATTTGAGTCCACTGTGAAAATTTTCCAACTAGTAACACTATGAAATAGTGTTAGTAATCATAATCATCAAAGTATAAAAATCTATTTCTTGAAAAATATCAACCAATATTAAACATAAATTTTAGCCAATCCCAATTTTTCAATATTATATTACTTAAATTCCAAGTTCACATTGAAAGTGATGACTTCACATTATTGATAAAACATCAGAAAATTAAAAAAAACTTATAATACTCTTTTAAGAAACAATATGCTCAAATGCTTTTTTAAAATATTTACTTAACTGAAACCATAATAAACAACTAGAGAACTCTAGTCTAAAATAAAAATGACTAAATATGATGCTTTTGTTCTTTGCTTTTATCATGAAATGAATTGCTTTATGTTTTAAAACACAATATTATAAAGATAGCTGGTAACAACAGGGAACTCTCGGGACTTCCTAAAATAGAGATGGATCTAATAAGAAGCAGGAGTAAACTGCTTAACTAGCCAAACAAACTGCCTCACTCAATTTGACAAATACTGCTAGAACTTTCATAAATGACTTTTGAACATTCTGTAGTCAAGGAAAAGTGAACATATGACAGACATCAGATAAATGGATTTAAAATAAACAGCAAATAGATCCTGAATATAATAGATTGAAACAACAAAAAAAGCAACATTTGAAATAGAAGAGTCATTGATCACAGCTAAAGAAATTTTCATCAACCAATATTTCCTGATAGATGAGCTTTAGTCAATAAAAAGAAATTCAATGATTAAAAAATAGGACATGCCAAAAAGTAGTGTGGTAAATAATCTATTTTTTGCTGAAGAAAAAATTAAATTTTATTGAATAGTGCTGGCTGAAAAAAATGAATAAATGGGAAAAGTCAATGTGCTATTGAGAAGAAAAAAGAAAGAGAAAAAGAATTTTGATAAAAGTATACTTTTCCAAAATGGTTTAATAATAAAATATTTATATTAAAATTCCTCATTGTTTGCTAATCATGTATAAAATTAGGAAAGATTACTCTCATTTGGTTCAGTCAGAGGTACCTAATATTGTTCAAAGTCAGATATATTAGAAATTAGAGCATTAAGGTGCTTTTTATAATTTTACAAACACCAGATCAATTCCACCTCTGAGAGTGCCAACACTCAGAGATTTTTATACTTCTGTAAGTTGAAAATCATATCATATTGATATCTAAGATCATCTTATGTTACCTTTGGATAAATAGTATGCTTTATTTATTGCTTTCCTTTCAATGATTTAGATAATGAGAAATTAATTCAGATAAGAACCTTCAACTCCACTGCCGTTCCTCCCATCTCTTGCTAGAATTCAAGATAAAATACCTGTGGAAAACTGACTACATGATGGCTTTCCTTTTTTGATGTCCTTTCTCTTTTTTTATATAATTTTAAAATTGGTTTTAATTAGCTATACATGACAGTAGAATGCAATATGATACATCATACATAAATACTGTTCTCTTTTCAGGCCGAGTTAAAGAAGTCTCTACCCCTCTGACACAGTAACAAAACAAATAAACAAAAACATAATCCAAGGTATGGATGGAAAGGAAAAAAAAGTGGCTGTTTTCTCCTATATGATATTATAGTCTCTGCATTTTTCTCTTGGGAGTGCCATTAGTCTTATTTTAAATGTTAAAGGAACAAAGAGCAAGCAAGGATTGTAGTAATAAACTATCTCTCTAGATATGGTATCCTCTTCCTGAGACTTGGGCAGGAACAAGGCAGGGAGCAGAACAAACTGGATTCAGACAACTTGAGAGACTAGCGCATTCTAAAATTTGAAAAAAAATTATACAAAAGGCCTCTTAGTTTGTTTATATTACTTAATAATTCACAGGCTGAGACAATAAGGGGAAGTGAGTTGCTAAGACCCTAAACTTTTTTTATATATGAAAAGTAAACTAAACATGATATCTGAAGATGTACAAAAATTACCTTTTTCACAGTTTTATCTGGTTCAAGAGCAATATCTGGAATGTTTGCATCAACCATCAAAGAAAACAAGTTCAAAATCAGATTTGAATACCTAAAGGAGACCAAGAAAAAAAGAAAAACACAGCGATGAATTAGAATCTGGCATTTCTTTACCATATTAAGAACATTTCTGTAAATAGTGGTATTCGGATCTTTATAATGATTAATACTACTTCAGACTTTTCATTAGCTGTCTCAATAACAAACAAGCCTTGAAAACAATCTTATCTTTGGGTGTTCATACAATACCATTTCTAGGTCACTATAAAGTAGAATTTTAGAGTAACTGTCTAATAATGACATTCTTTTCATTGTTAAGGAAGTACATTCATTTTAGACAGTACCTGAGAGGCATGCTAATCCTATTTAATTAGTACTTTATAATACTGAAGATCTGTTTTTGTTAGATGATAACTATTGGCTCTCCTAAGATTACCTCATTGTATCATGGCAAAATGAATGAGAGGGGAGAGACCTAAGATGGCGGCCGGCGAGGAAGCAGCACGTTCAGTATCTCCAAAGTAACGGGATCAAAAGATCCATTAATACACCCAGATTCTACCTACTGATGAACTTCGAGCAAAATTCCGCTGAAAAGAGACCTGCCGGAAATTAGTAAGTTTATCAGAGGTGACAGTTTGTCCCAGACGAGTGAATCTTGGCCACACGGTGCAGAGGACCAGTCCCGCTGCAAGCCGCCGCCAAACGGCGGCCGGCGCCGCCCGCCCGGTTCTGCAAACGGCCCCCGGCGGCGGGACCTGGCGGGCGAGAAGGGTCCCCCGCCCGCACATAAAACAGCCCCCTGCCCGCCCAGCCCAGGAGGCGACGTGAAGGGAATCTAACCAAGCCTCTATGAAATAGCAAACTGGGCTGCGTACGGGGGTGGCTGAAGTGCTGAGCCTGGAGCTCAAAGTAGAGGCTTTGATAGAGTCTTTGCGCAGCTTGTTAGAGCTCCTTTCACCATTAGTCTGTAGTGGAACACCCGGCCAAACAGCAGTAAAAACAGAGATTCAAAAAGAGACGCTTGGCTCCCGGACGCTTTTTTGCTCAGAGCCACGGGCGCTTTGCGCTCATCTGCTTCCTCTTCCACTTCGCTCCCCGCAGAGAAGCTGAATGGGTAATCAGCAGTGGATCCTAAGTACCTGAGGCTAAGAAAGCTCAGTACACCCCCGCCCCCTTTTTTTTTTTTTTTTTTAATATTGTCTATACAGGGAGAATTAGTGGACTGAAATTGTTGGCTGGGCTGGGGTTTCGGGGCTGAAAATCCACTCCGCGGGAGCTGCCATTTGCTTTCGGCATGCTGTCTTGAGGGCCCTGTCTACACGGTCTAGCTGCCGCATCTAGAGACTAGAACTGGGCTGCGTGCCGAGCCCTGTCCTCCGAAGGCTGGGTCGTTCGGCATCCCCCTGCGAGAGGACCCGTGCTCTGGAGGAGGCGGTTAGAGAGCCGAGGCGGCAGCCGCTTGGGCCCCGGGAGCTAGGCACCGGGCCGAGGAACAGCGGAGGCCGCGGCGGCGCTGCTATCTAAAGCCTATTTGCTCAGGATCACTAGGCAATGCTGAGCTGACGTGGAGCTAGGGCGTACACTTTGGGCCCCTCAGAAAACACACACTGAACACGTATCTGCTGCGTTTAAGCCCAGATCGCCTGCTTCACGTGACTCAGCACTAACGACCCAGCTGAAATAACTAGTTGGCCCACCTGATCTCACAGAGGTAAAAAAAAAAAAAAAAACAGAGCAACATAGCCAGACCCAGGGAATCAGGAGTGACGTGGGTTTAGCGGCACAGAAATCCCAGCTATCGCCCCCAACAGGGCTGACAACAGAGGTCCCTTGCACCACCTACCAGGGGAGTTGCTACCTGAGGGCAAACAAATTCGCTGGGGGTCCTCAGCCCCAAACCCTACAAACTTAGGGCCTGAGGGAGGCAAACAGAAAGGGTGTGCCCAGACATCCATGAAAACAGGGCTCCCAGGAGCAGCAGACCCAACGTGTAGACAGTAATGTGGTAAGCATCACAGGCGAGTGGGGCCTGGATTGAGGAACCACAAGAGAAGGACCCAGGCATCCAGGACTGGAGACCCGCACAGTCTGGGAAGAAGAGCTGAGGCACAGTGATTGGCTCCCACCTATCAAGAGGAGAAGCCTGGCCCAGTGGGCATAGCTCCACCCATTGGAAGAGAAGTCAATCGAGCTTTATGACTGCCTTTATTATTAGTATTTTTTTTTTAATGATTATTACTAGTATTTTTTTTATTCTCACTTTTTGTAGTTGACGTTGTTGTGTTCTTTAACTTTCTTACTAATGGTTTCAATTTTTTTTTGTTAATTTTTCTTATTCTATTAATATTACTATTATTTTTTTAAACTTCAATTTCCATTTTTTATTACCATTATAATTTTTTCGTTTGTTTTAAATTTTTATTTTTTCGTTTTTTCTCTCTCTCTTCTCACTTTTTTTTTCTTTTGTCTTTTCATTTCTTTTCAACTTTCTTATTCCCCCTCTCTTGAACTCCACCTGCCTACACTTACTCTCTTTAGTGACTTCTTCCCTTCCCTTCTAATACCTCTCCCCCCAAGCATCAAATAAACTTATAAGAGTAAACAGTAACTCAACAGTCAAACAGAACAAGAAGTATCATGAGCATAAAAAAGCAAGGAAGAAAAGGAGTACAAACAATCAAAGACAGCCTAAATATTCAGGAGGACCTGGAGTCATCAGAAAAATGGCCATATAAAGAACTCAAGGAACATCTTAGACAGATGGAAAGGAACCTTAAAGATCACATTGAAAATGAATTACAAAAACAGATAAAAGAAGAAGTTAAGCATCTTTATCAGGAGATACAGATTATAAAAAAAAATCAAACAACAATTCTAGAAATGAAGGAAACGATAAACCAAATAAAAAACTCAATCGAGAGTATCACTAACAGAGTGGAGCAAGTAGAAGCCAGAACGTCAGATAATGAAGACAAAATATATCACCTTGAAAAGAGTCTAGCCAACTCAGATAGGCTGGTAAAAAATCACGAGAAAAACATCCAAGAGATTTGGGATAACATAAAAAAACCAAACTTACGAGTCATCGGGATAGAGGAGGGCACAGAGATTCATGCCAAGGGAATGGGTAACGTACTGAAGGAAATAATTACAGAAAACTTTCCAGAAATAAAAAAGGAAACAGATATACAAATTGTAGATGCATACAGGACACCGAGCACACAAAATCACAATAGACCAACGCCAAGACACATTGTTATGAAGCTATCCAATATACAGAACAAAGAGAAAATATTAAAAGCTACAAGAGAAAAGAGGCAGATTACATTTAGGGGTAAACCAATAAGGTTGACAACGGATTTTTCATCACAGACGCTGAAAGCGAGAAGATCCTGGAACAATGTATTTCAAACACTGAAAGACAATGGATGCCAACCAAGAATCCTGTATCCAGCAAAATTAAGCTTCAGATACGACAACGAAATAAAAATCTTCCATGATAAACAAAAGCTAAAAGAATTTGTAGCCAGAAAACCAGCATTGCAAAGCGTCTTGAGCAAAACTCTACACGAGGAAGAAATGGAAAACAATAACCAAAACCATCAGCGGGAAGTGCCTCAGTAAAGACAGAGGATGGGAGGAAAGCTAATCATGGAGAAACAAACTAAATTAGGGGAAAAAAAAAGAGATAAATAATCAACATGGCAGGAAGTACAAACCATATATCAATAGTAACTCTAAACGTTAATGGCTTAAACTCGCCAATAAAGCGACATAGGCTGGTAACATGGATTAAAAAAACAAATCCAATGATATGCTGCCTCCAGGAGACACATCTGATTGGAAAAGACATACACAGGCTCAAGGTAAAAGGTTCGGAAAAAATATACCAAGCACACGGTCCTCGTAAGCAAGCAGGTGTGGCCATTCTCATATCGAATAAAATCGACTTCAAGACTAAGTTAATCAAAAGGGATAAGGAAGGACTTATATACTGTTAAAAGGAACCATTCACCAACAAGACATAACAATTATCAATATTTATGCACCAAATAATGGTGCTGCGACATTCATAAAACAAACTCTCCTCAAGTTCAAGAATCAAATAGACCACAACACAATAATCATGGGTGACTTCAACACACCTCTCTCACCATTGGACAGATCCTCCAAACAAAAGTTGAATAAAGAAACTATTGACCTCAATATCACAATCAATAAACTAGACTTAACTGACATATATAGAATATATCAACCATCATCAAGTGGATATACTTTTTTCTCAGCAGCACATGGAACCTTCTCAAAAATAGATCATATATTATGCCATAGGGCAACCCTCAGTAAATATAAAGGGGTTGAGATAATACCATGCACTTTATCAGATCATAATGGAATGAAACTGGAAATCAATGATAAAAGAAGGAAGGAAAAATCCTACATCACATGGACAATGAACAATACGTTACTAAATGATCAATGGGTTATAGAAGACATAAAGGAGGAAATCAAAAAATTCTTAGAGATAAATGAAAATACAGACACAACATATCGGAATCTATGGGACACAATGAAAGCAGTTTTAAGAGGGAAATTCATAGCCTGGAGGTCATTCCTCAAAAAAAGGAAAAACCAACAAATAAATGAGCTCACACTTCATCTCAAAGCCCTAGAAAAGGAAGAGCAAAACAATAGCAAATGTAGCAGAAGGCAAGAACTAATTAAAATCAGAGCAGAAATCAATGAAATTGAAACAAAAGAAACTATTGAAAAAATTAACAAAACAAAAAGTTGGTTTTTTGAAAAAATAAACAAGATCGACAGACCCCTAGCCATACTAACGAAGAGAAGAAGAGAGAGAACTCAAATCACTAACATACGGGATGAAAAAGGGAATATTACAACAGACGCTTCAGAAATACAGAAAACAATTAGAAATTATTTTGAAAACCTATATTCCAATAAAATAGAAGAAAGTGAAGACATCGATAAATTCCTTAAGTCATATGATTTGCCCAGACTGAGCCAGGAGGAAACTTACAACCTAAACAGACCAATATCAATAGATGAAATAGAAGAAGCAATTAAAAAACTTCCAACCAAGAAAAGCCCAGGACCGGATGGGTATACAGTGGAGTTCTACAAAACCTTTAAAGAAGAATTAATACCAGTACTTTTCAAGTTATTTCAGGAAATAGAAAAAGAGGGAGCTCTTCCAAATTCATTCTATGAGGCCAACATCACCCTGATTCCGAAACCAGACAAAGACGCCTCAAAGAAAGAAAATTACAGACCAATATCTCTAATGAACCTAGATGCAAAAATCCTCAATAAAATTCTGGCGAATCGGATACAAAGGCATATCAAAAAAATTGTGCACCATGATCAAGTAGGATTCATCCCTGGGATGCAAGGATGGTTCAATATACGGAAATCAATAAATGTTATTCACCACATCAATAGGCTTAAAGAGAAGAACCATATGATCATCTCAATAGACGCAGAAAAAGCATTTGACAAAGTACAGCATCCCTTTATGTTCAAAACGTTAGAAAAAATAGGGATAACAGGAACTTACCTCGACATTGTAAAAGCTATCTATGCCAAACCTCAGGCTAGCATCATTCTGAATGGAGAAAAATTGAAGGCATTCCCTCTAAAATCTGGAACAAGACAGGGATGCCCCCTATCACCACTTCTATTCAACATAGTTCTCGAAACACTGGCCAGAGCAATTAGACAAACGAAAGAAATTAAAGGCATAAAAATTGGAAAAGAAGAACTTAAATTATCACTATTTGCGGATGACATGATTCTATACCTAGAAGACCCAAAAGGGTCTACAAAAAAACTACTAGAACTAATAAATGAATTCAGCAAAGTGGCAGGATATAAAATCAACACACATAAATCAAAGGCATTTCTGTATATCAGCGACAAAACTTCTGAAACGGAAATGAGGAAAAACACTCCATTCACAATATCCTCAAAAAAAATAAAGTACTTGGGAATCAACCTAACAAAAGAGGTGAAGGACCTATACAATGAAAACTACAGAACCCTAAAGAAAGAAATAGAAGAGGATCTTAGAAGATGGAAAAATATACCCTGTTCATGGTTAGGCAGAACTAACATCATCAAAATGGCGATATTACCAAAAGTTCTCTATAGGTTCAATGCAATGCCAATAAAAATCCCAATGGCATTTCTTGTAGAAATAGATAAAGCAATCATGAAATTCATATGGAAAAACAAAAGACCCAGAATAGCAAAAACAATTCTAAGCAGGAAGTGTGAATCAGGTGGTATAGCGATACCAGACTTCAAACTATATCACAGAGCAATAGTAATAAAAACAGCATGGTACTGGTACCAGAACAGGCGGGTGGACCAATGGTACAGAATAGAGGACACAGAGACTAATCCACAAAGCTACAACTATCTTATATTTGATAAAGGAGCTAAAAACATGCAATGGAGAAAGGATAGCTTCTTCAACAAATGGTGTTGGGAAAACTGGAAATCCATATGCAACAAAATGAAACTAAATCCCCTCTTCTCGCCACGCACAAAAGTCAACTCAAAGTGGATAAAGGAGCTAGATATCAAATCAGAGACTCTCCGTCTGATAGAAGAAAAAGTTGGCTCCGTTCTACAGATTGTGGGGACGGGCTCAAAATTCCTTAATAGGACACCCATAGCACAAGAGTTAACAACTAGAATCAACAAATGGGACTTTCTTAAACTGAAAAGTTTTTTCTCAGCAAGAGAAACAATAAGAGAGGTAAATAGGGAGCCTACATCCTGGGAACAAATTTTTACTCCTCACACTTCAGATAGAGCCCTAATATCCAGAGTATACAAAGAACTCAAAAAATTAGACAATAAGAAAACAAACAACCCAATCAACAAATGGGCCAAGGACATGAACAAACACTTCACAGAGGAGGACATACAAACAATCAACAAGTACATGAAAAAATGCTCACCATCTCTAGCAGTCAAGGAAATGCAAATCAAAACCACCCTAAGATACCATCTCACTCCAGTAAGATTGGCAGCCATGATGAAGTCAAACAACAATGAGTGCTGGCGAGGATGTGGGGAAAAGGGTACTCTTGTACACTGCTGGTGAGACTGCAAACGGGTGCGGCCAATTTGGAAAGCAGTATGGAGATTCCTGGGAAAGCTGGGATTGGAACCACCATTTGACCCAGCTATTGCCCTACTCGGACTATTTCCTGAGGACCTTAAAAGAGCACACTACAGGGATACTGCCACATCGATGTTCATAGCAGCACAATTCACAATTGCTAGACTGTGGAATCAACCCAGATGCCCTTCAATAGATGAATGGATAAAAAAAATGTGGCATTTATATACCATGGAGTATTACGCAGCACTAAAAAATGACAAAATCACGGAATTTGCAGGGAAATGGATGGCACTAGATCAGATTATGCTTAGTGAAGCTAGCCAATCCCTAAAAAACAAATACCAAATGTCTTCTTTGATATAATGAGAGCAACTAAGAGCAGAACAGTGAGGCTGAGCAGGAAGAAAAGAATAGCATTAAACAGAGACATGAGACGGGAGGGAAAGGGAGAAAAAAAAAAGGGGGAAATCACAAGGAAATGGAGGGAGACCCTCATTGTTATACAAAATTATATATAAGAGTTTATGAGGGGAATGGGATAACAAACATGGAGGGAAATGAATTTCAATAGATGGGGTAGAGAGAGAAGATGGGAGGGAAGGGGAGGGGGGATATTAGAGGATAGTAAAGGTAGCAGAATACAACAGTCACTAATATGGCAGTATGTAAAAATGTGATGTGTAGCCGATGTGATTCTGCAATCTGTATTTGGGGTAAAAATGGGAGTTCATAACCCAATCGATTCTAATCTATGAAATATGATTTGTCATGAGCTTTGTAATGTTGTGAACATCCAATAAAAAAAAAAAAAAATGAATGAGAGGGAAATAATTTCATTCCATGAGTCACACATTAGTATCCAGGGGTATGAATCATAATTTCAGGAACTACAGTGATTGGTTTGAATATAAGTAGTTAGTTTGAATATAAGTAGTTAGTAGTGGTTTGAACATAATTGGTTAGTAGTCTACTGCTTTGAAACTGGTCAAGATATCTAATATTTTTTAATATGCTTGCCTCTAACAAAAACTAAGACTTTACTAATTCTCAAACTCTTCATTTTCCCTTGAACAAGGAGAAAGGATGCTACTTATTCCAAATGCACATGTGGAGCCTTAGAGAAGTCTCAGTCTGCTCTGGACACACCCTGGCTCCTGCTCTACAACACTCTCTCCTGGAGCATTTATGTCCTAGGTAGGCCCTTCTTATTAGCTTGCTTGTGATAAAAAGGAATTCAAGTTTGAAAGTGAGGATAGACATGAGCACAAGAAGTTTTGGTTTTAAGCAATGAAGTTTTTTGCTAGGAGCCACAAACAAAATATAAATGGCACCTTTGGTTGTAAAGTGACGCCAACTAGCCACTGAGGTATTATTATGCTAAGATTTACATTCATATGCAAATTGGGCTCCTGCTGTTCACCTTGGCTTGCTACAGGACTCTAGTTACCGGACTGCTGGAGAGTTCCCATTGGTTGGGGAAAGATAGTAGGAGGAAATTCCGGGGAAGGTCCGGGACCCTGGCTCCGGGAGGCGCGCGGTTCCGGCAGACGCCCGCGTGGGAGGACCAAGTTTGGCTTGCCTGCGGCGGCTTTTTCAAAATAAAGTTTTGTTCCTGCTTGACTGGCTCGTGACTCTGTGCCCAGCCAAGACTGCAGCATTTGGTGGCCCGTACGGGGAACGCCTGAAACTTAGAGGTAAATAAAACTGCTCGCCCCTGAGGGAAGGCAACAGAATGGGTGAACATTTAGAAAAACAATGTGTTCTTGTTTTGATTTATTTTGTTTTCATTTCAAGCTCCCTAGCCCTAGAATTTTCTCAGGCGAACTGGGAAAAATGGTTGGCTCAAGGTTTGAAGTTATTCGGCCCTGAGAAAGAGAAAATTGATACAACCATTGTCTGTTCCGTTTTTGTTTCATTCTGTTTTGGCTTTGTTTTATCCTATCTTATTGGGTTACGTTACCTTTATAGTAGATTAGAATCCAGTAAAAAACAAACCGAAAAACTGCTAAGTAAATTGTTAGAGGTCCAGACTATGGTAGAAAAAAACGCTAAGTCAAGCAAAAGAGAAGGTCTCTCAAGCTAGTCAGACAGAGGAAAATTTAAAGAAACCAAGCTTAGAGGAAAAGCAGCCATCAGGTGGAGAATTACAACAGGAGGTTGCTACTAACTCCGTTCTATCACCAGAGGGCATAACTCAACCAACAGCTCCATCTACCGCTGAGCGGCCCTCAACTCCCGTAGTTGATGGACGGAATTCTGAGGCAAGACCCCAAAGATTAGCATGCCCTGTACTTGAGCAGGCAGGAAGGCAACGAATTCACCGTGCTTTAGATTTCAAAACAATAAAGCAATTAAAGGAGGCTGTAACGACCTATGGGCCGCAAGCTCCCTTCACAATAAGCATGGTCGAATCTGTTACCAACTTGGACATGACACCAGCAGATTGGGCTAACATGTGTCGATCTGTGCTAAACGGAGGACAATATTTATTATGGAAAGTTGCCAATGAGGAATTTTGCATGGAGACAGCTAGGCGAAATGCAGAAGCTGGTTATCCTCAAAGAAATATAGAAATGCTTTTGGGGAAGGGACCTTATGAGGGTCAAAGACAGCAAATTGAATATGACCCTGGCGTATACGCACAGATTGCTGTAGATGCAGTTAGGGCATGGAAAACTTTACAGGGGCATAGAGACTTACAAGGTCAATTATCTAAGGTAATACAAGGAACTAATGAACCTTACGCTGAATTTGTAGATAGACTTATTCAGTCAGCCTCTAGGATATTTGGTAATACAGAACAGGTAATGCCATTTATAAAACAACTGGCTTATGACCAAGCAAATCGTTGCTGCAGAGAGGTCATTAGACCATGGAGACATGAAGATTTAAACACATATATTAAATTATGTAGAGACATTAATGAACAAGGGCAAGTCTTAGCAGCAGTACAACAGGCTTTAAATGCCAGGCCAAAAACATGCTATAATTGTAATCAAACAGGACATTTTAAAAGGAGTTGCCCCATAAGAGGAGGGTTTAACAAAGCAGGGTATCAAAGGAATAGAATACCGGGTATTTGCCCACGATGCCATAGAGGGAAACATTGGGCTAATGAATGCCGTTCTCAAACCACCATAGAGGGTATTCCGTTATCAAAAAACGGACAAAGACCAAGTGTTTACCCACGATATCATGGAGAAAGGTATCAGGCTCCGTTGCCAAAAAACGGACTAAAGGGCCCAATACCCCGGGGCCCAAAACCACAAATATATGGGGCAATGGAGGAACCCAACAGCACCATCAAGGTAGTGCCCAGGACGCATTATCCATTAAATCCCTCATCAGACAAACTAGAGGGAGCGCAGGGCTGGACATCTGCTCCTCTGCCAGAGCAGTACTAACTCCAGAGATGGGAGTTCAAATCATTCCCACAGGAGTAAAAGGACCTCTTCCCCAGGGAACAGTAGGCTTATTATTGGGACGCAGTTCTTCTACACTAAAAGGACTTACGATAAGTCCTGGGGTAATTGATCCCGATTATGAGGGTGAAATAAAAATTATAGCTAGTTCTCCAAGAGGTATATCAGTAATTTCACCAGGAGATAGAATAGCACAGTTATTAATAATACCCAGCCTGCATGATAAATTTTCCAGTCGTAATGTAGAAAGAGGTTCCAAGGGATTAGGCTCCACAGGTGTAGATTGGGCTATGCTGTCTTTGAATTTAGATTCTCGCCCAATGCTAAAATTAAATATACAAGGACATAACTTTAATGGGCTGCTGGACACAGGAGCTAACCTTAGTGTCATCTCTCGTCAAGAATGGCCAAAACATTGGCCATTACAACAAGCCACTCAAACGCTTCGAAGCCTAGGAGTGGCGACTAATCCCCATAGAAGTGCTATGGTATTAGATTGGAGGGATCCTGAAGGATGTGAAGGAACTATACAGCCCTATGTATTGGATCATCTTCCCGTAAATTTATGGGGACGAAATGTCCTAGATCAATTAGGATTGACATTAACAAATAACATCAATCCTAATGCGCCCACTACTAGGGCTAAACAAGGCTTTAGGAAAGAAAAAAGATTAAAAGAACAAGAACAAGGTATAACAGCACCTATTCAAATAGATCAAGAAATAAATAGACATGAATTGGGTTTTCAGAAAGGGCCACTGAGACAATCAAAATTACTTGGAAATCAGAAAGACCAGTGTGGGTTCCTCAGTGGCCCCTGACTAAAGAAAAGATACAAGTAGCCCATGACTTGGTCAGACAACAATTAGCGGAAGGACATATACAACCTTCCGTATCTCCCCATAATACTCCCATTTTTGTCATTAAAAAGAAATCTGGTAAATGGAGATTATTACAAGATTTAAGAGCCATTAATAATGAGATGGTTATTATGGGACCTGCTCAATCAGGGATTCCTCAATTGTCTGCTTTACCAAAAACCTGGCATGTTTTAGCTATAGATATTAAAGATTGTTTCTTTTCAATTCCAATTCATCCCGAGGATAATCCACATTTTGCATTTACTATCCCTGCACTGAATCATGAAGGTCCTGATCAGAGATATGAATGGAAAGTACTCCCTCAAGGGATGGCTAACAGCCCAACTATGTGTCAAATTTATGTTAATAAAGCAATCCAGCCACTTAGAAACCAAAATCCTGAACTACAAATATTTCACTATATGGATGATGTGTTATTGGCACATAAAGATAAAAACACATTACTAGAATGTTATGCCACACTTACAAACTTATTGTAAAATTATAATCTAGAGATAGCAATAGATAAAGTACAATTAAATCTTCCAATTAATTATTTAGGAGTTCTATTATCCTCAACCATGGTCCGTCCACCAAAAATTCAAATACGAGTAAATCAACTCAAATCACTTAATGACTTTCAAAAGTTATTGGGAGACATAAATTGGATAAAGCCTTATCTAGGCATACCAACAGGAGAGTTAGGACCTTTATTTGATATTCTAAAAGGTCCATCAGATCCAAATTCACCCCGCATGTTAACGCCTGAAGCAAGAAAAACATTAAAAATCATTGAAACGTATATGGAAAATATGCATTTGGATAGAATTGATATAAGTTTGCCTTTATTATTTATTGTACTACCAACAAAAAATATTCCTACAGGAGTATTTTGGCAGGAAGGTCCATTATTGTGGATACATTTATCTTATTCTCCTAACACTATTCTTACTAGATATCCTGAGGCTGTAGGACAATTAATACTCAAAGGAATAAAAGCAGCTAAGGGAGTATTTGGGATTTCTCCCAATAAAATTATCACTCCATATACTATGGATCAAATTGATGAGTTAGCTAATGAGTTAAATACTTGGGCAATAATCATGTGTAAAACTAGTGTTTCATTTGATAATCACTTACCATCTAATCCTTTGTTGTCTTTTTGGTCTAAGCATCCTGTAGTTTTTCCAAAAATGACAAGAAAAACCCCTATCATAAATGCTCCAAATATATTCACTGATGGGTCAAACAATGGTACAGCAGCAGTAGTTACTCCTGATCAAACTTTTACATTTTTAGTTCCCAAACAATCAGCTCAAAAGGTAGAGCTTAATGCAGTATTACAAGCTTTTATGATGTTTAAAGATTCTGTATTTAATTTATTTTCTGATAGTCAGTATATAATTAATGCTATAATATCCCTTGAAGATGCTGGTAGGATTTCACCTTCTTCTACTGTTTTCTCTTTGTTTTCTGCTATACAAAGTCTAATCTGGGACCGAAAAGATCCATTCTTTATAGGTCATATCAGGGCACATACAGGATTGCCTGGAGCCCTTAGTATGGGCAATGAACTAGCAAATAAATCTACACATGACATACATATTTTCTCTACAATAGAAGAAGCTATAAATTTTCATAAAAGGTTCCATGTCAATGCTAATACTTTACAAAAACGTTTTAAAATAACTAAAGAACAAGCCAAACATATAATAAAACAATGTCAAAATTGTGTGACATTTTTACCACAAGTTAATCTTGGAGTCAATCCTAGAGGACTGATACCTAACCATATTTGGCAGATGGACGTCACACACTTGCCAGAATTTGGAAAATTAAAATATTTACATGTTACAGTTGATACCTCTTCCGGATTTTTGATGGGCTCCCTTCATGCCGGAGAAAAAACTAAAAATGTTATAGCTCATTGCTTACAAAATTTTGCCACTGTGGGTGTTCCAAAACAGTTAAAAACGGACAACGGTCCTGGTTATACTTCCACCTCTTTTAAACAATTTTGCTCATCATTTGGTATTACTCACATAACAGGAATTCCATACAATCCACAAGGACAAGGCATAGTTGAAAGAGCTCATCAAACTATTAAAATGTACTTATTAAAACAAAAGGAGGGAATTAAAAAAGGGTATATATCCCCCAAAGATAAACTTAAAATAACCCTTTTTACTCTAAACTTTTTAAATTTAGATTCATCGGGACTTAGTGCTGCGGAAAGACACTTGTACCCCAAAAATGTACATAAGCCTAAGGTACTTTGGAAAGATATTCTAACAGGACAATGGAAAGGCCCCGATCCAGTCATAGTATGGAATCGGGGTGCTATCTGTGTTTTCCCACAGGATGAACAGCAACCGATTTGGATTCCAGAGAGATTAACTAAAACAATTTCTACAGAAAAAGAAGATGATTTGACTCAAATTCATAACAGCTGACATCCAGAGCTCCAGCTTGGCTATTCTTACATCTGCGGCAATGATTAACCAAGGTGTTTTTTTTTTTTTTTTTTTTTCACCACAAACAAAATATAAATGGCACCTTTGGTTGTAAAGTGACGCCAACTAGCCACTGAGGTATTATTATGCTAAGATTTACATTCATATGCAAATTGGGTTCCTGCTGTTCACCTTGGCTTGCTACAGGACTCTAGTTACCGGACTGCTGGAGAGTTCCCATTGGTTGGGGAAAGATAGTAGGAGGAAATTCCGGGGAAGGTCCGGGACCCTGGCTCCGGGAGGCGCGCGGTTCCGGCAGACGCCCGCGTGGGAGGACCAAGTTTGGCTTGCCTGCGGCGGCTTTTTCAAAATAAAGTTTTGTTCCTGCTTGACTGGCTTGTGACTCTGTGCCCAGCCAAGACTGCAGCAGTTTTTAGCAGCTATTTTCAGAGAAAGCATCAATACAAGTGCCTTGCTTTGTCTTCTCTAGGGGACAGAGGTCGGAGTCTCAGTATGTAGTATCTTTTTTTTTTAATACTTAATTTTTAGTTGTAGTTGGACACAATACCTTTATTTTTAGTGGTGCTGAGGATCAAACCCAGGGCTTCATACATGCTGGGCAAGTGCTCCTCCGCTGAGCTACAACCCCAGGCCTCAGTATGCAACATCTTTATCCTAGTCACCTACCTCTCTATAATAAAAAATGCACGAGCTGTTACAACTGTTTAGTACTTGAACTTGAATACAATCTGGCTATCTATGTATGGTTTTTTAAATTACCTATTTTATCATTATTTCTGAATTTTATATTGCCTATGAAAATCAAGAGGGACTAAAATGAAAACTTCTAACTTGATGTAGTTTTGTAATCAAATTGGTCCTAATCCACTTATACTTTTAAAAGTTATAATAACAACTAAACAGCTTTAAACTACCTTTAAATTACTGATTTCCTGTGGGAACTGATAAAAGCATACTGCAGATATCCCATTTCTGCTCATACAATTTTATTCATTTACCCAACAAACACAATATATATTATTTTAGGCACTAGGTATATAGTAGTATACTGAATAAACAAGATTCTCACATTCATGAAATTTAAACTGTGGAGGAGGGTGGAGTCTCACATGATAAATTGATAAAGATACTTCTGTGTCTGGTTTATAGGTAAAATGATTTTTAAAAGGAAAACCACTCAGGGAAATGGGTCAGAAATTGATAGGGTTGGGGAAAAGGAGCATCCTAAAGAACTATGTTTTACTCCAAATGCACTGAGAAGCAATTGAGTTTGAAAAGTAAGTGATATACTCTGATATGCGTTTTAAAAAAATCTCACCCTGGTCATCTTGTGGGGAGTATGAACGGAGGTAGGGAAACCATAACAAAAACTTCCAGGTGAAAAAGACACAACATACAGGCTACTGGACTATATTTTGGGGATATAGTAGACCATACTACTGCTTAGTTCAACGGAGGTAGGGTGAGAAGACAGAGGAAAAGAATGTTGCCAAGGAGTTAGCTTAAGTAACTGAGAGTTACTCATCAAAACAGGAAAGTCTGAATGGAGGAAAAACAGGATTTTAGTTAAGAAATCAAGAATTTCATTTTATACACACTGAGTTTAAGATGTCCACAAGTCTTAGGACAAAGGTCAAGATAGGCTGCCAGATAAACATCAAGGGGTTACCAGGGCTGATTGTATGAGCTGGAAGCCATCAGCAGGGGATTCATGCTTAAAATTCATTGGACTGGATTAAAATGGGTAAAGAAAGACTTCAGTGGAAAGAAAAGATCTAACACTAAACCCTCTATAAAGTTAATAAAACTTCTATACAGTTCAATATGCAGAATGTAAGGCAAAAGGAAGAATAAATCAGTGAAGAAACAGGACTGTGCAGTAGGCAAAACAAAAACAGAGAAGTGGATTACAACAAATCTAAGGAACAAGGAGGTCAATTGTGTCAAAAGTTGCTAGGAAACAAAAATGGCTACTGTATTTGGTATAAGTAATAATTCACTTTGATAAAAGTATTACTAGCATAATAGAAATGAAAGCCTTATGCAGAAGGCAGAAGAAATAAAAGGGGCTACAAAGGAGGTTAGTGGAGAGAAAACGCAGTTTTGCTATGAAGGAGCATGAAGAAAGACAGCAAAGTCATGTTCAGCAATAATCCTGGCCTCTCCCACTCAATGCCAGTGGCACTAATCCAGCTGTGATTACTAAAAATGTCTCCAGACATTATCAAAATGTGCCCTCCAGGGTAAAGGGAGTTCAAAATAGCCCCAAACTGACAACCAGTGATTTAAAACCCAGTGGTGAGAACATGATTATTGTTGGGATTTTCTTCAGTGGCATAGAATTGTCCCTCTGGACACATGAACAGAGCTGGGATTTTGGCAGATGAAGAAACAGCACTAGATAAAATTGCCAGATGGGATTTAGAGGGAAGGACAGTAAGAGTGACTGTATTCTTAGGCAATAAAATTTAGGGGGAAAGGGAAACAAAAAGACATCATGAGGTAGATTATACAGTGGTGGTAGACTAATGAGACAACATCATCAGTGAAGTAGAAGAATTACAGAAAGCAAGGCTCATCTAAAAATATGCTGAGAAATAGGGAACAGTGGCACGTGTCTACAGTCCAAGCTATTCAAGTGGCTAAGGGGGAGAGAGTGGCTTGAGCCGAAGAGTTTAATGCCAGTCTGGGCAACATAGTGACACCCTGTCTTAGAAAAAGAATAAAAAGGATTAAAAAAAAAAAAACTAAAAAGAAACAAAGTTTTGCTTAGAGTATGAAATTAGGGATTAAGATTTTAGAGAGAAAAGTTTTCTAATATTGATTAAAGAGAGTGGCCAAGGCAGACTCTATAAATGAGAAAGACAAGCCCCAAAAGACTAGCCCTATGTGGATGCTGAAGCCACAGCAGGAGTCATGAAGATGACAATGAAAGTTTTCACACAACGACAGTGCTGCAGAGGTAGGCAGATGGACACAGTAGATGTATCTGACAGTGTCATCTTTAATAAAAGGTTCTGTCAATGCTTTCCAAATGAAGAAATGGGTTGAAAATATTAACAGGGAGCAAAAGGGGCACCAAGCCCTTCTCTTAAGAAAATAAAGATCCATTTGAGAGGGCCACAATGGAGGTGGTAGTAGAGTACAGCTAGCCATTTCGTACTATGCTATTTAAAAAAAAAAAAGAAGAAGAAGAAGATGATGCTCTCTCAACTAACCCTTGATTATTCATGCTCTGCTTTGTTATTTTATAGTTTCTTCCCATCTTTTTATGGGGAAATCCTTAGGAATCTACCATACACAGGAAGGAAATATAAGAATCAATTTTTAAAGTGATATATCAGAAGTTCTCAAACCTGGCTGCCCAGTAGATTCACCTTAGGGTTTTTTAAACATATTAAGGCCTGATCCTCATCCCGGGTCAATTAATTCTGAGGAGGACCTGAACTGTTCTCTCCTCAATACCCCAGAACCACAAGTAATTTAATGAACAGTGAAGACCTATGTTAAAACACGTGACTTTAGCATAATGTGCGTTTCTTTTATGGCTGTTGTCATTAACTTGCATTTTCTACTTAAGAAAGAATATCTAAAATAAAAAGTATGGGGGCTGGGGCTGGGGCTCAGTGGTAGAGGGCTTGCCTAGCTTATGCGAGCACTGGGTTCGATCCTCAACACCACATAAAAAAAAAAAATAAATAAAATAAAGGTATCATGTCCAACTAAAAAAATATTTTTTTTTTTAAAGAGAGAGTGAGAGAGGAGAGAGAGTGAGAGAGAGAGAGAGAGAGAGAATTTTTAATATTTATTTTTTTAGTTCTCGGCAGACACAACATCTTTGTTGGTATGTGGTGCTGAGGATCGAACCCGGGCCGCACGCATGCCAGGCGAGCGCGCTACCGCTTGAGCCACATCCCCAGCCCCTAAAAAAATATTTTTAAAAAATAAAATACAAAGTATGTATTTAAGTAGGACAGTCATTTAATCTTCTACTCAGCAAAATATGACTAAGGAATACAAGAAATCATTAAAATCAGTATTCAAAGACAAAAGATTAAAGTTAAAATATGATAGGGTAGGAAATTATGCAAAATTGAGTCTAGACATAGACTAAGGTTATAAAAGGAATAGGTCTGTTATAGTGTTCAAGGAAAACATACCCTATTTCTTATCTATTTTATATCAATCATTATGCTACCCACTAGTTAAATACAGATGGCTTAAATTTTTCAGGAAAAACCTTTAGTGTCAAAAAGTACATTTAATTACATGATGTATAGATCGTTCACTACATTTGAGGTCTAATTCTCCTATAATTAATCATTTTGCATGGGACAAACATTAGCTGAATTATGTAAAAATATTTAATAAGTATACTACTCCAAGAAGTAGAAACACTATAGTTAATGGAGAAAGGTGGAGAGACCAACAAATTCACTGATGTGCAATGATTCATCAAACATTCTTTGAGACAATATAAGAGTCTTACTTGATATAGTTAAGTGAATTCCTAATTTCTGCATTGGATGTTTTTACCCCTTTTGAGGTAAAAATGCAAAGCCATCTTTGCATCATTAGTGTCTATCATGCTATTTGCATAAACATGGGTTAGGAAGAAAAGCTATATTCTCTTTGAACACATAAGATTTAAAAATGTTTCAGCATTAGAATTGTTGCCATGAGAATTCAAAACTAGTGCAATATGTACTAATTTATAAGAGATGGTAAAATATTCTGTTGAATGAAAATCACCACACCATTAAATGTGTTCTCTCCTCTACACAACTG
The DNA here is from genome assembly GCF_964194105.1 of Spermophilus citellus. Taxonomy (NCBI): domain Eukaryota; kingdom Metazoa; phylum Chordata; class Mammalia; order Rodentia; family Sciuridae; genus Spermophilus; species Spermophilus citellus. Next base: position 99,915,234 of record NC_138198.1, on the reverse strand, counting down.
TAAACATTCATAGACTTAGTTCAAAAGGCATCCCAACAAACTTTTGACCATCTGGTTAAATTCTTATATTCCAAAGGCTTTTTTAAAAAATATTTTTTTAGTTGTACATAGACACAACACCTATATTTTTTATTTATTTATTTTCACATGGTGCTGAGGATTGAACCCAGTGCCTCTCACATGCTAGGCAAGCGCTCTATCAATGAACTACAACCCCAAGCCCCCAAAGGCTTTTTATGAAGAGAAAAAAAATACATAAAGTTAATAAAAATTTTAGTAAGAAAAAAAAAAGTAAAGTCATGTTTGTTAAATTCAGGACATGTCTGATGATTAGTTAAAAATAACAGTATCTGCCAGGCATGGTGGTACAGACCTATAATCCCAGTAGCTTGGGAGGCTAAGGCAGGAGGATCGTGAGTTCAAAGGCAACCTCAGCAAAGTGAGGCACTAAGCAACTCAGTGAGACCCTGTCTCTAAATAAATACTACAAAATAGGTCTGAGGATGAGGCTTAGTGGTCTAGTGCCCCTGAGTTCAATCCCCAACCCCCAACCCCCACCTCTGGAAAAATGACAGGATCATTTGACTCTAATGGTATTTCCAACCCAACTATATAATTTTCTTAGTCCAAAAGAAAGGTTTTTAAATAAATAAACCATACTCTAAAAAATAAGTATTAGCCAGGTGGATGGGGCACACCTATACTTGTAGTTACTTGGGAGGCTGAGGGAGGATGATCCAAGTTCAAGGCCAGGCAACTTAGCAAGACACTGTCTTAAAATTTAAAAAAAAAAAAAAAGGACCCAGGATATAACTCAGGAGTAGAACATTTGCTTGGCATGTGAGAGACCCAGAGTTAAATCACCAGTACTGGTGGAGGGTGGGGCAGCGTTTATCAAAATATTAGAGTTTACCTGATCTTAAATGACAGGAAAATTTTAAAAAGAAAAGAACAATTCTCATGAAAATCTAGCACAAGATTATTAAGATTAATCTCTTTGTGATTTTTCTTTGTATTTAAGAAAGTTAGGGGCTGGGGATGTGGCTCAAGCGGTAGCGCTCTCGCCTGGCATGCATACGGCGGCACGGGTTCGATCCTCAGCACCACATACAAAGATGCTGTGTCCGCCAATAACTAAAAAAAATAAATAAATATTAAAAAAAAAAGAAAGTTAACTTCATCTCCAGATTAATAATTTGCTTCTGTTTTCTCATTCTACTGAATTGTTACTAATCCATTATCAATGACAGTTTATAAAGCACATTGTTTTCCTTCTGCTTTCAGGAAGATAGAACACCTTTGACACTCTCTAGCTATCATTCCATAACATCCTGTCTGCCTCTTCACTGAAATCACCATGGTTCCATCTAGTTTTCTACAGGCTTTGACTATTTTAAATTACAAACCCCAGATATTTAAGTGGAAGTCTCTTCTCTCTGAAAGTGTTATTGCATCACCAAGCAGATCAAAAGAACACTAATCATCTCAAGCATTGCTGGAGAGTAAAACTGAGTTATTCTGCCACCCAAAGTATAAATAAACCAGCTATTTGTAAAATGCATGGTGTAAAGTTTGTGACACATGAAAGAGTTTATAAAGTAAGTGCATTTAGCCCTTGCAAAAAGTGAAACCTGATTAATATAGTACTGCTATTCTTCTGAGACTAGCAGCATCAAAATCACTCAGGAATTTGACCTCAAAGCCAAGATTTTGGGGGTTTTCTTAAAATACTGAGAATTCTCATTCAAGAAACATACACTGACTGCCTATGTTTCAAGTCCAACACGAGTAACTGAGATTACAAAGAAAAACAAACAAAAACAAAACTGTAACGAAGCTACATGCACAAGCAACTCTCTTCCTAATGATTAAATTTTCACCTGGAGAGTATGTGGGCATGTCTCCCACACTGGAATTTTCTGTTGAACTAAAAAAATTCATTTTTCCACAGTTAGGTTAAAATACCTCTGGAGTCAAACAATCCTGTCATTTTTAACTAATCATAAGAACCATGTCCTGAATTTAATAAACATGACATTTTTTCCCTGATGATTCCTTATTCAGTCTTACGCAAATCAGAATCAAGAAAGCAGAGCGTGACACTGAAGAAAAAAGAAGGGATAGAGAAAAAAAATCAACATTTTTATAGCAGAATGAGTGATGAGGCATTAAAAAAAGAGGAAATCATATATAACATTCACGCTTCAATCAATAAACAAAATTCTAAATGTTCCTGAAGAGCATTCAGAATTCAAACTGATAAAGGTGGTAAAGATCCAAATTGACTGAACTAATATCACTCTAAATAAGTTAAAGTCTTCATTCTTCAGACTCAAGCATGATGACTGAAACAATCCAGGACTGCCTTCAAGGAGATCTGAAAGGTATGAAGTGTCTCTAACCTTCTTTCTATCCTAGTACTGTCAAAATTGGCAAAGCATGTTCAGTAAGATGAGGTCATGCCCCTGACCTTGAAAGCTCCCTGTTTTCCTACACTTGCATAATGCCAACTTCCTAGTTGGCCAGATTTGGTAATGTGATAATTAGTGGGAAAGCAAGAAATTGTATATCTTTCGCCTTTGATATCAGACTTTATCAAAATAGATGTCAAAATATAAATTAAGAAATACTGGGGGCTGGGATTATAGCTCAGTGGTAACGCACTTGCAGCTCACTGGTAAAGCACTTGCCTAGCTCATGTGAGGCACTGGGTTCGATCCTCAGCACCACATAAAAATAAATAAATAAGTAAACAAACAAAATAGGGGCTGGGGATGTGGCCCAAGCGGTAGCGCGCTCGCCTGGCATGCGTGCGGCCCGGGTTCGATTCTCAGCACCACATACCAACAAAGATGCTGTGTCCACCGAGAACTAAAAAATAAATATTAAAAATTCTCTCTCTCTCTCTCTCTCTCTCTCTCTCTCTCTCTCTCTCCCCCCCTCTCTCACTCTATCTTTAAAAAAAAAAATTAAAAAAAAAAAAACAAACAAAATAAAGTTATCATGTCCATCCACAACTAAACAAATACTTTAAAAAATACTGTTTCTAGTCATTTGAAAAAGAAAGTGATGCTAATGATGCATTTGAATAACTTGTTCATGTGATCTATAATAATACTAAAATTCTCTATATCAAGCAAATCCACTTACCTTCTAAGGTGGAGAAAAGCTGTGTAACACTGTTTCCGGAACTCCTGGTACTGCTCACTCTGTGTGCCCCCCATTCCTTCTACCATTTCTTTATTCAGCTTCATTGGAGGAGGAAGAGGCTTTGGATCTCGACCCAAAATATAACCAAAGTCTATGTGGAAGAGTTTACCTGGATGTAAATAAAAAACTTTATTTGTTTCCAGAATTACTTTTAAAACCCGGAAGATATGCCATACAATTGGTATAAACAGAGTCTCCTAATTAAAAGAAAAAAAAAGTACTTCCAGATTTGAGAGCACCCTTCAGAGTAAATTTTAGTCCATTTTAATTCACATTTGTTCTGATAAAATTAAACTCAAAATCAGTCCACAGTAATTTAATTCAAAAATTTAAATCCTACTTTTCCAGAATGTCTTTTATTCTGGTATTTATTATGTCAAAGTCTGAACAACATTTTAAGGTATCAGCAAAGATAAGAATCTAGGGAGCAAATTTCCTATCACAATAAGTTAAAATGAACTGCTCTTAATGTGTGGAAGACCATTACTTCTATTTGAGTATTCTTGAGATGAATCTTTTCTTTATGACTACTCAAAAAAAAGAAAAAAAAAATCCCCCAATCTCAAATTATAAGTGACTGTATGACCAATGTGATTCTACAATATGAATACTCAGAAAAATGAGAAATTGTATCAACGTATATAAGTGCATTCTACTGTCATGTATAACTAATTAAAACAAATTAAGAAAAAAAGAAAAAAGTATACAAATAAAAAAAACTTAAAAAAACCCCAAATTTTTTTGGCTTCCTTTTCAACTATTTTTTTTTTCAGAACCATTTTCAACTAATCTGTGTCACTAATTAGCTTCAGACTAGGAAACCAAACACAGCATTCATGTCTGCCAAGCACTAAACACAGCTGTAATTGCCGTTAAGAAAAAACCTACAGTAGTCATTAAATTCATACAGCAGGCATGCAAGAACATGGTAATTCACTTTAGAGGATGATTCACCACAGAATTCATAAAACATCTTGTAATTTACAAGTAGATATAAAGTATGGACACATTTTAACACAAAAAGTAACCTCATGGATCATACATTTAAGCTTTTCTAAGGCAGAGATTTAGGACTTAGGTATGTTTAGTGCATTGCTGAGTGCCCAGCCTCGGAAGTTTCTGGCACATGATAGGCATTCATTAAATTAATTCACTTTAAAAGCTAACCAAAAAATTTCTCTAGGACAACCTACTTCTTTCTGTCTTGTAATATATTACAACCTGTTTCATGTGGGAACTTAACTCTCCATTTTTATTTAAGGAACTTGAATATTTCTCCCCTCAAAGCTACCATCCAATAACTTTCCTTGTTCAATTGCATTTCCTAAATTTCTGAACAATTTTCCATCTTGCAAAGTATTTTTACAAATTGATTCTATCACTAAGATGTTAGTGATACCTTTCTCCCTATGACTTTGCCTGAGTTATCATTACTGTCATTAGGTGACTGTGAAACACATAAGAGAATGATAGGAATAGAACTGCCTCAAACTCACTCTACACTATCTGCATAATATTCACACTGTGAATGACAATTTAGTTTCAAAAGCGTATCATCTGTCACATTAATGTTGCTGAAATTAAATTTTATCAGTTTATACTATTGATTTAATTTATAAATCTGATTTTACTTTACAGTTATGTGAAAGTAGATACACAAAAAAGTAACATCAGGTTTTATGTAGTACCTGATAAAATTATCAAATGTCACTGTTGGGAGTTTCATATCCATTTAAGAGACCTATGTATCACTCACTACTAAAAAACTCCTTTCAGGGGCTGGAGGTTTAACTAAGTTGATAGAGTGAATGCTTAGCATGTGCAAAATGCCTATCATAAAAAAAAAAAAATTAAAGAAGAGACAAAAAGAGGAGACTCCCTTTCAAAATCCCCAAATGGGCTTCAGTAGTCTCTAAATACAATGAAATCAAAATTTGGGGAGAGCCATATACTTCACCAAATTCTTAAGGGAAATTAAGACCATGATTCAAAAAATATGAAGAACAGTTTCAGGACAGGAATTTGATAACTCACTGAAAAAGCGACATCTCCTAGTTTCTTAAGGTCCAAGGGGTATGCTATCAATTTAATTTACTATGTGGTGGTGAAGTCTATGGTCTACTTCTGTGAAGGATTTCACAGCCGTTAACTAACCAGACACTCTCTGTCCAACTATGGCAAACACTTCTCTTAGCGCTTCATTCTCATTCTGGAGTTCTAACTATTTTTACCTTTTGGTCACAGACCATTTTACCCTTCAAGAGCTAAAAAGACTGAGAAGTTAATAGCATTCTAAATATAGATAAACTCTCTTTGCTTTATATAATTATTTAAATAACATTTTTGTTACCCATGCAATTCCTAATGATTCTCAGTACTTGAGCAGATGACCAATATGATCAGTCTTTGGTACAAAACTGCAGTATGTAACACATGGATTCCTTAATGGGTGTCATGCTTTTAACAGGAAATCTAGTCCAATGTTTTTTATTTCACTACAAGCCACTACTGGAATTTCAATGTTGCCTATGCACCATTGCTTATAAATGAAGGGTATTTTTCTATCCTTCTTGTAAGAAAACTCTCAAATAACAGGATTATGGCTCAATCATAAGGCATAAAAGATTCAGTATCTATCAATAAAGTCACTGTTATGCTTTGCAAGTTCAAAGACCCATGTATTTTGAAAAGAAGCTACTAATGTTTTAAGAAAATGCATCCTCATACATACCAAAGAAAATGTGCTTTTAAAAGTTAATATCTGTAAACAAAACTTGTAAGGGTCTTAAAAATGTGCTCTATGATATAAAACATATTAAGCAATTTAAGAAGTGAGATCTTATTGTAATCTATCACCTTAAACCATGAAGAAGTAAATTATATATATAAAACAAAGCAATCACTGACTATAATTATCTCCCATTGTCACCAACTTTACATATGGAATGAGGGTGCTAATCAAATTTTCCTGTTATTTAAATAAGTGACAGGAACTTATTTCTAAAATTGATTCAAGACATTTGAGGTTCTGGAATTAAAGAGAATAGACACTACTGAAATTAAAAATATTTTAAGGTTGGGTGCCTGGCACACACCTGTAATCCCAGAGATTTGGGAAGCTAAAGCAGAAAGATCACGAGTTCATAAGGTAGCCTCAGCAAATTAGTGAGACGCTAAGCCACTCAATGAGACCCTATCTCTAAATAAAATTCTAAAAAATTAAAAGGCCCTGGATTCAATCCCCCCAAAAAAATATTTAATGGTAGAACTTTATTTTACATTTCCAATATTGTTATTTCACATTCAACTGTTAAGAAGGCATTCTTATAAATACAAACTTAAGCTAATGAACCAGGAGAAACAATACCTACTTGGACAGTGTACCTGACTATATAGTCTAGTTCTATTCAAAAATATACAATTTAAAATGTTATGTATTTTCATCTTTCCTACAGTCTTCAAGGCAATAAAAATGTATTCCCTGCGTTATTCCTATTTTTTGGACAACCATTTGAATGTCTAAAGTAGCCGGCACCCACTGAAAATTTAAAAAAAAAAAAAAAAAAAAAAGCAGCCTCCAATGAGCAATTCTAAGATATTTGTCTCAGACCCCTTTTATCCACTTAAAATTGAGGACCCTTACAAAGTTTTTTTTTTTTTTTTGTGGGTTATACCTATCAATATTTATTATATTTAACATTAAAACTGAGTCCTTAAAAACATGTAAAAATGTTTATTACATTTTAACAATTTGCTTTTTGTAAAAAATATCTTTAAAAATAAAAAGCAGGCACCGTCTTATATTCTACCTTAATAGGAGATATTATGAGCTGAATTCTCATATTTGCTTTTTTTAAAAATTCTATTATGTTGTTTTGACTGCACTTAAAAAAAGTGAATATAGTCTCAAACAGATAAGTATTTTTAAAAGGAAAGATAATCTTAATAGCTTTTTCAGATAACTATGGGTAGTTTTCTTTGCTACAAAAACAAATTCTTAAGCCCTACCACATATTCTAAGTAGTTTCAAAAACTCTAAGGCTGCAACCCAGCAATCTGAATCTTACCAAACTCCTTAGGAGACTGTGATACAAACTGAAGTTTGGGGACTTCTGGTCTAATTTATACTGACTAATACAATACAATTCACAATTTCAATTAGATTATTGTAGAGAAATCCTAATAGGATTAATAACCTAAATGATTTAAAACTCATAGTCAAGACTAATAGATATGGTATGTTGTACAACCTTATTACCTTAACATTTGACACGTTTTGTTTAAAATGGCATTTCGAAAGCATTAACTTTTTATTAATCTAGTTTATGGTTACTACTCTACGGCACAACATTTAGTGCCATACAGCCATTAAAATTTTGCCTCACTAAAAGTTATTCATTGCAAAGCAACACAGTATTTACCTAGCATTAAAGAATGCATCATCTGATATAAAAATGTGTATTTAAAATTTTAATATTACAAATATAGTTTTACTCCAATGCCTGGATTAAAGTTTGCCACATAAAAGATGATTCGAAAGAAAGTAAACTGATTTCCCCAAATTACTAAATAAGCCTAAACAATAGTCCAACAACAATGCTTATTTCAGTTTTGCTACAGTGTGTGCTTTTCTTTCTCTGCATTCCATACAAGCCCAACACTTTTTTCATGACTTAGCCTTGGATACTTTGTTCATGAGGAAACTTCTACCTCCTTAGTAATACATGGTATTGCACCTTATTTTTTTTTATTCCTTTTTAAGAGAAACAAACAAAAACAGTCCTTCTAACACAAACTTTGGGGGAAAAAAGGTACTTTTATAGAAACCATTTTCATCTTTCTCGTGATAGGGCTAAGACTGATTTTTTTGATACTGAATATCCAAGCAATTTTCAAAGAAGACATTTTAATGTCTAAAAGAAAATGATAAAATATGAATACAAGTCCTAATTGTTAAACATCTGAAGGGATGATCGATAAAGACAAAGTGTGGATAACATGTATCTGTGACTGATTCTCTTATGCATATGTTGACTATGAATAAACCAGTGAAATAAGTAATTAATAGTAACGTTAAAAAAGAAATGTTTACATAGAAACCTCAAAGGATAAAAATGACATGAAAAACCTAGTTTCTGTATTCATTTTAAAAGTATTTGCCTACTAAATACTTCAGACTTTTTGAATTCCTTTCCTTTACATCCCAGAAAGTAAGAAAGCACATTAAGTGTGTGGTCTTATACTTTATGGTATATTTAATATATTTAATTCAATAATTGAAAATGCAAATAGCCAAAGAGGCATCCCTATCTGAAGAGCAATGAAGATCTTTCTATGTAAGAATGTTTTAAATATTATAAACTATATTATACCCGAGGAAAAAATAAAACAAGCATAGTAAATATCAGTTTTAAAATACAAAGGTTTACTTTAAAATATAGAAAGAATAACATTAAATCAATAATCACATTAACTGTTTCTCTTATAAACCCTCCTACATTGTTAAAGTATTACTCAAAAGAGAATAAGGAAGTACCTTAAAGAAGTTTGGATTTTAAAGGGTAGGAGAAAGAAATTTTTAAAACATATTAATGATTTTCTTTTTTCTCAATTTATGAGTTCAAATAACTACATAAGCTAAAGAAAGAATGACAGACACCCTTATCTCATGGTGGTAAAATAAACAAACAATACCTAACAGCTAGCCCTTAAGGAGTGTGCTCTGCGCTCAGTACCAAGTAGAACTCTATTATATAACCTCATTCAACCCTCATACTACCACCAAGGACAAGATTTTAGTATTCCTACATTTAAATCAAGAGGGAGATATGAAGTACTTTACCCCAAATCTCCCAAAATTTGACTTTAGAGCTTTAACACATTGTTTTGTGAAACTTTTTCTCAGAATTAAAAAAAAAAAAGTTACTCAATTTCACATAAAATTAAGAAAAGACAAAGAAAATCATGATAGGAGATCAAAATGATTGTTCTTTATTTTGAGCTTTCTGAGAAAGGCTCAAAAGCCTATTACTGTAAAGTTCCAAGACAGATAAAAATACATTCCACCTCTTCCAGATGGAAAACTCAAGAGCAGAGGGGCCATCCTTAGAATCTCAACTAATTTTCCGTTTAGTAAAGATCCCATTTCCCTGTTTATTTGCATATTAACTCTATTATAAAGTATATTTAACATGAACAATGAATATTTTTAATATTATACTGAACTTTTCCCCCCTCAAGTTCTCAAAAATAAATACAAAAATCTTTCTTTTTTATCCCAACACGGTTGGGATAAACTCGAACGGTATTTCATTAGGATCCTACTAAATTCAATTTCCCTGAAGAAACTTCTTTTAAGCTTTTTCTAAGAACAATTCGGGGGGGGGGGGGGGACCTATTTTTTCAATCCCTCTCTATAGTTTAAATTTGCAACTTATTTCCCAGAGAATGTTATAGTGATGCACTAATACATGAACTATTATGCACTCCAAATCTGTTTCAAGAAAACCATGTTATGATTGACCACATGGCAGTACATGGACAAAGGAATTTCCTTGCTTTTACTTTCACCGTGGGCACACAGCGCCCTCTACTGCACAAGCTAAAGAAATGTCCACCAAGCTAAAAGCATCCAAAACTAAATAAAGCAAGGGCAATAGAAATTTCTGGGAAATCTAAATTTAGACTCATAGTTTGCATTTTAGTGTATTACCTTTGTATATTTTTATATTTTCCACACGCAGTGAATCATTTTCTTTTGCACATGCCTAGAGCTCTTAGCTGCATCCTTTTCTGGCTCATCTATATTCACAGGACAGAACAGCTTGAAAAGGTCAAGTTCTCAAAAAGATATCAGTGAAATGAAATCTGGATATCTCCCTTCTCTGGTCTGTCTCTCATGGCAGGGTACAGGATGTGGATGATACAAAGGAACTCTAGTTAACTATTCACAACCAGTTTCATCCAAAGCAGAGTCACACTCCAAACCTTTCCATGCTGGCAAACGACAACTGTAGACAAAAGTATTTTATTTTGAAGAACGAGAGAAATGTTGCTTGATAAATTAAAAAATGCTCCATCAGTGATTGAGAGACTGGACAATCCAAACTTCTAAATTTTCATTATGCTCTAAAATCTGTGTTAAATGCATAATGTACCCCAAATAAACAATGAAAGATACTTTATAGTAATATGAGTTATTTTTAAGGGCACTGAAATATATTTTGTGCAATGAGCCACATTCAAATTTCACTTTGTCCAAGCTATACATTTTAATATTTATGTGTATTTATATCATATATATAACTAATATAACTTGAAATTGCTTTGAAATATAATCAGTAAAAGACAACAACAGAAATTTTAAAAGTAAATTTTTAGAAGTTGAGGGATACATTACTCTTTTATTTTTCTGTCTTAATTTTGTTCAAACTAAACTGAGAATTTGAAAACTTTTTCCTTAGTAAGGAAGACTTAAGATGCTACCACATAATATAATTGGGTAAAATAATTACAGAGCAGCTAAGTAAACTGAACTAAAAGAAATAAAAAGAATGTGCCTCTTATCTAGCTACATTTTAAAGGAAGTTTTTGTTTTTTAAAGGCAAATTTGGAGCACCCTCTAGTGGAAACCTCATGTAATAAGCTTAAAACTTCTGTTTCTGAAATTTTATAACTAAAATTTCAAAAATGAAATAACAGAGAAGGTACACTAAGTAGACTCCTCTTTCCAAATCTTGCTCTTAAAATTACTCTGACCAAACAGGAGAGAAAGCACTTCCCCAAATCCAACAAGAAATGGTCTATTATTGAAAATTTGATTAACAATTTTCAAAAGAAATAAGCAGGATCCCTAAATATTTTAGAGGTAAAGATTTCTACTCAAGAGAAAATCCTATTGTGGATATAAAATAACTACATTCTAGAAATAAAGAGAATCATTTTGGTAGCTTGATTCTTGGTGGCTAAAAGATTCAACCAAAAAAGAACTAATGAAAAACAAAACAAAAATACTGTATGAAAATACCTTCCAAATTACAATTCTCTCCAAACATACTGTAATGTGTTTAAAAATATCCTTTGGTAAATTAGTTGAGAATCTCCATAACCACCTGGTTATGCTCCTTTGGTCTTGGTCATTAAAGGGACTGCCTGGTCCGGACAGATATGACATCACAAATGCAAACTCCACATAACATGTGGAGATGACTCTTCACATGTAATAATTTTAAATGAATACATGAAATGCTAGATTATGTGAATTAATAGGGTTATCATGTAACTAGGCTACATTTGATGAGTGACATTAAATTCTGGCTACCATAACACAAAGGAATACTAAAAAAATAAATAAATAAAAAACTTTATATGAGAGATCAATTTAAAAAGCAATTTGGAAATCTATTTACTACTGAAGGCTGAAACTTGGATTATCTGACCCAAAGAAGAAAAGCTACTTAGAAGAGATGAGATATTCATTCATTCATTCAATACTGCTTTGCCAAACACTTTAAATACATGGTGTTCAAGGTTCTAGAGGCATGGTAGAATCATGAATAGACAAGGTCTCTGTTGTAACAGAACTTGCACCCAGAAAGGGATATCTATCAGTCATGAGCTCTCTAAATACAAGAATTTCTGTCCTATTTATATTGCTATCTTCAGCATCTAATAGTTGCTCAATAAATATTCTTTGGATTAAAAAAAATTCCTTAAGTTAGTGATAGGTGATATAAAGAAAACAAGTCATACAGAGAGAATAATAGAGGATAAGGCATATATGTTATTAGAGAAGAAGTAAGGGGCTTTCTAAGGAAATACTATTAGAGCAAGGCTGATAATCAATGTCAGTCCTGCAAAGATCAAAGAAAAGAACTTTCCAAAAAAGAGGAGAAACAAAGGTACCTGCTGTGAGTCTGATCTGACATTCAGATTATAAAAACAGGCAAGCCACAGAATTATAGTAAAGAATTCAGATGTTATTCAAATTGAGAAAAATATGTTGGTGGCTTCAAGTAGGACAGAAGAGTAGAAATGCAGACAGTGGGCAACTTCATGATCTATTCTAGAAGTGAAGTATAAGTAAGATTTCCTAGTAGGTTTGTTAAGTGAGATGAAGTCAAGAGGGGTATTAAGATTTGATTTTAAGGCTTAAACATGGATGGATAATATTGCTATTTATTTATTGAGATTGGAAAATGAGGTAAGAGGAGATTTTAGGAAGTTATAATACAGAAGAGGACAACGTTTATAATTGTCTATATATAATCAGGATTTCAAGAAAGCAGCTGGATATTTCAATTTGGGTTAAACAAATGGATTTACACAGAGAACTTTTAGTTTAGTTTAAATACTATTTGCAAAGACTAAAGTTATCAGAAAGAAGGGGGCTAAGAATGATTATTAGAGGTGGATGTTATTTTAGAGTGAAGCATATTTTTTAAAAGAAAGCATTTTTATTAGAGCTACACAGGAAGAAACTAAACAGCTCACATACATTATGGGCTTTTCACAGAGACACTGCAAGTTCAGAAATAGAGACTGGATGAGCATCCATCTGCAGGATTATTACTAAAGCAACTGTTACAAGGGATGGGAGTTTCCCTAAATGTTCTTCCAAGGTACCAATTTTTAAAATATACTATGCTTTATTTTAACTTATGCAACTTATTTTGTTAGTAAGTAAATACTAGAGTAAAAATCATTGGCATATAAAATGTGTGTGCTAGTAGCCATTCTGTTACCTGTTTTTGTTAACAAAAGGTTATCCAGATGCCTGTCTCCGACTCCAAGTATATATGTAATCACACAATATCCAGCTAAAATGAGATAAAAAATTTATGAAAAACATTAAATCAGGTTATGTATCCCACTGAATAAATATGAAAACAATGTGTGCTACTTTAATTTCAACTTGCTTTTTCATATCTAGTTTCTCCCTAAATTTTCAAATTTGTAATTTCCTTTGGCTCTATTTAAAAAGTCTATGACTTGCTGGGCACAGTAGCACACGACTGTAATTCCAGCAGCACAGGAAGCTGGGGCAGGAGGATCACAAGTTCAAAGCCAGACTCAGCATTTAGCAAGGCCCTAAGCAACTCAATGAGACCCTAATCTCTAAATAAAATATAAAAAAGAGCTGGGAATGTGGCTCAGTGGTTAAGCAACCATGGGTTCAATTCCCAGTAGCAATTAAATAAATAAATAAAAATCTATGATTTGAAACACAAAAGAAATTATCATTTACAATAGAAAGAAATCTTGTAGAATTTTGACAAATTATAAATAGTATTCCCATCAAAAAGTTAAACCAAGTTTCAAGAATCTCAATTATAACATATCTAGCATTTCAGTTCAAATTGAACATGTTAGCTGACATTGAAAAAGAATTATAATAAACTGTCAATTGCACCATAATTTAAAATTGTGCTATCTAAATTAAAAGTAAATAGTTTTGTTTTTGTTTTGTTTTAAATTATAGAGAAACAACCTTGATGTGCCAAAGACAGAAAATGTAATACACTCGAGTGGTAAGGGCACTTATTAACTTCACATTAGTACCCTAACAATAATATAACCTGCAAATATATAAATTATAACAGCTTTTTCAAAACTACAATGTTGTTATATAATAGTATTTACAAAAACATGTTTATTTTAGCTCCTATGTAAAAAGAAGATTAGACCACCTAATAATGACAGAAAATTATCTTGTTCAAATTTTAAAAATATTAAGTTTCATTTGATTTAAGTTACTGAGGACCAAAAAATTCTGAAATACTAGCTCATAGGAATGTTGGGAAAAATAAAAAAAAATACTACATATCAAAAAGCAATTTCTAGGGCTAGAGATGTGGCTCAAGAGGTAACGCACTCGCCTGGCATGCGCGGGGCGCTGGGTTTGATCCTCAGCACCACATAAAAATAAAATAAAGATGTTGTGTTCACCAAAAAATAAATATTAAAAAAAAATTCTCTCTCTCCCCCCAAAAAAGCAATTTCTGAAAACATAAAAAAATTCAATTTTAAATATAGCTGTCAAATATTCAAAAAGCCTTCCTCCTTCCAGCTTTGTTTGCTTATGTATAGGCATAAATATAAAACTAAATATAATATTTATAAAAAACAGTTATGACCATTTTATACCATATATCATTCAGGGTTGAAATCTAGTATCAGGTTCTTTATCTTCCCTTAAACAATTTAGTTATAAACAAACAACTTAAGAGATAAAATATACAAGAACATAAGGTTTATAAAGATAGCAAAAATGACAGAAAAATATAAATTAATCCTTATAGCATGCTACTACTTCTAGGAATGAACCAAGAGTACTGACTCCAAAATACTGTGAGAAATACTATTTTTACAGAGCACTTTTGGCTGAGCTCAGTTTTTATCTAAAGCACTCTTAGCTGAGCTCACTTTTTATCCAAAGTTTTTATTGAAAGCACAATTATTTCTAACTAATACTTTCCCCATAGCCTGCCTACTGTCATTATTCAAAAATAGGATAAACCTAGGGGAAAACTGACAGGTTCCAGGAAGAGGTAACTTGTAATTTCATCAGATGGCTAGCTTTATTACTCAAACACATAAATGGAAAGCTAACCTGAAAAACTTACCACAGCTTTTAACGTAAGTGTCCATGACTTCAGCACTGATCCCATTTGGTCCATTCTCACTTGGTGCATATTTTCTAAAAAAGTTCTGAAAAGACATTATTTACCCGTTTAAGAATTCAATATATTTAAACAAATTAGGCATTTTGAAATTATAAAAAATGACCAATAAGTTTCTAGTCCAAAATTTAGTCAAAATACAATTAGATGCTTACTGAACCAAACAATAATGGTGGTTCAATAAATGCAATGGAGTGTACAAAGAGTCTGACAACGTTTGGAAAAACGATACTTAATGTCTTTCTTTCTTTTTTCCTTTTTAAGATTATCCACTTGACCTATTTCTTTACTTTCAAATGTTAAAGAAAAACACAACATTTTATTTCAAAGTATAATTAAAATAACTGTTAAAAAATAGATTTATCCTGTTTTCAGTTTTTTGAACACTATGAATATTTAACCAAGTATTTTTATCTGGAATATATAAAGAATTCCTATAAACCAATAGGAAAACTACAAACAACTCAATAGGAACATGGACAAAAGATGGCAAGTGCTTCATGTCCTTCATATAGATTTTTAAATGTTAAACCTTGCAGATAATCAGGGAATTACAAATTAAAACCACAACTGGATACCAAGAGCTAGAAATCTGATAATACTAAGATTAGGCAGGGATACATGGCAATGAGAAACAGAAAAGGAATAATTATTTTAGGAAAAAATCAGTCTTTTAAATATAAACTACAGGTGAAGGTAACAATACCCTATGACCCACCCAAACTATTTACAGAGATCATAAATGTAGTCTAGAACCAGTATACACACTCTCCTCCTTTACAAAAATAATCCTGACCAGGCATTGTGGTGCACACCTGTAATCCCAGTGGCTCAGGAGGCTGAGACAGGAGGATCATGAGTTCAAAGCCAGTCTCAGCAACAGTGAGGTACTAAGCAACTCACTGAGATCCTGTCTCTAATAAAATACAAAACTGGGCTGGGGATGTAGCTCAGTGGCTGAGTACCCCTGAGTTCACTCCCCGGTACCAAAAATAAATAAATAAATAAAATAAAAACTAATCCTACTTTCAGAATAATATACTTAATTGATAACTTTACGAAATAATGACTTCAAGACCACTAACAACTTGATTTGCTATAGGACCCACAGATTCAACATTTATTTGCACTACACCTAAGGTTTGTTATAGTGAAAGGATATAATATAAGAATGTCATAGAAAAAATACATACACACACAAAAAAAGTGGAGAAATTCCCACAGGCCTCCAACTTTTCTGTTGAGGGAACCTACTGAGCATATAAATTTCTTCAATAGAAAAATATTTTAAAAAGTTTTTCAATTGCAGTGCTATAAGCATAATTGTACAAAAGATGTATGAGTAAGAATGTCTCTAGGATACTTTCTAAATAACAAAAATTGGAAATAAGCAAAATGTCCATCAATTAAATGTTACATAAATGATAGTATATCCTCACTTTGAAATATAAGGCAATCATAAACTTTAACATAGTTTTAATTTTAATTCTAATCTTGTATTTTGTATGGCATGCATTACTCATAAAACTGACCAACTGAATACACTGACATGGAAGAATTTCCAACTACAAATAATGCTCACTTCTAAAGAAAAAAACCTGTATAAAGAAAGTGATAAAGGGAGACTTTCATTTAATTCCATATATTTTCCATGAAGACTTAAATTTTCATTATGAAGAATATATACATGAGTTTTATAAATATTTAAAATTGGTCCTATACCTGAATGCTTCCCTCAGTATCAAGAACTTCAGCAACAGGAACTGACTGGATAAACTGCATGAAACCTACACAGAAATGAACAAACATACTGTATCCATAATACCTTTTAGATAATAGAAATAAAGGTTCTACTAAGAATAAACTTCTTTTGTAATGGATACACTCTACATCTGAACAACTTAAAAAGGTTCGTGAACGCTATATTCAGTTTATTGTGGCATTGACAACACTAACTACCAGGAAAATTTTTATGCTAATTAATCTGCTTATTTGTCTAGGCAAATTTCTATTATTGAACAAAAGAACACAAAGCAACAGACAAACCTTCTTAAATCTATCATCAAAATTTTCTTCTTTCCATGGCTGGATAAGAGATAGTAATCAAAAACAGTATGAATTTAAGAGCATTCTTAGAATTCTGGAATATTATCACCTAAGCCAATTTGTATATGTCCAGTGGCTCCTTTTGTCTAACACTCCATCTTCTGTCATTTACTGGAAATGACTTGGGAAGAAGTACCTCCCAAGAACCTCAAACTACCAAGACAAATCAGGAGGGAACAGTATGTGAGATAATAAAAATGAAAAAAGTCTGGTAAATCTTGGAACAACAATAGGAACATATAACAACCAATACATGAAAAAAATGAAAGACGAATGGGAAACATTATTTTAAAACTAGAAAGAGTCATGATCTGGTTTTGAGTCTTCTAACAATTTACACACAGATCACACACCTTTAGAGCAAGAAGTGTTTTATTTATTCTCATATCACAAATGTACAACAGTACACAGTAATTTGCTTAAGAAGTATTTGTTGTTTTTTTACTATGGAGCATGAGCTGTCAAGTAAGCAAAAATACATGCTTGATCCTACCTACATATCTTAAACACTATGAATGAAAGCATGGCCTGAAAGTTCAGGAAGACTTAAGTTACAGAAGAATCAAAGGACATCTGGCAATTGAATCATGTTTTTATTATTTCAACAATAAAGTTAGTAGATAAAGCTATGTAGGAAAAGCTGTGTCAGATAGCGGTCATAGCATATGTGAAGGTCCCAAGAGCAAAAAGAGCATGGGGCATTAGAGAAAACAAAATGTAGCCATTTGGGGGGCTGGAGCTGTGGCTCAGTGGTAGAGCACTTGCCTTACAAGTGTGAAGCACTGGGTTCGATCGTAGCACCACATAAAAACAAAGGCACTCAGTCCACAAACAACTAAAAAAAAAAATTTTTTTTTTTTTTTAAATGTAGCCATTTTGGCTCAAGAAAGCAAGAGGACAGTGACAAATGAAGAGGCTTGAGACAGGTACAGGGAGTCCTACAACTGAAGAATTTAAATCTAGGTAAAGCCTTTTGGTCTTTGTCCCAAGAGCAAATGAAAACTACCAAATAAACCTATGCAGGATAGTAAAGAAGCACATTTGCACTTCTATAAAAATCAATTTGAAGGAAAATGAGAATAATAAAATCACCAAATAGTCTTGGAAGTAGCCAAGGGAAGGGCAAAAACTTAAAACAATTATTTTATTTTTTCAAGGTAACTGCAGATATAAAGCACAAGAGTATGGAATTTACAAAAAGCATTAGTCAAGCATTCTTAGGGAATTTGCCATCAAACTTCCAAAGGTTATTCTATTTTAAAAATATTTACATGCTATATACATGTATCCATGTTTGTATGTGAATGTGCAAGCACACATAGTCAAAATATATAAAACAGAATTCAACTGACAACATAATTTGCTGAATAGCTTTTATAAGTAGAGCACAGTGCAAAGCCTTTCTCAAAGGATTATTCTGAACAGATTACAATGCAATAAACATCTGTGGATTATAATCAGTTTAAATGCAAAGAAATACATAACAGAGGTGTTAAATTTTCTCCAAAGGTGATGTTTTTATAATTTCAAGAGGTAAAAATACAAAGTGAGAGCATGTGTGCATGCACAACAGATATAGGGAGTGAGGGAACAGAGGGAAGAGAGAGGGGGAGAAACAGAGGGACAAGAATAAAAGGAAAGTAGGAAGGACTAAAGAAAAGGGAAGTGATGCAAGAGAGGAAAGAAGAGAAGGAGGAATGGAAGGAAGAGACAGAAGGGAAAGAGAAAAAAAGGAGGAAGCAGAGAAGGAAAGATGGCCCAACTGGCCTGCAGTGCTACAAAAGTAAGTTTAATCTTTAACATTCTTCAGAATTTTCAGCTTAAAGAGTACTCATTAGACATCAAAGTAAACAATCCTTATGTAAAATAAACTCACCATGTTTTGTACTCGTGGCTAATACCTTATAAGGTGTCAATTTCAAATCCAGATTTTCTTTCCGTAACAGCTTTAAATCAAAAGATAAAATACTTTAAACAAATGTAAAAATTATTAGGAAACAGTTTTGTGGACAACTATTAGAGTCATTTAATATAATAAAGATATAACCTTAATGTAAGATTAACTAAGTTAATTAAACTTAAATCATCGAAATAAATTCACTGATTTTTGATGATGTGATGAATTTTTTATTCACTCTCTATGATGAGTTTTTAATAAACAGTAGGGTTCTCCTTTATGGACATAAAGTACTTTACAATATAAAAATTTTTTAAAATGAGGCCAACATTCCTTTGAAAGCCAAGACAATAATGGGATGTTTCCTTTTTTTAAAAAAAGATATAATAGACATTATAGAAATTACTAAAGCTTACAATGTGAGAATTTAAATTTGGAAAAAAGGTTTTATGGCGCATATGAAGCTTCACACTCATCACAAGAATAATTCTGAAGTGCAGAAAAACAATTTTATTTGTTCAAGGATAAGTGGAGATTACTAAAAGATTTTTAGGACTGTAACTGAATAATACAAACACTTTTGTTTCCATAAGCAGTATATATACTTAACCATAGTTTTCTAAAATAAAAACATGTCCCCTATCAATATAAAGTTATGCTCACCTTGTCCATAAGTGAAATGATTTGAAGAATGAGTTGATCTTGGCGTAAATCATCTCCATGCTTAAATATTACGGGATATTTGCCTCCATCTTCTGTCTTAAAGAACAACTGTGCAGGCATAAGGGCACTCTGGAAAAGAAATGTACTGTTTTCAAATTGAATGTAAATTAATGCATAAAGATTTACTATAGCCAGAAGAAAGTTCTGGCACATAATTTAAAAATAGGTGAACAAGACCTAAAGAAACAACATGAGTTGTCAGTAAGATACATGAGGGTACCATGTAGATAACAATGAACCAGCAAATAGGCAAATCACATGGTGGAAAAAGCACAAGCTTTGCAATTAAACAATCCTGGCTCTGAATCCAGGCTTTGCCAGGTACCAGCCAAACAGTCCTATGAATAGTTTATAAAACAAAGATAGCATTTCCTCTGCTATGACAATCAGAAACTGTTGATGAGAAGGGTCTCACACTAGGCCTAATATAAAGCAGACATTCCATGTGTGTCTACTACCATTATTTTTATTTTTAGAGATATAATGGAGTAAATAAAGTAAAACAGTATAAAACAAAAATTTATCAGATGAAAAGAACATGGCCATTTTTAATATATATTTATTTATTATTAGTTATAGATGAACACAATATATTTTGTTTGTTTATTTTTATGTGGTGTTGAGGATCAAACCCAGTGCCTCACATGTGTGAGGCAAGTGCTCTGCCACTGAGCCACAACTCCAGCCCCACAGCCATGGTTTTTAATAGCAATTATATACTGTGAGACTCAAAATCTCAAAATTTTGAGTTCTCAAAATCCTGAGATTATTACTTTGGGGATACATGGTCAGAAAACTGCTCTGAGAAAGAGAGATCCTATGGATTTTGACCATGGATAGAAAATATTTTATAAGATGTAAATTTGGAGAAATTCATAATAATATACAGAAAATAGATGTGTCACAAAAGAAAACAAATGGCAATAACTCTAATTTACGTAAACCAAGAAAACAGCATAAAAAGCTTCACACAAAGGGATGAAGACCCATGGCAAAGCAGACAAAGCAAAATATTAATGACAGAATGGAAGTAATGGAAGTGGTAGATACACAGTCACGTACTGAAAAACCCCTTTAACTTTGCACTGTTTGAAAACTTTCCTATAGGGGCTGGGGATATGGCTCAGTAATAGAGCACTTGCCTAGCATGCATGAGGCCCTGGGTTAGATTGCCAGCACCACACACACACACACACACACACACACACACAAAAAAAAAAAAAAACTTTTCTATAACATGATGAGAAAAAAGGCATGAAAAAATGCTTCAAAGAATGTTAAGCTCAGAGCATAAATATTCTAGTGTACTAAAATTCTGAACCTTAAATTAACTTAAATTTAGAGAATCATTTTATCACCACTATCAAAATGTACTTATTACCTTAAGCCCTAATTTACAAAAGCTCAAGAATAATTGTTGGAAGTGATCTTCCTAAATATGACAGGTAAAAGGATCTTTGATGTAATTTATTTTTTTTTCAGATTCAAAGGTAAATATGAAATTTCAATTTCATCTAAAATCTGAAGGAAGGCGATGATGACCATAGTATAACTACCATTACTCCCAGTGCCTTAAGTGAACCATTCTCCATAATGATCCAACTTTGGTTCTTAGACCAAGAACTACAAAAACTCCTTTAAAAATATTACACATGGGGCTGGGGATGTGGCTCAAGCGGTAGCGCGCTCGCCTGGCATGCGTGCGACCCGGGTTCGATCCTCAGCACCACATACCAACAAAGATGTTGTGTCCGCCGAGAACTAAAAAAAAATAAATATTAAAAATTCTCTCTCTCTCTCTCTCTCTCTCTCTCTCTCTCTCTCTCACTCTCTCTAAAAAAAAAAAAAATATTACACAAAGGGCTGGGGTTGTGGCTCAATGGTAGAGTGTCTGCCTAGTGCATGTGAGGTATTGGGTTCAAACCTGTCCACCTACAACTAAAAAATAAATATTAAAAAAATATATTACACAAAAGAATTTTCAGAAGTTTATAAAAGTTATAAAAGTACAACAGGAATCCATGGGTTCCCTGCAACTATATGCAATATTTTCAATGTGTGAATAGAATAAGCAGATGGACTACTGAAAGAACATAATCCATCACTTTTTCAAGATTCTCAAAGGCATCCATGTCCCCAATTAAGAATTACTTCGAGTTATGTAATAACTCTATACAGAGATATATTATATAGCTAGTTACTCTACACATCTAAACAGTTATACACAGAAACTGTCTGAAGACCAGTATTTATAAACTTCAATTGACTATGTTTAAGAATTCCATAAGCTTAAGGCTAGAAAACAATAACAGGACTGTATATTCTTATCAAAAAGATTCCCCATATTTTGATTATTTACTTTATACGCATAAAACAAAATTGTAATATTCTATAATTAAAAATAACACAGGCTTAGAATCCACTACCAATAATGGCAGATGTACATTCTTATATTCTATTATTAAAACTCTTGCTCTGTCTTAGACATACTTTTCTACCCTGCTTGAAAACAAGGGTAAAAGTACCTTTTTAATTCACTCTTTTTAATTAGTGCTTAGAGAAACTGGTCTTGCTTGGGAGTTCTTGGGAGTTCGCTATTTAACAACCAGCGAAATACTAGTTGTTAAAAGTATACTGCCTTATGCATAACTTTCTATTCTTGAGTCCTCCATGGAATGTAAGCATGAAGTAAGAAATATTTGCATTGCATCTCCTATACCTGTGTTTTCAAACTGTAAGTTGCAATCTATTAATGATTATTCAAATTTTTAAAAATGGGTTGTAAGAAACATTTAAATGTTAAAGCAATTAGAAAATATTTTTGATAGACACTATCATTCTATAACATGCAGTAAGATTAAGTACTGTTTTATGAAACTTATGTTTCAGTTGTGTAACCTAGGCTGCCAATAAGTTGCCTTGACAACACACCTTTTCAAAAACTGTGAACTATTTTGTACTGTAACTACATCCTTTTTCATCTACACAAGTTGTTGCTCTATGATCTGTTTCTTATATTATGCAAAGTAATGTTCAATGCAACTTATGAACTTCCATCACTGGATTCACAAAACCTAAAACACCATGTCTCACAGAGATCTTTCTGTATGATGCCCCTCAGATAGTACTGCTTGGCAGGTATGATGCTCAGTCCTTTGTAGTATGATAAGAAAGGCAGCTGCATTCTATTTCTACCTGTGCAACTGATGGCCAGACCTAAAGAAAGCTGAATGTGCTACTAAGAACTAAAAACAAGCCAGGCATGGAGGTGCAGTCTGTAATTCCAGCAGCTCTGAAGACTTGAGGCAGGAGGATGGTAAGTTCAAAAGCCAGCCTCAGCAACTTGGCAAGGCCCGAATCAACTTTACGAGAACCTGTTTCAAAATAAAAAATAAACAGGGCTAGGGATGTGACTCATTGTTTAGGCAGGTGCCCAAGGGTTTAATCGCTGGCATCAAAAAACAGAAGAAAAGAAAATGAAGAAGTTTAATGTTCACAGGAACAAATATTGTGTTGAGAAATGTTGAAAAAAAAAAAAGGTGGTGGTGGGATAACTGGGCCTCATACCTAACAATCTGAACTTTCATGTAAGTTTTACAATTTGTTTATTAAAAAAAAAAAATAGCCTTAAGGGAGAAAAGTAGTTGTGGCTCTGAATTACAATAATTAAGTAGTTTAAAAAAAGTTTTAAATAGAGATATATATTTTATACGTTTTGTTTGTTTATACGTTTTGTTTGTAAAAAATGCTCATGTACTCATAACACAGAAGATCTTCAATGAAACTGCAGTGATAAATGAAAGGTCCTTTTTTCCCTCTGGTACTTCCTAAATCAAACAGAATTAGAAATATTCCTAGTAATGTACTAATTTTCCAAGGTGGTGTCGTGTTTTAAAGAATTAGATTCTAATCATATACATTAAAGATACCTCATAATTACCTTAAATAGTGTAGCTGTTTCTGGGATTATTCCTCTAATTTTCACCTGGGGTTCTAAAGGCAAAGGGATGAGTTCCACATCTGACAAATTCATCTTTTCGTTGTCTCCAAGTAATGCCTGTAATCTCTCATTCTAGGAAAATGAATTAGAAGGAATTAATTTGGTTAAAAAAAGCAGTTCGTAAAACATAAAGATAGAATAACTGATATTAAGATTTTTGCAGAGCATTACAAAATATATGAAGACTAACATAAAGCAGATAGTACATATGTGTGTGAGAGAGAAACACTTATAAATAATCCATGTAACAAAAGCAGCAGCATGTTTTTATTTTTCTTTTTGGAGGTGGGGGTGGGAGGGTGGCTATAACTGAGCTTTATCCTAGCCTTAGCAGTATCCTTTAAAAGAGTAGTCCCTGGGGGCTGGGGTTGTGGCTCAGTGGTAGAGCACTCGCCTAGCATGTGCAAGGTGTGCTGGGTTCAATCCTCAGCACTACATAAAAATAAATAAATAAAATAAAGGTATTATGTCCAACTACAATTAAAAAATGTTAAAAAATAAAAGACTAGTCTCAAGAATACATTTAATTTGCCTCAAGATGGATTTAAAAGATTTGACTTCTATTTCCAAAGGATTTATGAAGCCAGAGAAAACCTAAATTTTATTTGAAATTTAATTTTGCATGACTAAATTTTGCATGACTGAAATTTTCATTATAATGCCCCAATGCATTTTTTGAATATAAGAAAGAAATTTTAACTAACTTGGAACTTGATCTGTCCCTACCTTCTACTTTTTACTGAAGGTAATCTAACTTTTTTTTAAGATATCATCATCATTCAGTTTCTTCAGTTCATATGCAAATTGAACTGAGCCAGGCCCTTAGAAACTGAGAAATCAAGTCATGGTAAAACAGCTTTCAAGTTGTTAAAAGCCCTTTTATTCAGTTTTTAAGAAACAATCTATCCTTTGAAAAGCTGAGAGAGTCTTGCATTCTTTAAACAGATGAGCTTGTACTTTAAAGAGGAAAACTTAACTTGCCAATCCCACTAACACAAAGCACTTCAACTGTAATGCAAGAAGCCTATACCAAAAAAGAATTCTGGAGTCAGGGATATACAGAAATTAAAAAAAAAAAAAAAAAGTTTTAAGGATTGACATAAAATTATTTCCTTCCAGTAATACTCCAAATCTCCTTCTGATGATGACAAGTTCCAATTAGAATCAACTGAAAACTGGCATGAATTCCAATACATGCCTTATAAAAATCAAAAATCTGCTCCATAGTGAAGTGGATAGTCAAATATACTTATATGAAGAAATGTCAGTTAATCTGACTTTTGAGTTATTCTATCATAACCGATTTCTAGTTCATGTGCTGGTAAACAATAAAATAACCAGAAGACAAGATAATAAAGGTAAAAATATAGATTCTTCTCATACTGCTATCATTCCAGGAACATAGTCATTTCTTTTCTCATCTTGATTATTACAATAGTGTCCTGACTGCTCTTTTCAACTTTTGCCTGCTACAGACTCATTAAAAACAGAGTACTGATGCTAAAACAAAATGCCCCAAAGTGCACACATCAAAGGTGCAGCTCCCCCCCCCCCCCATGGTGAATACTAGAGATCACAATACTTCTAACCCAGGGTGAGTAGCAAGTATGGATTTATTTATTTAACCATGGTTTCTGATTCTTCTCAACAACAACAAAAAACAGCAACTGAATAAAACATGTTTTCCCTTCATTTTATATCCCCTCCCTAACTAGGTAAATAATATTTCCTTGCTTATATCTTTGCATTTCTTTAAACATGGTCCATTGCCTTTGAATTTCTAATTCAATTCTTCATCTTATCCTTTTTCAAATTCTCTCTTTCAAGTCTAGAGAATAACAGTAGATAAGCTGTATTGTGTTATTTTGCAAAGATCAAGCAGAAAGACCTGGGGCTGTGGTTGTGGCTCAGTGGTAGAGAGACTGCCTAGCATTGGTGAGTCACTGGGTTCAATCTTCAGCACCACATAAAAGTAAATAAATAAAATAAAGGTACTGTGTCCATCTACAACAACAACAACAAAAAAAAAAAAAAAAAAAGAAAGAAAGAAAAAGAAAAGAAGAAGAAAACCCTGCCTATTATCCTATTATCTAATGGGATCAGGAGAAAAAGAAGATACCAAATAAATCCTTCATATGATTTAAGGTACTGATCAGAAAATGACTTGTGAAGAATAGATACTCATCTATTCTACTTATCAAGTGGAGGCTTCATGGTTCAAAGATTAATACACTGGCCAAGAGAACAGACATGAAGCCAGTGTTGTAACTATTTAACAATCTGTTCCGCAACCTTGAGCAAGTTGTTTCTAAGAATTCTACACTAGTTGTTTCTAAGAATTCTACACTAAAGATTTCTAGACATACTTTACATATCAAATATATTCTAAAATGAGAACCAGTAAAGTATGCATAAAAATATGGGTCCAAAATGCACAGGTACAAATCATAAATCTTACCACTTACTGGTTGTGTGACATGGACAAATTATTTAACCTCTCTATGCTTAATTTTCTTCACAATTAGGATAATACCTAATTTACAGAATTTGGTTTAAATGCTTTGACATGCGTAAACTCAAAAAACAGGAACCCATACACAATCAGTGTTTATAAATGTTCCTGTAATTACATCATAAGAAATTCATATAATCTACTGACCCAATGAGAGAATGGTCAAAACTCACTATTTTACGATGCCACACCACTTTTGGACATAAACAGAAAGCATTTACCTTTTTCTTGCGATTTCCACTTTCACGCTGGACTGCTTTCATTAGATGCACCAACCGATCTACAAATGTCTGCTGTGCAGCCAGCAAAGAACGCATAACTCTGACAGACTTATCCCCCTGAAGGGAATCAAAGCAAAGGAAAATTAGTTCTATATCGCATGATGATCAGGGTTTCTTTAACAGCATGGATAATATTTTTTTCTCTTCTAATAGCTATAAACTTCAACACAAAGAGAAACTGAAAAACATTAATTATTTTGATTAAATATAATGAAAAATCTGATATAGTAGGTAAACATCAGCAAACTGTTTGCAGTTGAAAATTATCTGTTTTCAGTGAACACTGGTCTAAAACAAAACATTTTTCCCCCACAAATAACCGTGTGTCAAGACAGAATTTGTTCACCCCAAAATGCTTTCATTGACTGATTCAATAAATAACTGAAATATGATGGTATCTTTAGAAATGTGTTAGGCATACATATACAGGAGCAACTAAGATACTACCTTCAAAAAACTAAAAAATCTACTTACAGAAGAGAGGGAAGGCGCTGAGTATAGTAGCTGAGGTAGTTCAAAGCCAGCCTCAGCACTTAGTAAGACCCTACCTCAAAATAAAAAGGCTATAAAGATGTAGCTCAGTGATAACATGGCTGTGGGTTCAATCCCAGTATGGGGTGGGGAGGTGGGGGGGGAGATTGTCAGGGAGATATACCCAAATAGTATCAAAATACATGCTTGTTCAGGAAAACATTAGGTAATTAAAAACAAGAAACTATAAAGTCTTATGTAATTATGTAATAATTGTCAGCTCATAAAATACTGTAAAAATCTACTCTCCTTTCATCTTCCTCTGCCCTGATAAGAGCGTTGGGGAAATGTTATCATCCCCTTATAAAAGATGAGAAAATTTAAGTTCAGAGAAACTGAAATGCCTTCACAAGGTGGCAAAAATTGTAAGTGACAAAAGTGAGATTAGAAGACCAACAGCTTATTAGCCAATCAGTTTAATACTAAGATGCTCTAAGCTCTGAGAATTATATACAAACTGAGTCTCAAAGTGTTTAATAAGATGTAATTTAAATTTTAAGAACTCAAAACATGAAACAGCAGGTAAAAGACGCTATGAAGTAAAATTTTCTGTAGCAACCATATTACAGAACAATGTTTTCTTTTCACTGACTTGCACCCTCTGCTGGTTGATCTTGAATATTGCTTTATGATCAAAAGAAACCAAGCAAAACATGGCCTTATATTTCTCTACAAACTGTTGATGAAGCAAACACTTCAGTTGTATAGGGAATATGTACAATATGTACAATACGAATATTTCTAGATTTCTGAGGATGTACTTAAGTTATATAAGAAAAACACAAAGGAAAATTAAAAAGCAAAGCTTTTATTTTATTTTTTTCCATGTAGAGGTTTATTTCATTAAAATTGGTCACCAAATTTCTGTAAAGTGTCAAAAAATACATATTTTAGGCCTTTTTGGCAACAAAGTTTTCATTCCAAATATTCAACTGCTACTGTAGTGCAGAAACAGGCACAGACAATACATAATGAATGGGAATGACTATGTTCCAAATAACTTGCATATAAACATTGAAATTTTAATTTAAAATACCTTTCATGTATCACAAAGTATTGCTCTTCTTTGGACTTGTTTTCAACCACTTAAAAAATGTAAAAATGATTCACAGGACATAATAATACAGGTAATAGACCAGATCTGGCCCATTTGAATGGTTACCTTTAATAATGCTTGGCTGAATCTTCTCATTACATTCAAGTACATCTCATGGGTCTTTGGATCTCTCTGCTGAGTATCTTGATCTTCACATTCAACTATGACATACCTTTAAAATTACTGAAGTTACTCATATGATGTGAAATAAAACTTGGATTCATATTGTAAATATATCATTCCATTAAAACAGATACATAAGAAAGGCAATTTGTAAATCAATGGAAATGTAACTGATGTGACACAGCAATCTGTATACGGGGTAAAAATGGGAGTTCATAACCCACTTGAATCAATCTGTGAAATATGGTATATTAAGAACTATGTAATGTTTTGAACAACCAACAATAAAATTAAAAAAAAATTAAAAAAAAAACAGATACATATTTGAAAAAAAATATTAAATGTGAATAAAGAAATGTATTTTATCATCATTCTCTAAAAAGTGAAAAATTAAAGGGTAGTATGCAAACCATTACATAAACTAAAAAAATAATGTCTTGATTTCTGCAGTACTGTAAATTTTCTAAAAATTTTTCTAACCAAACAAGCCATTTTTCCTATTACTTTATGAGGTACTTAAAGTATCAATATCCTCTGAAATTATCTAAGTTCATATATCTACCAAGTAACTCAAGAAAAAAAGTTACTCAAGTAACAGCATAATATTTCTGGAGTTAAAAAAAGCTTTGCTATTCTGAAAAACACTAGTGCTACCTCTCTCATTAACATATTTGAAAGATTAATATCTTCAAGGTTTTCTTAAGCATAAACTCCTTATACAATTAAAAGAAATTGTATAACCCAAGATCTGAGTCACAGCTCATTAATCATGTGTTTTCAAATGTTCTGATGAGAAAAAAAAGAAACCAGAGTGAATTACATTTAATATCACAACTTGGTAAACACTGCTTTGTGTGTACATAGCTACATAAAAATGAGAGCAATACCCTATGAACAGTTTTGACATTTGCTAATATTTAATACTGATTCAATTCTATTTCATTTTTCTTTAAACACTAAAGGCTACATTGTAAGTTTTAACATTGCTTTCAATAGCTCATGACAAATAGTTCTCACTCCAGTCAGAATGGCAATTACTAAAAATATAAGTAACAATAAATTTTGGCAAGGATGTGAAGAAAAAGATTCATACATTGCTGGTGGGACTGCAAATTGGTACAACCACTCTGGAAAGCAGTATGGAGATTCCTCAGAAAACTTGGAATGAAACCATTTGACCAGCTATCCCCACTCCTCAGTTTATACCCAAAGGACTTAAAATCAGCACACTACAGTGATGAAGCCACATTAATGTTTATAGCAGCTCAATTCACCATAGCCAACCTGTGGAACCAACTTAGGTGCCCTTCAACAGATGAATGAATAAAGAAAATGTGATGTATACACATAATGAATATTACTTGGCCAAAACCAAGAATGAAATTATGGCATTTGCTGGTAAATGGATGGAACTGAAGACTATCATGCTAAGTGAAATAAGCCAGTACTAAAAATCCAAAAGCTGAATGTTCTCCCTATGTGGATACTAACCCACAGCAAGGAAAGGTAGGGAGGGGATGAATAGAAGTTCATTGGATAAGACAAAAGGGAATGAAGGGAAGGGAGGAGTGATGGGAATAAGAAAGACAGTAGGGCTGAGGTTGTGGCTCACTTGATAGAGCACTTGCCTCGCGTGTGTGAGGCACTGGGTTCAATTCTCAGCACCACATATAAGTAAATAAATAAAGGTCAATCAACAACTGACAAAAAGAAAAAGAATGGTATCCTAATTGGAATGGGTTGTACTCCATGTATATATGTGTCAAAATATACTCTACATGTATATCTAAAATGAACAAATTAAAAAAATAAGAAAAACATAAATCTAGATCAACTTTCTTCCTTTCTCAATAATGAAATTTAGAGAGGTTTTGTCTTGGCAAGGATGACATAATTATGTGATTGTACAGCTGAGATCAGAACTCGGGACTTTGGGCCCACAGGCAAAAATTCTTTCTACTCTACTAAATTGAATTTTACACTGTTTATTTTAAAAATCCATGTGAAACTTTTAAACTTCCTTAAGTGATAGCAGTTCTCACATGTCAATTCATAGATGCTTTTTATTATCTATTTTACCATTTCTAGGAAAGAATATATTCAGCCATCTAGAAGTTCCTTAGAGTTCCTGTATTATTTTTCACTAAACTCTCAGCACTTCCATGCCTAGCTCACACAGATGTTCATTTTATTGTTGACTGAAGAAATTACCCCAATCTCATAGATTTAGCCATTGATAATTCTCAAGGCTGAATATACACTTAAGGTCTAATTTTGCATTATATTATGTGACTTGCCTTCATATTCAACTACAATGATTTTCAAGATATTGCCTGCTATTTTTAACAGAACATGTACAACACTGACTTTATCAAACTAACTACCCCTATAGAGAGTACTATCAATATTTCAGGCATTTGTAGAGCCCTGGGCAAGGAGGCACACAATTGAAACCCAGCAACTCAGGAGGCTGAGGCAGGAGGTTTGATGCCAACCTCAGTAAGTCAGCAAACTGTATCTCAAAATAAGAAATAAAAAATGACTAATGATTGTAGCTCAGGGTAAAGCACTCTTAGGTTCATACCTCATGCTGAAAAAAAAACAAAAAAAACTAAGCATTTGGAATGGAAATTTTCATATAACAGGATTCACAAACTCAAGTTTTCTCAAAGTCAGGCAGGAAACAAGTTTCTAAGAAAAGAAGGAGAAGCAGGACTGCAGCCAAACCATATAACCCAATCCTTATCTAAAACTCATTTTGACAATTTTTGTAAAATTTGCAGGCTATACACATAGAGCCAAACTTAACTCACAGTCCCCTGCCTTAAATACATATACTAAATTATTCAGCAGACACTGGGTTTTTCCTATTAAATGCCTTTTACAATGGTTCTATACTATCGAGCCCTCTCTAGAATCTAACAGCAAATAACCTGAAATTTCCAATCTAAAAACTACTCATTGCTTAATTCAGTCATCCTAATTTTCTCTTCTTTAAATTATCTTCATCACATTGATTTAAGTTCTTGACTGTCTTTATCACCTTTGTATATTCAATTTCTCTTCCTGTGTATCTATACTGCAAACTCATTTACAAATGAGCACAGAGATGATCATAATATATAGGACTAACTGTTGTGTTCAGGTCTTTTTGACCACCAAATAAAGACTATGGTTGTAGCTATTTCCTGTGATTAAGGGTATATGTTAATCTTCACAATAATGGTCAAATATCAAACACATCTCATATTATTCAAGTCAAAGTTCTCCTGCAAAGAAAAAGCCCATCTAAAATGACAGTGACATCAACAAATATCAAAGACAAGGTTAGATCAAGACTAGAACACACTGAGTCACTGTTCACGCCAATAAACTAGATTCTACAAAGCACTCAAAGGTATTCCCATGGAGGCTGTCATCTTAAAGTAGAAATGCAGACAAAATTGTCTAGGTACTCACTTTAAGATGACATCAGTGGGCTACCTGTTTCCTGGCAATTTCATTTTGTAGAGTAAATAACCTTTATTACCTTGAAAGGTCTTAAAAGTTATAGAAAACATGTCAAAGCATCCAAAGTTTACTTTCAATTTCAACACACTGGAATGACTATAAAAATAAAAAACTGGAACGATTTATAGATTCTGATGCCCAACATTTTACAGATTGGAGACTATAACTCCCCTCTGTGGCTTAAAAGGTTGACACTATTCATTTTAAAAGGATTGTCTGTAAAACTATCGGCCCCTAAGGACTTAGATACAGCAGGAATCCTACTTAAATCACTGCAAAGGGAACAAATAAAAAAAGAAATCCAAAATATTTAAAAGGAAATAACACATCCAATTAAATTTATATTTTAATACATTTGTTATAAGAGGTAAGCTTAGTGAAAGGTATTTCAATTCTTACATTTGATTAACATTTTATATTATTCTGTCCATGTTCAAAGGAAAAGAATGATCATTCCAAACCAACCATTGGAATTTTTTTCCAAGTGTTATCCTACATTCCCCGAAGCAGTGCCTACTAAAGTCAAGAATCCACATGAAAGACTTTTTTCTCCATGAGTATTTCTGAATATATAATATGCAGACTATAAATATGGTAAGAACAATTACTCCTTAGAGAAGGAACACCTGCAATTGTTTCAATGAATCAGAGATATAGTGGGAAAACACATATCAAATCTAAGTTTGATGGAATGTTTATAAGACTGGAAACTGAGGCTGCACTTTGTTTATTATCTACAGAGAAAACAAAGTGTTCTTTCTGAACAGAAACAGCTACCTTATTGGAAATTATTCATCTAATAAGTTTCCTCATGTTCAGCTTCTTTTAGAATGATTTGCAAGCTGTCCTACTTGAAAAAAGAGATCAAAGATTCTATCAAAACTAATTAAAATTTTACAATAAAATCTGTTCTACAGTCAAATCCAAAGAATATATGTAATTTCAAAATCACATAATTAGTATATACACCTAGTTTTTATAATAGTGACTACTTTAGACTATAAATTCTGAGCCAGAAAAAAACTTTCCATGAACATTACAAGGGGACAAAATATCTATAAAGAAATTCTCAGTAATGAATTTAAAAAAACACATAAATCTTAATTTTAAAACACTTAACATAGAAATACTCAAAAACTCAGCAACATGGCCTACTCATTTTTTCCTCTAGTTTCCTTTACCTATTAAATAGATTTTCAAGAGGAAATATTTTCTGTAATACCAGTGAACAGACATACACATTACAATTCAAACTGGTATATAGAACATTAAGAAGCAAAATGTTATATTAAAAAGAAACAGAAATTTGGTAATATGAGAAATTCTGAGTAAACACTTCTAAGGAAAAATGGTGATTAACAACTAGCCAAAATATTCTGTAGATATATCTTCAATGGAATACTAAGATTTAATGTGAGGGAAATGTACTTTTATGAATATTATATTAAACTGCTAAAGCAAAAGCACGGAACTATTTTTCTTCCCACTACTAAAGGTCAACACAGGGGCAAAATAAATCACGGGTTCCAAACCATCCACAGGCAATTTCCACAGAAGGAGAAAATGACTGATTTAATTAAAATTGTTGATACTGATTCTTTTGTGTGGTAAAGAAAACCAAAAAGTCTTAAGTAAATATTGTTAATGTAGATAAAAGCACCTTTTCAGTTACCAGAGGGCTCTGATTTGGTTATCTATTTCTTGGCTACAGGGTGGTATCCAGGATATTATTTTCAGAGTATAGGAGAATGGAGTTAAGGACTGATTCAACCCATAGGACAGTTTCTCCAAAATGAGGCTAAAACACACTAGTATTTTGTTTAATTTGCTCATGAAAAGCAGAATGCCTTGTTGTTATTTTAAAATAACGAGCTTTTTAAGTTAAGGCTACAAATTAAACAGTAAGATTAGATAATAGATCATTTTTATAGTCAAGCCAAAAACTATGTCAAGAAGTTTAAAAAGTGTTAAGTATTTTGTCAAATGTAAAGAAGGCTTCAGGTAGAGCTGATCCGGCTGGCTCTCCTCTGTTTGCTCTGTAAAGCTGGATATAACTCTTTTACCTGGTGTTTAATCCTAATGCTTTCTTTTATTGAATCTAAATACTTCTCATGGTGCTTTAAGCTACTTGTCTTCTACCCTTCAAAATTCTATAACTTATAGATGGAGCCATGCTTTATGGTAATTGTGTCGCAGGAAGTCACCTTTTCTGTAACTCAGTTTCTCTTTCCTTCCACTCACTGAGGATACTGTTCTTAGGTAACACAGAGATAGCTATACTTGCCCTATTCAACTACACAGTGAAAAATAAGACAAGCTCACTGAGAATATGCCAAAAATGGCAAAGTAATAGATAAATGATCTCATTCTAGATGAGGGCATACCAAGTTCAGTTATGGTATACCTCTTTATGGCATACATTCTTATCTTTAAGATGAAATAAGGTAACTTTGAATTCCAGTTTTTTTATTTTTGCATGATTCAAATGTTTTGGTAAATAATGTGAAAACACACTCTTAAAAATTATATAAAGTATCATATATTATTTAAATAGCACAAAAGGCAAACAGAAAAAAAATTATGAAAAAAGAAAAGAAGCAGTAGCATTAGATCACCCAACTATATCTTAGCTCTTGAAAACATAGTAAAAGGAAGAGAAGCAGTGATGTTAACAAACATTTCCATAAACATAGCCATAAAGAAATGCACATAAATATAAATATTCTATCTAGGCTTTTAATGGTTGTTCACATCTTAATTTAAAATTGTCTTTATGTACAGCATGGTGAAAAATAGTTCTTAAAAGGGATGAGAAACAAAATTATTTTCACATACCAGTATAAATAATTAGCCAGTGTTGAGTTTTTGCAGGCTCTTGATATCAAGAAGGTACAAAGATCTTGCTAAAAGAATAAAAAGAAATGTATACATATTACCATCTGCTATCAACAGGGACAGGGGATAAAAGAGCATACATTGGCATATGAGCTTTCAGCTATGTGTCTTAAATCATGGTTCAGATTTTCTTTTATCCATTTCTTTCATTCCTTCCTCATTCCCCTCCTCCATCCATCAACCCATCTATCCATCCATCCATCCAATATTTATTCTAAATCAGACAACATAAAACAAGTTAGCATCATGGTTCAGAGTCCCTGGTCCTTCTGGAACTTCTGAAAGGAGAAAGACATAAAAAATAATGGTCACAGAAATAATTAAGAATAAGAGGGCATAAAAGTTAATGATGAGGACATCACATTTAAACAAAATCAGGATGATACTATATACAAAGGCCCTGAACTTGGTTTGTTCAAGGAATTTTAAAAGGGCCCAATGTTGCTGAAATATAGTGAAAATTAAATGAAGAGGCTGAAAAGATAGACAATGCAAGATGATTAAAGTCATATTACTGAGTATGGATTTTACTTGAAAAGTAATGGATACCCAATGAAAGATCTTAAAAGGAGAGTGGGATGATCTGATTTACAGTTTATGAACATGACTCTGGTTGCTCAAAGAAGTACAGACCTGAGATCAGTTAGGATGCTATTATAGTACTCTAGAAAAGTAGAGAGAGAGAGAGAGAGAGAGAGAGAGACAGACAGACAGACACACAATGGAACAAGACAAGTTTAAGAACTATTTTGTAAATATAATTAATAGGATTTGCTAATGAAGAGGAAGTAGGAAAGAATGATAACTCCCAAATTTCTGAATCTAGCAAACAGGCTGATTTATTATGTTGCAGAAGGAAATTTCATATAAGAAGCAGGCTAAGAATTGAAGAGACAGGTATTTTGAAATATTGTTTGAAATGTCTGACAAATATATAGCGAAGGGGATGGGGTTGTGGCTCAGCGGTACAGCACTTGCCCAGCACATGTGGGGCACTGGGTTCAATCCACAGCACCACATTAAATCAAAATACAGGTATTGTGTCCAACTACAACTAAAACAAAATGTTTAAAAATATATATACAGTGGAGATCAACTAAGTACTTGAATATATAATTTGAAACTTAAATGAAAGAGCTGAGCGAAATGTTAATCTGAGTAAGTGTAAACTGAAAATATAGGATCCTAAGGAACATTAAGACATCAAGCAGAGGAGAGTGTGTTGATGAAGGAAACTGAAAAGAAACAGCAAGGTGACAAGGAATGTTTGGTATCATTAAAAACATGAGATGCTAGTTTTTCAAGAAGGGATTATTTGGAAAACACTCAATGGAACTGAAAACATGTGCAGCCACATTAAAGTCATTCAGTGATTTACTACAGTGAGTTTTAAGCAAAAGCCAAAATGATGTAGCTTAAAGATTGGAAAAGAAGGAAAAGATGAGTATACAAAAACAACTTTGGGAATCTTGATTGTGAAAGTAAGAAAATAAGTGTTATTTATGAGATATGTCAAAAGAAAATTATTTTATTTTGCTTTTCTGGATTTTTAAGATGGGGATTCTAATACATATTTGGATATTTCTATCAGAAAAATAAAAGAGCTGGCTGAGGTTGTAGCTCATGATAGAGTGCTTGCCTAGGATGGGTAAGGCCCTGGATTCAATCCTCAACACCACATTAAAACAAATAAACAATATAAACAAATAAATAAAGGTTAAATTCTTTAAAAAAAATAAGAAGCATATCTTTAAAGGAAACTGTTTCTTCTGTGTAAGAAGAAAGAAGGAAAAAATGACGAATTCAAGTCTATTTATTAAGTGGTCTATTAGTTTCCTTTAATTATGAAACAGAATTGTTACCTGGAGATTGAGAGAAAGACAGGGTAGTAGGAAATGAAGAGTAAAGTACAAAAGAGTCACTAAAAGGCAGGGAGATTCATCATCACCTAGAGAAATGTAAGATGGCAACTGCATTAAATCCCATCTGAGGTTTGTGAATGTATCATAAATGTACAGTGATACTAATATGCAAAGCTATGCATTTTTAAATAGTGGTATTCAAGCACAGAGAAATTAAGTAACTAATGAGGCTTAGCAAAAATTGAGATTTTGCCAAAGGAAATGAAAGCACTAATAAGAGAATGACTAAAATGATGAGCCATGGGCTACAAGTATATTAAGAGGAAAGCAAACACTGAAGAGGGCTGATGAACAAGAAAAAGGACAGGAATTAATGGATTAGACGTTATCAATGCAGTAGTGGTACTTAATAGCTACAGAAATCAGAGGTAGTTGTCACAGGTGGATGTGTCAATGCTTTCAGTTGTGAGTGGTAAGGATCGTATCTCCAATTTTAGAGTCTGAATGTGCCCCCCCACCAAAAAAATTTTCAATAAGGAAAATCCTCAAGCAGAAAGCTATAATCAAAGTTGAATGCATGAATGAGTTCAAAAGGCAGATTGCAGGCTTCAAGATTATCTTCTGACTATGTTACAAGGATGTCACATTTTTATATAATGATGTATATATTTAAATAGAAAACATGTTTCATTTGACACTATGCTTTTTCTATAAAATTATTCACAAGAGAATAAATAGGGAAGAATTAAATTTTTAACAACTATGAAGCATTTTACATATGTGATGTAGCTTTTTAAACTCGATTTGGATAACCAATGCTTTAAAATTTTTAAACAAAAAACAAAACCTGTCTAGCCAGCGCTGGGGGAGGGGCAAGCAGAAAAAATCAAAACCATAGAGTGCCGGGGATCCCAAAAGCCAACGGTGTGACCCCGGAGATCCAGGCTGTCTGATTCTGGCGGCCTGCCCCGTGGCTACAGAAGGCGTGGCGCCACAGTGCCGGGGACCCCAAAAGCCAATGGTGTGACCCCGGAGATCCAGGCTGTCTGATTAGGGCGGCCTGCCCCGCGGCTACAGGAGGCGTGGCGCCACAGAGAAGGGATTAAATAGTAAGCAGGGAGATAAGGGCCTGGGACATGGTGGTATCCCAACTGCCAAGCAGGCACTGACCCCCGGGCTGAGTTCGGGATTGCAGACGGGGAAGGAAGCGGTACAGTCCCTTCCCCCACAAGGGACACTCCACTAAGGCAACCAGCGGCCACCATCTTGGAGAGCTGAAGTATCCACTGCCACTCTCCGACAGACTGCAACAACAAGACAGGTGTGTGTCACTCAGTTCAGCCCCCATACATAGGGGGATTTCGCATAAATTCTCTCCTAGACTTTCAGGGGAAGGGAGTATCACAGTGAGCCTGCATAAAGACTAAGGGAGAATTAGAGGCACCTGACCTTCAACCCCCCCTCCCATCAGCAGCTAAAACAAAACCTGTCTAGCCAGCGCCGGAGGAGGGGTAAATAAACAGAAAAAATCAAAACCATAGAGAGCCGGGGATCCCAAAAGACAATGGTGTGACCCCGGAGATCCAGGCTGTGTGATTCGCGCGGCCTGCCCTGCGGCTACAGAGGCGTGGCGCTGCAGACAAGGGATTAACTAGCAAGCAGGGAGATAAGTGGTTGCCACAAAGTGGAATCCCGCCAGCCTAGCCCGCACTGACCCCCGGGCTGAGTACGGGATTTCAGACGGGGAAGGAAGCGGTACAGTTCTATTCACCACAAGGGAAACAAAACAATAGAGTGCCGGGGTTCCCAATAGCCACCCTCCACACCCAACAAACGGCAGGCCCAGAGTACAGTTTGAACTGCCGAGAACCATCACTCAGGGGAAATCTGGTGTAGCAGGAGAAACCAAGACTAGCAGGAGAAACCAGGAGACTAGAGGCAAGGCCCTCACGACTGAGCAGCTGTAAACTGCAGGCCCGCCGGCGACAGCTCACCCACTGCCCGCGTAACTGGGCGGTAGGAGAACGCCCACCCGCTGGCGACTGATCACCTGCTCGCGGCCTGTGATACTGGGCGGCTGGAGACTGCCCGCCTGCCGCGACAGGGAGCTGAAACCAAACAGAGACAGTCCAGTCACACCCCCCCATTAGGGCACCCCGGCAAGGAGACTGGGGCCCGTCATAGCAGAGTAGTGTCGTCACTGGAGCTCGGACGTCGGAATTCCTTCTCAGCGGAATCCAAGTTAGCAGGCATAGTTTAACAACACAAAGGAGAGACATCAGAGTAATAAAGAAACAAAACAAATCTATAGAAGAGAGCAGAAACACGACAATCAAAAAGAGCTGGAAAGTAACGTGGACAACATGAGAAAACAAGGGAAAAAAAAATTACAAACAATGCAAGACAACCCAATTCTACAGGAGGACATAGAAACATCAGAAACAGGGATAGCGAAAGAACTCAAGGCATACCTAACTCGAATGGAAAGGAATATTAGAGAAGACATAAGACAGCAAGTCCAAGAAATAAAAGTATATTTTGAAAATGAATTAAACAAACAAATTCAAATGGCAAAGAACGAGCTCTACCAGGAGATAGAGATCTTAAAAAAAAAATCAAACAATAATCCTAGAATTACAGGAAACTATAAACCAAATTAAAAACTCAAATGAGAATATTACAAATAGACCTGATCAAGTAGAAGTCAGAACATCAGATAATGAAGACAAGGTTTATCAACTTGAAAAGAATATAGTCAACACAGAAAAGATGCTTAAATCCCACGAGCAATCTATTCAAGAGATATGGGATGTCATAAAAAAACCAAATCTGAGAGTCATAGGGATAGAAGAAGGCACAGAGTTTCAAACCAAAGGAATGGACAGCATATTAAATGAAATAATTCTAGAAAACTTCCCAGAGATGAAAGATGGAATGGATTGCCAAATCCTGGAAGCCTACAGGACCCCAAACATTCAAAACCATAATAGACCAACTCCAAGACATATAATTATGAAGATAGCCAACGTACAGAACAAGGAGAGAAAAGAGGCAGATTACATTCAGGGGTAAACCAATTAGGTTAACGACCGATTTCTCATCACAAACTTTGAAAGCGAGAAGATCCTGGAATAATGTATTTCAAACGCTGAAAAATAATGGATTCCAACCAAGAATACTATATCCAGCAAAATTGAGCTTCAAATTTGACAATGAAATTAAAATCTTTCACGATAAACAAAAGCTAAAAGAATTTGCAGCAAGAAAACCAGCTCTGCAAAGCATTTTGAACAAAACACTACAAGAAGAGGAATGGAAAAATAGTGCCCAAAACTAACAGCAGGAGGTATCTCAGTAAAGGGGGAGAAGAATAACCAAAAAGCAAAACTAGCCAAACTAAAATAAATAAATAAAGAAGCATGACTGGAAGTACAAATCATATCTCAATTGTAACCTTAAATGTTAATGGCCTAAACTCACCAATTAAGAGACATAGGCTAGTAACCTGGATCAAGAAAACAAATCCAACAATATGCTGCCTTCAGGAGACTCATATGATAGGAAAAGACATACACAGGCTGAAAGTAAAAGGTTGGGAAAAATCATACCACTCACATGGCCCTCGGAAGCAAGCAGGAGTGGCCATACTCATATCGAATAAAATCAACTTCAAACCTAAGTTAATCAAGAAGGATAAAGAAGGTCACTATATACTGTTAAAAGGAACCATCCACCAACAAGACATAACAATCATCAATTTGTATGCACCAAACAATGGAGCTGCAACGTTCATAAAACAAACTCTCCTCAAATTCAAGAGTCAAATAGACCACAACACAATAATTATGGGTGACTTCAACACACCGCTCTCGCCACTAGACAGATCCTCTAGACAAAAGCTGAATAAAGAAACTATAGAACTCAACAGCACAATCAATAGCCTAGACTTAACCGACATATATAGAATATATCAACCATCATCAAGTGGGTATACATTCTTCTCAGCAGCACATGGATCCTACTCAAAGATAGACCATGTATTATGCCATAAGGCAACTCTTAGTAAATATAAAGGTGTGGAGATAATACCATGCACCATATCTGATCATAATGGAATGAAATTGGAAATCAATGATAAAAGAAGGAAGGAAAAATCCTACATAACATGGAAAATGAACAATAAGTTATTGAATGATCAATGGGTTATAGAAGACATAAAGGAGGAGATGAAAAAATTCTTAGAATCAAATGATAACACAGACACAACATACCGGAATCTATGGGACACAATGAAAGCAGTTTTAAGTGGGAAATTCATTTCTTGGAGTTCTTACCTCAAAAAAAGAAAAAAACAACAAATAAATGAACTCACGCAACACCTCAAAAACCTAGAAAAGGAAGAGCAAAACAACAGCAAATGTAGTAGAAGACAAGAAATAATTAAAATTAGAGCAGAAATCAACGAAATTGAAACAAAAGAAACCATTGAAAAAATTGATAAAACTAAAAGTTGGTTCTTTGAAAAAATAAATAAGATAGACAAGCCTTTAGCCATGCTAACAAAAAGAAGAAGAGAGAGAACTCAAATTACTAACATACGGGATGAAAAAGGCAATATCACAACAGACACTACAGAAATACAGAAGATAATTAGAAAGTATTTTGAAACCCTATATTCCAATAAAATAGAAGATAATGAAGATATCGATAAATTTCTTAAGGCATATGATTTGCCCAGATTGAGACAGGAAGACACACACAATTTAAACAGACCAATAACAAAAGAAGAAATAGAAGAAGCCATCAAAAGACTACCAACCAAGAAAAGCCCTGGACCGGATGGGTATACAGCGGAGTTCTACAAAACCTTCAAAGAAGAATTAATACCAATACTTTTCAAGCTATTTGAAGAAATAGAAAAAGGAGCTCTTCCAAATTCATTCTATGAGGCCAACATCACTTTGATCCCAAAACCAGACAAAGATACTTCAAAGAAAGAAAACTACAGACCAATATCTCTAATGAACTTGGATGCAAAAATTCTCAATAAAATTCTGGCGAATCGAATACAAAAACATATCAGAAAACTTGTGCACCATGATCAAGTAGGATTCATTCCTGGGATGCAAGGATGGTTCAATATACGGAAATCAATAAATGCTATTCACCACATCAATAGACTTAAAGACAAGAACCACATGATCATCTCGATGGATGCAGAAAAAGCATTTGACAAAGTACAGCATCCCTTTATGTTCAAAACATTAGAAAAACTAGGGATAACAGGAACTTACCTCAACATTGTAAAAGCTATTTATGCTAAACCTCAGGCTAGCATCATCCTGAACGGAGAAAAACTGAAGGCATTTCCTCTAAAATCTGGAACAAGACAGGGATGCCCTCTATCACCACTTCTATTCAACTTAGTTCTCGAAGTACTAGCCAGAGCAATTAGACAGACGAAAGAAATTAAAGGCATAAAAATAGGAAAAGAAGAAATTAAACTATCACTATTTGCGGATAACATGATAATATACTTAACAGACCCAAAAGAGTCTACAAAGAAGCTGCTAGAGTTAATAAATGAATTCAGCAAAGTGGCAGGTTATAAAATCAACACGCATAAATCAAAGGCATTCCTATATATCAGCAACAAAACCTCTGAAATGGAAATAAGGAAAACCACTCCATTCACAATATCCTCAAAGAAAATAAGATACTTGGGAATCAACCTAACAAAAGAGGTGAAAGATCTATACAATGAAAACTACAGAACCCTAAAGAGAGAGATAGAAGATCATCTCAGAAGATGGAAAAATGTACCCTGTTCATGGATAGGCAGAACTAACTTCATCAAAATGGCGATATTACCCAAAGTTCTCTACAGGTTTAATGCGATGCCAATCAAAATTCCAATGGCATATCTTGAAGAAATAGACAAAGCAATCATGAAATTCATATGGAAAAACAAAAGACCCAGAATAGCAAAAGCAATTCTAAGCAGGAAGTGTGAATCTGGAGGTATAGCGATACCGGAGGTCAAACTGTACTACAAAGCAATAGTAAGAAAAACAGCATGGTACTGGTACCAAAACAGGCAGGTGGACCAATGGTACAGAATAGAAGACACAGAGACTAATCCACAAAGTTACAACTATCTTATATTTGATAAAGGGGCTAAAAGCATGCAATGGAGGAAGGATAGCATCTTCAACAAATGGTGCTGGGAAAATTGGAAATCCATATGCAACAAAATGAAATTGAATCCCTTTCTCTCGCCATCCACAAAAATTAACTCAAAATGGATCAGGGAGCTAGATATCAAATCAGAGACACTGTGTCTGATAGAAGAAAAAGTTGGATACGATTTACATATTGTGGGGTCGGGCTCCAAATTCCTTAATAGGACACCCATAGCCCAAGAGTTAACAACAAGAATAAACAAATGGGACTTACTTAAACTAAAAAGTTTTTTCTCAGCAAGAGAAACAATAAAAGAGGTAAATAGAGAGCCTACATCCTGGGAACAAATTTTTACCCCCCACACCTCCGATAGAGCCCTAATATCCAGAATGTACAAAGAACTCAAAAAATTAAACAATAAGATAACAAATAACCCAATTAACAAATGGGCCAAGGACCTCAACAGACACTTCTCAGAGGAGGACATACAATCAATCAACAAGTACATGAAAAAATGCTCACCATCTCTAGCAATCAGAGAAATGCAAATCAAAACCACCCTAAGATACCATTTCACTCCAGTAAGATTGGCAGCCATTATGAAGTCAAACAACAATAAGTGTTGGCGGGGATGTGGGGAAAAGGGCACACTTGTACACTGCTGGTGGGGCTGCAAAATGGTGAGGCCAATTTGGAAAGCAGTATGGAGATTCCTGGGAAAGCTGGGAATGGATCCACCATTTGACCCAGCTATCGCCCTTCTCGGACTATTCCCTGAGGACCTTAAAAGAGCGCTCTATAGAGATACGGCTGCATCAATGATTATAGCGGCACAATTCACAATAGCTAGACTGTGGAACCAACCTAGATGCCCCTCAATAGATGAATGGATAAAAAAAATGTGGCATGTATACACAATGGAGTATTATGCAGCACTAAGAAATGACAAAATCATAGAATTTGCAGGGAAATGGATGGCATTAGAACAGATTATGCTAAGTGAAGCTAGCCAATCCCTAAAAAACAAATGCCAAATGTCTGCTTTGATATAATGAGAACAACTAAGAACAGAACAGGAAGGAAGAGCATGAGGAAAAGACTACAGTAAACAAAGACGAATGGGGGGAGAGAAACGGGGAGAGAAGGGAAAGCACATGGAAATGGTAGGAGACCTTCAATGATACATAAAATTATAAGAGGTTATGAGGGGCAAGGGGGAAGGAAAAAGAGGGAGAGAATTGAACAACAGCAGGGGAGGTAGAGAGGGAAGATGGGAGGGGAGGGGAGGAGAGGGGGGATAGTAGGGGATAGGAAAGGTAGCAGAATACAACAGTCACTAATATGGCATTATGTAAAAATGTGAATATGTAACAGATGTGATTCTGCAATCTGTATTTGGGGTGAAAATGGGAGTTCAAAACACAATTTGAGTCAAATGTATGAAAG
Organism: Spermophilus citellus; assembly: GCF_964194105.1. Classification (NCBI taxonomy): domain Eukaryota; kingdom Metazoa; phylum Chordata; class Mammalia; order Rodentia; family Sciuridae; genus Spermophilus; species Spermophilus citellus. The sequence goes on along the minus strand of NC_138198.1, from coordinate 99,871,178 downwards.
ATGATATATCATGAACTATGTAATGCTTTAAATAATCAATAAAAAAAAAATAAAAAATAAAAAAAACATTATTTGGAAAAAAAAATAAATAAAATTTTTAAACAATTTAAATAAAAAATACTTTAGGAAAACAAAATCATCTCATGTTGCAGGTAACAGATACCAGAAGGAATGGTGCATAAGAACCTAAGTATCCTTTGAAGTAAATATTGTTAAATATTAATTGAGTATATACAATAATAACAACAACAACAATATTACTTAATTTAGAGATTAAAAATAAAACTAAATAATCATTGGGAATAAAAGGACATATAAGTAGAGAAGGGGTATGTACTGTTCTGGAGAAGAATACTGATTATGCTAAACTAAAAATTAAAAACACAAGTAAAATATCCAGCATAACCAATAAAATAATTGATATCAACAATATGATTTACAAACTAGGGTTGAGGTAGAGGATGGTAAGAGAGATTTAGCCAAAGACTGTCAAGAAAATTTTTTTTTTAAATATATAGGAGACAGAATAGAAAGTTCTACATAACTGATTAAATGCATGTAAATAGAGCAATAATCACAATAAAAACAAATAGGATAAAAGATCCAGTTAAAAAGAGAATGCTAGGTGGACAAGGTAGCACATGCCTGTAATTCCAGCAATTCAGAGGCTGAGATAGGAGGGTCATAAGTTCAAAGCCAGCCTCCACAACTTAATGAGGCCCTCAGCAAGGTCCTTTCTCAAAATAAAAAATCAAAAGGGCTAGGGATATAACTCAGTAGCTAATCATCCCTGGGTTCACTCGCTGGTGTTTTTTTTTTTTTTTAAGTTAAAACTGAATTTAAAAAGCAATATTTAGCCATAGATGTTTTTAAGATATGTTTAAAATATAAGGTCATGCTGAGTGTGGTGGGACACACCTATAATCCCAGCAGCTCAAAAACTGAGGAAGGAGGATCATAAGTTCAAAGCCAGCCCCAGCAAATGAGCAAGGCCCTAAGCAAATTAGCAAGACCCTGTCTCTAAATAAAAATATAAAAAAGAACTGGGGATAAGGCTCAGTGGTTAAGCACTGCTGGGTTCAATTCCCATTACCAAATAAATAAATTAAACATAAGGTCACAAAAATATTTAAAATATCAAAAAATTGACCACAGAATACTAATCATGATAACACTCTTTTAACATTTCATAAAACAGATTTTAGGGAGGGGGAACATTACACAGAAGATTACTAAATAGTGACAGAAGTTTTGAATTATTTGAATGCTCTTAGTAAAAAACCTTTAAAATATTTAAAGCAAACACAGAAAAAGTGATAATTCTATTATTCAGGGGAATTTTTTTCCCTAGTGTTTTCATAGATAGAGAGAAAAAAACTTTAGGAAAGGGTACAAGATTTCAATAACACAACAAATTTACTCTGTGGCGTATGTACAATGCTGCATCCAACAGATGAGGTACATACCTTCTTTTCAAATAAAAATTATTTGAATTTATGAAATATGACCATCCTTAAACAATGAGAACTGAGTCATCATTTTTAAAATATCTTTTTTTGAGTTATCTTTTTTAAAATATGTGGCCAGATTTACAAAATGGTCTTCTAAACCTCCATGAGAGAAACACAGAAGAACATGAGACTATGCCAAAGTGTCAGGGAGGAGAAAAGATGGTTGGTATGTCAGGTTGTTTAATTACAATTTCAAGGTGAAAACTGCTTATACAATGCTATTACTTTACTGGGATAGAGAAAAGGGAGGGAAATATCTATCAAAATAATTCCTATTGCTCTGTGATATACAGCTTGGATTACCTGAACTATCATTCAAGAAAAGGTTAAAGTGAATTGTTCATTGAGCAACAACATATAGGTTCATCATTCAAAAGAGTCATACACAAATACATGAACACTTTTTAAATTTTTTAACCTAAAAGTTTTGAATGAAAGGTAGTATAATAAATGATATTTTGAACATAGTTTTGAAAATTCAATCACTTCATTGCACTTCCAATGTTGACCATCCTGGTTCATACCTCTAACCTGTCTCTTCTGAATTATTTCAATAGCTTCCAAGTAAAACTCATTTGGTTCAATGGCTTATAGGCCATACAAAACTGATCATCTAGTTCTCTCTCAGAACGAGTCTTCTGCCTTGATCACTTACCCTCATCCCCCAAACAAGCTGGCCTCTGTTGGTACTCAAACATTTAAGGACTGGTCTTAAGGCATCTCTACTTGCCGTGACCTCTTTTTAAAATGTACTTCCCTAAAATCCATGTCATTGTTCCCTCCTGTGCTTATTTTCCACAGATGTCACTCCTTCCGGGAAGCCTTTCCTGAGAAATCTTTGTGAAACTACAACCACCTTATACTACCAACATTCCCTATCATCCTCTGATTTATTTTCTCCTTTAAAAATAGGCACTTTTTCTTCTACATGAAGATATTATTGATTATTCTGCACAGTAACATTAGAGTATAAGCTCCATGGCAACAAAGATGGTAACTGTTATGTTTCTGCTTCATTAATATTAGCATCTAGAACAGTTTCTGGTTCATAAAAAAAGAACCAAAATTATGTGTGAATGACTAAACAATTGAATCAATTTCTTAGCTTTCAAAGAGCAAAAGAGCCCTTTGCAGAAAGGTTTCCTAAAGAGATCACCTAAGGATTCTATGATCTTTTTGATTTAAAGTTTTTTTTACAGTTAAATATGGTCTGTTATGTTTGTACGTAACATTCAAATCTCTCTCACTAATAGTTAAAACAAATGATTTATTAAATCATTAGCTTTTAAAATCTGACTGAAAGCTATATATATGTGTGTGTATACACACACACGTATTAAGAAACAAACTGAACTTTCTAATATTTAGATTGTTAAATATTAATGAAGTATTTGTTTTCAGCTTCTGGAGTACAAATGCTTCCTAAAAGTTATGGGGACAAATTTAACAATATGTTCTAGATCAGCTTTTAGAATGCACTTCCAAATAAACCTTTCAGAGTAGTACTAGCCTAAGAAAGAGAACTGTTTTACATCGAAAATGAGTCCACCTACCTGTAGAATTAAAAGCAGACACTCAGTATAGTATCCCTAGTGCCAAAGTTGTACATTTCTACAATGTAATCACACTGACAATTGCAATCCTGTTCATAAATGCATTAACCATAAATATTCGGTTTCCCTAATAAAATATTTAAGCCTAGTTTATTTTCACATTGCATATGAATCTATTTATATGCCCAAAGCACCAATAAAATGAATTGAATATTATCCAGCACATTATACTGAGGGGAAAAGTCATAAACATATATCATAAAATAAGTTATTTAACAAAGTTATAATACTTAGATTAAACAAAATAAAGGTTTTGAAGACCAACGTAAGATGTTTATTTGGTAGGATCTCTCCTATAGCAAGCTTGAAAAGCTTTGTACTCACCTCCAGATTTTCACCATCCGAAACTTCTTTTGTTTTAGATGCAGGAGGAGGGGAAGACACTGGAGGAAGTGGGCTGGTTATAATTTGTGAGCTGAAAAAGTATTAGGAGAGATCAATGAAACATACTCTAAGATAAAACACTTTTTTTTTTTTTTTTAAGAATTCACTTTGATTGTGGCTGGTTAATGCATCACTTCCTAAAGTTTTCTTTCGTGCAACGCTAGAATCACATTATATTCCAGGGGAAAAAACCTCCAAGGTCAAAGATTATAGGTAACAGTATCTTGGAGATTTATGTGCAAGTCTGCATGTTTGCAGAGGTTTTCGTAAATACTACAGGGTTATATTTTGCTTTGTTTGACTTGGTTGTATTTTTGTTTAAGACCATTTAACATTAAACCTGCCTTCTCCAATCATATTTGACCACAAGATCATCCCACCACTTTGATCTTCTTAAAAATCACATAGAATAAGTGCCTAGCCAACCACAATTAGGGAAATATTGGTTTACAGTTTGCATCCTCTCATAAAATCTTGAAAAGACCTTTACTAGTTTGTCTTTCATGGTGGCACAAGCAAAGGTGGCATAAGTAAAGATCAGGCAAGTAAGAATGACTTGAGACTGAAGGGCTCCAATCTACAGTGGGTGTAAACATAGGGGTTTCTTCTCTTAAAACTATAGAAATATTTAGCAGTAATGGGAAACAGAATTAGTGTTTTCCTGTTTTCCAGCTCTTTGTACACACACAGAAGATAGAGCATAGCAGTATCAAATACATGAAGAAAAATTCAGATTTCCAATCTTGGGACAATAAAATAAATTAAATAACTGAACTGATTCAGGAAATCTGAATTCTAAATCTAGTTTATTCATTAGTTTCCTCACCTTTACATTTTATATCATTTCTACCTCACTTTTTTATTTCAACAGAATATCCCATTTATTTCACATTTTTAAAATTTTATAAAAAAGAAGTGGCAAAGCTGAAGAATTTGGGAGTCAATGACAATTTGTAAGACATAAGCCTGAGCAATTTACTTAACATTATATCCTTCATCTCTAAATTAAGGATATAAATATCAACCTCAGAGACTGTCATAATAAGGTGACACTGGGTCAGGTACACAGTTGACACTTGGCACTGGGTCAGGTACACAGATGGGACTTTTTAGTTGTTACCATTTTTAATAGCTGACTTTCAGTCCAAATAACATGCTGTTTAATATACCAAAAAAGATGAAGACAACTAATTAAAAAATACATTTCATTAAACTACTTGAGCCAACTAACCTGCTCAAATGAACATATTTTAACAAGAATCGTAATAGTCGCTGACACTTACTGAACACTATATGGAAGACCATCTTTTAAATGCTTTATGTCTTAATTCATTTAATCTTCACACAACCTTTTATGATCAGTTACTAATGCTATACTAAATTTTATTATGAAAAGTGGGGCCACAAAAAATGTAACTTAAACAAGTTTGCTAAATGGCAGAATTGAGATTTTAACTAAGGTATTCCGACTTAATAGCTTGCAAAAATCTGCTCTATAAAACAGTATTTTGTGCTCAATGAATGTATATGCCATAATCCACAAAAGCAATAGAGTTTGGGTTTGGTATATCTGGGAAAAAAGTTAAGAAGGCAACAACTTGACCAGGGAGAAAATGATCAAATTTTAAAGCACATCCTCCATGAATATCCATACCTATCTATTTCTGCAGAATTTATTCCAGAATTCGACAAATTCTCTGATACTGAGCCCTGACTATCCTTTTTGGTAGGTTCCAATCCATTCTTTATGTCATCAAAATTTTCATATTTGAGAGCCTGAACCAGCTGCAGTAAGTACATCAACAAATCCTGAAAAATAAACCAAAAAAAAAAAAAGCTAATATTAGATAAAAAATAATTAGAGACACAATTTATTCCTAAATGTCAAGCTAACATTTTACTTTTATCTACTATTTTTCAGCTGTGTCACCTTTGGTATATTACTAGGATAATTAACCTCTTGGTGCCTCACTGCATTCTTAGCTATAAAATGAACATAATAAAAACAGGAGAAAGAGTCATGAGCATTAAATCAGTTAACAAAAGAAAGCTACAGAAGAGGATTAGGCACACAGTAAGTAGCATCAGAAAAGCATAAAATAAAACAAAACTGTAGATGGTTTATGTGAACTAAGAAATTTAAAGATTCTTTTTCCTAGCAGATTAGATAAATGCAACTTTAAAAATTACTACAGGGCTAGAGATGTGGCTCAAGTGGTAATGTGCTCGCCTAACATGCGTGGGGCGCTGGGTTCAATCCTTAGCACCACATAAAAATAAAGATGTTGTGTCCACAGAAACTGAAAATAAATATTAAAAAAAAAAATTCTCTCTCTTTAAAAATAAATAAATAAATAGAAATTACTACATAAGCAACTTCAAATTTTCCAAGAATTTGTTTCATAATCTTTTCTCATTAATATTAAAATAAAATGAACTGATGTCATTAGTTAAATATAAAGCCTACTTTCTTGTTACATAATCACATCTTGAAAAATATAAAATTCTTCCGAGTATGAAGGACAATTTTTTTTTAATTTTTTGCTTTGATTTTACTCAACTCAATGGGACCCTTTTTCTAATGAAATATAAAAAAGGGCTGGGTGGTGGTTAAGCACTCCTGAGTTCAATCCCTGGTACCACTACCAACAACAAAAACAAAAAATAAAAAAAAAACAATAATAATTTAATGAGCAAGTAACATCTGAGATCAACACTGATAGAAGTTTAAAATTTTCATAGTTTGAAGCTTATATTCCAAGTAGATAGAGCAATATAAGCAAAAGCAAAGAGATTGAAAAGTATAGGGAAAACAGAAAATATTTCACTTTCAAAAGAGCATGGGTATGTAGCTATTATAAAGGCAAAATTAGAACCCATGTCACTAACTGAAAATGCCTATATGAAGAGTTACTCTATATTCAATAAGGAATGGGAAGACAGTGGGTGATTTTGATGTGAAGCTTTGTATTCACACTCTGAAGTATTAGAATTAACTTGTTCTTTAGAAAAATGGTGATCTCTGCCTTGATAAAATGTTATGACTCCTGGGAAATTTTTACTGAATTGCCTGAGATGGAAACCTAATTTTTTTTTTTTTAATTTTTTGCTTTGATTTTACTCAAATCAAATTGCTTACGGCCTCACTAAGTTGCTGAGACTGGCTTTGAACTCAGGATCTTCCCATCTCAGCCACTGGAGTGCTGGGATTATAGGCATGCACCACCGCACCAGGCTACTTCCTCATTAAATTCTAATGCAGAACTTCACTATGAACAAAACAACAGTAAGAGGACTTATTAAAAGTAGAATTGAATATTATCAAATTAAATTTAAAAAGGTGTTAAAAATTTATTTTACAAGTATATGCTTCATAAAACTTTAGGAAATTTAAAAAAAGAAAAAACCTTTTAGGAAATAGACTAACAATTTAAAGGTCAGAGACCATATGAACAAGTGCCAAAAAAATGATAATAAAGCCATTTTTTATTTAAACATACTCATAAGCACAGACAAAAAGAAATTTTCAACATAAATAAGAGTATTTGACTAAAACCAGTAAGAAATACACATTAGAGAGTAAAATATTAAAGTATTCCCATAAAATGACCAACAGCTATCATTTTTATAATTCATTATTCAATATCACTATTTTTATTCATCATTATTATTAGCACATTTGATGCAATGAAAGAAAAATAACATATTTTTGAAAAAAGGATATTTTTTGGACAGCATGGTTCTACATCTAAGAAATATGAGAACCCTACCTGGTCTTTTAGAATCATTAAGAGAAATGGATTAAGTGACTAAAATAAAACAAATATTATATCACATATGTAATTAAAGAGAAGCGAAATAAAAGATTAAAAAGGGATGAGGCCATTTATAACTGTAAATGATTCCTGATGTGCATGAATAAAAAAATCTTATGTAGCTAAAAAAGAGAATTTGATATCATTAAGATAAAATATTTTTCTAATTCAACTCAAGACTCTGGTAAAATGGTATAAGAAAATGACAAAACCATTCTAAATTTTATGGAAAGCAATATCCAAAAACTATAAAGAAAATTTTTAAAAAGTAAGAGAAGGAAAGAATATCTAATCATACATTTAAAGTACTACAAAGCTGGTGTAGTTTTAAAAGTATGATACAGGCACAAAAATAGAAGACTTATAGAGGGTTATCAGCAAGATGGTAAAATTGTATCTTTTGACCCAATAATTCCAATGCAAACAATTCATACATACACACACACTTATATTAAAAGACTGAAAATAACTGCCTGCCTACCTATATGAAGAAGCTCAATGTTTAAATTAAAATTATAAAATAAACTCATAGTGCAATATTATGCTATTGTTCAAAAAGAATAAGGTAGATCTACAGGTTTCAGAATACATCAAATATAGTGCCTCAGCATTCAAATATTTCAACTGAATATTTGAGTCAAATCCATATATTTTAAGTTTGAGAAAAAGCAGGGGCAGAAATGACTCTTTGGCTTCTTCTGAACTGTCCCTAAGACCCTAAGGTGAAAAGAGCCCTTCCTACACCTGGAGGCACGTTTATCTTAAGACAAAGGGACACTGGAGAGCTCTCTCAATAAACATGCTCTTCTTTCTCCATTTACTACTCTTGGCTTTTCTTCCTTTTGTTCTATAACATTTTCTGTGACTTTCCCCCTTTCATTAAACCTACTATAAAAATGCTCAGGTTTTATCGTTTTCTCAGGTTTTTATTTAATTACGAAGGTTCCCGTGTCATTTAACGTTGTTTAATAAATTTGCAGATTTATCTTGTTAATTTTCTTTGGCTAGATCTCTAGCCAAAAATCTAGGAGGAAAAATGTTTTGTTTTGTTTTGTTTTTTTATTCCCTACAATAGTTGCCTATAAAATCCAGAACACAATATATTTTTTAAGAGATTAAACATCCTTCACCATTTCATAGATAATTGTTTATTGATTCTTCCACACTTTATAGGTGGGAATTACATATAATAAGAAAACATCCAAGATAAACTTTCCATTTAATAATAAAGTTTTTAATAGTATAATCCTATTTATATTATCTTTAAGTGACAGTGCAGATAATATACACGCATATTATTATAATTAATAAGAATATATTAGAAGCTACATAGGACACTGTTATATCAAAGAAATATATTTGGTCTACATCTCTGGTTCCTAGTCAGATCCCCTAAAACTAATAATTCCTAACTGATAAAGAGTCACACAGGTGAAAGGAGACTATCAGGCCCCTTTAAACCACACCTGAGTTAATTTTAATAAGGTAACTTTTGGAAAGTCACTGCAGATGGTAGCAGCCTGCCAGACAAAGTGGCCATGTGATTGGAAGGTTGAAACCTCTAGGATATGGGGAAAATGACTTAATGACTTAATCACCAATGGCCAGTGATTTCATCAATTATACCTTATAATGATGAACCCATAAAAATTAAAAATAACAGGATTTAAAAAGCTTCCAGATTGGTGAACAAGAATGTGTCTAGATAGCAGGAGGATGCGGTATCCCAACCACTTGGGAACTAAAGTTCCTGTGCTCAGGTCTTCCCACAATGTCTGGTCATTTGTATCCTTCATCTGTCTGCTCATTTGTATCCTTTAAAGCATCCTTAGTAATACATAAGCAAAAGGAAGTAATGTTTCCCTGAGTTTTACAAGTCAGGACAATAAAATATCCAACCCAAGAGAGGATCCCAAGAACCCCTAATTTGTAGTCAATTGGTCAGAAGTAAGAGGGCATCACAAAATAAGTGGCTCTATAGATGACAACTGGTAAAGAAGGATGAATTATATGGGAGGGTTCACTATATTATTTATGTTATTGTTTGAAATTTACTTTAATTAAATACCTACATAGAATTAGACATTAATAATGGTTCATTTGCTTCTTGAAATTCAGAAGCCATTACTAATTCAAAATGATTTCACTATTTTTGTTTTTCTAGAGATCATTGACAATAGTTGTTCCATGTGATCAGCATTCATACACACACACACACACACACACACACACACACACACACACACACAGATTTTTTTTTTTCAGAGGAGGAGTTATTTCATGCCCCATAAGCCTTATCATAAATTATTAGGTTACGTTTCAGGGTGCATTCACCCTATAAAAAGAAAATCTGATGGACTAGTTTACTTCACTAGAAATTGAAAACACTCAGGTGGGGCACGGTGGCACACACTTGTAATCCCAGCATCTCAGAAGGCTAAGACAAGGATCCTGAGTTCAAAGTCAGCCTCAGCAACAGCAAGGCGCTAAGCAATTCAGTGAGACCCTGTCTCTAATAAAAATACAAAATAGGGCTAGGGATGTGGCCCAGTGGTTAAGTGCCCCTAAATTCAATCCCCAGTACCAACAATAAATAAATAAATAAATAAACTAGAAATTGGGAATTGCTAACACTCAAACTCCAGCAATGCTCTGTGTTAACTAGTGTTTCTTCCCTTGTAATGGCCTCACATGTGTATAAATATTCACATGTACACATAACTGTAAGTAGCTTAAAGTTTAAAGGAGGAATTGAAGGAGAGTTAAGATGACTATGCATCTTTGTACTTTAAAGGCCCCAAAGTTTTTCAAAGCCACAATTAAATGTGGCTTGTTGTATACTGACTGATAGAGGGGATCTGAATTATTCCCTAGCCGGTGCTACATTAAACCATTTTTCATTAGAATTCCTTTTTCCAGACAGAGCAATACAAGCTCTGCTGCCAGGTAGGTGCCTTGGGAGAGATTGTCCTATCACGTAACAGATCAGGAAGTAAATTTTCATTTCACAGAGGAGTCCTTGGAGGAATATTTTAATTTTACTTCTGAAAACACACCCAGTATATCCTCTACCCTTCTAAAAAATCTCTGTGCATGTGCTCACAAGTGCTTACACTGTGCCCCACCCATACACACATACATATATACATACATATATACACACATATATAGTCTATACTTAGGCTCTAGTTGAAAATGTACCTAGTCAAGACAGAAGTAATGAATAATAACACACCTCATCATCAGCCTGTCGGAGCCGGGCCACAGCATAACGCCTCACTGTTGGATTGGTGTAATGAGAAGACAACAGTTCCAAGGAATCTTCTACATCCATTGGCTTCCATTTTCCCAGAAGTTCCAATGCCTGTTTGGCCTCCTGAGGTAGATCCCAATTAACACATTTCAAGAATTTTGTCAAAGCCTAAAATCAGAAAAGATTTTAAAATTAGAAATAACATCCTATTGCGTGGGTTAAGAAAAATCAAGGGTTATTAGGCAGTATCAACAGTGTGTCACAAAATACAGCAAACAAGCAAGGTAGACACTCCCACCACTAGTCTCACTCTCAATCATCTCCCTTGGGTATGATCACTGGCTTTCCTACATTCCCACCCATAGGGACTGAAACAAGAATAAATGTCTCTCTGAGAAGTAACTACTTGAAAAAAAAAATGACATGCAATCCAACAAAATCTCAAAAAAAAAAAAAAGCATCAAAATGGATAAGTACAAATGCAGCAAGAGATAGTCTGATTCAACAGACTGAAGCATCTTTTTGGAAGCTTACTTCTTTAGATAGGCAGCACTGAAGTTTTCACAAGACTGTCAGCTAAGGAGGTATCACTCATGGTTGCATAAATACTGCCTGCTCTTTTAGAAAAAGGGTATACTTGTTTTCTACTTATAGCCAAGTCTCCTTTCTGGTGATACTTTCTTGGAAGAACACCAAGTGTTTTCTTCATATTTTTCTTCCACTACGAATTTATCTGTGAATTATCTCTTAAGCAAAAATAACTTTAAAATTTTAAATTTCTGCTCTGCCTAAATAAAATCATTTTATTAGTTAGGTTTTCAAAAATGTCCACATGGACAACAAAATACAATTTAGTATGACATAAAATAAATCTTTGTGACCATCCCTATACTTATTCTTGATTTCACTAAATGAAAAATTTTAAAAAGGCACTAAGGAGATTATCTTGTCCGTTCTTTAAATTATATGTAACTTTGGCAAAGATAAAAGGTGCACCCATCACCTCAAAATGTGAATGAGCTAGACCTAGAATTCAGAATCAGCTCCAAGTTTCTCCCACCAGATGGTACCTACCATTCTCTAATTAGCCAAGCCCTGACCCTAGGAGCCATTCCATCACTTACACTGATTTTATACATCTATTACCATTTCCTGTCAATTAGTCCTGAATTTCCACTCAGTTTGATTCTCATTATATCATATACCCAGAGTATGACAAGCCATCAAAGAGCCTCAATACCAGTCTATTTCACACAAAAAGTTAGACACTTAAAGCTATGAGTGCCAGGTGCAATGGTGCATACCTGTAATCCAGTGGCTCAGGAGGCTGAGGCAGGACAATAAGGAGTTCAAAGTCAGCCTCAGCAACTTAGAAAGGCCCTAAGCAACTTAGCCAGAACCCTGTCTCTACATAAAATATAAAAAAGGGATGGAATGTGGCTCAGTGGTTAAATGCCCCTGAGTTCAATCCCTGGTACAAAAAAAATAAAGGAAAAAAAACTATAAGTGATCCTAGCAGAAACTACTGTCAGCAGAAATTTAACCTATGACATCTATGCCAAAAAGAAATCCAACATTTATTTACTTAATTCCAGTGAATACATTTCAAAGTACGAAGTAGCCATTACATTTATAGACAGCTAAAGCTTTTTGTTTGCTTTTACAATAATGGACCAAAAGACCCCCCAAAAATGTTTTTATATAATTTCTTCCCATTGTTTCTGTTCATTTTCTGGAGATAATGAGAATAAACTTAATCCCACACATATGGACAGCCCTTCTACTGTCTGCAGATGAATGCCACACTGATGATGAAGACACTCTAGTTTGTAAGTAAGTAAATTAAGTAAATAAATACATAAATAGATGAAAAAAAAAAAAAAACTCTTAGCTGTTTCTTAAAATACTCCACTGATACCGCCCACCACAATCCAAGTCTCTATTCACTAAACTCTCATTACTCTTCTACGCATCAGTCAAGTTAACCCATCTTATGATAATTCTCCCTGTCTACAATTTTTTCTTAAGTTATTTTCTAAAACAGTATTATCACCTTTAAAGTCAGCTTGTACTCAGCTTTTCCAGAAAGTTTTCAGCAACTTTCAGTTTTTCCTTTAGTCTCTGGCTCAGATTTAAGATTACAATTTAAATGATGTTTTTGTAACTGCCAAAAGTTTTTGTAAACTTTCTTATCTCTACAACTAGGGTCAGCATTCTCCGAGGATAGCTGTCCATTTCCTCTGTACCTCCTGTAAGCAATTCAGAATAACGCACCCTCTCAATAGGAAACACAGATTACCATCCCAACTAATTCCATGCATTTATTTTTCACCTTGGAAATGTATTTATAGACTGAATGTGGAAACAAAGCAATACTTCTTAGAGTAACTACAGTGAAAGCTTTTCCATTTCGTAGTACATCAACAGTCTTAAGAGGAATGAATAGGTAGGTATTATCTTACAACATGCCAATGAACTTGATTCAACAACAAAAACAATCTAATTCCTAGATTTTTTCCAGTTTATATATTTATTAATAAGATTTAGTGCACACTGCTGCCAAGGAATTAACCACACTGTACACACACACACAAAAAAAATCACAACTTTATAATGATAACTGTTACAAACAATAAACCAAGAGGTAAGGAAATGAAGAAGGGAACAAGAAAAAGAAAAATAAGGAAGAATAATAATTTGAAGACAAGAATAATGACGAAAATTTATCCTAGGCCTGCTCTTTTAAAAATGCTTTATTCATCTATGTAAAGATACAGGATTTAAATGCAATTTTATTTGAGCCAGGGTGTCTGGGTTCAAATCCTAATTCCTGAATATGTCAGTATATTAGGTGAATCACATAATTTAACTTTTAAGGAACCTATCTCATTAGGTTATGATGAAGATTAAATAAGTTAATGAAAGTAAAACATTTAGAACAGTGGCTTCCATATAATAAATACTTTGAAAAATGTTCATCATTTTATTTTCACTTATTGTTATTCTATTTTGTATGTTAAGTCTAGTATCAAATGTTCATTTTACTGCATTTATTATAATATTTCATATTAATAATTCTGATAATCTCTCCTCTGGATCTTAGAATTACCTATTATCTCCTACTACCAGAATCACAATTCACCAATGCCAAAAATACTATATTTACCATATATATATATATATTTTTAGGTTTAACTGCTACCCAACTCAATTATTAGAAGTTTCTACTTTGTTCTTCTTCCAATACTTCCAATTCAAAATATTCAAAACTGAAAACATATCCTCATCTGTCTTTCCACATACCCTATTTCCTTATTTCTGATACTTGGGCCTAACCTCTACAACTTGTCTCCAAGTCAACTTAGTTGTACATTTTCCTCCCAATCCCTTGCCCTTCACCATTGCTCTATAAATCAGTACATGAGCCTCTTAATCCTTCCTTCCTTCCTTCCTCCCTCCCTCCCTCCCTCCCTTCCTTCCTTTCTTTTTATTTTTAATGGTGCTGAGGATTGAACCCAGGGCCTTGTGCATGCAAGGCAAGCACTCTACCAACTGAGCTATATCCCCAGCCCTAATTATGTCTTTTTAATAACTTGTCGGCTTTACTCCAAAGTGCTTAAATTCATCTTTCTAAAATATCACTTAAGACATTAGTAGTTTCCTGTTGGCTATAAAATCCAATTCCCAAGGGCTAAACTCAAGAACCAAAACAATCTGGTGCCTTCTTTTCTTTAAATAACCTTTCATACTAACTATTGTTTTCTGAACAGACTGCCTTACTCATTGTTAGCTTCTCCATGAAAAAATGATCACCAAGTAAATAATGTCATCAGAGTATGCTCAAATTTAAGTACAATCTTTCCTCACACCACACCATAACGATCCTGTTACATTTAATATTTCCACTACAACAATCACCTTCATTTTTACTAAAAGAGTCACCCTTAATTACTATCCCCATACTTCTCCATATTAATGTGAAAACATCCTTTGCCTAAAACAAATTTCATTTATATAATATGTGGACATAATACCTAGATCCTTGTACAATGCTAGGCAAAAAGTGAATAAATGCTTGTTGAACTTCAGCTATGGTTCTGCATCAACTTCTTATTAATAGACACAGATATGATTACTGTCCTATAGTCACTTTCTCAGAAGAAGTCTCCTAAGAACAAGCAAGTGCATCACCATTATCTTCACTATATGTGACTCTTCCTATAGCTTCTTCTCCAAGGCATAATCAAGATCATGAAGTTAATGTAACAATTATTTTCAACCAACACTTTTTAAAGAAAAGCTACTATGAAAAATAGCTTTAAAAATATCACAACATTTACATTTTGGGGTCTACAAAAAAAATAAGTCACTTCCTATCTACTGTGGACTACAACTGGAAATAATTTTATTAGATCAATTTATTAATGTAAACTTTATGGACAACATCATGTCCAGAGTAGAGGATTTTATCCAGAATATTCAAGACAAGCCATATAGAAAAAAATAGGTAGAAAGACCAAATTTAGTTAAAAAAAAAAAAAAAGGAAAACCTTGTAAGAACCAATTTTCTCCAATTTCTTTTCTGAGCACTGCCTTTTCTCTAGGAAAGCTCTTTAGCTGCTGGGCCCAAATGCTAAATCACAATTTATGAGAACCTAACATTAAAAGAATGTCTTTGTGTAAATGAATTAAGGAGTGGTTTGTGGGGCTATTTGTTTTCTACAAAACCCATTTTAAATTATTACAAGGATACAAATGTGGCTGTGTAAATAATTCCTCTGGTCACTTCAAGGCCAATATACATTTGGTTTACTCAAAAGTTCTTCCCCAAAATTAAAAAATATCTTTCACTCTACTCTAGGCATCATTAGGAATCCTGTAATATGTCCTAAGAATTGAAGTTTTATCACCACCTTTCGAAAACTTGAAATCAACTAGTTAAATGAAACTTGTCACACACTTTATATCACTTGAGCATTTTATTTCTCTTGCACATATCTAGAAGTAATTGAATTTCAGTGGGAAGTGACTACTTGTTTAAACAAACAATTTTTCTTGCAAGCTTTTCTAAGAAAGTTCTGCTCTGTAAATCTATTCTATGATTCTTGAACCTATACATCCTAACAGGTTTAATTCAATATCTTCTGTGTGTTTTAGACAACACTGTGCTGCATTCAAGACGCAATTTCTGTGACCAAGGTTACTCTTCATTTAACACAGTATCATGATACTAACTTAATCTTTATAAAATGAAATCAGAAACCTGTGTTTTTGTTGATGAATATTTCCGTTCCTTCAGTGACGAAGAAAATAACACTCAAAGCTATAGTAAATCTCAAATTCCTCTCTCGTTCTTACTATGGATATAAAGGAGAATAAATATGAATCATCTACAAAGAATTTCCCATGGTATCAATGAATGATAAAAAGAAAAGATCAAGAGTCAAGATCAGCTGTAACCAGATTTTTATCTTTACTTCAGAAGCTAAAGAAAGGAAAATGAGTTCAGAAAAATAAGTTAAAACAAAGTAGCTAAAAACCATCTCATGAGACTGTAAAACATATTAATTCATCTTCACATAATTATGTAACAGCTTCCTGACAGATATTATTTTTTCTAAAGCTTCTCTGCTCTGCTCCTAATGCTCTTCAGCATTCCTGCTAAGGAAATCTTGCACATAATGTTGGAAACGTTTTCTCTACAAATTCTCCTTTCTTGTCTTCACTAACTCCCTTCTCTTCTATCTCATCAAGCACATCTAGAGGCACCATGTATAAGCTTTGAGATTCTTCAAACATTCCTCAATCTCTCTAAAGAACAAGTTTCTTCATCTGTAGAACAGTGTCAGCATTGTGCACATTGTGGGGTTATTATGGAATTTAAAAGATCCCTGGCATACAGTAACTGTTCAAATAAATGCTGGTTATTATTTTTATACTTCAAAAGTTAATACTTGGCCATTTGTCACAAAGCATTACAGACGATACTAAGAACCAAAAGAGACATAAAATTCATACTACCAATTAATAATCTCATATTTAACATGAGGAAACTAAAGCTTAAAAAGGTGAAATAATTTGCCCAAATTAAAAAAGCTTCTTGGTAATGCTAAGAAGATTCAAAACCAAATCTCTAGACTCAAACTTAGGGCTGATGACTTCATCACTTCTTTCTCCAGAAACTATCCACTCCATGGTTTCACTATGGAAATCAAACATCTCAAATCACCGAACCTCTATTCTGCTTGCCACTTCACTAACTCAAGTTCTACCTTTTCATTTATGTTCTTATTTTCCCTCTAGCCACAACTCCAGAATTCTATAGTTCTTTTAATAGTGTAAACATTTTCCTATTAGTCCAAATTCAAAGAGGTAAGAACAATGAGATTTTAAAACAATAATATTCACTCTACACAAAGAACATACCAGGCACTCTGCTAGGTTATTCATTTATATTATCTCACCTGTGAAAGAAAGCTGTCTCTACTAGAATAATAACAAAAAGTAATTTACTTCTTTCTAACATATACAAGTTGTTGTTTTCAGAAACTGAATCCAAGAGACTGACTTCAAAAACCATTCAGATATTGTCTATGCATCAACAAACATAAACATGCCCTGTGCTACCTCTTTATTTTTCTCCCCCAATGGAATATCAGATATATTTCTCTGTAATAATTATAAGTTGATAATAACTGCATTTTGATTGCACTTTTACCTCATCTTGATCATTCCTAAAAAATTTTGACAATATTTAAGAGACTCACTTTTTCTTGATTGGTAAGATAATATCTAAACTTCCAAACAAGATCTTGTTCTTCATATGTAAGTTGTTTGGTTGGTGGATAACTCACAATAATCTATAAAAAAGCAGAAAAAGAACTTCTTTGTCAAGTATGTACTTCCTATATATTTCCATTTAATATTTTTCATTTATTAAATATTTCAATAATACAATCACTATACAAGCAAGAAGGTACATTCAGCCAAGCAACACTTAAATTTGTCATAGTTATCCATCCAGGATGTAAGGAGAAAAAGAAGATGAAAATGTCATACTTCATATGTAAGTATATAACTACAAAGTTCATTTACTTCAACTAAAAGCAAAATAAATGATGCCCCATCACAAAAAAAGGAAGAACAAAAAGCAAAGCAAACTCTTATCAACTCAATACCTACAACAATGCACATTTACACATCATCTTGTCTCTCAAGCAATGTCTTAGAGTCATGTTCTAACAATGCTACATTGTGAAAGTAAAAACTATTTGTAGCTATTTCTAGAGTGAATACATTTACTAAAAGCCCCCACATAATTTTGTTTAAATGCAGACATGAAAAGTGTTGACATTATATAGGGCTGATCAACATGGAAAAGATGTGTATCTAAGTCATTGTTAAACTAATGTACCATCAGTTGCCACTGAAATACCCATCAAACTATTTTTATATTCATATTTTATAAGTGTCTTACATTTAGCTGATCTCTCGTGGCAGCATTGGGCTTGAGATCATGGTCAGAAGGTCCACTTCTTAAACTCCGGGCAAGCTTGTGGTGTTTGCTCTCAACTAAATTCTCCTATAAATTATTTTAAAATACTGAGAATGTAAACTTCACAAAAAAGAAAACTCGATAGCTATCTAGTCAGAAATATAAAATGGTTGCTTACTTAAAATCATTTTATAATACTTAACATTTTATTTTAGTACAACTTTAGTCCCTTATATATCTTTAAATAATATGTACCCATTTCAAGAGTGGAAAACTATGAATGACTTAAGCTCTACTAGTGTCAAAATATGCACATGCCATGTCAGCTTCTTAAAACTTCTGGTGTTGACTGTTTTACTCATGGTCAACATCATTAGTTTTAACCACATTATTATTGCTTAATATATGTGTTTTTATATTTCCTTTGATTTCTTAACACATTTATTTTATTAGTTGACTGCAGGTGTGTGAATTGTCTGTTCATGTCTTTTTCCTAACTTCTGATTTTGATCATTTGTTCTTCAACTTTTTAGAGCTCTTTATATATCAGTAGTTCTAGTTGCTACAACTATCTTCCTTATTTTACAACAAAATCTATCTTCCAAATATGCTCATCCATTAATCGCAGCTGTCAGATCCTAATTATACAAATTTTTCTTCTGTATAATGACCATCTTTCAAATACCTATTCTAATAAGTTCCCACTCTAACAACATTCCCCACCTCTTTTAAAAGGGATTCCTAACTCTATATTATCCTGACCTTGTTTTTAAGATGTCAGTGTACCTTGTGAAATTTCCATTTGATATCTGATCCTAGTAGCTAAAGTAGACTTATAAATCACTTCTAGCTAATTGAAGTGGATATATATTACTTTTTCAAAAGAAAAATGCACTTTATGGGTCTAAGTCATAATCATTAGGGAGAAAAGTACTTCCATTAAAAAATTACACAGCAGAATTACCATAGACATCTGAGGGTCAGGAACTTTCACTAATTCAAAGCTTGTTAAAATTGGAGATGACTCATCACCATCCTGGATTATAGTGTAAGAAATGAAAAAAGAAAAGAACTTTAGTCAAATGCTAAAAAGCAAAACATAATGCTATATACTATATTTTAATTCTATTCAATAAGCATCATTCTTTCCTACAAAAAAATCCTTATCCTGCCAGGCCCAGTGGTGCCTGCCTATATCCCAGTGGCTCAGGAGGCTAAAGCAGGAGAATCCCAAATTCAAAACCAGCCTCACTCAGCAACTGAATGAGGCCCTAAACAACTCAGGGAGACCCTGTCTCTCATCGATGTTCATAGCAGTACAATTCACAATAGCAAGACTGTGGAAGCAACCTAGATGCCCTTCAATAGACAAATGGATAAAAAAAAAAAAATGTGGCATTTATACACAATGGAGTATTACTCTGCATTAAAAAATGACAAAATTATAGAATTTGGAGGGAAATGGATGGCATTAGAGCAGATTATGCTAAGTGAAGCTAGCCAATCCCTAAAAAACAAATGCCAAATGTCTTCTTTGATATAAGGAGAGTAACTAAGAACAGAGTAGGGAAGAAGAGCATGAGAAGATGACTAACATTAAACAGGGATGAGAGGTGGGAGGGACAGGGAGAGAGAAGGGAAATTGCTTGGAAATGGAAGGAGACCCTTAGGGTTATACAAAATTACATACAAGAGAAAGTGAGGGGAAAGGGAAAAATAATACAAGGGGGAGAAATGAATTACAGTAGAGGGGGTAGAGAGAGAAGAGGGGAGGGGAGGGGAGGGGGGATAGTAGAGGATAGGAAAGGCAGCAGAATACAACAGACATGAGTATGTCAATATGTAAATCAGTGGAAGTATAACTGATGTGACTCTGCAATCTGTATACGGGGTAAAAATGGGAGTTCATAACCCACTTGAATCAAAGTGTGAAATATGATATATCAAGAACTATATAATGTTTTGAACAACCAATAAAAAAAAAGAAATATTTAAGTGCACGCATTAAAGATGACTTGGCCCCAGATTCTAGTCTTGCCGTGCCATTAGCAAATCAAAGAGAAAACCATCTATGAATTAAATTTCCAGTGGGAGATTGCAAAATGAAGCTTTTTGCATTTAAAAGGTTTACATAGTATGAGAGTGAATTGGTTTTATCTGAAGAAATTTCCAAAGGTGACTGGTACTGGTTTAAAATAATAAGAAAACTGGGAAGCAGGTTAGGTTGGAGACAATTTAGTGGACAACTAAACCTAGATTATGTTTCTGAAGGTTAGACAAGTTCTATTTCATATTTTGAAAAATTATGTATCACAATTAAGCCTTTTAAATATAAGAATTCAACTTATAAAATGGATTATAATCAAATTATTTTGCCTAATATTCTAAGGGCCTAATTTAATTTCACGCCATGCTCTTGCAGGAATAATGCTTAGGAACATTCTACATTTCAAAGCACTCTTACATCTAACCTTCTTCCCATTCCAACTGGAAAAATCCCCACTGTACTGTAAATCAATTTTTATTCAAGAAGCTTGATAAGTCTATCAGCATATTAAGGAAATATTACTGTGAATTTCTCAAAGGAAAATTATATGCTGTCTGTTCTTCATTGGGAGAATTTTTCATGATTGATTTAAAAATCCATTGTCCCTTTATTATATGGTGATTTAATTTTCTTGATTTCCATTTTACATCAGCCAATTTAGTTTTGTGAATATCATATAAGTAATATGTTTTCCAAAGAGGTAGTTATCATAGTCTTTTTTTGGAATTATCTACTCTGTTGTGCTTTGAGTTAATATTAAAAAAAAAAGTGCTGTCTTTCCCCAGTGTATACCTAAAGAATGATATCAGCTTTGATGATAGTGTTTCATGGTAAGCATAGCTGTTGTCACTAAGAAATTTTCCTCTTTGGTACTCAGTTCTTTGTATCATTCTTGAAGAAAATTGATGAAGTTGGTGCTTGTGTTAATTTTGTGCTGCTATTATGAAACACCTGAGGTAATTATTATAAAGAAATGGTTTATTTTGAAAAAAAAAAAAGGGGGGGGGGGGCTGGGGATGTGGCTCAGTTATAAAGCGCCCATGGGTTCATTCCCTGGTACCAAAAATAATAACAATAACAACAATAGTAATAGTAATCCTTCTCTTTTTTTACCTATATTAGAAAATATATTTTCATATCTTTGGTTACTGATTTTTTTTTAAGAGAGAGTGAGAGAGGAGAGAGAGAGAGAGAGAGAGAGAGAGAGAGAGAGAGAGAGAGAGAGAGAGAGAATTTTTAATATTTATTTTTTACTTCTCGGCAGACACAACATCTTTGTTGGTATGTGGTGCTGAGGATCGAACCCGGGTCGCACGCATGCCAGGCGAGCGCGCTACCGCTTGAGCCACATCCCCAGCCCTGGTTACTGATATTTTGGGAAAAAATAAAATCTAATAAAAATAACATTTGCAGAGATATGGAGATATGAAAATTAGCAAATGTTTTTATTGCTTTATTTTTTAAAGAATTTATTATGACAGTTCATCAAAAATAAAAGTCCTAATACTCAAACTTGGAAAAATGAAATTACAGAGCACAATTAAAGTGTGGCACAACTGATGTGTTTCACCATTTCCAAAAACCACATAAATGCTATTAACTTTTCAAGGGATCACAACTGAGATTCACTGAAAGGAATGGAATTTTAAGTGTGGGGTTAATGTTACTCAAATTTATACATAGCTAGAGATACAGAAATACTGCTCCTCAGAGGAACAACACAATGTAAACTTAAATAATAAAAATCAATCAATCAATTCTTAAGAAATAAAGCTGTCTCATTTTGTTGGTGTTATTTTTGAAGAATGCTGGCTTTTATTTTTATCCTATTCAGGCATGGAGGTAATTTAGCATAATAAATGTCACTGTCAAATATACTGGAAAAGGCTAAACTAATTAAGGTTGGAATTCATTTCCTCATGATTCTATACCAGCATCAAACTTTTCTGTCAATTTCCAAATGCTAGTAAGTTTTCAATTTTAGGTACATTCAACAAAATCAGGAGAGACTGCAAGAGGGGAACTATTGTGACTTAACTTTAGTTCAGTAATTGAGTCTTACAGAAAACCACAAATTCCCACAGCTGTTGTTTAACAGGCTTGTTCTCAGTCACAAAACCAGAAAACACATTTATCAGCCCAACTGTGACAAGTAATCTTCACTAGGGCTATCTGTCACAAAAGACAGGTGACAAGAAAGTCTATTTCCATTAGATTCAATACACTGGCCCAGCAATCTTTACACTAAGTGGAAATATGACAGGGTGGGCAGACAGGCATTAATTTACAACCAATTTTCTGGAAGCAGTAGAAAGGGGTCAAGAACCTTTTCAAAAATACTTGAAATTCTTCTAATTTCTATTCTGTTATTATTTCATCTATTATCAAAGCTGTCTTTCAAAAGATCCTTCACCCTCCATTAGCATGTTTTTGCAATGTAAGCTCCATATAAGCAGAAAATACTGCTTTTCATGATATTATATGTAGTATAAAATATAAAATACAATTTTATTAAAATGTACTGGTGACAAAAAAAAAGCCCTTTTTTTTTTGGACATACTTTTCTAATAAATCACTAAACAGTGTTATATAATCTATCTTCCTATGTTCTGTTTTCTACCAGGCAGTATCATTTTTAAAAGACCAAAAACTGTTAACTTTTCCTAATCTGCAACAAAGTGAAAAAAAAGGATACAAACTAAAAGAAAGACATAAATATTAACTTGAAAAATAACTATAAAAGTAATCATAAACTAAATAAACACAAATCTTCTATTATGAAAAAATTTCAAAGAGCAATATACAGTTTAATAAGTGTGACACACACACACACACACACACACACACACACACACACACACACACCATGGCACACACCTATAATTCCAGCAAGTCGAGAAGATGAGGCGAGAGGATTGCCAAGTTAAGGGGCATACTCAGCAATTTAGTGGGGCCCTAAGCAACTCAGCAACACCCTCAAATAAAAAATACAAAGGACTAAGGATGTATTTCAGTAGAAAAGCCCTCCTTGGGCTCAATACACTGTACCAAAAAAAAAAAAAAAGTACATATATGTAAAAATCATTTGTTACGGTATTAACAAATATGTAAGTGTAATTCAAAGTGCCACTTCAAATAAACAAAGATACTTTATGCAAACTAGGTTATATGCTACAATAAATATTAATTATGCTATGTATCAAAAGTCAGTTCTCATTTCCTGTGACTTGTCTACTATTTCCAACATAATAAAAGATACCTGGTTTAAATGGTTGCAAATTAAACATTTGATTATTTCTGTAGTATTTAAATGAAGCTTCTTCAGAGTACATATTTTTCAAGTACCTAATACATGTCAAACAAAAAACTATTTTCCTTTTCATAACAGACCATGACAAACCCATAACTGTGTTATTTGTTATTAAATCAGCCCAATGGCAACATGAGTTTTTAAATTTTGCAAATATTATATATCTAAATGCACATTTAAAGTCTTTCATAAGTACACTCATTTAGGGCTACATATAGAACATATAGAATTCCAACATATTACATATATATTTAAACAATAAACCTTGCCTTGACTTTAAAACTATGATTTCCCCCTTTTACTTTTCAAATGAATAATAACTTTAAATAAAGCCATTTTTTAGTTCTACTTGCAAATTTGTAAAACAATTAATCAAAAAGTTTTTAATTACTTGCATACTTATTGAATTTTTTAACCCAGAACTGCATTACATGAATGATTGGCTTTTGTAATCTTATTGTAGCTATATGATTTGATTTGTGTATACATAAACAGCTGCTGCTGACAGCTGTCTGCTGCTATCCTGCAACAAAATAATTCATCTCAGCAGGAACAACAGTGATTTTTTTAATGTTTCCCCTCCCCCCTTCTTCAGAAACCACAAACAGGTTCCAAGGAAAATACCTTTTCATAATAAACAATTCCATACTCCTTATCATCACACTTGACACATCGAAATTCAACCATCAAATACATGAAATTAGAACTTCGTTTTTCACTCTGAAAAAACAAATTTATGAAAAATGATCACTTTCAACATTTTCTTAAAAATTAGTATGCATTGTTTTTCCCAATTCAAAAATAATGCATAAATCAAGTACAATTTAAGATGTAACAAATTTTTCTTCATTATATGCATGTCCTGTTTTATATGTATCACTATTATTTTACCCAGTAGTATATATTACTCACTCACAATTCCCTCCTCAAATTTAATAAAACTTTTTTGATTTATTCAGTAGTTCAGATTTTACAATATAAAGTCTTGAAAACATTCCATATATATCTACATGACAATTGTTTTATTTAAAAAGCAAAGGTATTTTGTATTTCTAACAATGTTGGAAAAAGAACAATCCACCCTTAAACTGAGACTAATCCAACTATAGGAACTAATAAATTTTAAGAACAGGTAAAAGAAAAAATAAAAGTACATAACTAAGAAGGAGGCCATTTGACCTTACCAAGTATAACTTTTAGAAGTTTTTCATAATTTACAAATTGTCTTAAGACAACTTGTCATTTGTAAAGTGTTTTGGGGGGCGGGTTTTTGGTGGTGCTGGGGGATGAAACCCAGGACTTCCGACATGCTGGCAAGCATTTTACCAACTTGGACTACATTGCCAATCCTTCATTTGTAATTTTATCAACACTGGGCAATAATTACTCCTTATTTCAACATAAAAAAAGTTTATTCTTCATGTCAATATGTCCCCTTTATTAAAAAAAAAATAGGCAAACAGTATGACAATGAAGTGAAAAAAAAAATGGAGTCTAAAAGAGTTATTAGTCCTATCTAAACCAGCTTTATAAATGGCTTTAAATGAAATACACAAAATCATAAAGGTTTAAAGAGGTTATGTAAATCGTTCAGCACATCATAGTCTATTGTGGTAATGGTAATGATTGTCTCTCTTAAAAAAAGGGGATGCAGAAGATGAGAAAGGATGGGCAACACCATATTTTCTACATCTCTATGCACTGAAACTGAAATACAGAGAAAGTCAGTAAGTATTTTGGTGTACTTTCTTTTGGAATGTAGAATTATAAAAATTGAAAAGGTAAAGTTTTCTGTACATGAGAACAGATTATGAATAAATTTAGAAAAGACAACCAATAGTCCAAATGAACATAAATATTAATCACCACTAAATTCATTTTTAAAAAGAGCAATGGTTCATTGTAAAATTAAAAGCTTTCTACCTGCTGAGAACTGTTCAGAGAATATAAATTAAGTCACTTGTGGACTATGGTGGTCATTATGAGCCAGACAGTGATATTCTTCTTTCCTAATTTGATTAATATAATTGTTATTTTTATTCTCTATATTTGTCTAAAGAATCAGGCCAAGCATCTGGTATTGTAAAACAAATCTAGAAAAAAGGAAAGCTTTCTTAAATAGCATTCAGAAAGACTCTCACTGAAGTTATCTTTTAAAGATAATGTCATAAAACTGGCACAATTAACAAAGTGACGGAAAACATAAACCACATAACTTTATCAAGGGTGCAGAGTCCTATATGTAGAAACAAAAGAAACAATAACATCAACTGGAGAGAAGACTTCTTAAGATGATATGTAGTAACGGAAATGAGTAAATAAGCAGTGGGCTGAAAGGAAGATTTATCCAACATTGACTTGAACTTAAACATGAGCTGCCATTAGAGAGAACACACAAGTGAGGCAGCAAAACTCAACAGATTTAAATTTATATGATATTTAATATATTTACAATATAAATTACTATTTCATGATTCAGCATATATTAGAATTGAAGAAAGGCAATATGCCAAGTCTTCTACTAACACAGAATTCACATCTATAAACATTTAAGCCCAATCACCCCACATGTGTTAGATACTTGACTATAAACAATTCTTCTCAAAAAACTGATGTAGAAATAATGTTCTGAAATAAAAAAGATGTATATAACCCACCTCATTTATCATTTCTATTTCTCTAAATGTCAATCTGTCCAGCCAATCTACTTTTACCATGTGTCCCTGTCGATGAGCTTTGGTGAGCTGCAGAAAAAAATATAATGGAGAAAACCTTAACATAGATTTTAAAGAAAGGACAATAAAAAATGATATAGGTTAAGCATCCCTAATCTGAAAATCCAGATCTGTAATGTTCCAAACTCCAAAACTTTGTCGACATGACACAAGTGGAAAATTCTAAACCTAACCTCAAGTGGGGTCATGGTCAAAACAAAGGCGCACTACAAATAATGAATTATTTTAAGTCTATATATAGAAAGGTGTATATAAAAAATAAATGAATTTTCTGTTTATATGTGGGCCTCATTCATAAGGTATCTCATTATGTACATGGAAAAATTCCAAAATCCAAAATACTTCTGGTTTCAAGCATTTCAGAACAGGGATACTCAACCTGTAATATCAATTAGACATATGAAATGTTCTTACACACATCAGAATCCTTATGTAACCGTTGTGATAAAAAACTTGGCATGAAAAAAATTTTAAAGAAAAGCCATTAAAAAATTTAAAAATATAAAAGTTCCACAATCTTGCAACGCTTATTATGCTAAATTACAGACATTTCTTACATTTTTACCATTTTTACTATTATAGAGAGAAGAAATTATAATAACAACTCCTCTAAGAAAGAGTATGTAAACCTCTTTTTCTTTTGTCCACATTTTTAATCTAACAAACATTATAAAAATGGCAGTCACAGACACATATTTCTCTAGCATGTATAAATTAAAACTTTAGGCACATACATATACATGCATGTTTTTATTTTAGGAAACAATGTAAAAATATTTAAATACCTAGAGTTGCTGTTGGTAGAGTACAATGAGATCTTACATACCAATCTACCCTTAGTTTCATAAATTATATAACAATATATCAACTATTCAAATCCACAGAGAATTCACAATAAGTTCCAAAGCCTCAAATTAGAATTAGTTTTTGTATTAGAACTAGCTTTGTATTAGAAACCCCAGCTTCGTTTAATGTATCAAAACCTTTCTTTCTAAACAAATTCATAGCATAAAGCACAACTGGATATCAAAGTTTCATATAATAGGTTATCTATATCTGTTATCTTCCTCTTCATTGGCCATGTCATGACAATATTCTTATAAGGACAACACTACCACCAATTATTATCTCTCTCACAGAACTAAAATTTTCAGCATCAATATTCATTATCTTCCTACACTCTCACCACAATTACAAGGATATACTATTTTGGAAATGAAAACAGTAACTGCACACAAAAAGTATGAAGTTCATTTTTTTTTTTTTTACATAACTTTTTTTTTTTTAATTTTTTATTGATTATTTAAAGCATTACATAGCTCATGATATATCATCTTTCATACATTAGACTCAAATTGTGTTTTGAACTCCCATTTTCACCCCAAATATAGATTGCAGAATCACATCTGTTACATATTCACATTTTTACATAATGCCATATTAGTGTCTGTTGTATTCTGCTACCTTTCCTAACCCCTACTATCACCCCTCCCCTCCCCTCCCCTCCCATCTTCCCTCTCTATCTCCCCTGCTGTTGTTCAATTCTCTCCCTTTTTTTCCCTCCCCCTTGCCCCTCATAGCCTCTTGTAATTTTATGTATCCTTGAAGGTCTCCTACCATTTCCATATGCTTTCCCTTCTCTCTCCGTTTCTCTCCCCCCATTCGTCTTTGTTATCTGTAGTCTTTTCCACATGCTCTTCCTTCCTGTTCTGTTCTTAGTTGTTCTCTTTATATCAAAGCAGACATTTGGCATTTGTTTTTTAGGGCTTGGCTAGCTTCACTTAGCATAATCTGCTCTAATGCCATCCATTTCCCTGCAAATTCTATGATTTTGTCATTTCTTAGTGCTGCATAATATTCCATTGTGTATAGATGCCACATTTTCTTTATCCATTCATCTATTGAAGGGCATCTAGGTTGGTTCCACAGTCTAGCTATTGTGAATTGTGCCGCTATAATCATTGATGCAGCCGTATCCCTATAGTGCGCTCTTTTCACCTCTGATAGAGCCCTAATATCCAGAATGTACAAAGAACTCAAAAAATTAAATAATAAGATAACAAATAACCCAATTAACAAATGGGCCAAGGACCTCAACAGACACTTCTCAGAGGAGGACATACAATCAATCAACAAGTTCATGAAAAAATGCTCACCATCTCTAGCAATCAGAGAAATGCAAATCAAAACCACCCTAAGATACCATCTCACTCCAGTAAGATTGGCAGCCATTATGAAGTCAAACAACAACAAGTGTTGGCGGGGATGTGGGGAAAAAGGTACACTTGTACACTGCTGGTGGGGCTGCAAAATGGTGAGGCCAATTTGGAAAGCAGTATGGAGATTCCTGGGAAAGCTGGGAATGGAACCACCATTTGACCCAGCTATTGCACTTCTCGGACTATTCCCTGAAGTTCATTTTTTTAAAATATTTTTTTTCAGTTGTTGATGGACCTTTATTTTTATTTATTTATTTGTTTCTATGTGGTGCTGAGAATTGAACCCAGTGCCTCACACATGCTAGGCAAGTGTTCAACCACTGAGCTACAACCCCAGCCCCACTGAGGTTCATTTTAATACATAAATAATATCAACAGCATTTTTACAAATAAACTCAAAAAAATTTTTATCTAAGGTAGTCTCTGAATGAACATGCATAAAAAAGGTATCAATAAGTGCTTAGGCTAATTACTGTCACAAAGCAGGGAGTAAATATGTTGTTGAGTAATTAATGGTAGAGCATTAGATAAATATGCTAGCAATATGAAAGAGCCCAAGAAATGGACAATGAGGGAATCAAAGATGATCAGGCAATGTGTACTAAAAGAAAGAGTACTAGACTGCAAGCCAGATACCTGGGTTCCAAACATAACACTCCATTTTCAAACTCTATCATTTTGAACCTGCAACAATAAGTTGAAAGTATTATATTCTATTCCTATTCTCCAAATTTAAGTAAGATAATGTATATAAAACATGACAGGTAGTCATGACAATAGCATCCATAATGACTATTCCTTGTAGTTCATTAAAGGTTTATATTCTTACTCACTTGGCAACATGTTCCAAACTGGTTTTCAAGATAAATAAATTTATAAAAAGCAACGTTACATCCTTCCCTTGTAAGAACAAAGTTAATAGTATAAATCAGTAAAATGAGTTTATATAATAAAGAAAGAAGGAAAAAATAACATTTACATCCAAATTTTGGGCACTTATTATAATCACTCTTCTAAGAAGATAGTTTTGACCCTAGTTTACAAATGCTTGTTAATTACTACTATGAAGTGGCAGAGCTAGAACTTAAATCCAAGGTTTTCAAAGCCCATTTTCAGTTGGGCACAGCAATTCACACCTGTAATCTCAGTGATTCAGGAGGCTGAGGCAGGAGGATCAGAAGTTTTAGGCCAGTTTCAGCAACTTAGGGAGACCCTATATCAAAATTTTTAAAAAATAAATAAAAATTTAAGAAAGAATTGGTAGTAAAGCTCCCCTAGGTTCAAGACCCAGTACATAAAAATAAAAAGGCCCATTTTCCTTCTATCAGTCTTTGCCACTCATTCTCTATATTCATGCACTATTACTAAGAAACTTTAGTTCAACTAATTTCTCTCATTTGTTGAACAGTAGTTCCATATTCATAATACAATAGTTCTTCTCCCAGTAATTTATTATGTGGAAAGAACTGGCAATAAAGTTTAGTTGTGGAAAATGTAGTGAGGCCTTTTCTCTCCTTTTTTAATTACTCAGACAAATCAGAAATGTCTGATCAGTATGGCAGCACTAAAACTGATAAAGCCATTATGGAGGGCAAGTTGAAATCATCCTGGAAACATTCACATTTGTTCTTTTTTTTTTTTTTGTAGAAGGACACAACACAATGCCTTTTTTTTTTTTTTAAATGTGGTGCTGAGAATTGAACCTAGGTCCTGCCCGTGCTAGGCGAGCGCTCTACCGCTGAGCCACAATCCCAGCCCTTGTTCTCATTTTTAATACAAAAAAAAAAACAAAAAAAACACACACACACACACATGGAAGAACGCAAATATCCACTAACAGTGGGAAATGTTAAGTAAACCATGATATACACACACTACAAAATGCTAAAATTAGAAAGAATAAGGAAAATCTATATACTCAGTAGGGTAAAACAGTGTTGAGAGCTCAAGTAAGTACAAAATCATAGGTACTATTTACTCTATGATGACTACTTACGCATGTATTTCCTGCATTCGACTTTAAGATTAGGAGCAGAAATACTAGATATTTCTCTATTTAAATTAGTTTTATAATTTCTAGAGAACTGCACAGTTATTACCCTTTAGTAATAGATATACATAACAGGTGGCTAGAAGAAAAGTTCTAGCCACCTGTTATGTGTATCTATTACTAAAGAACAAACCACCCCAAAAGTTAGTGACTTATAATAGTATTCATTTTGTATTTCTCCATAAGTCATGAGAAATTACAAAATGAGAGACCCTCTTGATCTTACTTACAATTGCTCAGGAGAGCAGTAATTTGGTGACTGGGGTTGGAGCATTCAAGATGGCTGCACTCACCTGTCTGATACCTTGATATTGAAAAGGGTGGGCTTAGCTGGGATATGAGGGTGGTGGGGCCACACTCCTTCCCTATTTGTTCTCTCTCGGTGGTGTTCCATCTTCAGTGGTTTTTCAACATGGTTACCACAAAAGAATAGCATAGTAGCTAGGTGTCCTCAAGAAGTGCAAAAACAAAAGCTGCCTAGGTGTCTAACCTAGAGCAGCACAGCGTCACTTTTGCAGTACTATATCAATGAAAATAAGTCTCAAGGCTAAACAAGATTGACTGTAAAGTATCAGAAGGCATGCTTCATTGACAGCTAGTTAGAGACTAGCTAGTACAAGACTTATTAGTCCAAACACAAAATACAATTGATTGTATACTTGCTCCTTTGCAATTGAACAGAGTTTAAAAATGGCAAAGTCTGCTCTTAGCTGAACTATAGACAATAGGTAAAGTCTAGAATCAGCTGTGACAACTACAAAATGATCAGTCTCTGCCTTCTTCAAATAATCTCCCTCATACTTCAAAATAATCCAGCCACACAATCTCTTTTGGTTCTTAGGACTAAAAAAACTTTTCTTTTTAGGGGCTTAATGAAATACTTAATAACTGTGAATAATTAAGTGGAAAATATTTTAAAATTGTATAGATTTATAAAACTATAAAGCACTACTAAAATTCTAAGCAACTATTCTAATTCGCCCAAAACCTATATCACTTCATCTCTTACTGATGCTGATAACAATGTATTCAGACTTGGATAGTTTTCACCAGTCTAAAACAGCTTCTATTTAAATATCCCCAATCTCAGAACTTCTACAGATATTGAAGACCAAAAATAAACTTTAAAAACATAGGTAAAATTAGTTACTGACATAATAATTTATGTTTCATTTTTGGGTCTGAAATGTCAGTAACCTACATTATTTCCAAGGAGGAAAAATCTGCATTCTGTTAAACGGCAGGATAAAAGTAGTACAATCTGTTTTAAATTGCTTATGAGGAAATCATCCTCACTAGGGTGCCCATTCTAGTAAGGAGATAGGTCAAGAAAACAGTAAAAGTGTCATTCACTCTTTTTTAAGGAACACACAGGTTTCTAAAGAATTTACAAGAAGTCATATAGAGTTTGAAAGAAAAGCCTACTGTCACAAAAATAATGACACAATTATTGGGCCCTAACTTCTCCAAGAATTAAACAGCAAGGGGTTATAAAAGCTATTTAAATAAAAGAAACCCCAAGAACCAAATAACATGCCCAGAAAACTTTTTGGAGTACTAATCATGTATTATCAAATTTGATGGAAAGATAGAAATATGTGCTTGAGGAAGATGTCTCATATCAGTGGGTGTTTAATAAAAGTATCACAGACAAATCTACAAGTAGGCCAACTTGCCACACTGTATCTGGACTAAAAACAGCAGGGAAAAGGAATGTTAAACAGTGATCCTTGGGAACAGACAGTCCTCCAGGGGAACCATAACTCTCAGAGGTCACTGCTGCTTATTTTTACTTGCCTTATTGCACTGTTTTAAAACGAGCAAGTATACAGACTTTAAAAATGGCAAAGTACACAGAGCTTTTTTCATGCTAAAGCTATGAAAGGACAGTAAAACCTAGCACTCATGGTTTAATGAAAATTTGAAAGAAATTTTATCTGGAAAGGTGACAAACAGGATGGAATAATAAATATTTGTAAACTTCTGAATTCTGCCCAAGAGGTTAGAGTTGGGAAAAGAGAAAGATATTTGAAAGGAGGAAGGAGAAAAAACATGATTCCTGCCCTTGATCAGTTTTTGCTAGAATTTTAGAGTTAACATAAATGTGTTACTTTATTGAAGTAATGACCTCTTATAAAATTTTCTGCCCTGGAGGTAAGTATAGCATCTTTATTAAAAGAACTGTAATGTGGGAAGAGTGAGGAGATTCAGACGTTAAGTGTTTATATGGTTAACTGCTTAGAGTTGTAACTATAAATCAAAAGTAATAGTGAGGGGGATGTGTGCTGAGGTCTCTCCCTTAGATAAAATTTAACCAGAGACTTGAAAGGTAAGGAATCAGCCAAACAAACAGGATAACACCTTCCACGCAGAAGAAATAGCTTGGTTGTCAGCAAATCAGCAAACCTGATCTGCCTAGGCATCTGAGACCAAAAATAGTAAGCCTTCACTAACAATTTACTGAATAAATCAAGTTCTCTTCAAAGTGGAGGGTAAGCAGATCTATATTAATATCAGATGTTACACTAAGAATTAGCTTTCTTGAGGTTCATCAGGATCTAGAATTTTACAATTTAAGCCAAAAGAGGGAGAAAAAAGAGTTAAGAAGCACTGAAAAAACATGCTCATCTGTTTCAAGTCATCCCATTAATCTGAGAATAGGCAAAAGGGGAGAAAGACAGAAGGAAATAAGACATTTACGCAAAAGGAAATACGAGAGAACTAATTTCTGCTTTGTAACTGCTTTGTCAGTTTTTTTCCACATTCATATACCCACTTCATCTTTACAATAAACATCACTAAATACATATTTGTCACACAATACTAACATTGCTCAATTTCACAGATACTTTGTTTCTTATTATATGATTGTATAAGAAATTTAATACTATAAGATAAATATAACTGATCCAACAAAAGAATCCACAGATGTTCCCTAAATGTTGATCTTAATTTATGTATTTACACATATTTTGTTACTGTCCAATTGGAAATACAAGATATAAGCAAATTATTTAAGTCATCTAAAAATAATTCAAAAGAACCAAGACTCACTTTTCAAACAAGGAGAAAATTTAAAGTGGACAATACCATAGTAACAGAACAGAATTGTAAATATTTTGAATTTCCAACCACAGAGCATTGATGAAATAAATTATGGCATATTCACAGTATACGAATTTTTCAAATTCTTACAAAATAGGTTGTAGAAGTACCTTAAATGACCTAGAACAACTATGAGACACTACAAGTGTAAACAAAGGATTCTTTTGAACACAGACACACACACACACACACACACACACACACACACCAATCCCAATTTAAAAATCAACACATATCCATACATTCATGTATTTATTGGAAACATGTAAACTAAAATATTAATGATGTTATCTCTGGGTGGTAGACTGGGGTAAGATTCCCACAGAGCCTCTATAAACATATTTTATGTTTATAGAAAATTTATATTATCTTTGTAATAAGAAATATTAACAAAAGCTACTTAAAACCAAATGCTGTTTAAAAACATTTGTAGATAAATATGTTAAGAAAAATCACTAAAGATTAACATGTATAAAAATACAAATTTTAAAAAATACATAAAGAATCAAAAAATATCATCTTAAGATGATGTAAATTAAAATTTTAAGATGATGTGAATTAAAATGATTTTCCTTCACAATACTTAAATTCAAAGAATAAAGACGTATCTGATTAACTTAATCTGATCATCTGAAATCAAATCCAAGAATTAATAGAATTGTTCTATCTCAAGTTATTTTTTCAAAGGTTTTTCCATTAGGTCTAACTAAAGAACTATATAAATCAGTGTTAAAATTTTTCAGTATGTGCTTAATAAAAACTCTTTATAAGTGGATATTTATATGCTTTAGGTATCAAAACTTATGTCAAGAAACTTTGAGACAATAGAAAGATAAAGAAACTTTCCAAAAAAATAGCTACACAACAAATATAATTCTTAAGCCACACAGCCATACACACACACACAAACCCACACATATGTACACATTTTCCTGGAGATTCTAAGCAAAGAAAATTAACAAAACTTTACTTTTTTTTCCACTTCTCTGATACTTACTAAAAATAAACAGCCTGCTGCAGTGGTGCATGCTGGTAATCCCAGCAACTAGGAAGGTTTAGGCAGGAGGATTACAAACTCAAGACCAGCCTTAGCAACTTAGCGAGACTGTCACAAAATAGAAAATAAAAAGGGCTAGGTATGTAGCTCAGTGGTAAAGCGCCTCTATATTCAATCTGTAGTACCTCCACTCCCCTCCCAAAGAAAAAGAAAAGAAATACATAAACAAAACCAATGTGGCTTGTCAAATTCACAGAGCATATGTGAATAACAGCGATTTTGCTAATAATAATACTGGGTAGTAACATATACAGATTTTTTTTTAGCACAATTATGCTGAATTGGATTTTTTCAACTATCTCATATTTTCTTTCTCTAACTCCCCTCAAGTAAAAGATCACAACTGAACTCTTATCAATTTTAATACTGCCCTGAGCCTATAATAGAACTGAGCAAAACAGTAAAACTAGAACAAAATATCATTATTGATCTACTAATATATTCATAGGATATACTATGGCTCATCGATTTCTATTATTAAAAAGTAAATTCTTCAAAAAACATAAGATGATGAGTCCTATCTGTATTAAATCAAATGTAATCTACACACACACACACACACACACACACACAATTTATATTTTGGGACAAAATATAGTAGTTGTATATAAGAATTCATTTGAATGATTGAGATTAAAAGAAGTGGTGTACATACAAGTGTGTACATTTCAGAGCTTGCACATGGCTATATAATTCTTAGCAAACAAAGGGGTTTCTTCTGGTTCTATCTTTCTGATTAATGAAGTCTCAGTCACAATTCCTCAACTTTACTTTCAAGTTTTATACATAAATCTTATCATTCAAGAAGAACAGTATTTGCCTCATAAAAGTTTCATTTAGTTAAACTTCTCAGAGATTAATCTAGTTTTAAAAGCATGTTAACTTTCTACTTTTCTGGCAGGAACTACAGCTGTAAAAACAAACAATAGATTTTTTAGAACATAAATCAATACTGTTTTAGGGTTCAATCTTACACTGGCAAAAACTAATTTAGTCTACTTTATACCATTAATTTTAAAACAAATCCAAAAGTGTTGACAGTCTTAAACCATAAACCAAATGACTAATAAAAAAGATGCTACCATGCAGCATGAGGAATAAATGTACAAGATATGGGCAAACCCTTGTTATAACACAAAAGAATGACAATGCATAATGACAGCAAATAAGGCACATTTATAAATGTTAAAATATTATTCATATAAAAGCCTATATTTAAGACTGCGGATATAGCTCAGTTGGTAGAGTGCTTGCCTTGCATGCATCAGACCCAGGATTCAATCCCCAGCAACACACACACACACACACACACACACAAAGACAAAAAAAAAAAAAACTATATTTAAAAGGTTTTTTGCTAATGTTAGTGGTACCACTGAACAAGTTTGCTGGCCCTGAATAATTTCAGCCATTACCATAATTTGTTGTTAAATTATTCATCATGTATTCATTACATAGTCTAATCTTTTAACTGTTTTAGACTATGAATAAAATGTAAAAGTGACACACATAGACCAAAAAAACCCAGAGAGCAAAACACTGTATTTACCTTATATGTACTTTTTTACCTAGATGTGGATTACAGATTAGATTCACATTCCTAAAATGCTACACTTAGTTTAATATAGCACTGTATATACTGTTCAAATCATAAATTGTGATAATTTATAAATGAATTAATGGAAAAGTGAAAAACTACAGATTATCAAGATACTTCAACTATGATATAAATCACTAAGTATTTACACTATAGAAAAAGGACACTTTCTCTGCATGAAATATCTAACCAAGTGAAAGTTAACATACAGAGATATTTCTTTAAAAAATATCAACTTTTCCAGAAAAGTCCTAACAAGGAGACTCTATTAAACATACTTTTAGGAACTTCCTGTTATATTCTACAAACACTGGGTTACATAATTATTAAAGGGAAAAGAACATTATACATCCATCTAAGTTTCAGGCCAGACTCAGCAACTTAGCAAGACTCCGTCTCAAAATAAAAAAAAAAAAAAAAGAACTGAAAATGTAGCTTAGTGGTTAAGTGTCCTGGAGTTCAATTCCTAGTACAAAATAAACAAAATAAACAAAAACCTTGAAATGATTTTTTTTGTCTCAAAAAACTAATTATTCATGGATGAACTAATAAAATCCAGCTTGGATTCCTATTGCAATAATTCAACAAAGCTAAGATTCAGACCCTGAACCACAGTGAGCCCAGGCAGGCACTCAAGGGTCAGCCTAGAAAACCAACACGTCTTCACTGCAGCAATACACTCTCCTCAACATTCTCAAACCTATCTGTGTCACACGGACCACAAAGCATTTTTCATCTACTTGTTATTTTCTCTTTGCCTCCTCTTAATCAATTTGACAGAAACTAAAGCACATTCCAAAGGCATCAAGCAGAGCTGCTAAAATGAAAAGGAGACAGTAGAGAAGCATGCTTTTGCACTAACCTTTCATGTCCAAAGACATGGATTCAAATATAAATCAAACACTAAAGCTTGGTAGTCACATCCAAAACCCCAGGTGGATATGCATCCTAGTCATAAAATTCTCATAATATGACAAGTTGAAAATGAAATAGATGGGAACAACATGCAAACTGACTCAAGTTAAAGCCCACAATCAATTAAAAGACTGGGTCATGGACAATGAAAGCTTAGCAAATGCCCAAGATGCCTGACCTTTTAATATTTTCACAAATCTATTACAACAGAAAGATACCTTGTTAGTAAAAACAAATTAGGGAAATTTACAGACAGTAAAGAAGAAAATGATCAAGATGGGGGGAGGGGAGAATTATGTATTTTCAACATTCACTTCATTCTGTTCGAAGTCTAAGAAATCCAAGTTGTAATAAACAAGACCTAAATTGAGCACTATTCAGTTTTGTTTCCTTTTCTCATACTCATTTTTTCTCAAAGAAAAATAGGCATATTCATAAAATTACTAGATAAGTTAATTCCATTTTAATCATTTCAAAAGAATTTAACTTCTGAAAAAATGTCACACTTGGAAAGCAGTTTCTAAAACTTCAAGTTATTCATGTTGTAGTTAGAATTCAACTTCCATAGCTGAGAAATAAATCAGAGTAAGAATACTAAGTCCAGCCTGGAGTTGAGGTTCTTTGCTTAATAATTATCTAATAACATCTTTTCACAGGCCATTTAAATAGTTAATCTTCATTTCACAGTCCTCTTGTCCCATTACCCCTAGGCAACCAAGACGGAAGCAGTCTAAAACTTAATAAACTTTCCCATATTGTAGTTTGAAAATTGTCACTAAGCTATTTATTTAGGCTCAGGGGTGCAATGCAGAGTAACTATGCTTTGCTATTATTAAGATTTATGTATACCTTTTACTCTTAAACCAAATGTCTTCTCAACAATTATATATACTCATAGTAAATTCACTGGCTGGAAAATCAAAATGTAACAAAAAATAAATCATTCAGTTCTAACCACTTAAACTTCATGTATTTAAATACTCATTTTTTACTTAAAATGGCAGTAATGTTTCTTTTGTATTAAAATAAAGAGTGGAACATACAAACTCCTCCTCATTTCAAAAGTTGC
This sequence comes from Spermophilus citellus, assembly GCF_964194105.1. Lineage (NCBI taxonomy): Eukaryota > Metazoa > Chordata > Mammalia > Rodentia > Sciuridae > Spermophilus > Spermophilus citellus. The sequence goes on along the minus strand of NC_138198.1, from coordinate 99,833,003 downwards.
ACTAAAGACAATGTCAAAAATGTTCTTACAAAGACAGTGTCAAGCTAACTGAACAAATATTTTTCAATGTGTAATCAGAAAAATAAGAGCAATAGAGGAGGAAAGTGTGTGCACTTATTACTGTGGCACAATTTTAAGAAAACAATACCAAAGTATCTGGTAAACTATCAAGTTAAAATCATAATAAGTATGAAAGCACATTTTCACTGTTTTCAAGGCAAATGAACCTTCCTTTGGTTGAAGAAAAAGCTATTTCTAAGGAAGTCTGACTGAAACATTTAAGAACTAATCAAATGACAACAAAGTCTAAGAGCACTGCAATATCATTCACATTAGACAAGTACTGGAAAACACTCAAGTGTTTTGAAGAAAAGAAATGACATGATCATAACACCTCCACAACTGCAAACTAATAATCATAGTTTTGTTCTCTACTAAGATAGTAAATATAAATTTCAAGGAGATAAACCATTCCAATTACTTGCCATGTTGGAACTTTTAAAATAATAGAATGTGAAGAGCTACATGAGAAATCAACCATTCTACATTTCTTTTTGTTTGTTTGTCTGGTACCAGAGATTGGGCCCAGAAACGCTTAACCACTGAGTCCTTTTTATTAATTTTTTTTTTTTTTTTTTTAATTCTGAGACAAGGTCTTGCTAAGTTGCGTAGGACCTCACTAAGTTGCTGAGGCTAGCTTGAAACTTGAGATTCTCTTGCCTCAGTCTCCCAAGCCACTGGAATGATAGGTGTACATGCTCAAACATTCTAAACTTATGATTTTATAATCTCAGAAACCATCTTCCCTGGGTTGGTAGGATAGCCAAAACTCTGACTCATAACACCATATTTCTTCCATGTAAACTGATGTTTAGTGTTCAAGCTTCCACCATCATCAAACCTAAGTGTGTTAGTCAGCTTTGCATCACTGTGACCAAAAATACCTGACAAGAACAACTTAGAGGAGAGAAAATGTATTTGGCTTACAGCTCAGAGGTTTAGTTCAGGGCTGGCTTACTCCACTGCTGTGGGCCCAAGGTGAGGAAACACATCATGGTGGAAGCACTGCTATATTCATGGAAGCTAGGAAGCAGGAAGAGAGGAAAGAGGCCCAAGGAAGATGAAATCTTCAGGACATGCCCCTAGTGGCTTTTCTCCTTTAGCCATGCCTCTATAGTTACCACCCAGTCAACCCACTCAAACCAGGATGAATTTATTAGGTTACAGCTCTCAGAATATGATCACTTTACCTTTGAATATATCTGTATTAACACAGGAAATTTGGGGGGACACCTCCTGTCCAAACCATAACACTAAGACATTGTTTTTAAACAGTTCTTCAATAGCAGCACGGATATAAAAGGTGCTAAAAACCTCAAAAGCACAACCGGCTGTTGTATTGAGAAAAATGGAATATATTAGCCCAAAGCACCAAGAAATAAAGAGTTTTCTTCAAAGAAGGAGCAATTCCTTAACAATGCTAAAAACAGGATCCATTTTTTTCTCTTAAGTAATTACAGCTTGGATGGTTTCTATTTAGCCTTTGGGGAACATAAGTTAATACTAACACAAGCTGTCAGCACTTAGTAAGCTCTAAAGTCTCCACTCCATTCAGAAGTTTATCTTTTACAGCACAATCTACTAAGGAACAAAGGGGAGACAAGTGCTAGGCTTCAGTTACCATCAATAAAACTATAAAAAGCTTATTTTCATTAAATTTTATACCCATTATAAAGATTTACACACTAATAAAGACTTATCTGAAAATGGATAAACCATTCTGGGCAAAACAGGTAGCACATGAATTTCAATAAATATCTCTTGAAAAAGTGGAGCCCAACTTGATAAACTCCAAAAGATTTTGATGATTATTGGTAACAATTAATAAAAATATTAAGAAGGGGGCTGAGGCTGTGGCCAGCAGTAGAGAGCTCGACTAGCATGTGCGAGGACCTGGGTTTGATCCTCGACACCACATAAGAATAAATAAGTAAATAAAATAAAGGTATTTGTCCAACTACAACTAAAAAATAAAATATTAAAAAAAATTAAGAAGGCCTCTTCCCATTACCTCATTTAGCTCTATTTATGCTCAGTGATCATTTGTAGAGTTGCCAATGTGTACAGGTAACTAAAAGCATAAATATGTTCAGGTCCTTGGCCCATTTGTTGATTGGGTTGTTTGTTATCTTATTATCTAATTTTTTGAGTTCCTTGTATACTCTGGATATTAGGGCTCTATCTGAAGTGTGTGGAGTAAAGATTTGTTCCCAGGATGTAGGCTCCCTGTTTATCTTTCTTATTGTTTCTTTTGCTGAGAAAAAACTTTTTAGTTTGAGTAAGTCCCATTTGTTTATTCTAGTTGTTAACTCTTGCGCTATGGGTGTCCTATTGAGGAATTTGGAGCGCGACCCCACAGTATGTAGATCATAGCCAACTTTTTCTTCTATCAGACGCCGTGTCTCTGATTTAATATCAAGCTCCTTAATCCATTTTGAGTTAACTTTTGTGCATGGCGAGAGAAAGGGATTCAGTTTCATTTTGATGCAAATGGATTTCCAGTTTTCCCAGCACCATTTGTTGAAGATGCTATCCTTCCTCCATTGCATGCTTTTAGCCCCTTTATCAAATATAAGATAGTTGTAACTTTGTGGATTAGTCTCTGTGTTCTCTATTCTGTACCATTGGTCCACCCGCCTGTTTTGGTACCAGTACCATGCTGTTTTTGTTACTATTGCTCTGTAGTATAGTTTGAAGTCTGGTATCGCTATACCGCCTGATTCACACTTCCTGCTTAGCATTGTTTTTGCTATTCTGGGTCTTTTATTATTCCATATGAATTTCATGATTGTTTTATCTATTTCTACAAGAAATGCTGTTGGGATTTTGATTGGGATAGCATTGAACTTATAGAGAACTTTTGGTAATAATTTTGATGATGTTAGTTCTGCCTATCCATGAACAAGGAATATTTTTCCATCTTCTGAGGTCTTCTTCTATATCTCTCGTTAGGGTTCTGTAGTTTTCATTGTATAGGTCTTTCACCTCTTTTGTTAGGTTAATTCCCAAGTATTTTATTTTTTGGGGGGATATTGTGAATGGAGTAGTTTTCCTCATTTCCGTTTCAGAGGATTTGTCGCTGATATACAAGAATGCATTTGATTTATGCGTGTTGATTTTATATCCTGCCACTTTGCTGAATTCATTTATTAGCTCTAATAGTTTCTTTGTGGACCCTTTTGGGTCTGTTAGGTATAGAATCATATCATCTGCAAATAGTGATAATTTAAGTTCTTCTTTTCCTATTTTTATGCCTTTAATTTCTTTCGTCTGTCTAATTGCTCTGGCCAGTGTTTCGAGGACTATGTTGAACAGAAGTGGTGAGAGAGGGCATCCCTGTCTTGTACCAGATCTTAGATGGAATGCCTTCAATTTTTCTCCATTCAGAATGATGCTGGCCTGTGGCTTATCATAGATTGCTTTTACAATGTTGAGGTATGATCCTGTTATCCCTAATTTTTCTAGAGTTTTGAACATAAAGGGATGCTGTACTTTGTCAAATGCTTTTTCTGCATCTATCGAGATGATCATATGGTTCTTATTTTTAAGTCTATTGATGTGGTGAATAACATTTATTGATTTCCGTATATTGAACCAGCCTTGCATCCCAGGGATGAATCCTACTTGATCATGGTGTATAATTTTTTTGATATGATTTTGAATCCAATTCGCCAGAATTTTATTGAGGATTTTTGCATCTAGATTCATTAGAGATATTGCTCTGTAGTTTTCTTTCTTTGAAGTGTCTCTGTCTGGTTTAGGCATCAGGGTGATGTTGGCCTGGTAGAATGTATTTGGAAGTTCTCCCTCTTTTTCTATTTCCTGGAATAGCTTGAAAAGTATTGGTGTTAGTTCCTCTTTAAAGGTTTTGTAAAACTCTGCTGTATACCCATCCGGACCTGGGCTTTTCTTAGTTGGTAGTCTTTTGATGGTTTCTTCTATTTCCTCTATTGTTATTGGTCTGTTTAGGTCGTCCATATCTTCCTGACTCAATCTGGGCAGATCATATGACTTAAGAAATTTATCGATGCCTTCACTATCTTCTATTTTATTGGAGTATAAGGATTCAAAATAATTTCTGATTATCTTCTGTATTTCTGAAGTGTCTGTTGTGATAATGCCTTTTTCATCCCGTATGCTAGTAATTTGGGTTCTCTCTCTTCTTCTCTTTGTTAGCATGGCTAAGGGTCTGTCGATTTTATTTATTTTTTCAAAGAACCAACTTTTGGTTTTGTCAATTTTTTCAATTGTTTCTTTCGTTTCGATTTCATTAATTTCCGCTCTGATTTTAATTATTTCTTGCCTTCTACTTCTTTTGCTATTGTTTTGCTCTTCTTTTTCTAGGATTTTGAGATGAAGTATGAGATCATTTATTTGTTGGTTTTTTCTTTTTTTAAGGAATGAGCTCCAAGCAATGAATTTTCCTCTTAGAATTGCTTTCAATGTGTCCCATAGATTCCGATATGTTGTGTCTGTGTTTTCATTTAACTCTAAGAAGTTTTTAATTTCCTCCTTAATGTTTTCTATAACCCATTGATCATTCAGTAACCTATTGTTCATTCTCCAAGTGATGCATGATTTTTCCTTCCTTCTTTTATCGTTGATTTTCAGTTTCATTCCATTATGGTCAGATAAGATGCATGGTATTATCTCTACTCCTTTATATTGTCTAAGAGTTGCCCTGTGACATAATATATGATCTGTTTTTGAGAAGGATCCATGTGCTGCTGAGAAAAAAGTGTAACTACTTGATGTTGGGTGGTATATTCTATATATGTCAATTAAGTCTAGGTTGTTAATTGTGTTATTGAGTTCTATAGTTTCCTTATTTAACTTTTGTTTGGAAGATCTGTCCAGTGGTGAGAGAGGTGTGTTGAAGTCTCCCATGATTATTGTATGGTGGTCTATTAGACTCTTGAACTTGAGAAGAGTTTGCTTGATGAACGTAGCTGCACCATTATTTGGGGCATATATATTTATGATTGTTATGTCTTGTTGGTGTATGGTTCCCTTGAGCAGTATGCAGTGTCCTTCTTTATCCCTTTTGATTAACTTTGGCTTGAAATCTATTTTGTTTGATATGAGTATGGACAAGTACATGAAAAAATGCTCACCATCGCTAGCAGTCAGAGAAATGCAAATCAAAACCACCCTAAGATACCATCTCACTCCAGTAAGATTGGCAGCCATTAGGAAGTCCAACAACAACAAGTGCTGGCGAGGATGCGGGGAAAAGGGTACACTTGTTCATTGTTGGTGGGACTGCAAATTGGTGCAGCCAATTTGGAAAGCAGTATGGAGATTTCTTGGAAAGCTGGGAATGGAACTACCATTTGACCCAGCTATTCCCCTTCTCGGTCTATTCCCTAAAGACCTAATAAGAGCATGCTACAGGGACACTGCTACATCGATGTTCATAGCAGCACAATTCACGATAGCAAGATTGTGGAACCAACCTAGATGCCCTTCAATAGATGAATGGATAAAAAAAATGTGGCATTTATACACAATGGAGTATTACTCTGCATTAAGAAATGACAAAATCATAGAATTTGGAGGGAAATGGATGGCATTAGAGCAGATTATGCTAAGCGAAGCTAGCCAATCCTTAAAAAACAAATGCCAAATGACTTCTTTGATATAAAGGGAGTAACCAAGGACAGGGTAGGGACGAAGAGCTTGAGAAGAAGATTAACATTAAACAGGGATGATAGGTGGGAGGGAAAGGGAGAGAGAAGGGAAATCGCATGGAATTGGAAGGTGAGCCTCAGGGTCATACACAATTACATATAAGAGGAAAGGAGGGGTAAGAGAAAAATAATACAAGTGAAGAAATGATTTACATTAGAGGGGGTAGAGAGAGAAAAGGGGAGGGGAGGGGAGGGGGGCGGAAGGGGGATAGTAGAGAATAGGATAAACAGCAGAATACATCAGTCACTAGAATGGCAATATGTAAATCAATGGAAGTGCAACTGATGTGATAACAGCAATCGGTATACGGGGTAAAAATGGGAGATCATAACCCACTTGAATCAAATTGTGAAATATGATATATTAAGAACTTTGTAATGTTTTGAACGACCAACAATAAATTTAAAAAAATGTAAAAAAAAAAAAAGCATAAATATGAACCAATACATCGCTTAAGGGTTACTATTTCAATCATGAACACATGGACACATACTTGATAATGATCAAGTAAGTCTCACCTTTTTTCTACTATAAAATTCAGAAGGTAAAAATGAGAAATATCTAACATAATGGTATATTAGAAAACCAGAAGTCTAACTTGAACAAATTCAGATGATTATACTGCATATACTAATGTTTGGAAAATGTCAGTTATAAAAAATAAATTTTGAGCCTTCCATCAAATATAATTAGGAAAAAAAAATTAGGAACATGTGAACAAAAGTGCAAATAATTTGAAATAATAAATAAAGTGGATAAATTGCATTATATACAGCTTTATATATTTGACTCTTCCCATTACTACTCAAATTTAGAATTTCATACATACTATAAATCATAATGTAGCCTGCAAAAGAAAATTAAAGACCTTCTGTTTCTTCAATATAGTCCACGTTGCTCTACATTTAAGATTTAACCTTTTTCACTTTTTAATGACCAACAAATGATCTGAACCTAGTAAAATGTCTATTAACTACTCAAGGTTTGTAAAAGTTACAAATATTAGCTCATATAAAAGTTCATTGATAAAATAAACACTTAAAAGAGAAAGTATACACAAAAAGCTTATGAACTTTCCTATATGTCATGTAAAATGTAAACAAGATCTAAAGTAAGTTATTGAAGTGAATATTAAATTTTATTTATTTAAACATAGAGAAAGGAGGTTGACAATAGTATACTCATCAATATACTTATTAGGATGCAAAACATATCACATTTTCTTAAAACAATAATATACCAAATGGACATCATAACAAAAAATTTTGTTAAAGAAAAAAGCCAAGCCTAAACAAGTATTCCTCATAATCATGACTATTAGATTATTATTAGGAGAAGCAATAGGATGTTAATAGTTGACATCAAAACTTTCTCCAGACATTAGTTATTCCTGCTAATTAAATTCAAAGAAAAAAAATACATGTAAAAATTAAAAGAAAGTCTTAACAAGATTGGTAAAAAGATCTTTTTTTTTTTTTTTGGATACCAGGTATTGAACTCAGGGGCACTCAACCACAGAGCAACATTCCCCAGTCTTATTTTGTATTTTATTTAAAGACGGGATCTCATTGAGTTGCTTACTGCCTCACTTTTGCTGAGGCTAGCTTTGAACTAAAAATCCTCATGCCTCAGCCTCTAGAGCCCCTGGGATTACAGGCATATGCCACTACGCCAAACTAGTAAAAGGATCTTTAAATAGAATCTAACACAGTGCTTTGTAAAAGGGGATTTACCAAAAAAAAAAAAAAAAAAAAAAAAAATTTATTTTATTAAACAGAACTGAGTCTAATTTTGCACATTAAAACTGTCTTGAAAGAAAAAAATGAAAACTCAATCCACTTACAAAAAGGATGGATGATGCCCTTTTAAATTAGCTAGCTATATAACAAGTCTTCGTTTCCCAAAATCCTAAGTATCACTAATATTTAAAACTTTCATCTTTAAAGCTATGTCACTGGAAAAAGTAGGGAGTCATTTAAAATAGCAAAAGAATCACATTTTCAAATCTGGTAAGAGTTCAGACAAAAGGCCACATAATGTATGATTCCATTTATAGGCAATGTCCAGAATAGGCAAGACGGATGAAAACAGAAAGTAGATTAGCAGTTGTCAGCAGCCACAGGGAGAAGCAAATGAAGAGTGATTGCTAAAGAGTACATGGTTTCTTTTAGGTGATTAAAATGTTCCAAAATTATACAGCAATGATGATTACACAACTCAATGAACTGCACACTTCTCAATAGTAAATTTTATGGTATGTGAATTATCTCAATAAAAATATTACTAAAAAGTTTAAATAAAAGCATATAATAATTCATCATAATTCATGATGTCATGATATACTATAACAGACATCATTCAGAGTACTTCACTGTTTCAAAAATCTTTTTTTATACCTTGGCAAGACGGCTCATCTGATCTTCTGAGAGAGTACTGCTTGTTCTGCCAGGAGTTTTTGTGGGTTCTGATCCATCCGCTTCTACATTAGGCCATACTTTCAAGTCATGCATCCCTTGGCGAAACATGCTAGTGAAAAAGATAGCATTCCAGATAGAAGTAAATTAATGCAGTTAATTACAAGAAATTTTACATTCCTAAAAACAAAGAAAATTCTATGCAAAGACATGCATGCCTTTATTGCCAAGCTTTAAGCCCCCAGTGGATTGGATAGCAATGCACTAAGCAACTAAAATCCATGTAACATTCTTTTCTCCTCCAAGCAATCAGAACTATTACAGAAAAATCTACAGACAAAGTGGAAGGAGAAAAGGAAGGAAGCATGCATGCTTCATCACTTTAGTGAAGCTCTTAGAAAGAAGAGACCAGATTTCTACCCCAAAGAGAAAAATATTACAATGACAATGACTGAAATAAAAATTTGTAAAGCATAACTGTGTTCTGCCAGTGATAATTTAGCATGCCTGCATGTGAATCCCAGTTATGCCATCTATGACGTGAGTGTCCTTTGATAAGTTAAAATAATAACTTCACAGTAACCTCAGATTTTCTCATGTGTAATATGGGACTGATAAAAAATACTATATCTCACAGGGTTGTTGTAAAACTTTTTAAAAATCATTATTAGCAAAAAGTATCTAGAATAGCGACTGGCACATAGTAAGTACTCCATAAAGGTTTGCTACTACAATCCTCTTCATTGTACAGGATGATTTTCCTCCTGTCTTCTTTTCCATAAGAGGGGCATTCTTAAAAATTTAGAAAAAGAAAAAAGAGGGACATTCTAAAGGAAATACTATAGTAAGTTCATGGAAAAAAAAAAAAAACTTTCCAATGTTTACAATTAGAAATTTAGTATATAGTCATGATTCAGCTAAGTCTGGTTATCCTGATTTAAAGTGAAAGAACACATGCCCTCTCATCAAGTTTCCTTCAAAAAGCTATTATGAAAACCTAAAGCAAAGGTGCATCAACTCATGAAGAGCTTTAGACAATAATGTGTTTTAATTATGCTACTGTCAAAAGTTTCTAAGTTTGTTTCTCATGAGGGGTTAAAGATGGCCATGAGTTAAGTGTGCTCTCTTTTTATGAGTGTTTTTGATCAAGGTCTTTAAAATATAAAGTCTACTCAAACAGCATCTTCACCAAAACTGAAAAAAAACAAATTGACAACTCCAAAGGAAAGAAAAAGACTAGGAGTTTGTATAAAAGAATAGGAAATCTAAAGCATTTTACAATTTCACATTTAGTAATTTTTTGAAGAATAAAATATTCTGATTCTTTTTCAGTCTTCAAAAAAAATTGTCTACTTAATTCCAGCAGCTTGAGAGGCTGAGGCAGGAGGATCTTGAGTTCAAAGCCAGCTTCATCAACATGGTGAGGCCCTAAGCAACTCAGTGGACCCTGTCTCTAAATAAAATACAAAAAAATGGGATGGGGACGTGGCCCAGTGGTTAAGTGCCCAATATCCAGTACAAAAAAAAAGTCTACTTAAAAAATCTTACATAATTTTTTACCATTATCATGTTCTGACTAATGATAATGATAGGCTTTATAGAATTTTTATAATATGTATTATAATATGCATAGTGATGATACCATAAACATTTAGATTGGGAACTATAAAAAAGATAGTCAGGCTTGGTGGTACTTGCCTATAATACCAGAGATTTGGGAGATTGAGGCTAGTGGATCACAAGTTTAAGGCCACCCTTGGCAACTTAGTGAGACCCTGTCTCAAAATAAAAAATTGAAAATTAAAAGTGGCTGGGGGGATAGTTCAGCAGTAGAGTGCCCCCAGTTTCAATCCCTAATACTGCAAATAAATAAACTTAAGAAAAAAAAAAGCAACAAGTCTATGATTACAAGAAGATTAATGACCATATCTGTTAAAAAGGTTTCTCAAATTGGCAATAAAATTGCTAGCTCTAAGCAACTATATTTTTTTTACATCTTACCTTAAAGGCCCAATTGAAAATGTACTGTCTAGTTGTGGAGAATCTCCCAATATTTATTTAGGTCAAACATTTAAAAAATTATTACAAAAAAGTATATATACATGTCTTTATTTATAAACTTAATTTTCTTTCTCTTTTAACTGAGATAAACATTCAACATAAGCAGATCTTCTTAACAGCAAGCTCTAAGGAACTGGGTACAGCTGAGGTAACAATACACTTTAAATGAATATTCTTAAATATCATCAGAAGTAGCCAATGGCTTCCCTTCCTTTTCCCCATCAGTCAGTGAAATTTTGGTTGGCTTGAACTAAATCAAAAACAAGCATAATTGGCAGGAAGTCAGTTTACTAAATAACTGAGGTGCCTTAAGGAAAGGGATGTAGAAGGTAGGGGGAAGTCAAGTGACTTAAATGATCAAGTGAGCATATTACTTTCTTTTGACATTAATGGAACCTTGCAGAGTTATACAGCCTCCAGGTGGCAAGACAGAAGATACTCAGAGCATGATGTCCACTTGGGAAATTAAGCCAAATAGACAAGTCAATAGACACAGCACAGCAGGCCCTCTCTCAACTCCAGCACAGGCCCCAGCAACAGCTACTGCTGCTGTTCCAGCCTGGAGTGACAAGCCACTACAGCACTAACTGCCTTGACTTCAGAATTCACATTTGGAAAAAACATCTGCAAGAGAAATCTGCAGCTTGTTTATTGTTCTTTGCCAATTCAGCCTAATGATCGATCCATTCTTAAGCTACTTAGAAATCTCACAGGCTAGACGTTCAAATTAAGAACAATAAGCTACTGTAGACTTAGGCTAAAGAATCAGTCTTTCAATAATTCATTAGACCTCTCCAAGAAGTTCTGGTTCACACTGACTCAAGTATACAAAGCAGATAGTAGCAAATAGCAAGAGTTGGTAGACACAAGATTAGCAATACTATAACATTATTTTAGATACTTTGAGGACCACTTTTCCAAGCTATTATGTGTGTGCTAAAATCTTTTAAGGAAAAAAGGTGAGGGGCAAATAGTGTTATTACACTGCACAAGAAACATCTGAGGAAGTTGTGGTGGTATCATTTTTTTTTTCAGCCATGAGAACAGTGCCAGCACAAGATATGACGTGTGTGTGTGTGTGTGTGTGTGTGTGTGTGTGTGTGTGTGTGTTAGTTAATGGGAATTAAATCCAGGGCACTCTACCACTGAGCTACACCCCCAACACTTATTTGTTATTTTGAGACAGGGTCTTGCTAAATTGCCTATGTGGGCCTCAAATTTGCACTCCTCTTGTCTCCAGCCTCCAGCATCATGCTCAACCATATAATATTACTTCTGATGAAAGGTTGAGAAAATTAGCCCAGGCTTCCTACTGAGACCACTCAGAAGACTCATATTATTTTATCTCCCTGGGTGTCAGCTGTGCCATGCAGAGAAGCAGCTGTGGCCCAGCAGGACAAGTAGATGTCTGTACACTACTGAAGTATTTGAAACATTGAGAAGATCATATTCTTCCACAATTCAAACCTGTACCAGAAGTAATAGGCCTGCCAGGTGACACCTGGTTCTTCTCTACTACAACCACGCTCACCTTCAGAGTAAAGCCCCAGGACACAGGGAAGAAGGAATTGTCTTTCTTATATAGGGTTCCTTAGAATTCCTTCTTCTGAAGGTTAGGTCAATATAAGTGCCAGCCTAGTGGAGAACAGGAGCTGGCGATCTAGCATGTCTCTACTCCTTCCTTACTGCTCAAGGTATCCAAAAAGACCTAGATTAAAATCTAATGTTATCATTTGAATAACTGACCTACAACCATATATTAGTTGGTTGGATTATTAAAGAAAATGTTGACATAAAATCTCATCTTTACCTCAAATAACTGTGAAATGAATATTCTCTTACAACTGACTAGGCACAAACAGAATCATTCTAACAAAGGAACTTCTTTCTTTGCAGATATTCCATGCATAGTTTGCAAATCAAATATATTAACACTATTTTTTTAAGATCAATTTATTTTATTTATTTTTATGTGGTGCTGAGGATCGAACTCAGTCCCTTACGCGTGCTAGGCAAGCACTCTACCGCTGAGCCACAGCTCCAGCCCTATTATTATTTTAATATCATTTGTTTTCATTAGGTTTTTTGCTTCAATTTCTAAAATTTAATAACTTAGTTATTCTCATAGTATTTTACTAATACCACATAGCAAGAATATCAAGTTCTCCCTTTAATATAAATGGAAGTAAAAAAAATAAGCTAGGTTAAATAATACTATCAAGTAGAGAAGAGTATACTTAGTAGAGATTAGACTGACATTCTTAAAGTGATGAGGAAATGGCTCAAGTTTGAGAAACCAGGTCTAAGTAAAATGATTGCACATAATCAATATGGCTCTCTAACACATTTCCCTTGTATCTGAGATCTGGTGTGTTCAGGACATGGAAGAACAGCATGAACTGTTTTTAAGGTAGAGTTAAGAGAAAACTGATGGCTTTACAAGATTCAAAGTCTTATCTTAGTTAATGACACCCCCCCCAAAAAAAAAAACCAATAAATTTAAGTTCCAATTACTGCTACTACCTTTATAAAAATCTTTGGGGTTCAATAACCTTTTTTTTTTTTTTTAATTTTTTTTAAAGAGAGAGTGAGAGAGGAGAGAGAGGGGAGAGAGAGAGAATTTTTAATATTTATTTTTTAGTTCTCGGCGGACACAACATCTTTGTTGGTATGTGGTGCTGAGGATCGAACCCGGGCCGCACGCATGCGAGGCGAGCGCGCTACCGCTTGAGCCACATCCCCAGCCCTCAATAACCTTTTTAAGCAAAATAAGTACTATTGATCTGTCATTCAGGCACATTTCCAGCTTGATTTGGATGGAATGTAATGGACATTTTACTCTCCTGAGATAATGCATAGAATTACAAATGAAGAGGGAAGGAGTAAATGAAAAAGAAGGAAAAGAACTGTATGTATAAGTTGTACAAATAGACTACTAAGACAAAGAAAAACAGTGTTTCTCAAAATGTGGTCCACAACCTACCATTCACAGAACCTCTTGGGACCTCAGACTTATTGAACTAGTGAGACTGAAGAAGGCACTTCTCTAGTAAGCTTTCAAGATGATTCTTGTATATAGATTGACTACTACTGATAAAATGTACATTTCAAAAACTTGCCAAAAGACAAGTGTAATAGTGTATGTCAACCTGAGAAATCATTTATTTAGCTTCAGGCAGGTCATTTTGTTGCACTTCTGTAATTTAGCCAGAAAATCTCCTTGAAATTAGATCCTAAGTTCATGTAAAATGTACACAAGTGTTAGAATAGGGGTTTTTATGACAACCCTCCAGCAGACATTCCAGAGGGTAAATCACTTGTAAAGAACTCAGAAAGAAAAAACTAGAGGTCTGCTATTTCTCAAAATCATTTAGCCACTAAGACTAATAAAGTGTTTTACATTTTTTTCTCTCTGTGGCAAACAAACCCTTCCGAGTAGAGAAAAATAAAAAGGAGTAATCACTCCAGAAAAACAACACTAATTTAATAATACGTCCATTTTGCTGTAACATACAATATTATTAAAAATACATTTAAAAACCAGAAGTTGCAATGATTCTAATTATGTTTCAAGTATTATTTCTGTGTGGATTTCAATAACAAATATCTCTTTAACAGCTACACTGAACTAAAATACATACCCATTAATAAGCAATCAAGGTATTCTTAATGCAATTACATCTAGAAATTATTCATGAGTTGAAGCCATTCTTACACACCCTATTCCTAGATAGAAAAAAATCAATATTATAAGTACATTAATCCTCTCCTTAATTAACATAAAATTACACTAAGATTTCCAAACAAAATAACAATGAGTTTAATTTCTAAATAGAGAAAATATTAAAATTTACCCGGAAAAACAAATATGGAGACTATCCAGATATATTTTAAAAGGAAGACTAATGATGACTATCTCTATTTAATATTATATATTTTACAATATCATTCCAAAAGTAATGATAACTAATTTTAATGAGCCCATTATAACAACATTTATTAAATAATATACATATTATGTAACTTAGAATGTAGAAATATATTTATTGAACCCATTAAATCCACTTAGTAATTTAACCATCAAAAACTAAAAAGTAGATACTGGTATTTAAATTTACAAACCGAGACACAGAGTGATTAAATAACTTACCCAAGGATACACAGATATTAGACACAGAAGTTAGAATCTGAAGCCAAATAATCTATTTCTACAACTTATTTTTCTTACCACTATACAATATACTATATCTCGCTGCTCTTAAGACTTCAGTGCTCTCTCTTCCATAAACTGAACAGCTTTGTCCCATTCCACCATGGTGTTCTACTTCACCTTGGGTCCAGAGCTGTGGAGTTACCTAATCATGTACTGAACCTCTGAAACCATCTACAATGGGAAGATACAATAGTAAGGTCCTCACCACTAGGTGCCATGCCCTTGAACTTCTCAGACTCCAGAATTAGCAAGACCAGTGCCCAAATTCATTTTCAATCTCCTATCCCAAAGGAAGCAGTTGAAGAAAATTTCCCAAAGAGGTTAAGAAATTGTCAAGGTCCACAGATAAATCCAGACCCAGAGGAGGCTCCAGGGTTCCCTATTACCCCAAACTACCTTCTACTACATTGAATATTGGCCACCCTCCTCCTACCAGAGCCCAATAAAATATTCCAGGCAACCATTAAAAAAAAGAAAATTTTGGTACATAATGAACTGAATTTATATATTCAATCAAAAAAATAGTTGATGAACTAAAGAGCATTGGGACAAATTATATAAACCATTTCTTTTGATTTTTTTATTTTTTAAAAGCTTATTTTTTGCACTATCTATCATTCCTTTCAGAAACACAATTTTAGATTAATCAGGTTAAAATATGAAGGAATAAAGCAGAGCAGAAGACAGACAAATAAACAAACACAAACCTTAACTGGGAAAGGACTTTCTTTTTTCTGTTTGTTTGTTTGTTTTAATTTTTATTTATTTTTTTTAGTCATACATGACAGTAGAATGAATTTTGATATGTAATACATACATGGAATATACATATATCAATCATATTGTCTATTCGATTCTGCTGCCCTTCCTATCCTCCCTACTCCTCCCCTCTGGGAAAGGACTTTCTAAAACATGAAATTCACATATTGAAAAGAAAACTAACCTGATAAATTCAACATAGGAATTTAAGATTCATAAATAGCAATCAAATACAGAATAATTAAAAAGAATAAACCTAAGAGACAAAAACAGTAATTTACAATATAACACACAAATGACTAATTTCATGCATCTACAATGGTTCTTATACCAACACAAAAATGACAACAAAAAAAATGCAAAGATTTTTATGGTATGTGAATTATCTCTATTGAAAATGGGCAAAGGGCATAAAAAGCAACTTACATAAAACAGTCAAGAACCATCATAATATGATTGTCCCCATTTGTATTTACTGATGTACAAAATAAGAAAATGGAAAACTTTAAAATGAGTAAAAATGAAGACATCTGATAAAATAGACAATTAAAGTC
This sequence comes from Spermophilus citellus, assembly GCF_964194105.1. Lineage (NCBI taxonomy): Eukaryota > Metazoa > Chordata > Mammalia > Rodentia > Sciuridae > Spermophilus > Spermophilus citellus. The sequence goes on along the minus strand of NC_138198.1, from coordinate 99,817,251 downwards.
CACAGCATTTTTCCCTGAAAGGAATCAAAACTTCTTTCAGTTTCCAGGTCTGGAATAGAAAATTACTCAATGAGTCTGGACTAGCCTATCTATCGAAAAACAAAGAAGCTACTAATGACCACTACTATACTATTGAAAGGACATGGGGGCTACTTGAACAGGTTACTATAGACCAACTGAACACTTTAAACACTATAAAGAAAGCAATGGACTAAACCAATATCCAAAATGTTTAAGGTGAAAAAAGTTCATGACAAACACAAAAAGCCATCATCATCACCTTTTCAGGTTATAAGGGTAAAGCCAGGCATGGTGACACACACCTATAATCCCAGGGATCTGGAGGCTAAGGTCAGAGGATCCCAAGTTCGAAGCCAGCCTCAGCAAGTTAGCCAGGCCCTAAACAATTTAGCAAGACTCTGTTTCAAAATAAAAAACAACAAGGTCTGAAGATGTAGCTCAGCAGTAGAGCATCTCTGGGTACAATATCTAGGTTCCCCACCCCCACCCCCGCCACGTCACTCACCATAAAAAGGTTACTAGGGTACCAACTCATTATTCTTAAAACTTGTAAATGAGAAAGTAAGTTCAACCATTTGTCTACATCTTTTATATGAACCATATACCCATGTAACTAAATATGGGATGATGAACAAAGTTCTTGAGAAAAATTCCAATCTATAAAATGCAAAAAAAAAAAAAAAAAAAAAACCCAGAATGATACCAATTAAAAAAAAAAAAAAGAAAGAAAGAAAAGTGATCTATCCAAGGGAAAAAGGGATAAAGAGCTGGGGGTGTAGTTCAGTGGTAGAGCATTTGCCTAGCATGTGTGAAGCCCTGGGTTTAATCCCCAGTACTGGGGGGGGGGGGGGGGGGGGCTGTTCATTAGAACACACTTGTAATTCCAGTGGCTCAGGAGGCTGAGGTAGGACAAAGAGATAGAGGCTAGACTCAGCAACTTATCAAGACCCTATCTCAAAATAAAAAATAAAATGGTCTGTGGATATGGCTCAGTGGTTAAATGCCACTGGGTTCAATCCCTGGTACCAGATTAAAAAAACAGAGACTTTTAAGATTATGAGTTGTTGTTACTTATATTGGCTATAAGTTTTTAAAAAAAATTATCAACTTTTCTGTTACAATCATTATCATCCATAGCAAATTAATACTTAAAAATTTAAAAGCCTTTATGTCTTCTTGTCATAATTATTACAAAACAGGAAAACTCTATAACAAAGAAGTCATAGTAAATGCCAAGTAAATGCCTAAACGCAAAGTTTTATTTCCCAATAACTTCTATTTTCTATTAGAAATCACATAACCAGTCAGGCACAGCGGCATACGCCTATAATTCCAGCAGCTTAGGAAGCTAAGGCAAGACGACAGCAAGCTCAAAGCCAACCTCAGCAACTCAGTGAGGCCCTAGGAAACTTGGCAAGACCCTGTTTTGAAATAAACAATAAAAAGGGCTGTAGATGTGGCTCAGTGGCTATGCACCCTTGAGTTTAATCCTCGGTCCCAGAAAAAAAAAAAAATAATAATCACATTACCAGTAGCTAACAGTAGAGTAATATAAATGGTTTCTAATTAACCTTTCTGTATATCATATAGGAAACACATGAAATTCTCTATCAAGGAAGATGAAATCCTATGTACCTGGTTTTCACACAGGGAAGCATTTGGCATAAATAATTTAAACCCTCCAGAAAAGAAATGAGACAGAGAGCTAAAATATTTCTATAGATTAATTAAATAGAATACTTACCCATATTTTCCAAAGAGTGAAACAGTTGTTCCTCCTACAGGCACTGCTTTCCCTGGTCCATACACATCCCATATGGTCAGGGCCACTTGGGCATTCCTGGGCAGGTCAGGGTATTTCACAGGCAGTTTGAGCCATTCATTCCAGCTACAGAAATAATGTTGTCATAAATACATACATACACACCTACATACATACACACACATACACACAAATCTGTATTTACAAACCATACAAATTTACAAATTTATGAACCATACAAGAAGCTTTGTACAGAGAAAAGGTTCCAAAAACTAGGTCAGTACTCCAGAAGATAAAGAGGCAGTCACCTCAATTACTTCAAGACATTTTTTTTAAAATATAGATAATGATAAATAACACTGCTAAATGCATTAATCACAAAACTCAGAGGCTGGGGAGGTAGCTCAGTAGTACAGCACTTGTCTAGTACGTGTAAAGCTCTGGGTTCAATTCCCAGTACCATAAAAGAAAACTAAGACAACACTACTAAAGTACAAAGAAAATGTTTTGAAAAGGTACAGGAAAACTTTTCAACGTGTTAGAACTTTTTTCAACTGAAATTTTCTTTAACCATTCTCTAGAACAGATTTTTACATTATGAAGATAAAATAATCAAAAGTACTCATATCCAAAGCAGTCCTGAATATAATAAAGCAACCAAAACAACCAAACCACATGTCACAGTGCAGCATCTACTACCTTTATAAAATGAAAAATTACAAGTTTGTTTTATAGATATGTAAAGTCTTACACAAAGTTTTTTTTTTGTTCAAGTTATTTCATTAATACCGATACCACTTAGAAATTAGTGCTTTATGCTTTCAAAGCATGTCTGTACATATTATCTCACAAAGAAAGAAATGTTTGTTCTTAATACATAACAACAGTTCTTTTTTCTTATTCATTTTTGTAAACTTTCTCCTGTATTTAAAATGGATTCATAATTTCTACTCCCTTAAGCAGCAGACAGCTTTTAAAATCTGGAAAGAATACTATACAAATTATGAAAAAAAATACTCAGAAGACACACAAAAGTCTATTTCTCTGTTTACTCAAAATTATCCTCAAAGGAGCTTATCTTAGTTTAGGTCAAATACATTTGATTGGGTAAAAAAGGAACAGAATTTGCAAAAGCTTAAGGAACACATCACTGTCATGCACCATATAAATGTAAGAACCTCCAAGAAAGTTGGAGATAACCATCAGTTTCAAGAAGAAGCAAAAAATTATTAAAATCATTTTCTTCAATAACGTTCTGAAAAAAAATAAACTGCATGCTTAAGAAAGCCATTATCTCTATAGATACACTTGAATAAATTAATGTAATTACTACCCACATGGTAGAATAGGCTAAAAAGGAAAATATTAAACAGGACAACCTGTTGCCAATAACCAAGAAGTTAACAAACTCTGGCTAAAACTAAATAAAGCTGAACATAGTGGTCCAGTCTGTAATCCCAGTAACCTGGCAATTTAGGAGACTGAGGAAGGAGAATTGCAAGTTTAGGACCAGACTCGGCAACCAAGGGAAACCCATCTCAAAAATAAAAAATAGAAAGGCCTGGGGATGTAGCTCAATGGTGAAGCATCCCTGGATTCAATCACCAGAATGAGTAAAAGAAAGAAATTAAAAAGAAAAACCAGTGAATATTCAAAATGAACTATGAAATGTCTCACCTCTATGTCTGACATTTAATTTCTAGAAGACAATACCTAAGACCAAATGATCATTCATCTCAAACTCTGGCTATTTTCCTGGCCCCCAAAATCTCTATAAATCAAAGTAACTGCACTTTAATCTGTTTGACATATTTAGTTTCTGCACAATAGTACTTTTGAAGAAAATGGGCCTATAGTTGAAAAGTTTGAAAACTGCTCTAAATATTCTACAAAATATGAAAAGATCTAGTCAGACACCAAAAAGCTATTTTAAACACCATTTTGTTCTCTTCTTTCCCATGTCATTCCTTTCTTAATTCTTAATCCTTCTCAACATCATAAAACCTAAATCTGGATGTTGCAATCCTCATAGTGGACCTTCACACCACTGTGTCACTCTCTAGTCTGATTAATAAATTTCTAAACCTAATTTTGTACTTTTTAAATTAAATTAGGTTGTTATTATATGTCTCCCTAAAGCCACTGAAAGTCTTATATGGGACAAGGTACAATATAAATATTTTTAAAAATTTAAAACACCTGATTACAGAATAATACACAAAAAAATTAGCTTGCAATTTATAGATAAAAGTGAGAATTTACCTTAAGTATAATTAAAGAAAGAATAGGTTTCCTTCTCTATGGGATCTCTTATCATCTGGGATCTCATATTACCTCAAAATATTATATGAACTATAGAAATGAAAAAGTTCAGATGGCAAAAGATCCTTTTATGGCCTATTTTCTTTTTCATACAATATTTCTTTTATAAAAGTTTGTATAAAGAATGATAGCTAGGCAAAGTTTTTGCCTCCATTCACTTTAACAGGGCAATTCTTTTTTGATATTGGTAATAAACTCAATTTTCAAATATTAATGAGCAATTTATATAAAATCTGCAATGTTTTCCCTTAATCTCCAAGTTTTTTAAAAGCCTATCTTCATGTTATGTACCCAATAAAAAGTAATTTTCTCAATCTATTTTCTGTACAGCTATCTTATACCTTTTAATTTCAAAAGGCCATTTATGATTCATCTCAGACATCTTATTTTACTAAGTAATTTCACTATTTAAAAAAAAATATAAGTAAAGATGGGCTGGGGTTCTGGATCAGTGGGACAGCACTCGCCTTGTAAGTGTGAGGCACTGGGTTTGATTGTCAGCACCACATAAAAATAAATAAAATAAAGGTACTGTGTCCATCTACAACTAAAACAAAACAAATATATATATATATATATATATATATATATATATATATATATACATACATATATATACATACATACACACACCATTTATGCAACTACTCTTTCAATAAACGTTTAATGTAGTAGGCATGGAAGCCCGGAAGTGGAAGACAAATATATAAAACAAAAATAAAGATATTGTGTCCATAAAAAAAAATGTTAAAAAGAAAAATTGGATTCACCACAGTTGTTGAACTTCTAGATGTAAATTCATTCTACATTAAGGAATTGTGGTTCATTGTTCTACGTGTAATGATGGTACTGTAGTAATATTTTTAAAAAGACGTAAGCCAGGAGCAGTGGTGCATGTCTATCATCCCCAGCAACTTGAGAGGCCAAAACAGAAGGAGGGCAAGTACAAGGCCAGCCTCAGCAACTTAGTGAAGCTCTACGCAACTTAGCAAGACCATGTCTCAAAATAGAAAATAAAAAGGAACTGGAGATGTGGCTGAGTGATTAAGCACCTCTGAGTTCAATTCCCAGTACCAAAAAAAAAAAAACCCAGATAGGATGATGTTTGGAATTTCTGTCAAAATAATGATAGAAATACAAGATTTTTTTATGAGTTAGGAATTAGTAATTTAATGATGGGGATTAGAAATTCATTGTAGTATTCTCTACTTTTGAAAACAGTTGAAATTCTCTGAATAAAAAGTATTAAATACACATAATATTTATATACCTACACACACACACACACACACACACAACCTACTTATCTGAAACAACCAGAATCCATAATAAAAATCTTATCTAAACAGATGATTAACAGACTTCCTTCTAAGATCTGACCTCCAAACAGCAAGCTGAATAGTTCAGACTACCTAGAAATGTTTATGTGTTCAAGGGAGCAGAACAATGAAGAGAATTTAAAGACACTACAGATATGTTCTGTTTGGTTCATGTTAAAATTCAATGCAGTGCTCCTCAAAAGTGTCAATATATTTAATACAAAAATAAATTCACTCACACTTCAGTTGCAATTATAGTACTTAACATATATTTTTCTGAGTATATTACTGACTTAAACTTTCTAATCAATGTATCTATATATACAATTAAGAAATCCCTGCACTAGGTATAATGGCACACACCTCAAATCCCAGCTCTTCAGGAGACTGAGGCAGCCACAGTGCAAGTTTCAGACCAGCCTCAGCAACTTAGCAAAATCCTGAGTCCAAAAAAAAAAAAGTAAAAAGAGCTGAGAATGGTGAGGCTGGGGTTGTGGCTCAGTGTTCGAGCGCTTGCCTCGCACATGTGAGTCACTGGGTTCGATCCTCAGCACCACATAAAATAAAGGTACTTATTGTGTCCATCTACAACTAAAAAAAAAAAAAAAAAATGTATTAAAAAAAAAAAAAAGACTGAGAATGTAGCTCAGTTCAATCCTCAGTACTGGGAGGATGGGGAAGGAAGCTCTGTAATTCCTATTAAATTGTTCCCACTTGCATCATGCATCACCTAGAAAGGAAGGAGACAACAGTCTGTAATCTACCCTATGCCAAAACAAACAAAAGAAAAATAAAAACACAACTTACTTCCATCTTGTACTAAATGCCTTGTAAGATGTTCTCACTGGCAAGGCCAGAGGCTTCCCTTCTGCAAAAACTTGACAAGTAACATAAAGATCAGAGCATGTCTCTTGGTATAGCCCCGAAAATTTTAACATCGGATCTTCTAGGACAGCTTTATAACTCTTTTGTTCTCTCTTCCCTTCCAAGCTTCCTCTGAAAACACAAGAACAAAAATGTTATTGACATACATTTTTCAAGCATATATACAAATGCACAAGAAATACTAAGAAAAGCTTATGCCTGTCAAACTAATCTTATACTACTAATAAACATTTTCGTGGTTTATATATTAAAGATACTGTAACATACGATAAAGTTTTCTGAAAATCATAATATGTCCAAGATTATTCTATCTTCATCAACATATTTCTCAATTTTAGGCTTTTTCATCTCAAACCCTGAAACCAACCCTTGCCTTAGTTTCATTTTATTCAAGTTGACCACTTATGCAACTACTCTTTCAATAAACATTTAATGTAGTAGGCATGGAAGCCCAAAATAAACAATATAGTGTTACAAGCAAATGTTATGCCATAGCTTCTAGGATAAAAATTTATTTTTACTGGATATTCTCTCTTATATTTTATTTTTTATGATACTTATTATCTGACCACTTCTTAAAATTAAAATATATAGTGTTATAAGTCATAAAAGATATGCACAGGATATTACTAAATAGAAAGAAGCATTTCTTAGACATCAAGTTTATATCAGATACTGTCCAAGCATTTTACATAATATTTCTTAATTATTTTCACCCATATTCTTATTTTGTAAATGAGAAAACTGAGACTATGAGAACAAACATATTGTCTAAGGTAACAGGTAAGCAATAGAGAACAAAAACTAGGGCAAGGAGGCCAAAGCCAATATTCTTCCCTTCGCAGGAAGATAAATAAAGCCTCAAAAACACCTAACCTGGTTTTGGGGCATGGATCTAGGATCTCACATAGATGCCTGAAATAAACCTAAACAACACAGAAGAAAGGGGAGGGTAAGAGATAGGAAGTCATTTCAAAGAAAAAGAACAGTATATAGTTGGTCTCTCATGGGATATCCTGTACCACTTTAGAACTCTGCCATGAATCCCAGGAACGCTCTCCCCAGATGAAGTACCTCACTCAGCCTTAGAATTTCTGTCATGAGCTTTGTAATGTTTTGAACAACCAATAAAAAATAAATAAACAAATAAAAATATGGATTAATAATCAATAGAAAAAAAAAGAATTTCCAGTTGGTACAAATGGCAATGGGCAGAGTTTCAACTCTATGAAAAATTTCACATCAAAATACATCTGTGTGGGGCTGGGATTGTGGCTCAGTGGTAGAGTGATCATCTAGCACGTGCAAGGCCCTGGGTTCGATCCTCAGCATCACATAAAAATAAACAAAATAAAGGTATTATGTCCAACTACTTCTAAAAAATAAATATTTAAAAAAATACATCTGTGTGGAAGGGTAATCTCCATTTATTCAACTGTTTCTGGTCTCAGTTATAAAATAATCACCTCTAGGAATGCTTTTACCACTACTACCATTGTCATCATCCTAAAAGACACAGATTTTACTATGTGCCACTATTTAACCAGAATATTCTTTGTATTATCAGATGTAAACAACCCTATGATGTTGAACTTTGGTATGTCTTGTATTTGTCCCCTGTGTTACTCCTGTCAGAGAGCACATTATCACATTTAATAAAAATTACCTGCTTATTGTTAAAAACAAGAAACAAACAACAACACATACAAAAGCAAATGCAAACAGGCAATATGGTATGTGGCAAGAAATGCCAAATTGTTTAGTACAGGTAAATGCAAAAGATAAAACTGAATGAAATATAGGAGCTAGACAGTGAACAGAAGTAGCCATCAAATTCACAAAATAAACATTTAAGAACTGGTAAGCTAGGTGTGGTGGCTCAAAATAATCCCAGCCTCTCAGGAGGCTGAAGCAGGAGAGGATCAAAAGTTGAAAGCCAGCCTCAGCAACTTAGTGAGGTCCCAAGCAACTTAATGAGACCTTGTTTCAAAATAAAAAGGGCTAGGGATATGCTTCAGTGATTAAGAACCCCTAGGTTCAATCTCCAGTTTAATTTTTTTTTTTAAAGAAAAAAAAACCTGTTAATTTAAGTGAGAAAATAACATGATCAGACTGTATTTATACTTTTGGCATAAACATAAAAACATACAAACCAGAGGAGCAAGACTGAAATTCAGGAAATTCAGAAGACCTGGTATTAAAATAGAAAGAAAATAAGTATCCTACTACTGGAGCACTGAGACAGAAAAAGGAGAATCGAACAAAGAAGTTTAGCAGTCAGATTTAAAATATCTTGCTGAATTACACAACAGAAACTGTGAGAAAGGGGTATCATTAACACTCAGTTTCCTGTCTTAACAAATTTCGATCATGCTAACAATCACCAAATAGAAAACACAGGAAGATTACAGCTAAGACAGGTAAGCTAATGATGAACTCAGGTTTGGACAAGTTTTCTTTACAATAATTTTGGATAACTGAAGTAACCATATTCTAAGGGCCCTAAGAAAATGTATTTATCACATGATTCAGCCCTTTGACAAATATGTACCTGATAATACTGATTAAAAATACACAATGTCAGGCATGGTTGCTCACACCTGTAACCCCAGCAACCCAGGAGGCTGAGGCATGAAAATCAAAAATTTGATTTCCCTCAGCAACTTAGGGAGGCCCTGAGAAATTTAAAAATTTTCAAAATAAAAAATAAAAAAGGCTGGGAATGTAGCTCCTTGGGTTCAATCCCCAGTACCCCCCAAAAAAATTGCCCACAATAAATGTTTACTGATTATGAATTATACTGCAATTAATAATCTATAATAGTTTTAACAATAGCTCTACACTTCTACCTTTTAAGGACATAATTTCCAACTCTATTCCTTATTATTGTATCAAATCCATTACTTGAAATAAAACACAGTACCCCAGGGTTTTTCCTGCAAGATGTTTTCTCATATATCTTCATGGTCCCTTTGCAACTGGCACCCTCATCTGAGACCTTCTCACAACAACTCTGCCTTAACAACGTCAGATTGCCCAAAGATTTAATCTATGCTTCTATCACCTCTAGTGCTGTTAATATGGCACACATGAGCTCATATTATTGACAACCATCACATCTAAAGTGTCTATCTCTTCATAATTTCTACGGTCTCTATTCTACCCTCCAAGCCTTCTGTTTGTTGGTGTTGCTGTTGCTGTTTTGGGGAGTCTTGGGGATCAAACCCAAGGCCTCATGCACGCAGGGAAACTTTTCTAACATTGGGCCACATCTCCAACCTTAAACCCTACTCTATAAAGATATTCCTCTTGTTTATGGCGGAAAGATGACTTTACACCTTGGATTGTCCATGTGTAAAATGAGAAAGTAATAACTCTTTAAAAAGTTGAAAAGCAAAATGCTTTTAAGACTGAAAACACTGTGGAAGTTAGAGCTTGTCCCTATCTCTCAATCTATTACAGAAGCCAAGTCCTCAAACTTTCTCCCACACGGCCCCTCACAATCCGCTCTCCTCCACTTCTTTGGCCACAGTTCGCCGGGATGTCCCCAATCCTGGTCTTCAGAAAGTCACCATCTTCTCCCCGTCCCACGTCTCTTACAAGTCTCTGCCTACCCGTCCCTACACCCTAGCAATCCCACTCCTGTTCCCGGGTACTCTTACATCTTAAGCTGCACGTTGATGTCTAGGTCACAACTGTAGATGTAGTGGAACTTCTCGGCTTCGCCCATGATAACCTCAGTAAAAGCAGAATCTGCAGCGAGAAGCTAGGCACAGGAAAGACGCCAGAATTGAACCACTTGAGCTTCACAACACAGGTGCTTCCGGTTCCGCCCTCCCTTCTCACGCTACCAATCACTGCCCGGAGCGCATACTAACGCGCCGGAACTTCCCTCCCAAACGTTGCCTCTGCGCGTGTGCAAACCATCGCTCGCCATCTTGCTTAAGGGTAAATAGAATGCTGGAAACACAACCTATCTGGTTACATTCCAGTCTTCCTGCCTTTACAAGTCTTTTTCCTTTTTTAAAGAGACAGAATCCATTTGAGTTTGCGCAGTACCTAGAAACACTTTAAAGGAAATTTGATTCCGGACGACTTTCATTGATCGCATAGCAAACAGGCAACGACCGCAAAAATTAGAACGTTTTTTTTTAAGTTTAAATTACAGTGGCCTTTCCAAAAATGGTAGATTTGACCACTGTTGTCCAATTTCAGGCCAAGATCTTTCTCTTTTCTGTTACAAAGAGTACAGAAAAGATAAAAGAACAAAGAAATGTGGATTTTATTCTTGATACTACTGAGATTTATGCTACTTGGCCGAAGTACTGAGGTTTATTCATATTCAAAATAGGTAGCTTTCAAGACCCAATGCTAGTTAGTACTTAGAAACTTCCAGTACTACCTGCAGCACACAGATTTCTGAGCACTGAGTTCCTAGAATGCTTATAGTTATATTTAATATAATATAAAATTGTAATCTTCCTTTCCAATAATATTTAATATTCTGAAAACAAGGATAGTGTGCTATGTATTTTGTATTCCGCCCCCCTCCCCGCAGCCTAATATGTATCTGAATTAACAACTCGTACTATTGATTGTTACTGATGACATTGAAAGAAAATCTCCATTTTCTATGTTTATTTTTAAATGCCTCATTTTAAGAAAGACGTAGTCCAAGTATGTGCAAATTAGGGCAAATAGAATATTGAGGAATCGGAGAAAAAAAAAAGATTAAAAAAAAAACTTTCAGAGATAGGTTGAAAGACAAGGAACTACTTAACCTGGAAAGGAATGGAAATGCCTAGTGCACAATATTTTGCTTAAAGCAAGTTCTCAAAAATACTTGTTGAAGCCAGAAAATGATGCAAGCTGACAAAAGAAAAATGTGATCGTCTCTTATAACTGAAGGTTATAAAAAAGAACAGATTTGATTTGTTCCTTAGATAACTACATCCAAATTAATAACTTACGTAAAATGTAATTCTAACAAAAAATAAAAATTGAAATTTCTAATAATCAGAGGCATGTAATAGTAAAACAAATTGTCACAACTGCTCTGCTTATGACATAATTTCAGCAATGAGTGTGAGGTCTGATCTAAAACAGGTTTCTAAAACTTCAATAACATCTTGATATTGTGAAAAGAACTAACTTATCTAATTACGGTTCTTACTTAAATTAGTTTCATTATATTGTTACTTAATGTATGAACTCAAATAAAATATAAAGTAATAATATAACAGATAATGTCTTTTGGCTGAAAAGCTATTGCTTGCAGTGTGAATATGGCATAAGATTTTGGTTACTCCTACAGGCCTGGTTCTTTGAAATTCAGCACATCTATACTCTTCTATTCCAAATGGAAATTCACTTTTTGGGCCTCCTGAAGTCTTCATTAGTACAATCACCAAAAGGTCTTTTGGATTCAAGGTAGCTGCAAAGCATCTTTTTGTTTTAAAAGCCTAACTCTGTCCTTTTCTCATTACTTCATAATGATTAAATTAATATTAATTGCCCTTCCCCCAAAGGGTTGCAAAAACAATGCAGAAAAAGGCATGAAAATAAAATATCAGTACTTACACTCATTCAGAGAATTCTAGATCGAATTTCTAACAATATTCAAAATTTATTGTTGAGAAATTCTAGGCAATGTTAATATAATTTTTTACATACTTTAATGCATCAAGATAAGCAAATGCAATAATAAGGAGGAAAGTTTTGCTAAGTCATAGAAGCATGGTAAGAGTCAAAAGAAGCCAAAAATGACAGTGCCTTTCCTGGAACAACCACAGGTCAGGGAGGTGTTAATTGGTAGATTTCAGTTCTATAGTCCAGTTGGCAAATCTACGTTTATAGGAGAAATGGAAGTTTCAGGCATCTTATTCTGAAAATGAAATGATTTTTTCTTCCCATTCATAAATACAACATACACATATAATTATAGAACAGACTTTGTACTACAAGAAACAACAATGGGCTGTCTGTAGAAAAATAATGTATTGACATCAGTATTCTTTTGTGTATGTAATAGCCTATTTCTTGACTACACAATGCCATACTAAATTTGCCCTTGAAATCACAGTTTTGATTTTGTGCTTCCTTTGTCATCTTGTTTCAATTTCATGTTTAATTATTCTAATTGCATATTTTAATAATGATTTAGAAATTGGTTGATTGTAGTCCATTCCTTCAATTGTTCAGTGATAATCAGGTTTGTTTTTGCCAGTTTCTATGACCCAATTTATTATTTTTAGCTTGTAATTTTAAAAATGCACTTAGAGCTTTAAAAACAACCATCTATTATTGAGCTTCCATCAAGAACAAATGAATATGATATTGTAATATAAAAACTATTTTATAAATCATATATATATATATATATATATATATATTTAAGTTGGACACAATATCTTTATTTATTTATTTTTATGTGGTGCTGAGGATCAAACCCAGGACCTCGCATGTCCTAGGCGAGCACTCTACCCCTGAGCCAGAACCCCAGCCCCTAAAAATCCTTTTTATTAAAATTTCCCCTATAAGTTTTCTTATAACCCTGAGTATTTTAGAATTCAGTCACATAATAGAAAAGACAATAATGCTGAGAAACTTGACAAATCCTACTTTTATCTTAGACTCTTGGACATTTGTGAAAGGACAATGTGGAAAAGGTAGGTTTAATGCATAACTATGATTCATCCTAGTGCAGCAACCTCCAAGACCTAAGGAGTCCTTTTCAAAAAATCAAAAATACCTTTATGTCTCTACTAAAGGGAAAGATTTAAAAAATGAGTTATCCTGAAAAAAAAAAAAGTATTTCTTGCATGTGTGTTCCTTGGCTTTTGCCCAATTATATAAAGAAGCTCTGCCTCCCAGCCCCACAAATGAGAAAAGAAAACTTGGAATTGAATGGCAAAACTATCAAGCATGTTAGCCTATAAAGAAGCAATAAAATTAGGTCATATTTTTCCCTAGGATATATGATCAGATTGTGCCAAGGATCATGGTGGTGGATAGAGCTCTAGGTGTCTCCTCTTCCTTATGGGAAATTACTCCTGATATTCAGACCTTGGAAAGGATAGCTGGATAACAGCATTGGAATGATCTTACTGTTATTTATATTATTTTGAGTCAAGATTTAAAAATATTTATGTTGAAAACGTTTTGTTTGATTATGTTTTTATAGCTCTGAATTATTTTAGTCACTGATTAAAAAGATTGAAGATCTGATAAATAAAAGAGCATTTTCACTGACTGTTGACAAGAATTCCCTTAATTAACTACTAGAGTTAATTCCTATTTTGTTGATTTAGTGCTCCACAAACTTTCTTCTGAGTATAATTTGCCTTTTTTGTGTACTCTTTCTGGCTCAAGTGTGGCATGCATTTTCTCATTTACCATAAGTCCCCAAATTCCCAGTTGCCTCAAGCAGGATCTGTTTTACTAGTTCACATTTATCTGTGGGCATTTTAGTTTGGAACTCATGGTTAGATTTATCTCTTTACCTCTCTTTTAACAGCACTTAGCTGGTAAAATACCAGCTCTGCAAGTACAACATAACAGCAGGGCTTCATACCTGTGCCCGGGCAGCACGTCACTAGTGAACAAAGTTCATAACAGGACTATCTGGTATAATTATAAATTCCTCATTGAATCAAACCTCTTTTTATATTCTCTATGACCATGCAACAACTGTTTTCTCCTATCTTCAATCCTTAGATTTTTCTACTTGCTTTCCTCATTCTCTGCACATGATCTTGCCTCCTACTTCTCCAAGAAGGGAAAAGCTACGATATAATGTTGTGGGGCAGGTCGCTCAGCAAACACACAGAAGAGTCTTTATTCCAACTGGCCAGGACTGCTTCCTACAGGACCAAGTTGTCTCTGCAGAAAACATCCTCCAGCTTTAACATTTTAGGGTATTTAAAGGCAAAAACCACATCCGAGTTGAGGTAGCTGCAAGCAAGCAGGGGTACAGAAGCTGAATCCAGCAGTTAGCAGAACAATGCAATGGGTACATTGGTATTTCCCTCGGAACCTTCCAGGTTGGTGCAAGCAATCAGAAGGGGAGTGGGTCAAAATGACCCTAGTTGAGTACAAGTTAGAGAATGATTACTAGCATCTAGACAATCTGACAGGGTATATCGCTGAAGAAAAATGGAAACCAAAGAGAACAATTTTGCATTGTATAAGAATTGCGATTTTGTGTTGCCAAGTATGCTATGCTAGGTAACTATTACTGGGAACAGAGGTGGGGCTTTCCCATGGGAGAAGCATTTATTACATGATATGGAGTCTCAGGGTAAAATGGAGTCTGTTTGGTCATTGCCCATATAGCCTGGCCCATAACAATAAGAACTCAAACAACTTCCCCCTGCCAACCACCTCCTTCAAAAAGTTAAACATAGCCATCTGTCTATGCACTAATCTGCTCTTTTTTCTCTCTTTTTTACAATAAAATTGGCATAAATACCTTCATTTAAAGCCATTACCTATAACTGTGTAACAGGGGCTCACCTATAAGAGATATACGTGCTTTGCCTATATCTCTTATCACTATGAAAATTACATGTTTTTTTTAAATTTTTCCTTAACCTTCTTCTTCCTGACCTTCTCCTCCCTGATCTTCTTTTCTTGGATCTTCTCCTTCTGATGTCCCTTACCTAATCTAATTTTCTCTGCATCACCTCTTTAAGAGCCCCCTGTTCCTACTGATGGGCAGAATCACAGCCTTTAGGACAGGAGTTACCTGTGTTTCTCCTTTGCTAGCAAAACAATAAAACTTCTTTTTCATTTTTCTCAAAACCATGTCCCTGGTATTGGATTGGCATCAGAGACAAGGATCCAGCTTTCAGCACACCTGTGCTCTGAATTCTAATATCTTCTGAATTTTCATCTTCTTAGGAAACTTAGAGGCATACCTTAGATCTTTTTCCTCCTGCTTATTTCTTTTTAGTGTTTAATCTTGCCCAAGACTTTTCCATTTGAACAATTAAAAGTCTTCTAATCCCCACTATTAATCACAAGCTACTATGAATTAACAATTCTAGAACTTTCAATGAACTAATATAGCAGAACCCTTTACCCTTGTATACACTATCAACTTAACCCCTAAATATTTGTAATTTTGTCAGCTTTTTTCTACCTCCAGTACCTTCTCCTTGATCCAAGTACCATCACTTCTTCCCTACATTATTCTAATGGCTTCCTTCAATAGAGACAATATTGTGTGAATGTAGAACTTCCTTCATTTTCCTTCAGACATACAGAAAAAGTACATTTCTTGACCTCATTGGTATATAAGCTGTAGTGATGGATGATAAAGGCCTGACCTTATACAATCTGGGAGATGGAATTTGGGCAAAACGAAAGTATAACTTTTCCAGACCTGGCCATAAAACCTCAGTGCAATTTATCACATTGTGTGACTCTATATCTATATACTCAGATGGATATGTTCCAGTGGTGGTCTCTGAAAGTTTAAAATTGGGCAAACCAAAATGTAGAAAAATTGGGTTCTGGGCTGGGGATGTGGCTCAAGCGGTAGCGCGCTCGCCTGGTGTGCGTGCGGCCCGGGGTTCAATCCTCAGCACCACATACAAACAAAGATGTTGTGTCCACCGATAACTGAAAAATAAATATTGAAATTCTCTCTCTCTCTCTCTCTCTCTCTCTCTCTCTCACTCTCTTTAAAAAAAAAAAAAAAAGAAAAAAAAAGAAAAATTGGGTTCTCCAAATCACTACTTGGAAGACCATCTACAAACACCTGTTGGGGTAGGATATGAACAAAAAATGCATTTTCTAAGATCGTTAAAGCAATGAGATGTAGGATTAAATTATTAAAGCATTTAGCTACCTTGACTAATATACCTCCTAATTAGTTGCTTCATATCCCCTCTTTCTGACAATCTCATATGTCACTTCTTTGCTGAAAATCTTCTTATACTGTTCCTGTTTTAGAATGTGACCATAAACAAAGACCGACACATATAAGAACTTAAGAGTCTAGCATGGTGGCACATGCTTGTCATCTCAGTGACACAAGAGGCTGAGACAGGAAGATCACAAATTCAAGGACAGCCTGGGAAATTTAGTGAGACCATGTCTCTAAATAAATAAATAAATAGCCCTGGAGATTTAGCTTAGTGGCAGAGTGTCTCTGGGTTCAATCCCCAGTAATTAAAAGAAGAAGCGGGAGGAGAGGAAAGAAGGAAGAAGAAGAAGAAGAAAAACAGTTCATTCAGAACTTGCTGTGGCACTGGATTTCACCCCCATGGTTTGCGGTTAGTAAAAACTCAAATGCAAACAAGTAACGTAAAAGCTCTATAGCAAAAAGGGAAGGCTTTCAACATACCCTAGTTGGAGGTAAGAGGAAGCTGGAGTCCAATTAACTAGAAGTGGGACATTATTTGTGAAAGGTCAGAGGAATATATTTATCATTTTGTGGTTGGTCCTGAATTGGAGGAAGGAACAAAAGTTAGGAAGCTGGCAGGTACGAACTCCTGACTATTTGGGGCGGATTGCAATGAGCGTTGTGATGAAGCTCCTTGAACTATGTTAGTGCAGAATGTGGGTCAGAGTGTGTAAGGTCAGGCCTTTATCATCTGTATATTCAGTCTCTTAAAGACAAAGACCCAAGACTTCCATATGGTGTTGCCAATACTTTTGGTCACCTGTCCCTTCTGAATTTTTTTTTGTGTGTGTGTGTGGGTGGGTGTGGTTACTGAGGATTGAGCCAGGGGTGCTTTACAACTGAGCTACATCCCACGCCCTTTTGATTTTTTATTTTGAAACAGAGTCTCACTAAATGGCTTTGGGTCTCGCTCATTTGCTGAGGCTGGCCTGGAACTTGCCATCCTTTTTCTTTAATCTCCAAGTCCTTGGGATTATAGGCATCTACCACCAAGCCCAGCTGTCTCCTCCCAATCTTTAATTCCCTTTATCCTTTGGTAAGGGAGCTCCATTTGGGGAGGTGGTGGGGGGGACCTTCCTTTCTTACACTGAAGGCTGAGGTAATAAAATGAAGTCTGGAGCTTTTGTTCTGGAGTCATCTTCGCCTGATTTCTTTGTTTTCACTTTTTTCCTTTAGGGTACAGAGGATTGAACCTCAGGGGTGCTTTACCACTGAGCTATATTACCAGGTAATTTTATTTTCTGTTTTTAAGTCAGGGTGTCGCTAAATTCCTCAGAGTCTTGAAAAGTTGCTGAGGCTGGACTTGAACTTGCCATCCTCCTGCTACAGTCCCTGGAGTCACTGGAATTACAGGAGTGGACCATAACTTTTAATGCTGTGTTAGATTAGTATGTTTGGAGATTAAGGGGAGGGAAGAGGGCAAGGAGTGTAAAAAATATGGTGGAATGAGATGGACATCATTACCCTAAGTACATGTGTGAAGACACAAATGGTGTGAATATACTTTATATACAAGCAGAGACATGAAAAATTGTGCTCTATATGTGCAATATGAATTGTAATGCATTCTTCTGTCATATATAACCAATTAGAATAAAAAAAATTAAAAGAAGATCAGTATGCTTTCAGCTATATGTAATAGAAAAGATTTTTAGAAGAAAAGTGGTCTAACTTGGGCACAGCAGCACACACCTGTAATCCCAGCAATTCAGAAGGCTGAGGCAGGAGTATTCAAGGTCCAGGACAGCTCAGATATTTAGTGAGACTCTAAGCAACTTAGGAAGACCCTCTCTCAAAATTAATGATTTTTAAAAAACAGCGGGGGGCTAAGAATGTAGCTCAGTGGTAAAGCACTACTGGGATCAGTCTCCAAAACAAAACAAAAAATTTATGTTCTCACACTGCTTTCTTCAGGCACTCTGTACTTGTCTCAACCTAATGAGCAACTCGTAAGTTCCATCTAGTTTGAACTTTTATTTGTTTATTTATTTTTATTAATTAGTTCATTTATTAATTCATTGGTTTATTTTACAATACTGGGGATTAAGCCAGGGGCACTCTAACACCAACCTACATTCCATGCCTTTTAAAATTTTTTCTTGTGAGACAGGATCTCAGTTAAATTGCTGAAACTGGCCTTGAACTTGCCACTCTGCCTCAGCTTCTGGAGCTGCTGGAATTACAGGCTGCATATTACTGTTCCTGGCAAATCTGAGCCTTTATAAAGTTATGCTGAACCCTGGGAGAATTTTTATCCTCCTTCTCTATTCCTGCAAATCATTAATCTATGAATTGCAAGTCTAAGATTGCTCCTTTAGGGATGCCTCTTTTGAGGTTATTTTCTTTCCCCAACACTAGTTAGGTTATCTCACTCAAAAATCTATCCTGGCTGGGCGAAATGGTGCATGCCTGTAATTCCGGCAACTCAGAGGACAAGGCAAGAGCATCACCAAGTTCAAGGACAGCCTCAGCAACTTAGTGAGATCTTGTCTCAGAAATTTAAAAAAAAAAAAAAAAGAAAGAAAAGGCCTGGGGATGTGGCTCAGCAGTAAATTACCCCTGGGTTAAATTCCTGGTACCAAAAATAGATAGATAGATAGATAGATAGATAGATAGATAGATAGATAGATAGATAAACTATTCTTTATTGTGTTCTTCAAGAGTATCTATCATAATAATTTGGTTGATGGAACTGTTCCTCTGGACTGCACATCTGTGAGGGGGGCTTGTGTTAATTTTATCTACTAACTATTGTGAACTGAAAGTGTGTATCCCCCCCCAAATTCTTATTTTGTATCTAACCCCCAGTGTGATTGTATTTGAAAGCAGGGACTTGGGGGTTAATTAAGTAAGAAAGGTGGAACCCTTATGAATGAATTGGTGTACTTCTAAGAGGAGGCCTGAAAACTCTTGTAGTCCTGCCACGTAAGGCTACAACGAGAGGTCAGCAGTCTGCAGCCTGCAGGAAAAGCCTCCCCTGAATCTGACCCTGTTGGCACCTTGATTCCAGAATTCGGATTCTGTGAAAAATAAACATTAGTTGCTTAAGATACCAAATCTATGGTAATTTATTATACTAGCCAAAATTGACCAACATAC
Source organism: Spermophilus citellus (assembly GCF_964194105.1). Lineage (NCBI taxonomy): Eukaryota > Metazoa > Chordata > Mammalia > Rodentia > Sciuridae > Spermophilus > Spermophilus citellus. The sequence goes on along the minus strand of NC_138198.1, from coordinate 99,797,933 downwards.
CACTGTACCCTGTTGTTGACTTTAGTTCTTGGTGAAAATTAGGAAAGTAGGAAATAAAATAACACTTGAAACATCACTCTTCATTTTAGATGATCTCATGTATATTCTTTTATTGAATTATTTCAACAAATTAGTGAAGTATGTGTTTATATTACCCTATTTTACAGAAAAGTATTTTGAAAGGTAGGTTAGGTGATTTGTATAGGAGTAATGGGTGATATGTGGCAAAGCCAGGTGTGTCTGATTTTCAAAATCATGCTATTTTTATCCAACTATAAGAGAATATTGCAGAATAATTTCCAAACTTGCTTTTTGGAACAGAAAATAAATCACTAGTATTTTTAGCATCCTTCAGTGTCAGCCTCTCTACAGATTATTTTCTCAGGTAAACATCTTGACTTATTCTTTAGCTTTGTGGAGGAAGGTGATTTGGGTCCATTCAGAATCTTGCAGGTCATCCATTTATTTAACAAATGTTTACTGAGTACTTAAAATGTACCGCCACCTACACTAAGCACTATACTAACATTGACCTATGGTCTCACAAGGGAGAAAATATCTATCCCATTATGTATGGTACCACTCCTGATATCCCTTTGTGTATTTTTTCTGTGTCATCAGCAACCTATCCTAGAAGATCATAGGCCAGAAAGAGTAATTTATTTTGTTCTATGAATATTGTGGGATTATAATGATTTTGGGTATTTCTGAGAACTCACTATTGTCAGGGAACCTGTTGCCCAGAGCATCTCCTCAGTCCACATTATGTTTGATCTGCATTCTGTTCTGTGTGCACTCTTTATTTTTGCATCTACATGCTCCACAGAACAGAGGTGTTGTTGTTATTTCTTGGTACTTCTTATAGTCTTGCCCTGTGTGCAATTGTGTTTATGCATGAATATTTAATCATGAAAAGGTTGCTGACCCACCACTCAGATTTGCATCTCTGAGCCAGAAGGAAAAAGGGCAATTAGAGCGTGTGACTCCACAGATGAAAATTAGTGATGCAAATAATTCCTTGTGATCACTGGCATCATTATGAGTATGTTGCCACCTATCCAGATTCTGTAAGTGCATAGAAAACAGTGACAGAAGCCCTAAAAAGAAGGTAAGACCTTCACTTTGTAGGAATGAATTTTTGGTGAGAAAAAGAACCAAAAGCTTCTGTATTAACCTTGAAATGAAAAGGGGATTGGTGGGGGGATTTTTTTTTTTTTTTTTTTTTTTTGGCTTGGGAATCTGTTTGAATTTCAGCTCTGAACTAGTTTAAGAATTCTGAAAGTTAATACTCCCTCTGTGAAGACAGAATGCTTGTCAGGGCTAAGGTGAGATTCCATAAGGGAAAAGGAAAAATTCAAATGACAAGACAAAACAAAAGTGTTATTTTATACTAGGCCTCTCCTCAGTGATTCGGAGAAAACAGAGGCTTTCCTGAACTTGAGGAATACACAAAAATTCAGCAAAGTTTTAGCTGTTTTGAAATTATTGCTATTTTTCTTTCCTCAGTGTTTGAGGACACCAGCTCTAGTAGATTTTCTCTTATCCTGTATTCACATCTTGCCTTCATCCTTACCCAGTAGCAGTAGAGTTGACTCACTCTTTGTGATAGAGATGTTCTATAAAGCCATAGTGAACCATGAATTAGCAAATACTGAGCCATTGTTGCTAGGAGAAATAAAGGGTTACAGTTCTGTGAACCTCTGTCCACAACATTTTCATTAAATCACCAACACTCAGCACAAAATGCACGTACATGGCACTAAACAAACACAAAAAGGACAGTTGTTTACAGAATGAGAGTAGGCGAAAGTATAACATTGCTTTATTTGACCTCTGCTGTGAACATGCCCATCATGCTTAAATTTTTTGCCACTTTGGACATGCCCACAAATGGCTGTAAGTATTGATTGTGGGTCACAAATGCATTTTATCCAGCAGGTAAATTTGTAGTGATGGAATCTGGGAATAATGAGAATCAACTCAGAAGGGAACAAAGCACTTCTCTAGACCAGTGTGCACAGTGTTCGCTAGAGGATCTTACTAAAGTGAAGATCATTTCAGGAGGTGTGGACCTTTTCAGTAGACCTGAAGTCTTCATTTCCTTTTTTCTTTCTTTTTTTTTTTTTTTTTTGGTAGTGAGGATTAAGCCACATCCTGGGCTCCTGTTTATTTATTTTTATTTTTTATTCTGAAGAAGGGTCTTGCTTAGGGCCTTTCTAATTTATGAGACTGGTCTCAAACTTGCAGTTCTCCTGCCTCAGCCTCCCAAGTCACTGTGATTACAGAGAGCACCACCAAAATTGGCTCTGAAGTCTGCATTTCTCATGAGAGGTTCAAATTGCCTTAAGTAGCACTAATCTCTGCCGCCCATTGCTGTTAGTTTAGAAATGTATTTAGAAATTAAATCTTGTAGCAAGTAAAGTAAATGCTGAGGATCATACTGATAACTATGGAGTTGGAACTTCACTGCAATTTCCAGGAAGATTTCCTAGAAAAGATTGGACCACTGTGATGCTGACAAACACTTCTGTTCAGGTCATGCTAGGAACCTCTGACCAGATTTGGCTACTTTTTGCTTCTTCCTTTCTCCATCCATTTTCAAAATCTCTTTGAGTTTCTTGAAGGCCATCTCTAAGCTAGGGAGGGTCTTCTTTCACTTCTTAAAAAGAGGAAAAACAAAACATCAGGCACAGTGGTGCATGCCTGTAATCCCAGTGGTGAGGGAGACTCAAGCAGGAGAATCACAAGGTCAAGGCTAGCCTAGCAATTTAGTAAGACCCTAAGCAATTTAGTGAAACTTCATCTCAAAATTAAAAAAAAAAAAAACAACCCACCGGGGCATGTATCTCAGTGGATGTAGCTCAGTAGGAATGCACCCTGGGTTCAATAACCAGTACAAAAAAAAAAAAAAAAAAGAGGTGACTTCACAGTAAGCTTTAATATCATGTCTATCCTTCCCTTGATCGAAACTAAATAGCTAATCACATCTGATGGAGTAAAAGCCATTTCTCCTTTCTGGGAACATTTCATCTTCCAGATTTTATCTCTTCCTCTTTTGTTGTATTTTTTCCCCTTTGCTTCCCATTGTTGACTTTCTGACAACCTCCCCACCACTTCCTCCTCCTCCTCCTTTTCAGGTACTGGGATTGACCTCAAGTGTGTTTTACCCTTGAGCTACATCCCTAGCCCTTTCTACTTTTTATTTCCAAACAAGATCTCATTTCAAGTTACTCAGGGCTCTACTAAATTGCTGAGGCTGGCCTCAAACTTATGATTCTCCTGTCTCAGCCTCTCAAGCTGCTGGGATTATAGACCTGGCTCAGGATGGATCTTTGCTTTTTTCCAGTAGTGTGACTGGTCCATAGTTAGTAATAGACAGTCAGTAAATATTTGTTGAAACAACTGCAGTCCTCTATGCAAGGCAGGCTTCCCATGTATCTATTGCTAACACTCTATCTTCACCCCCAAATTCTTCTGTTCCTCGTTGTCCCACTTACTTTAAGAATCAACTCATTCTATTTAGCCTTCTTTGATCTTCAGCCACAAATATTCCAAACTTATATATATATCTTTGAAACCCCTATACTTATAGGCATATATATGTAGATAGGAACACACACACACACACACACACACACACATGCATTTTGAGTTTTTTATGGTTTTTTTTTTTTTTTTTGCAGTATTGGGGATTGAACTCAGGATGCACTACTACTTGAGCTACATCCTTAGCCATCTTTTTTTTTTTTTATTTTGAGACAGGATCTAATTTCCTGAAGCTGATCCTCCTGCCTCAGCTTCCCTAGTCACTGAGAGATGTGGGAAACAGGAGCCTGCACCACCACACTAGCTACATGTGCTTTTGGTATCTTATATAAGTAGCTGGGATAAAATTAATTTATCTTTGTATTTATTATTGAATATGCCAAAAATTAACCCCAAATATTTACTGACTGTCTATATTTACTGACTATGGACCAGTCACACTACTGGAAAAAAGCATAGTTACATAAATAAAGCCCCTTGTCTCTTTGAGTGTAGTCTAATAGGAAAGGCACAGTCATGCATATATTCTTAGAAATGTAATACTAATTTTGTCATTGTGCAAACATCACAGAGTACAATTACACAAATGTTGATGGTATAGCCTACAATATAACTTGACTATAAGGGGTGTGTGTGTGTGTGTGTGTGTGTGTGTGTGTCTGTGTCTGTGTGTTTGTGATAGACTATTACCTCTAGGACCAGGATAAGCAAAAATAAAGTGAGATTAAATTGAGCACCAAATAAAATGATGCAATCAAGGGGTACAGGAAACATGAGCTGTGTGAGACTGCTGCTGGTGAAAACACCATACTGTTATTTAGCAATTTTTGTAAGTAGAAGGAGGACATTCCAAAATAATGAAAAAAGTATAGCATAGTAAGTACATAAACCAGTAAAATAGTCTTATATGATCATGTATTATGTACTGTACAGATATGTATGTGCTGTATTTTGTATGACGAGTGGTGCAGAAGGTTTATTTACATGAGTGTCCCCACAAACCACATGATTATTGTGCTGTTCCCCAATGTTAATGAGGGATAGAATATCACGGGGCATGTTTTAGTCAACTTTTTCACCTTTGTGACAAGAGACCTGACAAGAACAATTTTAAAGGAGGAAAAGTTTATTTAGGGCTCATGGTTTCAGAGATCTCAGTCCATAGACAATGGACTCCATTCCTTGGAGCCTGAGGTAAGGGCAGGACATTATGGCAAAAGGATGTGCTGGAAGAAAGCAGTCAGACATTGCACCAGGAAGTAGAGAGGGAGAGCACTCTGCTCACCAGGAACAAAATATATACTCCAAAGGTAGGCTCCAATAACCCACCTCCTCCAACTGTACCCCACTTGCCTACAGTTACCATCCAGTCTGTCCCTATCAGGGGATGAATGCACAGATTAGGTTAAGGCTCTCAGAACCCAATCATTTCACCTCTGAACTTTCTTGCATTGTTTCACACGTGAGCTTTTGGGTACCTTAAAACATAACATAGGCAATACTATTACAAGGCAATAGGAAATTTTCAGCTCTGTTATCTTATGGGAACACCAACATACATGTGGTCCATCATTGATGGAAATATTGTTATGCAACACATGATGAATTGATCTTCATTAGTCATGTATTATTTATTTTGCTAATTTCTATCTTGCTACAATTTGTATGTAATGCCAAAATGAATATATATAAAGCTTTAGCAGTTATTCATGGATACATGATAAGCAGCAAAGAATTTGAATTGCCCAATGCACATATTACCAAAAGAGATAAAAAGGCAAAGCTCTATCTACTTATTTCAGTTCTCTTACAATAAACAAGTATGTTCACTATCATCTACTTAGAGTTTTTGTTTTGTTTTTGCATTTTGTGTCTTTTGTTGGAAATTTCACTGTTCAAAATGATGTCCAAGTATAATACTTAGAGGCCACTGTGTAGTGTTCCTAAGTATAAAGGCTGTGATGTGCGTCATGGGAAAAATTCCTGTGGTAGGTAACCTTCCTTCAGGTATTAATTTAGTACTGCTGGCTAAAAGTTAAATATTAGTTAATTAACAGTAAATAAGTTGTTAACTTATTTATGAATATATAACCTTGCATACAAAGCAAGGTTATATATTCATCATTTAGTGAAAATGTTGTAATCAGTGACTTGCAGGAATCTGAACCTGAATTTTCCCTAGGAACAATGGTTTAGTATTTGCTTATTTAGTGCTCAAAATTAGTTTATAGCACATGTCCTTAACAAATAACCAGAATCATCTATAGTTAGCTGTGATAAATGTGGGAAGTACTAGAGTGTTTCAAGGGAACACATCAGAGCAGTACTCCGCATTTGTGATGGGCAGGTGAGACAAGGAAGGCCTTTCAGAGGAAGAAAGAATGAAACAGTGGTCTGAAGGATGAGTAGAAGATGACTTGGTGCATAGAGAGAAACATTGAAGGTCAGGAAGAAAGAAAAGTATTCTGGGCAGAGAAAAGAGTCTGGGTTCCTCAAGGGAGTTTTAGCTTGAAAGAATCACAATGTGGTGGAATAGAATATATCAGTTTTTTTTATGGTAGATGCAACAGTGTATCATAAAACAAGAGGCATCCACAATGAAAGTGTTATGGTTTGGGTGTGAAATATCCTTCAGAAGCTCCTGTGTTAATACAGAAATGATGGTAGATAAAGTGAATTATGTGATCTGTAACTCAATCAGTCCATCTTAGTTTGAATGGAGGGGCGTGGCTGGAGAAGGTGGGGCAGTGGGGGCTGCCCTGGAAGGGTGCAGCTTCCGGTGGCCCCTCCCACTCCCTCTAGGCTTCCTTGCTGCCAGGAGGGGAGCAGCTTCCCTCTGCCACCCACCTCACCCATGATGCGCTACCCTGCTCTGGGGCCAGAGCTATGGAGTCCCTATCTATAGATGGATGCCTCTGAAACCATGAGCCCCAAATAAACTTTACCTCCTCTAAATTGTTCTCATCAGGGATTTTGGTCACAGGCAAAGGAAAGCTAACTAAAACAATAAGTGTATTGCCTTATTGTTCTGGAGGCTAAAAGACCAAAGTCAAAGGGTCAACAAGTTCTTTCTGGCATTCTGAGGAAGAATCTGTTTTCCTGTTGTTCCTTCAACTTCTGGTGCCTTTTTAAAAAGCATGTGTTTCTTGGCTTATGTAAGTATTACCCTGATTTGTATTTTCACCTTCACCTTCACCTGGTGTTCTTCCTGTTTTTGCTGGGGTCCAAATTCCCCTTTAAATAAAAGGACAGCAGTTATATCAGAAAAGGGAAACATCCTAATTCAGTATGACCTCATCTTAACTAATGACAACGACAATTATCCTATTTTCAAATTAGCTCACATTAGGAGGTAACTGAGAGTTAGGACTTTACCATAAATATTTGGTGGGAGCTGGGTGTGGTGGCATACACCTGTCATTCCAGCTGCTCGGGAGACTGAGGAAGGAGGATGGCAAGTTTGAAGCTAGCCTCGGCAATTTAGCAAGACTCTAACAACTTAGCAAGACCATGTATCAAAATAAAAAATAAAAAGGGCTGGGGATGTGGCTCAGGGTTAAGCGCCCCTGGGTTCAATCCCCAGTACCCTCTCCCCAAAAAATTTCATGGGAGAAATACAATTCAACCCATACAAGGGAAGAAAGACAATGAAAGAGGGGTGAGAGGTAGGAGCCAGGTCCTGGAAGACAACTCTAAAAAGTGTTTTTGTCTTTATTTTAAAGACAATGTAGAAAGAAAATGTGCTTTAGTGAGCTATGCACTGCTTAGTGACACTTTCAAGTTATCTGATTCTTGTCTTTCATTGTCCTTGATCTATTTTAATGCTTTGCAAATATAAGACAACCATGATTTACAATGCAAAATAATCCTGATAGCCAAATTCCATTGATTTCCCTTAAATACCTTTGGAAAAATAAGTTTTGCTATAATTTGCATATCATTTCAATATTCCTGACTTAAAATTATTAATGATATTCTTTGAATTCACTTTTATTTATTCTTTTTTTTTTTTTTTTTTTTTTTTTTTGGTACTGGGAATTACACCAAGGGGTGCTTCATCACTGAGCCACACCCCAGCCCTTTTTATTTTGGGACAAGGTATCACTAAGCTTCTCAGGGCCTCATTAAATTTCTGAGGTTTTCCTTGAACTTGCAATCCTCCTCCCTCAGCCTCCAGAGCCCCTGTGATTACAGACGTGCCTCACCATGCCTGGTTTGAATTCATTTTTTAGCTTGTTATAGCAGTCGCCTTATTCCCCTTACCTCATTGATTAACAATTGAAATGAATTTATTAATACATACTCGTTTTATATCTGAGTTAGAGTCATCGTTTTGCCTTTTCCTGAAAGTTATCTTTCATAGCTACAAGAAGTCTTCAGAGCTGGGGTTGTAGCTCAGTGGTAGAGCGCTTGCCTACCACATGTAAGACATTGGGTTCAATTCCCATGAGCACATATAAATAAATAAAGGTCCATCAACAACTAAAAAATATTAAAAAAAGAAAATATAAGTCTTCAATGAGTGATCCACTAACAAATGAACAATTGTAGACCAAGTCAGGTTTCATACTAGGCAAACACAAAAGAGAAAAGATACTTTAGTTCTAGTTAACACTAAACTCAATATGACAATACTGAACTTGTTTGAGCTCCACATTTTAGGAAAACAGGGATGGTTTAAAAAAAAAAAAAAAACACTCTCTTTATGATCTGAGAAAATGGCTTACTGCCAAGAACCATCCCTTCCCCTAGGAGTTGATAAAACTTGCTAATTAAACCCTTTTTAACTGTGACAAGACCAGACATAGGACTTCCAAATTCCCATTATCTCATAAATGATTACCTAAAATGCATGTCTTTCCCAAATTAGCTAGACACAGAAAGAAATACTTCCTATTCAGCTGACTCCTGATTATAAAAATAATCCCAAAGGTTAAAAATCACTCCACCTATAAGTTGTCTACTCCTCTTGGTAGAAGTCTGAGATTAAACTGTCCAGCTGAGAAACTCAGGTCTGGGGTATTCTCCTTATTGCAATATCTCAGGTAAAATCAATTTCCTTAATTTTTTTTGATTCCATATTCCAAGATCCTTCAAGTAGCTCTGGAGTAAGATCTAGGACTTAATGAACAATTTATGGATTCAGTGAGATTATTCTTTCCTTTCCAACCTTAGTTCAACTCTATTCAACTTTTTCTTTTTTTCAGTGCAAAGTAAAGACACTCTGGATTTCTCCTCCTCTTCCTTCCTTTTTCTTTGATATTGGGGATTGAACTCAGGAGCATTCAACCACTGAACCATATCCCCAACCCCGTTTTTATATTTTATTTGGAGACAGGGTTTTACTGAGTTGTTTGGCCTCACTAAATTGCTGAGGCTGGTCCTCCTGCCTCAGCCTCCCAGGGATTTTCCTTTTTAAAGGCTAATTTTTAGCACACTTACTAGTCAAGTGGTGATTTAGAATTTTTTTGTGGTTTATTGATTTATTCTTTCTTTCATTTAAAGAAAATGATCTCAGCTCAACAGGAAAAAGACCTCACCCTTTTTTATTTCACTGAAACCTGAGATTTACATGCTATTTGGGTAAGATGAACAGAACTACAAAATGGTATATTTCAGGTGAGTGCTACCATACAAACTATAAGCTTTAATTATTTAACACATGGATCTGATCTCTGAGTGCGTGATGTGTTACTATGCCTGTTGGTGCTTTTTAATTAGCATGCTGCCTTTTTTTTATTCCCTTTTGCTATTTTTACATATATATTTACCTTTCTACCCTTCATTGATCAGCATGAATATAACATTTGCTTTCTAATGTTCACTAAATATCCCAGAACAGTGTCAGACAGATATTGACACTTAAAAGTATTGATGTTGGGCTGGGGATGTGGCTCAAGCGGTAGCGCGCTCGCCTGGCATGCGTGCGGCCCGGGTTCGATCCTCAGCACCACATACCAACAAAGATGTTGTGTCCGCCGAGAACTAAAAAATAAATATTAAAAATTTTAAAAAAAAAGAGAAAAAATTTTTTAAAAAAAAGTATTGATGTTAAAATTGTTCATCTTTTGAAGTAATTGCTTCTAGGTGGGTGACAGTGAACATTCGTGAATCCCCATTTATTAATCATTAATCTTTTAAGTAGTGCGACCAGTAGTAAACTAAATACCCTCAGAGCAACCCACAGAAGACACTCTGAGGAAAGTTTTTTTTCAAAAGTGAGCCAGTAAACCAGACAAGGTGAGATACGCCTATAATCCCAGCAACTAGAGAGGCTGATAAAGGAAGATCCCAAGTTTGAGGCCAGCCTCAGCAACTTAGTGAGGCTCTAAGCAACTCTGCAAGACCCTGTCTCAAAATAAAAAAATAAAAATAAAAATAAAAAGAACTTGAGATGTAGCTCAGTGCTAAAGTGCCCCTGAGTTCAATTCCCAGCCAATAATAATAAAAAAATAAATAAATAAATAAATAAAAAATGGTGAGCCAATAAGTTCAATGTTCCCGGTGACTTAGGGATGAGTGGTAATTAAAAACAAAACACAACAAAATAAAATAAACAGGGATTTTTTTCATTTTCATTTCTGTTTTGCCTTATGGAAGAAGGTCAGGGTGGCAGTAATGAGACTTGATTTTGCAGGTTCAGTAGGTTAAGAGATTGGACCACAGATTAGGAGAAAGAGAGACATCCACATATATAGTACTGATCTCTGAGATGACCAATTTTATACTGAAGAAGGCAGGGGCTGGGGGGCCCTGATGTGATCAGAATCTCAGAATGAATTCATAAACTCTTTTAGTCGTTTTTCTTTTCCTTCCCAAACTCCATCAGTCAGAGATTGTATCTGCACAGAGGCAGCTCCAACACTCTGAAGCTGGGCTGCTTCCTAATGTAAATCTGTATTTTAACAAAGGGGGAAGACAGACTGAGAGATGGAGAGAGATGCCTGGGGCAGGGTCATTCTCTGACCCCAGGCAATCCTTCTTCCCTACAGAACAGGCCCAGGACCCAGCTGAAGCTAAAACAAACACAAGTGCCCCATCAGCGGCTCTAAGGGCTCTAACGTGCCTCCTGCCTTTTGAAGCAGAGGTTTCTCCTTCTCCTGCCTAATGAGCTGCCTGCCACTCTCGGGCTGGCTTGTGCGCAGTCAAGGGCCCCCTGCACACGTTGTGCACTCTCTTCTCTATTTTGCACTTCAAGAACTTAGGAAGCTTCAGGGGAAATAAGGATTCAGGATCACTTTTTTTCTACCTCCATTTTGATGAGCATTTGCTTTCCCTATAGGATGTGTTGAGACACCTTGAAAAACCCACATGCTGCTTTCAGAGGCAGTGGGTTGTGGTCTGCTGAGCCAAGGATGGATTGCAAGGAGGAGGGGGGAGGTGGTGCTGGGGATTGAACCGAGGCAAACACTGTACCACTGGGCTACACCTCTAGCCCCTAGAGTAGCAGCTAGGCCTTGAGTGAAGCCATCTGTTCCTCCCTTCCCTCATCCAGCCCTGCCAGAAAATGTAAATGGTGAAAACCCCAAGCTGGGTTGTGTTGTCCTCAGCCTCAATTTTTTTTTCTTTTTTATTGGATGTTCACAACATTACAAAGCTCTTGACAAATCATATTTCATACATTAGAATCAAGTGGGTTATGAACTCCCATTTTTACCCCAAATACAGATTGCAGAACAGCCTCAATTTTTTTGCTACCCTCTTCTCTGCCTTTTCCTGTTCTTCTCATCAGGCCTTACTAAGTAAGCCCTTACAGGCTCAGTCTCTTCCCAGTGTCTGAGATGATCCTGAATGAACAGGAAATACTGTTTCAATGTCATCCCTCACCCGATCCTTATCCTTCAATTCTGCACCCACTTATGAACACACATACATCCCTTCTCCAGTCCAGTGGAGAGACTAGTCTAGAAATGGGGGTCTCTCAAAGTCATTCTTCTAATACATAGTGGGCCCAACCCTAGAAACTACACAGTCTGGATAGTGGTAAAAATAATGGCCTGGAACTCAGGTCCTCAATAAGTAGAGGCAGATCTCTGTTCCTTAAATAGTGAGTAATGGAATGGAGGTGTTGACCCTGATGGCTGAAGCTTAGAAAGAGAAGCTGTGACTCCTTGGCCCTAAGCACATCAGCCACTCCCTTCACGAGAAAAAAATTCTAACAGGTTTTTTACAACTGTATTAGGATAGGATGAATGTAGTTCAGGTTGAATAATATGCATTTTTTTTCTTCTGAATTTGTAACTAAAAGTTCTTTCGGTCTTTGTCCCCAATGCCAATCCAATAACAAGGACGTTTTTTGAGAAAAAGGAAAAAAAAAAAGGTTTTATTGCTTTGCTAGCAAAGAAGAAACACAGGGGACTCCTGTTCCAAAAGCTATGATTCTCCCCATCAGGAGGGACAGGGGGCTTTTAAAGGAACTCTTCAAGGATTACAGTCCAGGTGTGCTCTGGTAGGGGGTACCAGAGTTCCCTGATGACATGTTAGGATTCACTTGTTAATTTGGGAGATATTCACTTCCCAGATCCTCAGCAGGCATCTCCTTCCTGTAGTGGGTGTGTTCAAAGGGGAAGAAAAAGATAACACTGTCTCCCTAATATTATTAGGGAGGGGGAGATGGGAGAGGAAAACAAAATATGTTCTTTAAAAAAATAAGCCTCAGAGCAATGAGGGCTTTTTAAAATTGTTACAATTTTAAAAGAAATTGAAATATTTTCCTAGTCCTCTAAAAATATCATGCTCTCTGTACCTATTATGCCCAAGTGGATACATTGGCCTTCATTTAAAGGGAGATGCAGGAGAGATTGTTGGAAGCAGGAATGGGGGAAAAGAATATAACTAATCCACTCATGGCCCTTAAATGGATTGTATAAAATAGAAAACAGAAATAACAGGCAGTTACGGTGGTGCACACCTGTAATCCCAGGAGCTTGAAAGGCTGAGGCAGGAGGATTTCCAGTTCAAAGCCAGCCTCAGTGTATGGAGTGAATGTTAGTATTAGATGTTATATGGAGTGAATATCAGCCAATAAGCATTAGATATTAAGTTACTATAGTGTGTGGAGTGAATATTAGTTAATAAGTATTAGGTATTAGTATTAGGTATTAAGGTACTTTAGGTAAAATGTGCTTTAAGTAAAAACGCTTTGACATTAGCTATAGCAAATGTGCTTCAGGCAAACATGTTTCTCTGTTGTAAAAACATGTTGGGACAAGTATACAGCGTGTTAGATATAGATAATATTAACTCTAGGCAAATGTGTTACAAGTGCGCAGTGTGGATAAGATAGTGATGAGTGCGAAGTGTGTTAAGTATGGATAAGGTAGTGGAAAACAAATGATGTAAAGGAAAAACCCCAATAAGATGTAAACAAGTTAGGCTTAGTATAAATATAAGGCACGGAGGACAGGCAGCACCTCTCAGGTTAGGCACTGACACCAGCCGCCTGATTGGTCCGTCCGGTCTCTGCTCCGCTGCTGTTGTGTGGACTGCTGTGACACTCTGCAAGTATTAGCACTGGAGCAAAAACTACTAAAAGAACATATTCAGGCTGTTGAAACTCTCCACGAAGCCAGAGACAGATTTCTCTCAAAACAGATTGAAACCCTACAAAAAACTCAAGAATGTGATCAGGTTGAAGATATGATAAAAGCTGGAATTGATGATATTAAGCTCCTTTTCCAAACTGGTATGGGAAGGGAGACTTCCTCCTACTTAACCATTTTGGACCCATCTGCAGATTCTTATTGTGACTCCGGCACTTGTGAACTGCGTCTATGGCAGATTACTACTAACCAACCTGTCATCGGATATCCAACCAAAGCTTTTCCACAAAGATTGGACAACGGACAATGGGTCTTTCCATATGATAAGTTTTATTGGCTTACTTGGCATAATGCTTCTTTCTATGTGTCTGAAGATAATGTGATGCAAATAGGAAAACAAACCTTTCTGGCATATAACATGCTTTCTGATGAGCCACTAACTTCTGAGATTACAGTGGCTACTCCTCAGAGCTTGTTAATGGACCTAGGCAATTATAGAATTGTTACTTGCCACCCTGTGAATTATGTGGTGCAGAGATGGAAAAATATAACCTACAGCACTAATATCACATTGGAAGCTGGTTGTCACATACACAGCAATGTGATGATGGTGGAGCACCATAATTTGACTGTACAGAGGCATAAATACAGCAGCAAAAATGTAACCCGACATCAGATCGATTATACCAGGAGAAAACTGACTCATATCACCTATATTAGTAACCATACTTTTGGACTAAATATTTTCGTTAATATGCCTCCCGAAGGAAGAGTTTACGAACAAATGCTTAAATCTACTGATATTTTAAAGACCTATTATGAGAACCATGGCAAAATCATTGAAAACGTACATAATAAGACTAAACAGTTGCTACAAACCTTTGAGGGAGAAACCCACAAGATTAAGATGCTGGTAGACTCTGGTTATTTACAACCAAGAGATTTTAAGTATGCCTATGATTGTTCTCTTGATGGCTTATTTAGGAAACTTGTTCATGCTGATTTTGCTTGTATAATGAGATGGAACCCTTTCCATTGGTTTAAGGAATTACTATTTTATCTTTGTATAATTGTGTTACTCTTCTTTGGTGTTAAAATCTGTTGCAGACTCCACAGCTCCTCAACAGAAAAGATTGTGATACAACAAACTAAGAAACATGCATACAAGAACCATGAAGAAGCGCTGTAATCGAAGACGCCGTGAGCTGCGTGAGAAAGTAGCTGAACTCAACCACTTTGCACGTTGTAAACTGTGCATACAATGTCATATACGGGACTTTTGGTCCATATTAGGGTACAATGTACTAGGAGAAGATACATTTAAAACAGTAAGACACTTGGTCCGTGTATGGGCAGGACCAAGCTGTGAACTACATTGTGACCTGTCAAACCCCTGTGTGTTACCCAACCTAATCTCATTTTTAAACCATGTATGGAATCATACGTATTATATGCCAGTACACGCCATGGATGTGTCACTTCGACATCGATATCCTGAACACAATAAGGTTTTATTGGGTTTATTTACTGAAATTATGAGAACGAACCACGACATCTGTTCTAATGTTAGCTTCACTCATGCTCTCGATGCCAGAGAAACATATGCATGGACCTGGTATATTAATACGATGATTCTACTTCAGAAGCGCCCCTCTATATTATCTAACAAAACACTATGCAGGCGACATGCCTCTTGCGACCAACCGCCGTTCTCCCCACGTAGCTTACAGGATTTAGCCTTAAGGCGACTAATAGATCCTATGTTGACTTATGCATGGAAACTGACTATAATACACGTAAAACTAGACAGATTACCTATAGATTATGTAGAACCAGCTGATGATCCCTCTATTTTCTCTAGCATTTTCTGACAAGAAACTAGGCATCATGTATACAAGGACCAGGAGACAGCGTAAAAATCGAAGACGTGGACGTCTTGGGAACTCCGCTGAGGAGAAGCACTTCTCCTGCTGTCGCCTATGTCTGCAGTACCATGTGCGAGACTTTTGGAGTTATGTGGGGTATAACTCATTGGGACCTGACAATTTTTACATGCTGCGACACCTGGTGAAGGTTTGGGCCGGACCCAGCTGTTCGATGCATGTCCCTATTAATGCACCTTGTATTTTACCTAACTTGATTTGCTTCCTGAATCATGTATGGAACCATACTTATTATATGTCTGTACATGCTGCTGATGTATCCAAATTAGAGAAATACCCAGAACATAATAAGGTCCTTATGGGATTTTTCACTGAAATTTTGAGAACTAACCATGACTCACACTATCCAAATTATTCGGCCAACCATACACAAAACCTTAACTATGTTAAAGAAACATGTGCCTGGACATGGTACCGCTACACATCTCTTATTTTAAATTACAGACCAGATGGCATATATAGGAAAACTTTTTGTAGACGACCATTGTGTAACCAACCACCATTCCAACCAAGGTCCCTACAGGACATTGCTTTAAGACAACTAGTTGAACCTATGTTCAGATATGCATGGACTCTAACCATAGAACATCTGCGCCTCCCTCGTCTACCAAATATTAACCTCTAACAAAGGAATGTTCTTTAGCATTTTCTAGGGCAATATGTCCTGGGGAGAGATGAAGATAAACCTTTTTGGCAGAGTGGACGACAGGATACGGATACACCTGTACCAATCCGCAATTGTTCCAGCGAAGTGTGTCATTATACACGGAGCCGTTGTAAAAATCAGAAGATTGCCACGTGACGTACAATCCAGACTACAGCACTGTTCACCGGTGTCTCCTGTCGTGCCGTATCCTGTATGCTGTGAACTTTGGACTAAGATTTGTCATTATCTGAGATTTGCTATGATTGGATTTTGCTGTGATACGTCAAGACATTGTATGCTTTCTAATTGATACTCTCGGGTACTTTAACACCCTCAGTATCAAGGGGGTGGACTGTATGGAGTGAATGTTAGTATTAGATGTTATATGGAGTGAATATCAGCCAATAAGCATTAGATATTAAGTTACTATAGTGTGTGGAGTGAATATTAGTTAATAAGTATTAGGTATTAGTATTAGGTATTAAGGTACTTTAGGTAAAATGTGCTTTAAGTAAAAACGCTTTGACATTAGCTATAGCAAATGTGCTTCAGGCAAACATGTTTCTCTGTTGTAAAAACATGTTGGGACAAGTATACAGCGTGTTAGATATAGATAATATTAACTCTAGGCAAATGTGTTACAAGTGCGCAGTGTGGATAAGATAGTGATGAGTGCGAAGTGTGTTAAGTATGGATAAGGTAGTGGAAAACAAATGATGTAAAGGAAAAACCCCAATAAGATGTAAACAAGTTAGGCTTAGTATAAATATAAGGCACGGAGGACAGGCAGCACCTCTCAGGTTAGGCACTGACACCAGCCGCCTGATTGGTCCGTCCGGTCTCTGCTCCGCTGCTGCTGTGTGGACTGCTGTGAGAATAAACGAAGCATTGGAAAGACATCTCCGTGAGTCGGTGTGGTGTGTTCGCGTCGCCGGGATTCTGGTCCGGGTAGGACAGGCCGGGGACCCGCCTGCGGTTGACCTCCGAGACCAAGGCCCGCTCTAGCTTCGGAGCTGCTCGCGACACTCAGCAATTTATCGAGGCCCTAATCAACTCAGTGAGACCCTGTCTGTAAATAAAATACAAAAAAGGGCTGGATAGGTCGTTCAGTGGTTAAGTATCCCTGGATTCAATTCCTGAAGGAAGGAAAGAAAGAAAGAAAGAAAGAAAGAAAGAAAGAAAGAAAGAAAGAAAGAAAGAAAGAAATTGTTGCCAAAAGCTGGGTCCTTGTTTCCCCATGCCAATCCAATAACAAGGACACAGTTTTGAGAAAAAGGAAACAGAAGGTTTATTGCTTTGCTAGCAAAGGAGAAACACAGGGGACTCCTGTTCCAAAGGCTGTGATTCTGCCCATCTGTAGGAACAGGGGACTTTTATAGAAGTGATTCAGAGAAAATGAGATTAGGGAGGAGAGATCAGGACGAAGTTTAGGGAAAAGAAGATTGGGAAAAAGAAAAAAAAATGTAAGTTTCAAAGCCACAGGGATATAGTCAAAGCATCAAGTGAACTTCTGTTACAAAACAACAGCATCCATCTGAAAAGGAGACGGTCATCCTTAGAACACAAAGATTAAGAACCATTCCGAAACAAGGCACAAGGCTAAGGTTTCTACTTTGATTTCATACTAAAGTTCCAGAAGGCCCAGTGAAAGGATTGGGAGGACAAAGAGAGGAAACTGAGTTAGATTTGGGCTGGTATGGCCAAATGGAAATGAAAATTCAGGTAATGATGGATGACCTGGACTTCTAGAAATAAGGAGTGATATGTACACACACACACACACACACACACACACACACACTCACTCTCTCTCTCACACACACACACACACACACACGTGTTAGCATAATTGTAGCCATCTTCTTTTCCCCCATCCTCACTTTATGAATACGGTTCTTATTCCCAAGAAATAGAAAGGATAAAACCTACCTTCCTGGAGACATATTTGTCTCTCCCTGTCTCTCATTATTGTCAGGCTACTGACAATAAACCAGCTTCTTATTCCAGGTGTGTGTGTGATTGATCAGCCCTGAGCCACTTTTCTTTCACGTGTAGAGTGATATTGGGGATTGAACCCAGAATTAGGGGCACTCTACCATTGAGCTATATCTCCAGTCCTTTTTATTTATTTATTTATTTTTATTTTGAGACAGGATCTCACTAAGTTGCCCAGACAGGCCTGGAACTGGTGATCCTCCTGGTTCAGCCTCCTGAATGGCTTAGATTACAGACATGTGCCTCAGCAACTGACCAAAAACATCTTTCCTCTTCCCATCCTAGGGTTATGGCTGAGAACTATAGAACAACAGACTTACTAATAAGAAAAAGCATATTTAATATTAAAATATTTAAAAAGTCTCTGTTTTACATGATACTAGAGTCTTTAAAAGTAAATAAAATCTTGAAGAACTGTTTTTTTAAATTTTTTTTGTAGTTGTAGATGGACAGAATGCCTTTATTTCTTTGTTTGTATTTATATGGTGCTAAGGATTGAACCCAGTGCCTCACACATGCTAGGCAAGCACTCTGCCACTGACCTATAGCTCTAGCCTGAAGAAATGTTTTAAATTATGAATTTTTATGTTTGGTCTGATGGAAAAAGAACAGATATGGAGAATTATAATTGAGCAAAAGAAATGATCTAAGGATAATAGATTCGAGGAAACTTAGCATTAGGGCTTAGATCTGAAATGTCCCTCAAAAGCTCATGTGTTGAAGGCTTGGTTCCCAGTGCAGTAATGTCCAAAGTGGTCTTTTGAGAAGTGATTGTGTCATGGGGCCTCTACACTTACAAGTGGATCAATCATTTGATGGATTGATAATTTGAATGGACCTCTGAGAGGAGGTAGGAACTAGGCAAGCGGGGCAAGGTTAGAGAAAGGTGGTCACTGGGGCATGCCCTTGGAGACTGTATCTTGTCCCTGCTCCCCCCTACTGCTTCCTGGCTGCCATTAACTGACAATTTTCCTGTGCCACAGCCTTCCATTCATGAAGTTCTATCTCAGCTCAGACCTAGAGCAATGGACTCAGTTGACTATAGTCCGAAACTATGAAACTATGAACCTGTCCACCTCCACATTGTTTATGTCGGGTATTTTGGTCACAGTGATGAAACGTTGACTAACACACATAATAACACACATAAGAGCTATTTGTTCAAATTCTTCTCTGTGACCCTTTGCCTTCAGAATGAGCCTTTCCTCTGAGTTGGAAAGGCATATCCCATGTGAAGATCTTGTTCTCTGCTTTAGGAGGAGATCAGAAAACTTTCCTAGGTTTTTATGGCATGCTTTATGGTAGAGGAGCAGGGGAAGGGGAGAGTGACTTTCCTGCTTCTGCTGTGTTCTCAGATGCATGGCACCATATTGTGAGGCCTTGAGTCCTGAACCATTAGAGGCAAACATAAATGTGAAGATTAGGGTGGGTTAGTTATAAACATTGTTTAGAAGTATGTGGACAGTTGGTGAGAGCTCTGCTCTGGGAATTCAGCGCTCTGTAATGCTAAACACGGCCTCAGAGGGACTGCTTCCTCTTGGTACGATGATGTGTGTAATGACCGATAAAAGCACTTTTTACACTTTATCTAATTTAATTCTCACTAAAGCCTATTTACAAACATGTACACACATATACATACATATTTATATATATATGTATATATATGTATATGAATATGAATATGAGCTTTTAAGTGCAATATGGAAAGTGGGACTAAGTATTATTTTATGGTCTACTAAAATATTAGTGAAATGTTTTTATTCTCAAGGTTATATGGTTTGTTTGTTTATTTGTTTGTTTTGGTTACTAGAGATTGAACTCAGGAGCACTTGACCACTAAGTCACATCCCCAGTCCTTTTTTGTATTTTATTTAGAGACAGAGTCTCACGGAGTTGCTTATTGCCTCGCCATTGCTGAAGCTGGCTTTGAACTCACGATCCTCCAGCCTCAGTCTCCTGAGTCACTGGGATTACAGGCATGCTACTGCACCCTGCGTATACACACACACACACATGCAATATATATACTTATATTATATACAAAACATATATATATATATATATATACACATATAATTATGTGCAAAATATATACATATATATTTTACATATTTGTGTGTCCCATAATGTAAGTGCCCTGGATTCTAACTTCCTAGAAGGAAGGAAATTTCAGTGTACATAAATGTTAAATAATATTTTGTGATAGTAAAAAGATACATTTTTAAGTTTCTTATATTAAAATTATTAGTTATTGGTTACCTGTAGTAATAGCTGGTTATCACAATGAGGAGAGATCAAGGGAGCTTTCTATATTCATTGGACATATGTGGAAGGAATTATTGCTTGTCAGAAGACTGCTCTAGGGGCTAGACTTTACCCAAGTACTTGGTGACCCTGGACCAATTACTTAATCGACCTCTGTGTGTATTATCCATGTAAAATCACTTAACAGAGTTCCTGGGTATAGCTCAATAAGTATCAGCAATAATAATTCCTGTTGAATGCCAACAACATCATGGGTATTCTGTAAGGTCTTAGGGATTCAAAGAAATTCTTGAGCAGTTTATAATCAAGTGAAGAGACAGTCAAACCAAAAATTTATCACTTCCTTCCCACAAGGATATGATGGAAGTACGTAGCAGACTTGCACACTACAGTGGAAGTAATTAAAAAAAAAGAGCCAGAGAATTCTTGGTAATATGGTGGCAATTAGTTTAATTTTGTGTGTTCAGGCATGGGGTGACATAACTATCCTGAGGATATTGACCTTTTTAATATGAGCTGTTTAAGATTCCCTGTCCAGTCCCACACCAATTAGAAAAGAAAATAGAAGAAAACTGATGTCTGCCATTTGTGGTCTTCTCTGTTTTTTTTTTTAATTGTTGTTTTGTTTGTTTGTTGTTGTTTTGTTTTCTGATAACAAGGATTGAGCTGAGCAGTGCTCACATTCCCAGCTCTTTTTATTTATTTACTTATTTATTAATTTTTTGAGTAAAATTAATTTTATTTCTATATATTAGCAAAAATCAAAACAGTCTGAAAAGGGATGACTGTTTCAATAGACAACAGCAATGAAAAATGCTAAAACTGTTTTTTAAAATTTGCTTGTTCTAATCAGTTATATGCTAAAACTATTTCTTTATTATTCTAATTTATTATACATGATGGCATATTGCAATTCATTTCATATTACATATATAGAGCACAATTTTTCAAGACACTGATTATACACAGAATATTTTCACACCACTGGTGTCTTAGGGTAATGATATCTAATTCATTCCACCATCATTCCTACCCCCTTGTCCCCTCTTTTCCCCTCCCCTCCCCGTTGCCCTATCTAAAGTTCCTCCATTCCTCCCATACTCTCCCTCCCCATCGCCATTATAAGTCAGCATCCTCATATCAACGATAACATTGGCCTTTGGTTTTTGGGATTGGCTTACTTTACTTAGCATTATATTTTCCAACTTCATTCATTTACCAGCAAATGCCATGATTTTATTCTTTTTTAATGCTGAGGGGAAAAGGCACACTCATACATTGCTGGTGGGACTGCAAATTGGTGCAACCAATCTGGAAAACAGTATGGAGATTCCTTGGAAAACTTGGAATGGAACCACCATTTGACCCAGCTATCCCACTCCTTGGTTTATACCCAAAGGACTTAAAAACAGCATACTACAGGGACACAGCCATATCAATATTTACAGCTGCACAATTCACAATAGTTAAATTATGGAACCAACCTAGATGCCCTGCAGTAGATGAATGGATAGGGAAACTTTGGTATATTTACATATGGAATATTACTCAGCATTAAAAGGAAATAAAATTATGGTATTTATTTATTTTTGAGACAGGCTCTTGCTAAGTTGCTTAGAGCCTCACTAAATTGTGCAGATTAGCTTTGAATTTGCAATCCTCCTGGGTCAGCCTCCTGAGCTGTGCCATTATGGCTTGTTTCCTGGTCTATTCTGGATGAAGTGAGAAGCATGGAGGTGTAAGCAACACCCCAGCAGCTTGCAGTTCTCACTTGGTGCCTCATTCTTCGCCCTTCCTCCTCTTCCCATCCTCCTCTCTTATAGGCAGTCACCCTATGAGAGTGGAACAGAGTACCTTATCACCCATGTCCTTTGTGGGCGATGGAGTCAGAGACACTCTGGTGAACTGGGCTGGCAATGAAAAGACCACACAAACACAGAAATTCCTTTTTCCGGGTTCAAGGATGGCTCTGAGGCCTTAGCTCTCATGCTGGAAGGCAAGGGGAACAAGGGAGGCAAGAGGGAAGAGGCCAGAGAGTGAGCACACCCTGAACCCTTGTTTTTATATAAGGGGGAGACATTCACTAGAAAATTCCACCCAAATGGGGCAAGGAATTGTATTACAGCAAACATAGAGGTGTAGCCCAGTCCCATTGGGTGACGCCTACTCCCAGAGCTGCACTTCCTTGAAGGTGATGCCCACTTGCAGTGGGTTGCCAGTTCCACACCCCCATTACTCAAGGCTAAGGGGACATTCTCAGCTCCTGTTCAGGGTAGCCCCCAACAGTACCTGGTCATGAGATATGTGTTATTTTTGTTTTGTTTGTGTGTTTGCAGTGCTGGGAATTGAACCTAGGGCCTCACACTTCCTAGGCAACTGCTCTGCCAGTGAGCTGCAGAACCAGCCCCAGGGTCCTTATATATAGGAGTGAAGGATAACACAAGGACACAAAGAAGTGCTTCCTATACAGTTTCTTTTTTCCCCCTTCTCTTTGTGTAAGTTTATTTTTGCTAAACGAGCAGCAAGAACCCCCAAACTTACTGCTTCTCAGAATCAACAGTAAAGAACCCTGCACTGCTGACAATGTTTGGAGTTTTTCTCTGTCTCTGGGATTACAGGCCTTTTCACCATGCTGATGCACGGTTTTTAGCTATGTTAGTTCTGTAATGTTAGTTCTGAATGTTTTCATAATATTCCCCTGGTAGTGAGAAGCAGGGAAAGATTTATTTTAAAGGGAAAAAAAGAGATCATTATTTCAGCCCCAGAGTCACAAGTTAAGAAAGGAAACTTGGAAAGTGCAAATGCAATCCTCCCAGCTCAAACTCCAAACCACCTCGGGTTCTGCCCTGCTCCATTTATTTATCATTTCAATTGCAGAAGAGATCTGTTGTTACCAGGAGCCATGTTGTATCTATTTTCTAAAGGAAGAAAGGGCAATTTAAGAAAATTTAATCTTTAAATTCTTTTATTCAAATATTTATTCTACCATGGAACATTTTAGAAAATGAACTTACCCACGACCAGTTTCTTTTCTTCAAATAATCTGAATGCAAACAATTTGTTTCATTTTTTTTTGTGATTTTTTTGCACCCATGTCTACTGAAGCTTAATTATTATGCCTTATACCGTTAAACAGTTTCACCTTAAAAAATCATGCAATTCTTTTTTTTAATTTTTATTTTTATTTTTATTTTTTTTATTGGTTGTTCACAACATTACAAAGCTCTTTTTTTTTGTTCCCGTTATTTTTTTATTGATTATTTAAAGCATTACATAGTTCATGATATATCATCTTTCATACATTTGACTCAAATTGTGTTTTGAACTCCCATTTTCACCCCAAACACAGATTGCAGAATCACATCTGTTACATATTCACATTTTTACATAATGCCATATTAGTGACTGTTGTATTCTGCTACCTTTCCTATCCCCTACTATCCCCCCTCCCCTCCCCTCCCCTCCCATCTTCCCTCTCTACCTCCCCTGCTGTTGTTCAATTCTCTCCCTCTTTTTCCCTCCCCCTTGCCCCTCATAACCTCTTATAATTTTGTGTATCATTGAAGGTCTCCTACCATTTCCATGTGCTTTCCCTTCTCTCCCCGTTTCTCTCCCCCCATTCGTCTTTGTTTACTATAGTCTTTTCCTCCTGTTCTTCCTTCCTGTTCTGTTCTTAGTTGTTCTCTTTATATCAAAGCAGACATTTGGCATTTGTTTTTTAGGGCTTGGCTGGCTTCACTTAGCATAATCTGTTCTAATGCCATCCATTTCCCTGCAAATTCTATGATTTTGTCATTTCTTAGTGCTGCATAATACTCCATTGTGTATATATGCCACATTTTTTTATCCATTCATCTATTGAGGGGCATCTAGATTGGTTCCACAGTCTAGCTATTGTGAATTGTGCCGCTATAATCATTGATGCAGCCGTATCCCTATAGAGCGCTTTTTTAAGGTCCTCTGGGAATAGTCCGAGAAGTGCGATAGCTGGGTCAAATGGTGGATCCATTCCCAGCTTTCCCAGGAATCTCCATACTGCTTTCCAAATTGGCCTCACCATTTTGCAGCCCCACCAGCAGTGTACAAGTGTGCCCTTTTCCCCACATCCCCGCCAACATTACAAACATTACAAACATTACAAAGCTCTTGACATATCATATTTCATACATTAGATTGAAGTGGGTTATGAACCCCCAATTTTACCCCAAATGCAGATTGCAGAATCACGTCGGTTACACATCCACAATTTTACATAATGCCCTATTAGTAATTGTTGTATTCTGCTACCTTTCCTATCCCCTACTATCCCCCCTCCCCTCCCCTCCCATCTTCTCTCTCTACCCCATCTACTGTAATTCATTTCTCTCCTTGTTTATTTTCCCATTCCCCTCACAATCTCTTATATGTAATTTTGTATAGCAATGAGGGTCTCCCTTCATTTCCATGCAATTCCCCTTTCCTCTCCCTCTCCCTCCCCCTTCATGTCTCTGTTTAATGTTAATCTTTTCTTCTTGCTCTTCCTCCCTGCTCTGTTCATAGTTGCTCTCATTATATCAAAGAAGCATTTGGTATTTGTTTTTTAGGGATTGGCTAGCTTCACTAAGCATAATCTGCTCTAGTGCCATTCATTTCCCTGCAAATTCTATGATTTTGTCATTTTTTATTGCTCCATAGTACTCCATTGTGTATAGATGCCACATTTTTTTATCCATTCATCTATTGAAGGGCATCTGGGTTGGTTCCACAGTCTAGCTATTGTGAATTGTGCTGCTATGAACATCGATGTGGCAGTATCCCTGTAGCATGCTCTTTTAAGGTCTTCAGGGAATAGTCCGAGAAGGGCAATAGCAGGGTCAAATGGTGGTTCCATTCCCAGCTTTCCCAGGAATCTCCAAACTGCTTTCCAAATTGGCCGCACCAATTTTCAGTCCCACCAGCAATGTACAAGAGTACCCTTTTCCCCACATCCTCGCCAGCACTTGTTGTTGTTTGACTTCATAGTGGCTGCCAATCTTACTGGAGTGAGATGGTATCTTAGGGTGGTTTTGATTTGCATTTCTCTGACTGCTAGAGATGGTGAGCATTTTTTCATGTACTTGTTGATTGATTGTATATCCTCCTCTGAGAAGTGTCTGTTCAGGTCCTTGGCCCATTTGTTGATTGGGTTATTTGTTATCTTATTGTCTAATTTTTTGAGTTCTTTGTATACTCTGGATATTAGGGCTCTATCTGAAGTGTGAGGAGTAAAAATTTGTTCCCAGGATGTAGGCTCCCTATTTACCTCTCTTATTGTTTCTCTTGCTGTGAAAAAACTTTTTAGTTTAAGTAAGTCCAATTTGTTGATTCTTGCTATTAACTCTTGTGCTATGGGTGTCCTATTAAGGAATTTGGAGCCTGACCCCACAATATGTAGATCGGAGCCAACTTTTTCTTCTATCAGACGCAGAGTCTCTGATTTGATATCAAGCTCCTTGATCCATTTTCAGTTAACTTTTGTGCATGGCGAGAGAAAGGGATTCAGTTTCGTTTTGTTGCATATGGATTTCCAGTTTTCCCAACACCATTTGTTGAAGATGCTATCCTTCCTCCATTGCATGCTTTTAGCCCCTTTATCAAATATAAGATAGTTGTAACTTTGTGGATTAGTCTCTGTGTCCTCTATTCTATACCATTGGTCCACCTGCCTGTTTTGGTACCAGTACCATGCTGTTTTTGTCACTATTGCTCTGTAATATAGTTTGAAATCTGGTATCGCTATACCGCCTGATTCACACTTCCACTTAGAATTGCTTTTGCTATTCTGGGTCTTTTATTTTTCCATATGAATTTCATGATTGCTTTATCTATTTCTACAAGAAATGCCGTTGGGATTTTGATTGGCATTGCATTAAATCTATAGAGAACTTTTGGTAATATCACCATTTTGATGATGTTAGTTCTGCCTATCCATGAACAGGGTATATTTTTCCATCTTCTAAGATCTTCTTCTACTTCTCTCTTTAGGGTTCTGTAGTTTTCATTGTATAAATCTTTCACCTCTTTTGTTAGGTTGATTCCCAAGTATTTTATTTTTTTTTTGAGGATATTGTGAATGGAGTGTTTTTCCTCATTTCCATTTCAGAAGTTTTGTCGCTGATATACAGAAATGCCTTTGATTTATGCGTGTTGATTTTATATCCTGCCACTTTGCTGAATTCATTTATTAGTTCTAGTAGTTTCTTTGTAGACCCTTTTGGGTCTTCTAGGTATAGAATCATGTCATCTGCAAATAGTGATAATTTAAGTTCTTCTTTTCCTATTTTTATGCCTTTAATTTCTTTCGTCTGTCTAATTGCTCTGGCCAGTGTTTCGAGAACTATATTGAATAGAAGTGGTGATAGAGGGCATCCCTGTCTTGTTCCAGACTTTAGAGGGAATGCCTTTAACTTTTGTCCATTCAGAATGATGCTAGCCTGAGGCTTATCATAGATAGCTTTTACAATGTCAAGGTAAGTTCTTGTTATCCCTAGTTTTTCTAATGTTTTGAACATAAAGGGATGCTGTACTTTGTTGAATGCTTTCTCTGCATCTATCGAGATGATCATATGGTTCTTATCTTTAAGTCTATTGATGTGGTGAATAACATTTATTGATTTTCGTATATTGAACCATCCTTGCATCCCAGGGATGAATCCTACTTGATCATGGTGCACAATTTTTTTGATGTGTTTTTGTATTCGATTCGCCAGAATTTTATTGAGGATTTTTGCATCTAGGTTCATTAGAGATATTGGTCTGTAGTTTTCTTTCTTTGAGGTGTCTTTGTCTGGTTTCGGAATCAGGGTGATGTTGGCCTCATGGAATGAATTTGGAAGAGCTCCCTCTTTTTCTATTTCCTGAAATAACTTGAAAATTATTGGTATTAATTCTTCTTTAAAGGTTTTGTAAAACTCCGCTGTATACCCATCCGGTCCTGGGCTTTTCTTGGTTGGTAGTCTTTTGATGGCTTCTTCAATTTCATCCATTGATATTGGTCTGTTCAAATTGTGTGTATCCTCCTGACTCAGTCTGGGCAAATCATATGACTTAAGAAATTTATCGATGTCTTCACTATCTTCTATTTTATTGGAATATAGGTTTTCAAAATAATTTCTAATTGTCTTCTGTATTTCTGTAGCATCTGTTGTGATATTGCCTTTTTCATCCCGTATGTTAGTAATTTGAGTTCTCTCTCTTCTTCTCTTCGTTAGCATGGCTAAAGGTCTGTCAATCTTATTTATTTTTTCGAAGAACCAACTTTTAGTTTTGTTAATTTTTTCAATAGTTTCTTTTGTTTCCATTTCATTGATTTCCGCTCTGATTTTAATTATTTCTTGCCTTCTGCTACATTTGCTGTTGTTTTGCTCTTCCTTTTCTAGGGCTTTGAGATGAAGTGTGAGCTCATTTATTTGTTGGTTTTTTTCTTTTTTTGAGGAATGACCACCAGGCGATGAATTTTCCTCTTAAAACTGCTTTCATTGTGTCCCATAGATTCCGATATGTTGTGTCTGTATTTTCATTTATCTCTAAGAATTTTTTGATTTCCTCCTTTATGTCTTCTGTGACCCATTGATCATTCAGTAACAGATTGTTCATTTTCCATGTGATGTAGGATTTTTCCTTCCTTCTTTTATCATTGATTTCCAGTTTCTTTCCATTATGATCAGATAAAATGCAAGGTATTATCTCCACCCCTTTATATTTACTGAGGGTTGCCCTATGGCATAATATATGGTCTATTTTTGAGAAGGAGCCATGTGCTGCTGAGAAAAAAGTATATCCATTTGATGATGGTTGATATATTCTATATATGTCAGTTAAGTCTAGGTCATTGATTGTGATATTGAGTTCTATAGTTTCTTTATTCAACTTTTGTTTGGAGGATCTGTCCAATGGTGAGAGAGGTTTGTTGAAGTCACCCATAATTATTGTGTTGTGGTCTATTTGATTCTTGAACTTGAGGAGAATTTGTTTTATGAATGTCGCAGCACCATTATTTGGTGCATAAATATTGATAATTGTTATGTCTTGTTGGTGAATGGTTCCTTTTAACAGTGTATAATGTCCTTCTTTATCCCTTTTGATTAACTTAGTCTTGAAGTCGATTTTATTCGATATGAGGATGGCCACCCCTGCTTGCTTACGAGGACCGTGTGCGTGGTGTATTTTTTCCCATCCTTTCACCTTCAGCCTGTGTATATCTTTTCCAATCAGATGTGCCTCCTGGAGGCAGCATATTGTTGGATTTGTTTTTTTAATCCATGATACCAGCCTATGTCGCTTTATTGGAGAGTTTAAGCCATTAACATTCAGAGTTACTATTGATATATGGTTTGTATTTCCATCCATGTTTGATTATTTATCCTTTTTTTGAAAAAAATTAGTTTGTTTCTCCATGATTATCTTTCCCCTCGCCCTCTGTCTTTACTGAGGCACTTCCCACTGATGGTTTTGGTTATTGTTTTTCATTTCTTCCTCGTGTAGTGTTTTGCTCAAAATGCTTTGCAATGCTGGTTTTCTGGCTGCAAATTCTTTTAACTTTTGTTTATCATGAAAGATTTTTATTTTGTTGTCATACCTGAAGCTTAATTTTGCTGGATACAGAATTCTTGGTTGGCATCCATTGTCTTTCAGTGTTTGAAATACATTGTTCCATGACCTTCTTGCTTTCAGTGTCTGTGATGAAAAATCCGTTGTTAACCTTATTGGTTTACCCCTGAATGTAATCTGTCTCCTTTCTCTTGTAGCTTTTAATATTTTCTCTTTGTTCTGTATATTGGATATCTTCATAACAATGTGTCTTGGCGTTGGTCTACTGTGATTTTGTGTGCTCGGTGTCCTGTATGCATCTTCAATTTGTATATCTGTTTCCTTTTTTATTTCTGGAAAGTTTTCTGAAATTATTTCATTCAGCAGGTTACTCATTCCCTTGGTTTGAGTCTCTGTACCTTCTATCCCAATGACTCGTAAGTTTGGTTTTTTTATGTTATCCCATAACTCTTGGATGTTTTTCTCGTGATTTTTTACCAGCCTTTCTGAGTTGGCTAGACTCTTTTCAAGATGATATATTTTGTCTTCATTATCTGCCGTTCTGGCTTCTACTTGCTCCACTCTGTTAAGGATACTCTCAATTGAGTTTTTAATTTGGTTTATCGTTTCCTTCATTTCTAGAATTATTGTTTGATTATTTTTTATAATCTCTATCTCCTGATAAAGATGCTTAACTTCTCCTTTTATCTGTTTATGTAATTCATTCTCAATGTGTTCTTTTGCTGCTTGAATTTGCTGTCTTGTATCCTCTTTAAGGTTCCATTCCATCTGTTTAAGGTGTTCCTTGAGTTCTTTATGTGACCATTTTTTCTGATGACTCTAGGTCCTCCTGAATATTTAGGCTGTCCTGCATTGTTTGTACTCCTTTTCTTCCTTGCTTTTTGAAGCTGCTCCTGTTACTTCTTGTTCTGTTTGACTGCTGAGTTACTGTTTACTCCTATAAATTTATTTGATGCTGTAGCCGCAGGTTTCAATGAAGTTATCTCCTCCGCCGCAGTCTGCTTCTCAGATAGGGCATTGATACTCAGGATATGCAAACAACTCAAAAACTGGGTTGAGAAAAGCCCAGCCCGGGTCCTCGCCACTCCGCTGCGGGCGGTCCCTTGGCGGCTCCCGCGCTCCGCCACTGCCCGGCGGGGGCTGCCCCTTGCTGGGCAGCTTCGCTGGTGGTCTGGTGATACCCCGCCCGCCCACCGCCCGTGGCAGCCACGGCTCCGGGCTCTTGAGCTCGACCGGGAGCCGCTGGAACAGCTGTAGCTGCCCGAGGGGGTGGCAGCTACCGACCTCATGCAATTCTTAAAAGCCAAAGATATTTAAAAATTTCACTAATTTATATGATGCTTATGTCTATTCTCAAACAAATTGTGTGTTCAACAGTGTTTTTTTCTACTAGACAATAAACAATTCATATGGCATGTATTTTCTCATGATAAAGACCTAACATTGCAAATAGCAAAACAACAACCCCCACAAACTAAAATGACAACAATCACAGGTTCAGGTATATTTTAAAGATGCTGTTCATTATTTTAGGATAAAATGAAATCTTCACCTTTTAGTGGGAAAATTAGGCATGTCAGGTAAGATTCACTCAGTATAATAATGGAGATCAGTGAAAAATCTGCAAGTTCTAATAAAGCCATGGAATATCATAATAATAAGGATATAAATATGTACTAGAATCATGAAGTTTTTACTTTCAATGTAAGTGCTTATACACATTTATATGATTTTACATTTACTGAAAAGTACATTGGAGAAAAACTAGAAAGTTGACTGCTTCTCCACCTTTTCTGAACACACCAAAATATGGGCATTAACAATATGGGATAAGATTGTCCTTCAAAATAAAGATGGAAGACAAACAATCTTCCTGAAAGAAGTTATATATAATTGTATAACTCTAAACATTTGTTCAAAACATTACACTTTGCAGCAGTATTAAAAATAAAAATAAAGAAGCTGTTTAGATGTTCAGAGAGAATTGTCCAAGTAAAATCAGAGTCATCCCTAAGATAGCAAACCCTGCCACCAGTATAATAAATGTTCTCAACTTATAATAAAATGGTCAGGATACAGGATTAATGAAAAAAGCAGAATTTAAAACTATATATATATATATATATATATATATATATATATATATATATACACACACACACACACACACACATACATATCTTTATATCTATATTATATGAATGCAATTAATGTACCTCTGTAGAATAAACAAAACAGTCTGGACAAACAGAATATTCCAAAATAATAACATTAGTAAGATTAAAATATTTTTAGTTTTTTTTCTTTAAATCTTTCTAGATTTTAAAGTTTTCCATAATAAGCATATATTGCTTTTCTTTCTTCATACCAACTGTCCCTAGTTATAGGAATTAAATATTTGTGAAGTTTTACATTGCTGTATATTCAAAGATTTGTTTTATTAATATGCAATAAGGGCTTAGAAATTTTAGTTGTTATTCCTTAATTGGTAAATATGGTTAACTATGGAATATATTTACTGCCTCAAGTGAATGTCCTTTATATAATGACTAATTTGAGAGTAATGTGTGCTCTGTAACTTTTCACTGTTTTTAAAGAAACTGTAGAGGACCAACAAAAAGCCAAGCAAGTTCATAATGAGATTGCACTAATCATTTAATGGAGCAGTTTTTGACTGAGAATCAGAAGTCGAAAGAGTACTTTCATTGCTTTAATCTCATTGAAGGCATTTATTACTACATACTACAGCTTTTTTGTAGGCTATGATTTTCATTTTTAGCTCTTCAGAAACTTGAATACTTAAGCTTGTACACAACCTTGTGTTTTGCTATCCTTTTTACTATAAAATGTAAATATTTTAAGTGATATTTTGATTCTAAATATGATAAAAAGAATTTTTCACCTAAAAAAATCTTTAAAAAATCTTAAAAGCAAATTTGAAGACCAGCATTAGGTTAATAAGTTAGTATTTATTCTTTAAAATTTTGAAATGTATAAATTATAATTAAGTATAGAATTGTTTTATGCTCATTTGTCTAGTTGTTTTAGTAAAATGTCTTTTTGTTTTAAAATGAAAATAAAGACTGGTTACGTTAAATCACATGAAAGTGGATGAGAGTGAGATAAAACTTCTCGGTAAATCAAGTGGCAATGACTGAAATTTTAACTCACTGATTCATTCATTCCTCCAAACATGTTGGCTTGGGAAGATGGCTAGTTGGGCCTGCTCCTTCCTATGAATCTGGGGAATGTCTCAGATGTCCCAATTAAGGAATTATCCCTGGAACTTCTGAATCTGGCCAAGATAGACATCAATTGGGAAACTTTGTATGTCACTGAACAAACAGAAGATTTGAGCTGGCATTGTGGTGCATGCCTGTAATCCCAGCGACTCAGAAGGCTGAGGAAAGAGAAAGTTCAAGGTGAGTCTGGGCAACTTAGTGAGACCGTCTCAAAAGTGGTAAAGTGGTAAAGTGCCCCTGTGTTCAATCCTCAGCACCAACAACAAAACAATAACACATAAAACATGAAAGGTAGAAAGGAGGCCACTGCCTGGGGACCTCAAGACTTGAGACTCAGTGAGTTTCCTGGATTTCCTTATTGTTCCTCATATACCTAGGATGAGGCCCTGCAGAAGCCTTCAACCTGGAACCACTATCAGGCACAAAAAAGCCTGTTTCCCCTAGCCAAACAACTGGGAACAACACACAAAACCCATGCAGATGCCCACTGAGGTTTTGAATTTCAGTGGGGTTGAGCAGGGTGCTAATCTTTCACTCCAGCCCCAGTTCTGCAATTCTCCTATGAGACCCCATGAGTGTTGGATCCCCCATCCTCTGCACAATGAAACAAACAGTGATCCTGCTCAGCAGCAGGGCCCAATGGCAGGCTGAGCCTCTACCATCACCAGGCTGCTGCAAGACACTGAGATGGCAGGGTAGAGGGTTCAATCACCAGGTACTTTACTCCTCCGCAGTCCAACTGTTGAACCCAGGGCCAAGTGAGGCACTGGTGATGAGACTGAACGAGGCAGAGTAAGAGAGTTCCCCTCCTGCCGCTAGCCTCCCCAAACCTGGCGTCAACCAGAACAGAAGGAGTTAGTGAGAGGCAGAAGTGTTTGGCATTCCATGCTTTCTCCTATACTCTGGGCTTCCCAGCTTGGAGGTGAGTTTATGTCCCAGTGGGGGCAATGCTGTGGTACTAGTGTTGTTCCACTTATTCAGAAAGGTGGCAACTTGGTCAATTTACTGATTATTACAGTTTTCATTTTACCCAATAATAAAACAAAATCTTCCATTATAAGTAAGGATCTTCTTTTGTATTTTTAGGTCCTTAATTCTTGCTTTATGTCTTTTTAGGTCATGACATCAGGTGCACATGCATAAAGAATTGTCTTTTTTTTGATGAATTGAACTTTTTATTTTATTTTATTTTTTTGTAGTTGGACACAATACCTTTGTTTTATTTATTTATTTATTTATTTTGTGGTGCTGGGGATTGAACCCAGGGCCTTGTGTATTCGAGGCATGGGTTGTTTGTTGTTGTTGTTGTTTTCCTAAGACAGTCTGACATTTTTGTCTTTTGATCAAATGGCTGGTTCTACATGCTGCTGATGACTTTCTATTCATACCCCAAAGTATTACATTTATTATCTTTCTTGCAATGGTTGCATTGATTATTTGTCCACTTTTTGCATCTGCTGTATTTTCTTATAAGTCACACATTGTTTTACTTTTCTGTAGTGATAGGGTAAAGAGTATCACTTATTATTAACTATTAATCTGAAAAATAGGCTGAAAAAATAAACAGAGTCTCAGGGGTCTGAGCTAACCTTTGTAGCATTAGCGTCTTCAAAAGAGAGGAGACACAGAAAAATTATTCAAAGAAACAATGGCTAACATATTCCCAGATTTGGTGAAAAGACATAAACCTACACATTAAAGAGCATTATTACACAGGGGGTGTGATACTAGGCAGGCCAACACAGACTGAGCCTCCACCTGTGATATACAGGTATGGATAGTAAAATCACCTGGCCTAGAGAGAAAGGCATATTGTATTGCTCAATGATGCCTATTGTTTTATTGTTTGTTTGTTTATAGAAAAACAAACAACAAAAAACCCCTGTCCTTGGGTTCACTGGGAACTTTCATTCCAAGCTACTCATTTGCATGTTTACTTTTCTTTTCTTTTTTCCTTTCTATTTCTTCTCAGTACTAGAGACTGAACACAGGACAGGAGGATTCTACCACTGAGCTACATCCCCAGCCTTTTGTGTGTTTTGTTTTGAGACAGGCTCTCTCTAGGTTGCCCAGGCTGGTTTCGAAGTTGTAAACCTCCTGCCTAACCCTCCCAAGTAAACGGCATAATTACTTTTCAAATTTTTGTTTATCTTCCTTCCTTCCTTCCTTCATTTTTTCTTTCTTTCTTTCTTTTTTTGAGTATTTGTTTTTTGTTAGTCAATGTAAAATATTTGAGTGA
This sequence comes from Spermophilus citellus, assembly GCF_964194105.1. Classification (NCBI taxonomy): domain Eukaryota; kingdom Metazoa; phylum Chordata; class Mammalia; order Rodentia; family Sciuridae; genus Spermophilus; species Spermophilus citellus. The sequence continues at coordinate 99,763,944 of NC_138198.1, read as the reverse complement.
CCAAAAAAAAAAAAAAAAAAAAAAAAGGATGGTGGTGGGGGGGGAGACAAATACCTTCATTTTAGAATTTCAGAGTTCAATAAGGGAGACCAGCATTAATATGACCATATGGTAAGAGATATCATTAAAAGTGTGTCAAAGAGAGTCATTGTTTATACTAACGAAGGTTTGGTTCTTGTGGGAAAACATATATTTGAACATTTGGGTACCAAACCTACTATTAAGATGGCGGAAAGGACTATTATCATGTATGGAAACCTTTCTGTTGGCTAATAGGTGGTTACAGATAACATAACCCCAGTACAGGACAATGAATCAGATCAGTAAATAAGTAGTGGTCAACTTCCCAAACATCATCTTCCTGTAAGTTGGCTAACACCTGCACCCAAGTTCAGATTCTTTGATGTCCACCCTTGGATTTTGTTATGTCCTTTTCAACGCAGAGCACACAGAGGGAGCACAGAAGAGGGCAGAATTCTTCTCTTTGGGCTCAGCCTTGTGGTAGAACCAGTGATGCCTAGCTAAGAATGCCACTCCACACAGTGGCATAGGACTGGGGAGACACATGGTCACCAGCTCTTAAGCCTGAACCAGGCAATGCTCACTGGTGTTGTTTAAAACCCTATTTGTTAAATATCTCTAGAAATGACTATCTCTATAGGGAAAAAGAGATTCTGACTGGCTAAATCCTTTGCTCAAGGTCTCTAAACGAAGAGACACAGAATTACAATTTCAGAGTAATCTTTTCACTTATCCAGCGAGGGTCCTCTTCACCTCATTAAAATATCATTCCTTGCAGGATTGAATCCAAAGAGGACATAAATTCTGAATGAAAAAAAATATGAGAAAATATATTATTCATTGCTTGAAAAGTTAAACAGCAAACTCTTCTGACTTAAATGTTTAAAGAGAAGGGAAATTCCCATTAATAACCAGAGAGAAGGCATCAATGTTTTATTTACTAATGTTATGAGGTGTATGTGTATTTATCTTTAAAATTTGAGAAACTAACTGGATCAGCTCCATTTAAAAATATCCTTTGTCACCCTCAATACTCCTGTGATGGGATAAGAAATAGAGCAATCACCCGTTTCTAGGTCCAGTGACATCAAACAAGAAATAATCATTAGTGTTGACATGATTTAACTGATTTTCTCTTGATACTTATTTTTGTTTTAAAATGAAAGTTGATTTTACTAGGACACATGTTCAATGGTATCTCTTTTTTTTTCTATTTTTTGAGACATGATTTTGTTAAGTTGCTTAGAGCCTTGCTAGGTTGCTGAGGCTTGCTTTGAACTTGTCATTCTCCTGCCTTAGCCCCCCAGCCACTGGCATTACCAGCTTGCACCACCATGACCAACAGTATCTCTTTTTAAATCTTCTCTGCTCTGATCTATTTTGATCTTGAACTATTCTGCTCCGTATTATCAAGATAATTTTCCTGAAATAGCTTATATCGTATTATTTACCTTTCTCTTGTTGTATAAAGTATCATTTGCTAATTCTTCTACAGTGCATAGTGGACAAATGCAGAGGGCTAGTGGAGCCCATGGGCCACCTCCTTTTGGGTATGAACTTCCAGCAGCTGTATGGGGACCTCAGGATCCACCCTCCTGGAGTGCAGTTGATTGGGTTGGTGGGGGATGCCTGACCTGGGCAACACTCATCTCTCTGTAGATTTGGCAGTGAAATTTACAATTGTCTAATCTACTATATCTGAAATTGAAAAAATATAAACAGAAACTGATAAAGCCAGTTGAGAGAGAGAGAGAGAGAGAGAGAGAGAGAGAGAGAGAGAGAGAGAGAAGTCAAAGGGATAGAGGTAAGTATGGAAATACTTCTATTGTTTTTCCTAGGTCTGATTCTCAACCTTTTCTGAGTTTTGGAGATGTTCTTGCACTTGTATTCCTTTAAACCCTTTCATATCATCTTAATAATTTCCAGCTTTATTTTAAGCTATCTCAACTGGCTTCTATCACTTGCAGTTAGTGGGTCTTATGTAATTCTGTGGATCGTAAAGGCTCTGTAAGTCTGGACCTATCCTATGAGGCCAGCCATATTCCCTGATGTTTTTTATGCATTCTTTACATACTTCATTCTCCACTTATGTGGATGTCATTTCATTCTTCTTGCTCAAGTTGCATATCCCAACCCAGAATGCTCTTCCACATAACAACCATTCTTGACATTGCTCAAGTTGAACATCCTTTCCATAGAGATCTGCTCCATCTTTTAGACTCATAACCTATATTTGTCTGGATTGGTAGATTATGTTGTGATAACAAATGCCAATTTAAGTTTTATTTGTAATAGTCTAAGACTGAAATGTTCGGAAAACAAAAAAGGAAAAGGAACGAGTTGGGGGGAAATTTTTATCTGCAGTTTTTTTTCCTTTTCTTTTTTTTTTGGTACTAGGGATTGAACCCCAGGGTGCTTAACCACTAAGCCACATCCCTGGCTCTTTTTATATTTTATTTTGAAACAGGGTCTCACTAAATTGCATAGTGCCTCACTAAGTTGCTGAAGCTGGCTTTGAACTTTCAATCCTCCTGCCTCTGCCTCTCAAACTACTAGATTACAGGTGTGTGCCACTGTGCTTAGCTGCAGATATTTTTTTTCCTTTAATAAAAAAATAGAAGTCAAGCCCCTTCCAAGATGAAAGATACTACAGGAATAAAAGTAGAACCCTATTTGGGCGACATGATGCAGTCAGACAAATATCCTAATTTATGTTATATATCTAAGAAAGATTAAGAAACTAATAGTATGATAATTTCCCATATTTTTGCTTAAGCCTTTGAAGGAAATAAGTCAAGATAAGGACCCTTACTCCTGACTTCCAGTTTCCTTCTTATCTCCTAAAATACTTTCCCATCACCCTTACCATCTTTAGTGAAAAAATATTACTGAGAAGGGAGGAGATGGGAGAAGGGAGGAGATGGGAGAAGGGAGGAGATGGGAGAAGGGAGGAGATGGGAGAAGGGAGTTTGGTCACAGAATGTGGCTGCTGGGAGTGGTATTTTACCCATGTTATGAAAATCAAATCTTAGTACACATCACAATTCCCCTGGATATCCTTGGTACTGAAAAAGATGTGGACCTGTCCATCCTTCAGCCTTGAGTCCACCGAAAGCCATACATACAGAGGAATTACTGATGGTACTTAAGATCCCCCAGCTGTCAGTTAAATGTGGGTGAAATAGAATTGTGGGAATAAAGGCAGTGGTTCTTTATTTTCATTTTTTTATATAAAAATACTTTTAAAAAATGGGACTGAGATGAAAGAATTTGTTTGACTGAAACATTTGTGGAGGGATAGGGAGACATGAAACAATCCCAAACATATGAAAGCTTTCATGGAGCTCATCCTGGAATGACAGCAGCAGTCAGTGATAACTGACAGCCTGGGAGGAGATGACACCCAATCTAGTACAGAGTCAGTGCATAATAAATAGTGAATTTCAGGGAATGCATAATCATAATGCTGACTCCATCCACTTCATGAAAAAAAAGTGGGTGTGGTTCTTGGCTTCAAAAGTCATCGAAGAAAAGCATTTTTTCCCGTTTTCTTTTTGTATTGGGAACTGAACCATATCCTCAGCTCTTTTCATTTTTTTAATTTTGATACAAGGTTGTGTTAAGCTGCTTAGGGCCTTGCTAAGTTGCTGAGGCTGGCTCCAGACCTGTGATCCTCTTGCCTCAGCCTTCTGAGTTGCAGGATTACAAGGGAGTGGCACCATACGTGGTCAAAGAAGCATTTTCAAGGTATTGCTATGAAGTACGACTTAGGAAAACACAATATGGGCTTGGTTGCAGGTAAGTTTCAGTTACTTTGTGTAGACGCCTATATGGAACACCTCTTCCTTAATAATGGTGGGTACTTGGATTTCCACAAAAGGTTTTCCTCAAATCTCATGAGAAAGAAAATACATTTTGTATTTAGAAATAAATCCCAAGAAGGAAATGGAAGAAAAGTCAATATTTGGTAATAGAAGTTTTAGGTTTATTATTGAATAAAACTAGAAGAAATCTCATAAAATTGTATGAATGAATCTCATACCCTTAGACAAAAAATGTTAAAGGATGTCAAGGCAGGTTGTAACACATTCTCTTCTGGAAGCCTTCTATGATAATAACCCCATACATTTTCTTATAGCTTTGCAAGGAAACTCTAATAATTGTGGTAATCAAGCTATTCTTTATAAAAACCTAACCTAAAATTTTCCTCTTTAAATTTTAAAATATCATCTTATTGAGATATCAATGACATACCTTAACACATACCCTTTTTTAAAAAAAAAATTTGTAGTTGTAGATGGACAGAATGCCCTTATTTTATTATTATTATTTTTTTAATTTTTATGTGATGCTGGGGATCAAACCCAGTGCCTCATGCATACTAGGCAAGCACTCTGCCTTTAAGCTATAGCCCCAGCCCAACACATACCCTTTTAAAGTGTACAATTCAGTTTTAGTATATTGAGTTGTACATCTATCACTATTATTATTATATTTTGGAATGAAGATTGGACCCAGGGGCATTTTACCATTAAGCTACATCCCCAGTAATTTTATTTTTTAGTTTGAGACAGGGTCTCACTAAATTGCTCAGGCTGACTTTAACTTTGGATCAGACTTTCAAGTTTCTGGAATTATAGGCATGTGACATTGTGCCTAACACCACTATCTAATTTTAAACATCTTAATCATTTTCAAAAGACATCTTCTACCCACTATTAGTCCCTCCCCACACTCCCTTTCCTTACTAACTGAAAATCATAAACTATTTTGCTATAGGTTTATCTATTTTGTGCTTTTCATATAAATTGAATCATACAATATATGACTATCATAGTGCATTCAGGCTGCTATAGCAAAATATTATAAAATAATTAGGCATGAAGGCACGCACCTGTAATCCAGCTACTCAGGGGGCTGAGGCAGGAGGATCCCAAGTTCGAGGCCAGCTTGGGAAACTCAGTGAGACCCTGTCTCAAAAATAAAATTAAAAAGAGCTGGTGGTGTGGGTCAGTGATAGAGGTCCTCTGGGTTTAATTCTCATTACCATATACATACAAAGATATAAACTGTGTAAACAGCAGATATTCATTTCTTACAGCTCTAGGGACTGGGAAGTCCAGCATCAATGAACTGGGAGATTGGTGTCTGGTAAAGTCCTATCTTCTGGTTCACATATGTCATCTTTAATCTGTGTCTTCCCATGGTGGAAGATACAAGTAGTCTTGGGCCTCTTTTATAAAAGCATTAATACCATTCACCAGTGCATGAACTTATGACCTCACAAGGTCCGTATCTCCTAGTACCATCACTGTGGTGGTGAGTTTTTTAGCGCATAAATTTGGAGTGGTGAAAGACACAAATATTCAGTCTACAGCAATAGCCTTATATGCTGAGATTATTTTAATTAACATAATGTTTTTAAGATTTATTCATGTTGTAGTGTGTATCAGTACTTTATTACTTTATATGGCTAAGTAATACTGCATTGCATGGATACATCACATTTGTCTATCCATTCAACAGTTGATAGACATTTGGGTTGTTTCTACTTTGGCTATTTGTGACTAGTGCTGCTATGAGCATTTGTGTATTATTCAATTCTTTTGGGCACATACTCAGGTATGGAATTTCTGGGTCATATGGTAACACTATGTTAACTTCTTTTTCTTTTTTTTTTTTTTTTTTTTTTGCAGTAGGGGGTTGAACTCTGAGCTTTGTACATGTCATGCATGCTAGGCAAGTGCTGTGCCACTGAGCTATACCCCTACCCCAACACTGTATTTAACTTTTTGAGAAGCCACCACTCTGTTTTCTAAAGTGACTTCATCAGTTTAAATTCCTGCCACCAGTGTAAGAGGTTCCTAGTTTCTATCATTGGCAACACTAGTTATTGTTTATCTTTTTTGATTGTAGACATGCTAGTAGTATCTCATAGTTGCTTTGAGTTTCCCTAATGACTAATCACATTGAGCATCTTTTATTGTGTTTATTGCTCATCTGTATATAAATTGTACTATATTTGCATATGGAGAAATGTCTATTAAAAACTTTGCCCATTTTAAGTTTCATGTTATTTGTTTTTATATTACTGACTTGTAAAAATTATTTATATACTTTTGATATAGGACATAGGACGTACAAGTGTTTTTCTCATTCTAAGTGTTGCCCTTTTCTTTCTTTCTTTTTCTTTTTCTTTCTTTCTTTTTTTTTTTTTTTTTGGCATTGGGGATTGAACCCAGGGAGGCTCTATCACTGAGCTACTTCTCCAACCTATTTATTTATTTGTACCAAGGATTAAACCCAGGAATATTTAACCACTCAGCCACATCCCCAACACGTTTTACTTTTTATTTTGAGACAGGGTCTCACTGAGTTACTTAAGGCTTCTATAAATTGCTGAGGCTGGCCTCCAACTGTAATCCTCCTGTCTCAGCTTGCTGAATTACTGGGATTACAGGCCCCTGCTTGGGCTCTTTTAACTTTCTTGATTGTATCTGTTGAATCATGAAATTTTAAAATTTTGATGTAATCCATTTTGTTTTTCTTTTATATCTTTTCTTCTAGTGTCCTATCTAAGAAATTCAAGGTCACAACAATTTAGTCCTATTTTTTTTTCTAGAAGGTTTACAATTTTATCTCTGTCATGTATAGGGGCTTATTTTGAGTTAGTTTTTATGAATAAATGAAGTATTAGTCCAACTTTATTTCTGTGCATGTGAACATTCAGTTGTTCCAGTATCATTTGTTGAAAGACTCATGTCTTTCTCCACTGAATGGTCTTGGCACCCTTGTTGAAAATCCATTGATCTTAAGCATAAGGGTTTATTTCTGGACTCTCAATTCTATTTCATTGATCTACATGTCTACCCTTATGCCAGTTCCACACTGTCTTGATACTGGAGACTTTGTAGTATTCCTCCTTAAATTTAAATTGATTTCTTCTTTCTTTAACAGAGAGAACAACTTGACTGGCTCACCCCATCATTATAAATTCGTCTTATCACAGAGTTATGGATTCTCTCAGCTGGAAAGGAACTTGGTGATTAGCTGGTCCAGTCACTTCATTTTACAGATGGTGACTCTAAGCCCCAGAGACCTGTCTACGTGATGTGATTACATGGGCCTTCCTGTATACATAACACCAAGTTAAGGAGATCTAACCCATTTGTCGTGTTTGCTTCAGCTTTTTGTGAAAGAGATCAAATAATGTAGACTGCAGCATTCCTGTCTAATTCTGTTCTTATTCTCATTCCAGAGAAAAACCTACCATTATTTCATGTTTTTGTTCTTTAAAGAACCATTACAAAGTAGTATAATACTTTTTATTATTCAGCATTGTATTTTCTTATTTCAACTTGTAAGATTTATTCATGTTGATACTCAGAGCTTTCATTCATTCACTTAAAAATTCTATCATATGCCATCTAATGAATATACCACTTTTATGTATCCATTCTGTTGAAAGACAATTTTTTTTTCCTGTTATAAGCAATGCTGTAGTAAGTCCTCAAGTTCAGGTGTGACAGTATCTGTAGTGGAGAAATGTCACTGCACAGTAGCTGAAAATTTGGTCTCTGAAGTTCTTATCACAACTCCTGCTTTTCCATCCTCACTGGTATTGTTTAGTGTTACTCTTATTTTTAATTAATTTATTTATTCATTATAATTATGTATAAATGACAGCAGAATGCATTTTGATTCATTGTACACAATTGCAACACAACTTTTCATTTCTCTGATTGTATACGATGTAGCGTTGCACCATATGTGCAGTCATACATGTACCTAGGGTAATGATGTCTGTATCATTCCACCATCTTTCTTGCCCCCATGCCTCCTCCCCTTTCTTCCCTCCCCTTTGCCCAATATCACTTCCTCCATTTTTCTCATATAGTATCACCCTTTTTAATGTTTGCCTTTCAATGGGCGCATGATATTATCTCATGATTTAATTTGCATTTCTCTGGTCACTAATAAAATTGAACTTTTTTCATGTTTATTTGCTATTTGTTTTTTTTTTTTTGCCTCCCATTGCATGCTTAATAAAAACACATTGCAGAATATTGTGGATTTTTTCCCCACACAACATGAAATTGCTTTTCTTATTTAGCCTATAGTTAAATCTGACTCCACAAAGACTAGTCTATTGTGACTGCTGTTTTGCTGCTGCTGCTGGGGCCACCACCTACATGTCTGCTACTATTGTTTACTGAGTAACTGCTAGGTGCCCAGAATGCTTATATTGTAATTTTATTTATTTATTTATTTATTTTTGATACAAAGGAGTGAACACAGGGGCACTCAATTGCTGAGTCACATTCCCAGCCCTATTTTGTATTATATTTAAAGACAGAGTCTCACTAAATTCCTTAGCGACTTGCCACTGCTGAAGCTGGGCTTGAGCTTGCGATCCTCCATTCTTAGCCTCCTGAGCTGCTGAGATTACAGGCATGTGCTACCATGCCTGGCTGCTTATATTGTAATTCTCAACAGAAATGTTCAGAGATGTACAGGTGGAGCACCCCTTATTTGAGATGCTTGCAATCAGAAGTAATTCAGTTTTTACATTTAAAACATTTTGGAGTATTTGCATCTGCATAATGAAATGTTTGGGAGTAGGATCCATATCCAAACGCAGACTTCATGTTCTATTTCATGTACACCATATATACAGAGCACAGGGGTAATTTTATTCAATATTTTTAGAGTGCCTGCATTTTGATGACAATTCCACATGAGCCCTGGTGTAGAATTTTCCACTTGTGGCATCATGTTGGAATTCAAATATTCCAGATTTTAGAGCATTTTGGATTTCAGATACTTTGGTTTAAGGAATGTCAGTGGGTATTACAATTTCCATTTTAAAAGAAAAGAGTTTTTCTCTGATGTGTATACTAACACACAAAAGGGGGGGTGTGTTTCTCTCATATGTGGATGCTAACACACAACAAGAGGAATAGAAGTTCATTGGATTAGACACAGGAGAATGAAGGGAAGGGAGAGGGACAGGAATAGGAAAGACAGGAGAATGAATAGGACATAACTTGACTCTGTTCATAAACAACTTTTCAAATTTGCCAAGGACATTTCAAATTTTCCTTCAGATTTCGAATACTTTGAGGTACATTGAAATTTCTTAACCATGGTTTTGAATGTAGACTTTTGTAAAAATTTGGTAATTGTTTCCAAAAAGTATATTGGATAGAACAGGTACCAATGATGGGTCATTAGGGACACCACTGGGAATTGTCAGGTGAAGAGTGAATCATGGTTAACTAAAGGCAATTCAAGCAATCCCAGGTAGCACTGATGGAAACAGTTTCATGCTTCCTTGAGTGTTAACATGGGGATCTCCTCTAACACCTTACTGAAATTCACGTCACATTTCTCTTTTAACTGTGATCTGTGCTTAATCATAGGGAGTATCTCTACCAGTCTAAAATGATGTGTTCTTCTGGAAACCACGTTGATGCTTGTGTGACATTTTATGCATAGGGTAATTGATATGTGATTATGATTTTTCTGGTATTTTTAGGTAATGATGGTAATATGGCTTAACTTGTCTGTATTCGTTAATTCTATTCAACAAACCAATATTTAGTTCCCATTATGTGACAGGTACTGTGTATAGTTCTGAGGATAATAATCCTTTCTCTAATATTTAGTGAGTATCTGCTATGTGCGGGGCAGTGGGATCGGTGCTTTATATTAAACTTCTCCAGTCACTTGAGAGTTATTGACCCAATTTTATTTTTTTCTTTTTACAAATGATGAAACTAGGGCTTAAGATACTGGGCAAATATGATCAAGGGTACAAAATGTGTAGGTAGTGAGCACTTGATCAGTTACATGTATTACTCAGTTGATTTCTACAGTAAGCTATTGTTAGGTCAAATTATTGCATGTGATTTCCTCTGTCAGAGTCTTGAAAGACAGGAAGAGGAAAGCTCAGCACTGTGGTACATGCCTGTAATCTCAGCAACTCAGGAGGCTTGAGAGTTCAAAGCCAGGCTCAACAACTTAGTGAGGCTTTAAGCAACTTAACAAGACCCTGTATCCAAATAAAAAAATAAAAATGGCTGGGTGTGGCTCAGTGGTAAAGCACCTCTGGGTTCAATCCCCAGTACTATGAAAAGGTAAGTACCACTAGAGTATGAGAAATGAAGTGGTTAGGTCAAACTTGAGGCATCTGAGGGTAGGCACTTGGGAAATTGCTTAGCCCAGCATTGTAGATTCTGAGGCTTAGAAGTTGGGGAAGCAAAGATAAGCTCAAAATTCTATTGTTAGAATTTTGCATCTAACAATATCTGCTGTTACCGTTAGTTGCTGGAGGTGGGTGGAATAGAGAACTAAGACTTGGCTCCTTAAATGAAAATGAATAACTTATGCATATATCTTCAGTTGTCTATTATTATTATTATTATTTTACTATTAATCCACCAGAGATTTTATTTATAGTAAGTGATCTTAACAAAGAGCCACATACTGGTTCATAAACTATTATGTCCAGGCTCACTTGTTGGAAGCTGTTCTTTGATCTACATTGCTTTGCAATGGATTCTGAATGTGACACAAAAGGATTTTATCATTATTATCATCACTGTTTTTATTAAAGGTGAAATATGACAAAGAAGATTAATGCTTGTCAACAAGGCTACTTAGCACTGCATAGTTTTTCTTTTCAAATGTGCTTTTGCAAATATTAACCAGACAAATAATTCTACTGTGATGTGAATAGAAGCCACACAGTTGTAACTTCATGGACTCTGTGAATATGTTCCCTGCAATGTCAATTAATTTTGCTTCCTGAAGCATATTCTTTCATGTATAGTTTCATCCATGCTGTGCGTTCTGCCTGGAATGATTAGAGACCTGCTAACGTGGATAAAAATAACAAATTAAAACCAGAAAAAACAACAAAACATAATAGCTTTTTAGGAGCAAGGCCAGAACTCAGAGTCTGTTTTCTTTCCATTTTCTATGTTTTAATTTATAGTGTAAATTAATCGCCTTTCTCCCACCCCTTGATAAGAATGGTCTTTTGCACTCTATTAACCCCAGGTTCTAGAGAGAGGCAATTTCCTAACAGGTGAATTAACACTAGATAACATTACCTCAAATGCCAAGTCATTTAATGTGTAATTGAAAAAAAAAATTTAGAAGGGAGTAAGGCAGAATCTTAACTTTAAAAAAAAAATTATAAAGAGTCTTTACAAACTAACTCTGGACTCCCAACCTCCCGAGAGTGATTTGCCTATTAACAAAGCACAAGAACAACTCCCACTACCAGTACATGAAGAAATAGCCCCCAATTTCCAATTACTTTTGCTGCTGACAGTTCACTGGACTGTTAAGACGCATTCTGCACCATTGTGTGGATGTGGTGAAGCTAGGCAGCCGTGTATGCTTTTCTGTTTGATTATGCGGTAATTAGACTGTTCCACTAATGGAAGGAGGGAAAGAAGTTTCTAGAGAAAATGACATCCAGCGCAGCATACTTTGAAAAAAACTCACTGGCACAAAAGAATAAAGAGTAACCTTTTGTCATGAACACTGAAAGGTTTTCTGTGTTAACTAAGCAGCGTTAAAAATGAAAAGTTGGAATCTCAAATTAGCTCAGGCATAATTGTATGTTTGCTTGCAAATAATAAAGCAAATAGGTGATTCAGACAAGCTCATTAGTCAATAATAAGGCCTTTCAGAGATGCACATAAGAGACTTTCTGGATGTGGATGAGCGTCTCTAAGAAATCCAGATTCCACGATTCTGCCCTGTGAATTCATTAGAGTTCCCTTGACAGTATCCGGAGAGAGGGAGCTTGCCCTTTTGTCCTTGAACCGGCTTCACCTGAGAGCTCAGCTCTTTCTGTAGGTTATTAATGTATTAGTCACCCTATAAAAGTTCCCTTGATTTATTTTTCTGGTGGAGAATTTAATTCCTACTCCTCTTAAAATTAAAAACTCAATTTGGTCTCCCTGCTCTTTCAGTCTTGCCCCGACACCCACAGATTTCTTTTCCCCTTTTCTTCCCTCTCACTTTTTTCTTCACTTAACTTTGTATTTTTAGTATTTTTGTGTGAATGTGACATTTTCCTTTTTACCTATAGAATTTTCCTGTTCTCTCTCCCAGTGTGAATTGAAAATGGCAATTCTTTATTCAGTGCACTCCAAATGACTGGCAATCTATTGCAGGTACGAATATAACCAAATGTCTCCCCTTTGGGCCTTTTAAATTCTTAGAAGCTTGGATGCCCTTTGCAGTTGCTTCCTTCATTCCTTCTTTCCATCCTCCCTCCCTCCCTTCTTCCTTCCCTTCCTTCTTTCCTTCTCTCCTTTTCTCTCTTTCTTTCTGTTAACAGATATGGTAAAAAAAAAGAGTTTGGAGAGGGAAAATGTTGAAATTATGACTTAAATGTCTTGCTATTATGAAGGAGAATTTTAATTGATCTGGGTTTCCATATTATTGGTGTATATCTGATTTGTATCTGATTAAATGTCTGTGTAATGGTTCTCTGGTTCCATTTGTATATCATATGACAATAAGAAAACATTATATTTTTAGTATATTTCTATGGTGACCATATTTTGCAAACAAAAATTCAGGATTCAGAATTTTTGACAAAAGACTTTGTGCCAATTCTGCCACTGGGAAGCACATTGCTGGATTCAGATTGTGACAGATTTGAATGCCGGGATCTTTCCTTGTTTATTAGATGACAAGCCATTTGAAATGAGGACATATGAAAGTTTGTCACCTTGGGATTGAAGTATGGACCAAACAGAAGGAATTTATGTGCAAGTTTCAACATACTAGTTATATCTTCTTTTTCCTGCTCTTGGCGAACATAATTTGAAAGAAAGTGAGTGCTGATATTGCTCCTGATAGAGCCTCAAATAAGCTGGTTTAAAATCACATTTTAAAGGCATTTTCTCTATTAACACCTAATTACATCACACACTAAGACTACTCCTTAAGTACTTCCTTCCTGTTAAGATCAAATGAGCATGTCATGACACCTTGGTTGAGAACTGGTGGTGTTCATTCTGATCCTCCGTGTCAAGGAAAATAGTGTAGCTTGAAATTATTCATTTCTCCACTTATTGTTGCCAGTGGAGGAAGAAGAAAATAAAAGGAGGAAATGAAAAATTTAAAAGGCCCATTTCAAAAATATGATTTTTCATTTTGCCTGTCTTAAATACCCTGCCTTCCACATTATTACTATCATTAAAATCATTAGCTTGATCTCTGCCATCACCAGATCCTGAAAATCTGGGAATCACAGACCAAAAGAACACTATGTATCTCTGCTCTTCAGGGCCTTACATTCTTGTCAACATCAACATAAAACAAAACAAAAAAATCCCCAAATACTTTTCAACACATACGTAGAAAATATATTTTTAAATTGGTTAATTTACTTTCAAATAAGTTCTGTTGGAGTTCTCTGGTATATATTTTACCACACATATGCCATTCATTGTTCAGCCATGTGACGTGTAAATTAGGGTTGGAAACGCTGAGATTCAATGACACACAAAACAGAGCTGCTTGATGCAATATTGGCATGAGGTAAGTGTTTGTCAGAGGAAGAACATTTTAATTGAAGCATGCTTCCACATGTAGCTAGGCTGTTCCATTTTGAGTTTACTTTGCAGCAAGTTACCTATTGAATAGCATACATTTTTTAAAGATGGGAATAATTGCTGCCCAGCAATTATTTTTGATGTTTTAGGTGTCCATATTTTCTTATGTGGTCTTTTAAAAGTTTGACACCATTCATGTGCAACCTTTTTGTTTCATTGTGTTAACAAGGAATATACAATGAAACATGTGCTTGAGGAAGATTCTGATTTCTCTAAACTGTGGAGGAACTTGTTAGCACTTGATCTTGTATATAGGTATATATTTATGAATTTATATAATAGGAACTCAGATGCAGAGGGTTGACCATTATCATTCTCAGTTTGCAGCATAACATCATTAGTTGGCCCCATTCCCCACTCCTGTCATGTCTTTCCATAGCCACTTTATTTTGCTTAATATATACCTTTTTATTTCTATGTGCTTTTATCACATGTGTTTTATTTGTATTTTAAGTATACATTAACAGTGTTAGTATAATATTCTGTCTTCTCCCCCTAAGCATTCTCTTTTGTATCATTTTGAAAATAAAGTGAATATTTAGAAGTTAAGGAGGAAGCAAGCAAGCAGACAGCCTTGACTCTAGGATAGAGTAAGAGAAGTCTTAGTCTTGGAATGTGGAAGAAAATATCTATCAGAATCCAAGGTTGATATTAAGGCTCACAAAAGCATCATTATAGAACTTTATTAAGTACAAAAATATAAAGTGCATGGTAAAACTGGACATGATTGTGCAGCACAGGGAAATCAGGAAGGGGTGTGAAGATAAAAGAAAGCTAGAAATTGAAGGACTCACAACTGGAAAATCCAGCAGGTAAAGATTGACGAGTTGGCTGCTTGTGGTGGCACATGCCTATAATCCCAGGGCTCAGGAGGCTGAGGCAGGAGGATCACGAGTTCAAAGCCAGTCTCAGCAAATGCAAGGCACTAAGCAACTCACTGAGACCCTGTCTCTAAATAAAATCCAAAACAGGGCTGGGGATGCGGCTCAGTGGTTGAGTGCCTCTGAATTCAATCCCCAACCCCTTCCCCCTCCAAAAAAAAAAAAAAAAAATTGAGGATTCGAACTTGGTGGATGGAGGAGTGACATTGTAGTCACATGAGTGAAGGCACAAACTTGGAGGTGGCATTATGACAGGTAGTGAGAAATAATTTAACTAATGCTTCCCAGACATACAGCAAGGTTGGACAGGTGTTTTTGCTATTATGCTTTCCATGGACCTCCTCTGTCTTCTTTGTTCATACCTACTTCTTTTTTTTTTTTTTTAAAGAGAGAGTGAGAGAGGAGAGAGAGAGAGAATTTTTAATATTTATTTTTTAGTTCTCGGTGGACACAACATCTTTGTTGGTATGTGGTGCTGAGGATCGAACCCGGGCCGCATGCATGCCAGGCAAGTGCGCTACCACTTGAGCCACATCCCCAGCCCCCATACCTACTTCTTATCTAAATTTTACCATCTCCTCTGCTTTCCTTTTGTGGCTGCAGAAGACTGTGGCAAAGGTCCTTGTTCCCATAGAGGTGCATTTCACATCATTACCTGTGATGACGAATGTCAGATAATCTTAAGACAATCAAATCCACATTTATTCTTTAGAACTCAGAAAATTTATTAATTCATTATTCCATTGTTCATTAAAATAAATGGATGCATGTAGGTCTGGAACACAGTAAGGGTAAATGTCAATAGATGATCAGGTCCAATTTTCCTTATGTACCTAACGTGCAAATGAGTCATGAGGAATCATTTCAGTTGTCAAATTCTCCAATACTCACAAGTTTATTGCCCTGTATAGCATTCAACAACTTCATCTGTAATCTAAATACCTCAACCAGGACTGAAATTTTACTAAATGAATATTTTAATGTTTTATTCTGGATATAATTGGTCTTGAGTTAGAATATAAAAGACTGATACTCAGCAGCTGGAAAATAACATTTTGATGGTAGTTGAAATTTTGGGGAAAAAAACAATAGCCATAACAACAACAACCAAAAAAAAAAATCCAACTCACCACAGTTCCTGTCAATATTCAGCTGACAGAGGCTACTCTTGCTTGTTTCGAGAGAATATTTTCAATCTGTCTGCAACTAGCTGCCAAAACTTTTGGATGAATAGGGAAGATTTCAGTCAATCACCCAGATGTTCCTCCTGCAGGAGGCCACACACCCAGCTATTTGAAACAACCAGGTGCCTGGAACATAAAGGCAACTCATCTGGAATGTGTGTGTATTTGAACTTTTTGAGGGGATACAGTGATATCATGTTGAAACAGTTTTAATCCCTCTTTAAATGCCCAACTTTGAAATTAAAGTATGTATGATATAGTTTAGAGGGATGTTTGCATAGAATTCATATAATATGTTAGTCTTATGACAAAATGTGGACTGTTCTATGTCAGGTTAATGAATGCTGATTATCCAATGTTTGATCCAACTTAGATATAGAATATTGATCATTTCCTCCTTGCTGTGGTTTACTAAGCACTGTACCTACTGCTAGGTTTTTATTTTTTTGTTTGTTTTTGTTTTTGACTTCCTTCAACTATTCTATTCCAAGGTCATCTCATTCTCAGTGAATTCAAATGATAAAGATTTTTTCTGAATAACTCAGAAAATGTGAATTAAAACAAGATGTGTTGTAAGTATTTTCAACAGGAGGCAGATATGGCCAAAATGCTATTTAAAACTTTGGTTCAAGATATAAAACAGCTGGGTGCAGTGGCCTAAAATCCCAGTGACTCAGGAGCCTGAGGCAGGAAGATCGCAAGTTCAAAGCCAGCTTCAGCAATTTATCGAGGCCCTAGGTAACTTAATGAGACCTGCTCAAAATAAAAAGGGCTGGGAACGTAGCTCAGTGGTAAAGCACCTCTGGGTTTAATTCCTCAGTACCATTCTTCCCCTTCTCCCTCCAAAATATAAGAACAAAATATGATAATTTGGTATTTGGAAACATTACAATAGACTAGTCTAGCAAAATACTGAAAACTGATGCTGCAGTTTTAATCTTAGACACTTTGGAATTTCAGAGTCCCAATCTTACTTGGACAGAGGTAGTGAGTGGCAGGTTATGAAGCCAGGAAATAGAATCAAGGAACACGAAAGGTGATCTGTTACCAAAGCAAGTCCTAAAGAGAGGAAGGCAAATGGGAGTTGATTTCATGTGAAGAATAGTCTAAAATACACTTACTCCGTGTGTTCATCAGCTTTCCATCCCAGTGACAAATACCTGAGAGAAACATCTTAAAAGGAGGAAAAGTTTATTTTAGCTCATAGTTTTAGAAGTTTCAGTCCACTATTATTTGACCCTGTTGTACTGGGCCTGTGACAACACTAGTATATCACAGTAGGAATGAGTGACAGAAGAGGTCTGTTCAGGGCTGCCAGGAAGAAAGAGAGAGAGAGGAGAAGGACCTGGGGTCCCAGTATCTTCTTCAAGGACATGCCCCCAGAGATCTAGCTTCCTTCCACTAGACCCCACTTCCTAAAAATTCCACCACTGGTAAATAGTGCCGCAGACCATTGGGCAAGCTTTTAGCATATGGCTTTGGGGGGACATTTCAGATTCAAACATACTGGGTGTGATGGAAGTTGTCTAGAATCACAGCAATTTGGGAGGCTGAGGCGGGAAGATTGCAAAGTTGATGCCATCTTGGGCAAGTTAGGGAGACTCTGTCTCAAATCAAGAGACTGGGAATGTAGCTCAGTGGTAGAGTGCCCCTTGGCTCAATCCAAATCATAACACTACCCAATGGTAGAGGCAGTGATAGGATCTGTGGTGAAGAAAACATTTGACTCTGGAGTCTGGAGGCAGGGCTGTTTCTGCAGCTTATGCCCTGTGGCAGCTAGCCTTGGAGAAGTCTATACAACATGACTGAGGTCTGCATGTCAGCAGTTTTCTCCCGATTCCCACTTCCCACTTGTTGAAAATACTTACAAGGCATCTTGTTTTAATTCACATTTTCTGAGTTACTTGGGAGAAATCTTCCCCAGCATGTATTTGTGAATGGGACTTAAAATTTTATTGTCTTACAGCTGGTGCCAGAATTATACTTAAAGAAAAGTCATTATTTAAGAAAATATCTGGGCTGGGGATGTGGCTCAAGTGGTAGCGCGCTCGCCTGGCATGCGTGCGGCCCGGGTTCGATTCTCAGCACCACATACCAACAAAGATGTTGTGCCCGCCGAAAACTAAAAAATAAAGATTAAAAAATTCAAAAAAAAAAAAAAACAAAAACAAAGGCTGTTACAGTTTAATAACTATTTAGTCTTTGGGGAAACAATTAATTAAAAAAAAAAAAAAAAAAAAAGAAAATATCTGAGTAAGGTTCAGAGACAAAAGTGAGACCTTTACTGGTTCTGCAGAAACCCGAGCTGCAAATGAGATGACTTCCTTGATCTGAGTTGGAATTAACCAGAGATTGAATTAAGAGAAAGGAGAAAGAGGAGGGAGGAGTTAGGGAGATGACACAGAGCTGAGGCATCACAGGGAAAAGTGGCCTGTGGAAAAAATTTGCTGTGGAATGAAGTAAAAGTTATTTAAGAACAAGCCTACCGGAAAGGCCAACATTCATTTCAAGGTTGTTTGCAGTTGTGTAGTATAAGCTTCTTTTCTCTTTTCCCCAAACCTCATGTGACTTTTTTAAGGTTAACAAGCCTTCATACTTGGGTTGGTGGGGTACAGAATGAAGAGTGTACACTTGAGAAGCAGGAATAAAACTTCCAAGCTATGGGTCACCAAGAGGACATTTCCCTGTCCTATCCACTCCCATCAGCTCAAGAATTTAGAGAAAATATGGTGAGGGTTTTGGATTCCCATAGTATACTGAATGGAATTGGGGCCACTTACATTCATAAAAGACATAGATTCTAAAGGACAGGGATCCCTGAGCTGACATCTGGGCTATGGTATAGGTCTGGATCTCCTATTATCTTCCTGTTAAAATTGTAAATTATTTTTCTCCTTTAAGAAATAAATTTAATGCAACAGCTGAGCACTGTGATAAATTGTCTGAAACTAGTGTGGACCATCTGGCTGTCATGAATAGTCTTAAATAAATCGAACCAAAAGTAAGAAATATAAGAAGACAGTACTTTCCATCTTACTTGAGTTTAAGAGAATGTGCAAAGTTTATAAAACATGCTTTGGTTTTCAGGGGCTTGTTCATCGCGATGTGGAATATAGACTTGTCATAGATAATTATGACACCATGACGGCTGTAGAGAATCAAAGCAAAAATAGGGTTGCAACTCAGATGCAGTGACTCGCTCCTGTAATCCTAGCAACTTGGGAGGCTGAGACAGGAGGATTGCAAGTTCAAGGACAGCCTCAGTAACTTATCAAGGCTCTAAACAACTTAGCAAGACCTTGTCTCAAATTAAAAAAAAAAAATGGGGGGTGGTGGGAATGTGGCTCAGTAGTTAAGCATCCCTGGGTTCAATCCCCAGTACCAAAATTGAAAAAAAATGTTTGTAAAAAATTCACAAATTTCAGAATGCTAGAAACAACCTCCAGATAATCATTCATTACTCTGTTCTCATAAGTTAGAGTTACAGGTTTAGGTTTTATTTGGTACTAATGGAAACTTAGTGATGTTAGGACCACTACCTCTTAATGATTTATTTTTCTTTCTTTCTTTTTTTTTTTTTTAATTTTTGGTACAGGGATTGAACTCAGGGACATACGACCACTGAGCCACATCCCCAGAACTATTTTAGATTTTATTTAGAGACAGGGTCTCAGTGAGTTGCTTAGTGCCTCACATTTGCTGAGGCTGATTTTGAACTCGTGATCCTCCTGTCTTAGCCTCCTGAGCCACTGTGATTACAGGCATGTACCACTGTGCCCGGATGATTTCTTTTTCTTATAGGTTCAAATATAAAAGTATCCATCTACTTATTTGTATATTCATTCTCAATCAATTATTAATATTTACTATGTGTCACATACTGTTACATAGTACTAAGCATATACAGGAAAGCAAGACAAGGTCTCTATGTTCAGGACCACATAGTCTAGTGAAAACATAATATCTAAACAATATTAATGGAATTAGCATCCATGAAGTTGTGCAAAACTTTAGTGCATGTTAGAGATGAGAGACAACTCTGCCTAGGGATGATGGAGGGAACTTCAAGGCAGGAGCTACTTGTGGTAAAAGCACAAAAGGGCCAGAATCAGGCACTTAAAGTACCTTTTAGGAAAAAAAAATAGGTTTCTTCAACTAAGATGAAGCCTAGACATATGGAAGGCCTAGTTTTATTAGTAGATACTGTGTTTCCCACCATTATTCTAAACATAGAAAAAGTATCAGTGAGAATGAAGACACATCCACACGTGGCTGAAGGCATATCCTAATTCATCTCTTTCGTAAATATGTGGAATATTATGTTAGTTAATGTAAGTTAAGCTATTGTAATAAGTAGACTTAGCTTCATTGGCTTAACAAACCTTTTATTTCTTGCTCGTGTAATTCCATGGTAGGTATTCTAGGGCAGAAGGTAGCTCTTCTCTGCACAGATTCAAGGGCCCAACTCCTGCCTATGGCTCTGTCATATTCAATAATTTCTTGTCAACAGTATCATTAATACTGTCACCATGTCCAGGTTCAAGACTCAGGAGGGAAAGAAATGGTCAAGAGTAGGCTGCTGCTGCCTTAAAGCTCCCTGCTGTGGTCTGAATGTTTCCCTTAAAATTAATGTGTTGAAACTTAACTGCCAATGTGATGGTAGTAAGAGGTGGCCCCTTTAGCAGAGGACTATATCTTGAGGGTGGAGCCCCCATGGGCAGGATTAGTGCCCTTTCATCTCTTCTACAAATTAAGAACCTAGCATTTGTTCCTTTGGTCCTTTCACCTTCTACTATGTGAAGGAGCAGAGTTTGTGCCTTTCTGTCCTCTTGCTTTCTGCCACGTGAGGACCCAGCATCCAACCCCTCTGTGGGATGCAGCAACCAGGTAGCATCTTGGAATCAGGGAATAGTAATTACTAACCACTGACTCTGCCAACACCTTGAACTTGGGCATCCAGCCTCCAGAACTATTAGATAATAAATTTCTGTTGTTTATATATTACTTAGTTTTTTTGTTTAAGCAGCACAAATGGAACTAAAACACTCTCTAAATCAATATACACATTTTCACTCATATTCAGTGGGCTAGAAGCAATTTTCATAGTAGTATTTAATACAGGGAGGCTGGGAAAGGCAATCTGGTCATGGAGCCAGAAGAAGAAAATAGATTTCTGGTTGTCAGCAAACATCCTCTGCTACAGATGCAACACTGACATTGATAAAAATTTATGTAATCTAGGTAATTCTAAACAAGTCTAAACTTATAAGATTTATCATTATAGTATATAAATTATTTCATTGAGGCTAAAAAAAATGTACTGAATAAGCCAAATTAATGTTCATGGGGAAAAAGACCTGGAGATTTTGTTTGAAAACTAATTCAACATATGCTCACAGTCTGATGTGGTTCCTAAAAACAAACACAGAAACAAGTGAAATAGTGAATACAATTATAGGCTGCATAATACACGTATATAGGGAGGAAATGGATTCTGCTCCAGAAATGTTTAATTCAACATGTTTTAATAGCATTCTGGTGTTAATATTAAGAGGCACATGAGGAAGAAGAAGTCTAGGATGAGAGGGATCTAGAAACCATATTGTGTAAACAAGGGCAGTGAAGAAGCTAGGTTCTGTCTCAAGGAAGAGCTACCATAATGGTAGAAGGGTGTGTGTGTGTGTGTGTGTGTGTGTGTGTGTGTGTGTGAGAGAGAGAGAGAGAGAGAGAGAGAGAGAGAGAGAGAGAAGTGGAAAAGGTACAGATTAAAGTAGTCTTTAAAATTCAAAGAAATTTAAAGTTTAAGTGCTTGAAGGTTAGCCATATGGAAGAGAGAATAGATTCATTCTCTTCTGCATCATGGAACCAAGGATCATTTTGGCGTAATATGAAGATCTGCATAATAATTGAAGCTATCCAAGAATGGTGGAATGGGCTGCTTAGAGAATTATTGAGACTCACATCACTGGAAGTGCTTGATCAGAAGCTGAATGACCTCATGTCAAGGATGCTGCAGATTTTCCTTTTAGAGCCGACCAGATGATGCTTAAAATGTTTTCTAATTCTAGGTGAACCATTTCTACTCCCAACACTTCTGATGAAATATATGGGATTTTTTTTTCACACCAACAACCAATTCTCCAACTCCTCGGATACCAAGTGGGTGTCCAACAATTATTATAATTATATACAATTGTAATTATTCAATTATGACATTTATCAGAATTAGCAGCAGATCCCACAGGCTAAGAGCTCTGTCCTACAAGTCTGCCTCCACTTCAAAAGTCAGTTGCAATCCCAGGCTTCTTGTTCTTCTGACTAACTAGCTGTTCATTTGAGGTTCGTATGACCCTGTCCTTGGGCTAGATAATTTTCTAGAATGACTCATAGTATTCAGGAAAATATTTCACTTACTATTTATTACTTATTTATTATAAAGGATACAACTCAGGAAGAGCCAAATGAAAGAGACACCTGGAGCAAATTAATAAGGATCATGAATTTCCATACCCTCTCGAGGATTGCCATCCTCCTATTACCTCAATGTGTTCACCCATTTGTAAACTTGCAAAGCCCAGGAGTTTGAGAGTTTTAGTGGAGACTTTATTGAATAGGCATAATTGTTTAAATCATTGACCATTCATAATGGCTTCCATGGATATTGAGAGGTAAAGGCAGATAATTCCAACCCTCAACTCAGATCTTGGTCTTTCTGACAGCCAGACCCCATCCTGCAGCTATCTAGACACTGGAAGCCACCAGTTATCTTATTAGCATATAAGAGACACTAGTCACTTCAGAGACTCCAAGAGTCTTAGAAACTCTAGTGTTAGAAATCAAGAACTATGACCAGATGTAGTAATAAAAGGAGTTCCTGTGACTCTTGTCATTCAGAAAATTATGAGCCTTTTAAGATCTTTGGGCCAGAGACAGAAACCAAATATGTATTTCTTATTATATCACAGTATCATGTTAGGATTTGTCAGTTTGCATGACTACTATGGCTCTTCTGGATGATTCAGGCCAAAATGAAATTTCTATTGAGGTATATGACTGCAGGTGGATACTGTCAACTTGGCCCAGACATAAAGAGTATGGTCAATCACAACCACCCCTTTTCCAACTGAAAGCACACCTTTACAATCATTTAATTAGTAGATTTTTAAAATAGAAGACACCATTTTGTATGAAATCAAACTGACAGAAAAATTTTGACTATTCAGACTTGAGAATTTGACAAATGTGAGCAATGTGAGTCTGTCACCTCAAGGAAGCTATGAATATAGCTGTTGCTAATGAAAACACTTGTGATTTTAAGCAAAAATTAGCTATATGCCTGTGATCCCAGAGATTCAGGGGCTGAGGCAGGAGGATCTCAAGTTTGTGGTCAGCTGCAGCCACTTAGCTAGGCCCTAAGTAACTTAGGAAGACCCTGTTTCAAAATAGAAAATGAAAAGGGCTGGGGATGTGGCTCAGTAGTTAAGTGCCCTTGGGTTTGATCCCCAGTACTGAATAAATAAATAGATCCATCAATAAATAGATAAATAAATAAATAATTGCAGGGAGCATTTATAGCAGCCACATGACCATGATAGCATCCCAGTACAAGATTTTTTTGATGAGACCAGGGATATTAACAAATGTAACTTGTTTGATACTATGAAACCAAATTTGCCACATTTGAATGACCTGTATAACTCAATGAGTAAAGATTTTTCAAATGACTAATATGTAAAAAGATATAAAATGATGCATGCATGAAAGATCCACTTGAATTGCACGGTAAACCAATGAAATTTTTGTGTAACACATAACAAAAATGTTGATATGATCTTAGATTACACACCTGTTGAGTTTTGATGGAATATTAAGATATCCAAAATTTTATAAAATCACTCCTCCCTCATTCAACTTCATATGTGTTTGAGGCCAAATTTTCTTTAGGTTCTATTAGCAAAATCATGTATTGCAATAGATTGAATCCTGAAATGGTTAATTTGAATTATCGACTTGATTGGATTAAGATACGCCTAAGATTAAGAGGCTTCTGGGTATATCAATGAGGCTGTTTCTAGAAATGATTGGCATGTGGGATAGCAAACTGAGGTAGAGACCTAAACTAAGTGTGGACAGCACCATCTGGTAGGTGGGGGACCTGGGTGAAAAAAAATGTTGGAAGAACAAGAAGCTGCAGATGGAAGCTTGATTGTTCTCAAGCTAGTTCTTGATTGCTGCTGTGACTACCTGAGGGCATCAGACTCTAGCCCCTTCACTCTTTCAAAGCAGATTTCTTCCCAGGCCTTCAGTCTGAGACTTCATTGATCCCTCTAGTTCTGAGGCTCCAGCTTCTTGAATTGAGCAGATCCTGGTTCCTCCAACACTCCAGCCTGCAAATTGCCATTGTAGGGGTTATTCAACCTCTTGTTTTGTTAGCCAATCTAATAAATCTCCTTTAATAATTATATATATATATATATATATATATATATACACACACACACACACACACACATGTGTATATATACATACATATGTATGTGTGTATGTATGTATACATATTTATATATAAATATATATTCTGTTGGTTGTTCCTCTAGAGAACCCTAACGTATACAAATATATAAAAAACCACTGCAAAAGCAAGGGAAAAAACAAACAAATGATGCCACTTGTCTTCTTAAATTATTTTATTTTGAAAAATGCAATATTTTTCACACAAATGTATTATTATATAACTATGCAATACATTTATTATAAAATAATTATTATAAATGAATTAAAACATTTTAAATAATTTTAATTTTGTGTGTATGGATGTGCTGGAGATTGACCCCATGGGCACCCCACTGAGCTACACCTTCAGCCCTTTATATTTTTTATTTTGAGACAAAGGCTCACCAAGTTGCTGAGGTTTGTCTTGAACTTGGAATCCTCCTGCCTCAGACTCCTGAGTCACTGGGATTAAAGGCATGTGTCAGTGCACCTGGCTAAAGCTTTTTAATTTCTAATATAATAAATATTTTTAAAAAATCCCCTTGATTTGTGTTAATTCTTTAATATTTTTGATAATGATGGGCTTGGGTATTATTATCATATTTTTTTTTTTTTTTTGTAAAAATAAGGAAGAGCTTCAGAGAG
This sequence comes from Spermophilus citellus, assembly GCF_964194105.1. Classification (NCBI taxonomy): domain Eukaryota; kingdom Metazoa; phylum Chordata; class Mammalia; order Rodentia; family Sciuridae; genus Spermophilus; species Spermophilus citellus. Next base: position 99,739,074 of record NC_138198.1, on the reverse strand, counting down.
GTTATGGGACATTCTTGAGGTCATACAGTGAGTCAAAAAATTTATTCCGGTTTATTGTCTTTAACTCCAGATAGACTTTATGACTTCTGATGAGCAAAGGCCAAATCAACTTAGAGAAAAAAGAGAGGACAACGGTTGAACGGGTACCTAAATCTGCTGCATTAAGGGGGAAACAGAAGGGAATCATTTGGAACTTCCAATGCCACAAGACATAATTATTAAACAACTTGACTTATTTTTCAACACCCATTCAAACATGCACTGCAGAACCTATAGTTGTCTTTAAGTTTGAATGAAAACTGAAGCCTGGTCCATGTTGATTCTTGGCAAATCTGCAGCTGCAAAAGTGGTTCCAGTTCAGTTATTGGTATTTCTAGGAGGAAAAAAAAAAAAAAGGCAAAACTTCTCTTGAAATTACAGAGTCTCCACCACTCTACTGCAAGATAAGTTGTGTCTTGCAAAGGGTGAGGTAGCTGGTATCTTTTTCTTCCCCCTAGTGTGCTGCTCTCAGGTCACCTTCCTTAACACAAATTATAATGGAGGGAGCTGCAGGTGGTGGTAGTGAAGGACTCAGTGGCAATAAGAACATTTTTACTTGACTGATGGTATTTCTGTGATGTAAGCTTTTGCACCAAAGGCATTCTCTTTTAGGGGTGCTCTGTGGTTATCTAGAACCCCATCCATCCCTCCTTCTGCCAATCTAAGGATCTTGGAACTTCAACTTTTTCAAAATGAGCAATTGGTTTTCTTTTACAACTGGTCACTTGGCTTTTAGGCATCCTGTGGTACACATTTTGCTTCTTTTTGCCTATGTTCTTCTCATTGTTAGATTTTCATTGCCCTTTTGATAAGTATCGAAGACAAATTCAGGTGATCTCTCTGCAACTCTTGGTTCACATCTATTTCACAGAAAGAATTTGAGAGACACATGGAGTTCTTTAAGAGGTCTCCCCAGCTGGCCCTGGTGGAACATATCTGTCATCCCAGCAACTTGGGAAGCTGGGGCAGGAGGCTGGGGCAGAAGAGTTACAAATTGCAGGCCAATCTCAGCGACTTAGTGAGGCCCCATGTAATTCAGCAAGATCCTTTCTCAAAATAAAAACAAAATAAAAAGGGCTGGGGATGTAGCTTAGTGGTAAAGTGCCTCTGGTTTCAATCTGCATTACGAAAACTAATAAATAAATAAAATAGAGGTGGGATCTCAATAAATTATCTTTCTAGACTTTAGTTTAAGGACAGGCATTCCTTGCCCTTCATCTTTGTGTTGGTATTGCAGGAGTGTGAGTTATATTCTAAGTACAGCACCTCACCTGATCTCCAACTCCTGATGAGAGGGACGAATTAATAACAGGTTCTGCAGATGGGCTTTCACCTCATTGTGAAATGAAGCACCCTTTGAGCCCTTGAGGTAAATTGATTGCAGAAATAACCATTTTTTCTTTACTTATCCAAACCCTATGCCATGTATCTTTACACTTTATCCTATCAGAACATGGATTCTAATTCTTCATAATTTGCACCGATCTTCTAATTTTCTTTGGTCAACTGCATAAGATGTCAGCGACAAGGTGCTGGTTCCAAGTCTGGATCTCGAGTGTTCTTGCAGAGTTCACTACCCAGCTAATCTACAGACTTGTGAATTGTAATAGAAACTTGTAGTTTAAAGCCACTAAGTTTGGGGAGGATTTGTTATGTAGCAAAACTAATCACTACAGGTCTCAATAAAACCCAGATCATCTTGCTACAATAAAATGTAGCTTGCAGTGTGAGCAGGGTTGAATAAGCAGGAAGGGGAGGGGAATAATACCATATTGGAGAGAGAGAGAGAGCAAGAGTAAAAAAAGGAAGACAGGCTAAAATTTGTGCTTATTCAGGAGTCAAGAGGTAAGTTAATGTGCAGATAAAACTTTTTGGCAGGGTGCAAGAGAAAAAGGCTAGAAAGGTGAGTTTGGGTCAGATGGTAGGGACTTCAGTTTGGAGCAACCACATGGAGGGATGGGTGTGGCTTCTTCAACCTCCATTCTCACATCTCCCTCTCCTTCCAGCCACCACTGAGCCCTGGGGTGTTTGCTAGAGTAACAGAGGCAGTAGAACCGACTCAATTTCATTTCACAAAGTAGTGACTGGCAATAAAGGACACATTCTCGCTGTGCTTCCTTGTAATAAACCCCAGCCTACATTTTATGGTTCGAAGTGTACTTTAACAGAAATTGAGCCAAGATACTTCTATCCTGACCAAACAGAAACAGATGGAAGAAATAGTTTCCTCTAAAAAAGAATGCAAATATGGAAAAATCGCCCTGTTTAAATAAGAAAGATAAAAACACATTTGCTTATTCATGAAAGGCTTTTAAGTCTTTCCTTGTTTATTCTTAAAGAGCCATGTTAGTTTATTGGTGGCCACTAGATGGCACTTGTGTACAGCATTTGAAATTGATTTCAATGAAAACCCGAGAACCTGCGGTGAGACTAGAATTTGAGGTTTTGCTCTTATGCAGCCCACTTCCTCTCCCACCCTGCATCAAGAAGGGTGTAGGAGAGAAAGCTTAAATCTCTTCTGTGCCTTTTCACTTATAAAGAAAAATGAACATGGCAGAAGTGTTCCTGATTAGATCCGGAGAAAAAGGATGAAGTATTCTTGCTAGATGAATCAGGAGAGATGATGTTCTGTCATTCTTTAGATATAGACCTGAAATACGAACTTTAAATTTATGGTTGCTGGTATGAGCCATGGTTCTCTATTTACCCAGTTAGCGCATTTGGGTGAAGCATGAAGAGTGGGTCTTCCAATTGGTTACTTTATCACACTGACGATTTCAGATGCTGTAATCACTCTTACCCCTTAGGATGGGGGAAAAAAAATGGATCTCACAAGTCTTCTTATCAGATCACCATAGTTTGATTCATCTTCATGAGAGTTGTCTGCCTGGTTGTTCATTGCTGCTGTCTACTCATCTGGACATTTTCAGATGATGCAAACAGTGATGGCGACTGTGAATGTCATCCACAATTGTCATACTGAGAGACTAGTCTAGGATACATCTTCAAAAGAAGAACGACGACAATAAGCAAGAGGCAAGTAAACAAAGAAACAAAATCACAAATGATTTAAGACACTTCAGTGGGGGTCCAGAGTTTATGACATTTTGCCTGACCTGTGCCTCTCATTTCTCTGGCCCTGGAGCTGTTATCAACATTTAGAACCATCCAGGAAACCAGGAATCCTTGTCTGGGAGGTAAGATGCTGGCAATCTGCCAGTCACAGCTTTGCCAACTCCATTAGCTTGTCACCACTGAGCTGATGCTGATCTCTCTCAGGGCTCCTCTAATCTGGCCTTTCAGTAGCCTCAGCTTTCTCCTGTTTAGCCTAAGCTGCTATAAGCACATGCTTTGAAGCATCACCAGATCTGATATAAAAGGGACATCTGTCCTAAAGAAGATTAGGGTAAGGTCAGGGAATCCAAAAAGAGCAAAAAGAAAAGAGCAGATTGGGTCATAAGTGTAAAAGAAATCAGAAACAAAAATGTAGGTACTGGGGATGTGCAAGACCAGACACATGACCTCTCTTTGATGTCTCTGGACCTGTGTCTTTGACCTTCAGGATGGCATCTCTGGTCCTCTTCTTGCTTACCTGGAGCTTGCCTGCTCTTTTCCTGACAGAGTTTTAAAATTCTACCTTAGGAAGAGGATTGATAAACCAATTCTAACTAAAGATTTTCAGCTTAACAGGGGACAAAGCATGGATTTCATAAAACAATGGAATCAAATCCTAGTGGTAGGAATGCAAATGTTGGCAAGCAATGTCAAAGATAGTGTCCTTTCATTTGTGAAGACACCATTGAAGCTATATAATTTGGGTTTTACTAAAAATTAGCCCTAGGCACATAAATTAATATATGAACAGGAGCCTAGATGACTTTCTGGTTTCTTTTTTCTTTTCTTTTTTGTGATACACATGATTGAACCCAGGCCTTTGCACATGCTCGACGAGCACTCTACCACTAAGCTGCATCCCTAACTCCTTTTATTTTGAGACAGAGTCTTACTAAGTTTCTGAGGCTGGCTTCAAATTTGCCATCCTCCTGCTTTAATCTCCTGAGTAGCTGGGATTATAGGTGTGCATTATAGTTTCCATCAAACCAAATATACTCAACTTATAGAGGAAATAAATAGAGCCAAGTTACTGGAAAAGTGATGGAATTGGGAGAGGGCCACACATGAGAACATGGAAAAAAAAAAAGAATATACTTTGATGATGATGCATTGAATGCTAGAGGATCATTAGGACCTGGAGACTACAAAGGGGCTTGGAGTCCAGCTGAATTGAGGCAATACAGAATTTCCCTTAACATTATAGAAGAAAAAAAAATCACATTTAAGGAAGGTTAAAGCAGGGGTCACAGGTTCAATAGGCCATCAGTTTCTAGAGCTAGCAAGGTCAGTGTAAAACAACCCCGATGACCCCAAACTCTGTCAGATACAGTGAGCTGGCTGAAGGGTGGAGCCTCATCTGCCTCCTGTTTTGTTAGTCATCCTAACTTAGCATGGTGGTCCTGAACACATAGGCATTAAGCACTGCTCAAAGAAAGTCTGAAGATTTTGATATCTTAGTCTGTTTGGGTGGCTATAACAGAATATTGTAGACTTGATAAATTATAAACAACAGAAACTTACTTCTCACACTTTTGGAGGCTGGGGAGTTCAAGACACCAGATTTAGTGTCTGGTGTTGGTCTACCTCCTGGATCATAGATGACCTCTTATTATTATGTCTCCCCAAGCCATGATGGATTTTTCTGGGGCTTTTAAATTTTTTTATTGGTGCATGGTGATTATATGTAATAGTGAATACATACATGTAAATAATATAACAATATAATTTAGTCAATTTCATTGTTTGGGCCCTTCTTTAAGGACTCTTATTTTATTTATGAGGGATCAGTCTTTAAAATCTAATCATCTATCAAATGCCCCACCTCTGATTGCCCTATATTGGGAATTAGATATTAATATACAAATTGTGGAGAACACAAACATTCCAATTACAGCATTTTTTCCTTGGATCCCCAAATTCATGCCTTTCTTGCATGCAAACTATATTTACTCCATTCCAATATCCCCAAATCTTAACTCAGTCCAGCGTCAACCCAAAAGTCTTAAGAACAAATACAAACAACAAATATTGTCTAAATCAGGTATGCACGATAGTCAAAGTGGGATTCATTCCAAGGCAAATTGTTCTTCATCTGTATACCTGTGAACTTAGGTGAATGCTTCTAAAATACAATGGTGTGACAGACATAGAACAGGCATTGTCATTTCCAAAGGGCGGGGGGGGGGGGGAAGAAGTCAGAACCACAGATCCATTACCCAGTGGGGCAAATAACATTGAACTCTAAAGCTCAAGAATAATCCTTTTGGGCTCCATGCTCTGCCCTCCTGGACCACTGAGGTGGGAGTCACATCCCTGTGGCTCTGAGAGGCCTTTTTTCATGTAGTAGCTTTGTGCCTGAACCCTGCCCCTGCAGCAGCTCTCCATGTGTCTGCAGTTCCACAGTGGTCCTGCACCCACGTCACATGCCCAAGGATTCCCGGAGCTAGAATCACAGATAAGTGGCCCTAAATTTCCTCTGGGCATTGTCCTAAGGAGGTTCCTCTGTGGTGGTCCTGGGCTTGCTCGGGTTTTTTCACCCTAGTTCAATGATGGGAAGGTCAGCCTTCATTGTGTCTCAGTTGCCTTTGGGGTCATCCTTTCATTGCCTGGGACATCAGCTCCCAGTTTCTGTTTAGATGGCGGAGTGGGAACGATCTTATTAAACACTCTCTCATCAGAACTTTCATTTTCTCTCCTGACCAGCCTTTCTTATTTTTTTCAGTATGGATATGTAGACAATTTTTCAGACGTTCTGCTTCCTTTCTGGTGAACAATCACATGTTTAAATCATTTATCTCTTCTGCCTTCTTTCTATAAATAGTCAAGAGGAACCAGGACACTCCTTCAACACTTCACTTAGCTATTTCCTCAGCCAATTTCCTCAGCTATTTCATAGCTTGGGAGTTCTACCTTCCACAAAATTTTTGGGCTCAAAGCAATTCAGTCAAATTCTTTGTCCTCTTAATAAAAAGGATGGTCTTTTATGTGTTGTCCAATCACATCAAAATGAACTTCACCATCCATACTGCTACCAATGTTTCTGTGCAGTATTATTTACTTAGATATTCTCTAAGTTGATTGAGTCTTCTCTACTGCTCTCTTCTTTCCTTTCAAAGCCAGGAATCTGTTCTCAGCAGCCCCTTGACAGCAACATCTTTTTCTAGTATGCATCTCAAAACTCTTCTAGCCTCCACCCATTATCTGGTTCCAAAATTGCTTCTGCATTCTAGGGTTTTTGTTATAGCAGCTGCTCCACTTGTCAGTGCCAATTGTCTACCATAGTCTATTAGGGTTATAAGAGAACATCCTAGACTAGGTAGTTTAAAAACAACAGAATGCATTTTTTTTCCCATTTTGGAGGCTGGGAAGTCAAAGTCAAGTTGCTGGCAGATTTGCTGTCTGGTTATGGCTTATCTCCTGATTCATAACTTCTTTCTGTTGTGTCCTCACAGGGCAGAAGGATGAGGAGTTTCTCTTGGGCCTCTTTTATGAGGCCACTAACCCCGTTAGTGAAGGCTTGTCCATCATGAACCAAATGTATTCCAAAGGCTCTACCTCTGAGGACACCCTGGGTATTAGGTATAATGTATAAATTTAAGAAGAAACAAATATTTGTATGGGAAATCCTTGCTATTATTATCATCAGTGAAAACCAAAGAAATAACCAGAAGATTCCTATGTAAAATGAAGTGGATTCAGGTCATCTATGAGAAATGGTCATTTGCAGACTCCAAGGGCTTTTTGTACTGGACTTTTATTCCTTCTCTGCCCAGCTATTTTTCCTTTTTCTTCAACTGTGGATATTTCTTCCTTTGACTTTATTCTACCCTGTGTGGTTCTTTTGGGTCTGCCAAAGATAGTGTGTCAATATTCTGGTTACAAGTTAAGCATGTTGTCAGAACTTATCAATCATAGTATCTGGTACATAACTGGATTAAGGTCCAAAACCAACCATAGCTCTTCCTGGGATTTTATTTGGGTCAAAATACTATCTTTTTATCTTGAGCTGCAAGGCTGGAATGAGGGAATCCTGGGACTTTTGGTAGTATTTCTATCTCTTTCCCTTGCTTGATGGAGAAAGACTGTACGAATTTGTAGAGAAAAAAGCAGAGATGTGAGTTGGGCTGAGGGAGACGCGATAAAATGGGTCCATTTCTGACCCTCTTGGTCAAATGATCCAATATGTTCCCTTTAATTCAAACTATATTGAGTGGGGTTTCCATCACTGATAACCTGGAGGATTTTTTTTGATTAGTATGTTTCTCAGCCAGTCCAACTGAGTCTCCTAATATGACACACGCAATGCTGATATGAATTCCATTTAGAGCAGTATGTGTTCTGATTCTAATAGAGATAACAGTGAGTATCTGTGCAAGAAAATAAAACTATAATTCTAATTTGTTCATCTTGACTCATTATCACTTCATGACCTGAAGCACACAAGTATTAGCTTTTCCTGTAAGAGGTAGTATTTAGAACAGAATCAAATAATATTTGCAGCAGTTTACTACATTTTATAAGGAAACAAAGAATTATTTTTTCACCAGCCTCTGGGTTTTTTTTTTCTTAAATACTGTGATAACTGGTGAGGTCCTGGGCCTGCCAACATTCTTCTTTCATGTTTCTTCCTAACAAGGACCAAAAATAGAATGGCAGAAAGATTTCTTGGAGTTTAAACCTAATAGCAATGAGATTAAAAGAAGGAAAAACAGGCATCAGCATGAACTTGAATGAAACGTATTGCTTTTGGGTTCTATAGACTTTTCCCCTTTTACACACACCCTTCCCACCACCCTAGTAGAAATGACAGGGAACTTAGTCTAATTTCCTTATTTTGTAGAAGAGGAGAGCCAAGAGGCTAATTAAATGACCTAAGCAATGTCACAAAGAAAGTTTATGAAGAACCAAGAATCCCAGTCTTCTTTTGATATACCAAATTGCATGTAAATACTTGTTATGAGATAAATTATGTTGTTTAAAATGGTTGTTTTCTCCAATTAATAAAGCTCAGCTAGCAGATGAAAAAAAGTGTTAGGCAACCTCTATACAAACATAAAAGTTAAAAAATGCTTTTGTAGTTTATCTCTATTTCAAAGCAATATTTTCCCCCCTATCCTCTGGGTTTGCCTTAGTTTCCCAACTTGGAGTCACTACTTTTGTTGTTTGCATCTGTTGGAATAGCCTGGCTGCCCTGAAGTCTGGTTCAACATACATCTCTTGCTAGGATGAACACAATTAGTAAATGATAAGCTGGGGTTACAAAGTAGGTCTGTCTAAACTCCAATGATATATTATTTCTCTTTCTGTGTCTTCCCATGTGCTTTCAGGCAATAATGCAGCTGCAAGATAAATGACCACTAATCTGGAGGAAAGTCCCTTGAAGCAAATCTCAGGGCTCTATGCAGGACCTTGTCCAGCTACTTATTGAAGACCTGTGTGAGGACAGTGAGAATGCTGATCAAATTTGTAAGTGGCACAAGGCTAGGCTGAATATTTAATATGTCAGGGGTCAAAATCAAGGCTCAAAGAGGTCTTTAGATGCTGAAGTAACGGCCTAAATCCAATAAGACAAAACTTACAGGGAATAATGTGAGGTCTTGCACTTCAGCCAGAAAACTCAATTGGGGGAGACATAGTTTAACAGCAGATTTGTGAAAAAAAAATCTCAAGGGGGGTCTTAGCTGACTATAAACTCGATATGAATCCATAGTAACAGGATTGTTCAAAAAAGATAAGTCAGTCTTGGGTTGCATCCATGATGTTTAGCATCCAGGATGAGAGTAGTAATCAATTTCGCTCTTTGTGCTTGCTGGACAATACCTGGAGTTTTCATTCTGTGTTGGGTCCAATACTTTAGCAGGGACAGAGACATATGAGGACATGGACATCATAGGACAAGAACACTTGGAACCATTCATTCATTCATTTACTTATTTATTTAGCGGATCGTTACTTATTCATTTGGTATACCTTTTCTCAGTGCATATCACATTCCCAGAACTTCTCTTGGCACTAGGAATTAGTGAATAAGGAAGATAATCTTTGAAGCAGTCCAGGGAATGAACTTGGTAAATATATAGTATTTTCCCAAATTTGAAGGTTCTAGCATCTTTTTAGATTCTCTCTCTCTCTCTCTCTCACACACACACACACACACACAGACACACACACACACACACACACTTATGTTAAAATAGTGTATTGTCTGGGATATAAATTTATGTTGATTAAAAGTATTCATGGATGGATTGTTTGCTTTCCAACTGGAGCACAGAAGCATATGTTGATTGATCTCTCATAGGCCATAGAAGGAAATCAAATACAGCAAAATCTTGTGATAATGAGCCCCTGGTGATTTTCATGTAATGTATTTGACAATTGGCTCCTCTGTCCATTTTTTTTCCTAAAAAGAAGGTGGGTAAATTTTATTTTATTATTTTTATTTATTTACTTTTTGTGGTTCTGGGGATTGAACCTAGGGCCTTATTCTTATGAGGCAAGCACTCTACCAACTGAGCTATATTCCCAGTTCCAAATTTTATCTTTTAAGGGTGAAGGAGTGGAGGAGCCCACTGGGATAGAACAGGGGAGTGAAGTTAAACAGGGAAATAATAGACAACCCCATCAGGGGAAATAGGTTTATATTTCCCAGGTCCACTATCTCCTACCAGGTTTGTGGAAATGGTGTTATCTAATTAAATTATTCTTAGAATTGCTTTAGTTATCTAAAAAGTCCCAGCCAACCCCATCAGTTTTAATCTGGAATATATAACCACAATCATAGCACTAAACCATAAATAGAATCTGGATCGATCCAGATTGTACTATCAAATGATATGCCACACTTATTTCATTAATTTCACAATCATGTACCTAGTGACATTATGCGATAGAAAATTTTGAAATATTTTCAAATTATGATGGGATTTTACTGTACATAAAGGGTTGCTGGACTACATTACCACTAAAATTCTATCCAGTCCTATGTTTATCTAACTATGATTATCGTAATTCTGGAGTGATCTACTCATCTATCATGGGTTAAGTTAAGTGCTATGCTGTAATGTCTGGTCTGTCTCTTCCAGTCAGAAATAATTTTTTCTTTCTCTGTATTTCGATGGATTTTTTTTTCATATTTATTCTCAAACAGTTATTAAATTACATTACAATTCCCCAGCCCAAATACATTCATCAGTAAATATTTGTCAAGCACCTGCTCTTTCACAAGGAGAAGTAATTGAAGTTGATCTTAAGGGACTTTCAGGACAACTGGCAGATAGATCAGACCAATACGGACCTTCACACAACTCTGCTGGGAGGACTCCTAAGGGTTGTTGAATGATGAGCACTGAGACGCACATTCTTCAGAGACAGGAGAGGTTTGTGGGGACCAAGGAGAGAAGAAGATTCCATGGGAAACTTGGACATCTCACTGCTCAGATTATTCTGCTGGGGGACTCCTGGGTTTTTCACAGCAAGACTTGATCCCAGGACCTACTTTCCCCCAGATGAATAGTGGGCCAAACTGATGATAGATGAGAACACACACAGACACAAACCCACGTGCACACACACTTGAGGCTATGGGCTCAGGTTTTCAAGATTTATGCCAGTAAGTCAGCAAATATTCAAATATTATATTTTAGCAACTATAGCTCCATCAAAAAACAAACTCGCTGATGATGCAAAAGTATTATTTTCTTGATAGAGAAGTGTCAGAAAATCATTGTCAATATAACTGCTTTCAGACACAGAAATTTGAAACAGGACCATTTCTCCAAACACTGTTTGCTTTTTTTTTTTTTTTTGCTTTTTTTTTTATCCAAGACTTTGGCTTTACCTTTTTATATTAACTTATTAACTGTGTGCCTCTAAGCCAGCTTTTTTATCTTTCTGAATCTCAGAGTTGTCGTATGTAGAAATCTCCTGCTTTCAGGAGTATCGAGATGATCAAATACAGTGCTTAATATCAGATTAATGCTCACTGTGAAATTATAGTGAAAATGTTCTTTTAGAGGTATTTTCTTTGCCAGGTAGTTGCTGCCTCAGTTTCCCATTTTTCTCAGTGCTTATTTTCTTAGTTTCTGTCTGTCATTGACTTTGCTTGGTGGTTTAATTGCTTGTTTTCCAAGATCAATTGCTGTGGGCAAATCTCTCCAAATACCTCATGTTTTTTCCTTCAATAAATAAGGGATTAAAATTATTTTATTGAGTGTGAAGCAGTGTATTGGTCTTTGGGAGGATTGCAGATGATCTGAAGAAGACAGGGTCCATGCCCTCCAGAAATCAATAGTCTCATGGGTGTATTAACCAAGACACAAATTTTCTATACATAATACATATGTATTTCATCACCTAGAATTTATCCTAGCAAGTCACAAAATGATTGTGGCAGCCCCTAGCTCTTCTTTTTAGAATCACAGAGTTAGAATCATTTCCAAAATACCCTGATTCTTCTCAAGAAAAAGCTCTAGTTCTGCTATCTAGATAGCATATTAAATGCTATTTTAAAATTTCTAACTGATATTATAGCTTGTGAGATTTTGTTATGTATTATGCTTTACTCTACTGCTTACTTCACATGCATTACAATTATTACATCGAATAATTGTACTCATCCCCTTTTACTATATCCTTATAATAACTTTCAGAGGGATGAGACTCTGATAGCCCCCAATTTCCAGCTGATCACATAGAAGATGTTTGTGTGTGTCTTTTTGTACATGTGCATAAACATACCAAGAATTGAACTCATGGATGCTTAACCATTGAGCTATATCCCCAGCCCTATTTTTTTTTTTTTTATTTTGAGACAGGTCCTCACTACATTGCTGAGGCTAGCTTTGAACTTGTGATCCTCCTGTCTCAGCCTCCTCAGTCACAGGATTAAAGGTATGTGTCACTACACTGGCTACATTGCAGCTTTTTGGGAGGTATTTTTGTCTTTGGGCACACTTAGAATAAGTAAAAATGTTGGGATTCTGATGCAGGTATTCTGATTGTAGGATTTATCTGCATGACATCTATGCTAAACTGCTTCAATAGCAGCTTTTATTTTAAGGTTGCTTCTTATAAATTTCAGATGTCTTTCCAGTACCTTTCCCAATTCCAAAATTCTGCAATGTCATAAATTCTCTCCCCTACCATTGCAAACCTTTTGTGAAAAAAAAAGAATTGCAGTGAAATGGAAGCACCTTGGTTTAAGAATTGGAAGCCCTCCAAATTTGGCTTCACCAATAAATGGATAAATGTGGGCATCTCACTTCCCTGATTTTGTCTGAAAACCAGACAGAAATGCTGTCACATAAGTAACTTATGCAAGGCTAAAGCTAACACATGAAACTTAATAGTAAAAGGGGTGAGTACAATTATTAGATATAATAATAAAAAAATTTAATTGATTTCAACCATGCCAGTCTTGCACATCCTTTGAATCTTTATAGTTTGAGACAGAGGAATTACCTCCAGTTTTGAAAATCTTAGATATCTATTCTGGATCTTCCAGAACAGCACAAAGAATTTTGGAAGTAGATATACTAAGGGAAAGATGATCTCTTTTTATTTTTTCATTTTTGGTCATAAAAAATGCTTTTCTTTTTGATCCCTCCAAAAGGTTCAGAGAGAGGTGAATAAGTTCTAAGACACTGAAGGGTCAAATTTGTGCAGCAGGGAAGGATGAGATCATCTCAGTTAACTTATAAGTGGTAGTTGAGGGCTGCACTAGCACTCAGCTAACTTGATGCACCTATTATTAGCATGCAATCCTACATTTTCCACCTACAGAATCATCTGAGGTGGTACATTGTGCCTGAGAATAAATTTCTGTGAGTGAAAATTACAAAGTGGGAAGTTATTTATATTAGTCCAAGTGTAATATCAATTATTATATTGTAATTATATCATTATACCATAATGATATCCAATCATTATACCAATGTATTATAATATTTAAGTTTCCCTGTCAACTGCTGAAAACTAGGATGGAGTAGAATGTTAGCAAAAACTTTAAGAGTTGAAGCTTGAGTTAATGCCCAGACCACACAGGCAACCATCTATCAAGAGGCAGAAGAGACCTGATGAATTTGAGTGGGAAAACTGCAGGACTGACAAAGGGGACCAGCTCCACTCTATGCTACTTTTAGATGGGGGACACAGATTAACCCGATACTCCATTTTTCTTGTAATTACTTCTAGTAGTTCATTCAATTGAGAGGATGGGCATGTAGAACAAACCTCTTGAAGATGGAGTAGATTTCATCTCAAAATTTAAGAGGGGCACCCTGCTGTTTGATCAATTGTACAAGAGCTCAGTGACCTTTCCTGGTACCCACAGCAGGGAGGACATGCTTACCATTCAGCTATTAATAGAGGGGAGCTAAGAGATGGTTAAGAGGCTGTGTACCATCACTCTATCTTCTACTTCTTGAAGTCTCCTTGTTTATCTCTTTAATATTTAACTCTCTCTCTCTCTCTCTCTCTGTGTGTGTGTGTGTGTGTGTGTGTGTGTGTGTGTGTATGTGTGTGTAGAGCAAGCCTTCATAAAGTGAAGGTACATTGTTTAGAGCCTTGAAGTTTATACCCAAGATAAAGGACATCCTATCAGTCCTATGTTGTAGACAGATCGAAGAGGTGGCTTGGAAAGCTGAGATGGTGGTCTGGGATCAGAAAATCTTTCTTAGAGTAAAAATCTTTCTTAGAGTACACAATGCTTGAGTAGGGTCTAGAAACATGAGCTCTATATGCAGTGACAACACAATGGAATCTTAAAGGTAGCTACAGTGAGCATGTTTTCATCATGGAAATCAGCAAAAACTACAAATCAGGTCTTGATTTATTATTTTGTCAATTGTCTAGATTCCAAAAATATTAGTGAAGATGATGATAATGCAAATGAAGCCTAAAAGTGTGTTGTCTCTATAGTCATTACATCATAATGCAACAAATTTGAGAAAATATTCTCCTACTATTAAAAAACAACCATCTGATTGAGCCAAAAAATCTCACACCAACTATTCTATGGTTTTACTCCCATATTATTAACATTTAATTTTTCTCTTGAGAACCAGTTATTAAACATGTGCCAGCATGTCATGACTCTTAGGTTGTCATTCACTAAGAAAGACACTCACTATAGAAGGGCACAAAGCTCAGGAGTGGAGTGGGGACTATTGCTGCACTGGTCGTGTACACAATGGCAGTAGACAGCAGCAATATGATACTTGAACATGAGAGGACAAGTTTCATTAGGGAGGTAAAAAATTGCTATGGAAATCAGTGATAAAGACAATCACAACCAACAAGTGGGGAAAAGTTTATGGATTAGGAAGCATTTTCCTTGAATGACACAGAAATGAGGGTCCTTTCCATAGGTGGAGATGATAGGAAAAAAAAACCCATTTCAGGTCAAGAGAACAGTGGAAACAAAGTTATTTGGAAGCAAGACTATGGGATGACTTCAGGACATGGGAGCCAAATGGGTCTAAAAATTATGGCTTATATAAGAGGTAAGTTGTAGAAGATTTTCTTGGATAAATTAGGGTTATATCAGGAAGGTCATTGATAGTTCGTGGAGGACCTATTGAATTGCAATGAGATAAATGGCAAGCTTTTTTTTAATGCTATGAAAAATGAATAGTTTCAGGGAATCTTGAATAGATTTCTAAATTTACAATTTTAGAGCTGGAAGGAGCATTACTCATTTAGTCCTGCTCCCTAATTTTTATATAAAAAACAAAAATGTAGACAGATTTTTTTTTAAAGGCAGATTCAAATTTAGAACCTCAGTACTCTAGATGATCATACCAGTTTTCTTTTTCAACTGTGGCTACTGAGTTTCTCAACTCAGTATTTTTTTTTGAATTTATGTTATTTGTTTTCATGGGATGTTGGCAACTTAATTGGCATCCAGCACAGTGCCTGGCACATAGTAGGAGCTCAATAAATATGATAGTTTTAAAAATGCATGAACATTCATGAGTGGTGACATACTATATATATACTGGATGGGCTGGGGAGCCAAAAAACACATGCTCAGAGAAGTGACAAAAAATCCAGAGCTCATCTCTTGAGCCTAATAATCCATTATAAGTAAAAAAAAATCCAGAAAAAAAATCACCCTGGGCACAAATGATCTTGCTAGCATCAAGAATGAATATTTGGAAACTAGGAAAAAGACATAAAGTTAAAAAAAATTATCTGGTCTGGTAAAAATTTACTCTTGGCTGGATAACATTGCTACATTGGACAGACTTATGAGATCAAGGAACGTTTAAGTAAGCTTTAATGGGTAGGAGTTTGTGCTCAGACCTGTTGTATAGCATGTCTTGATTCTTTGTAAATTAGCCCAGTGCACATAAGACTCAAACGTCCAGAGCCTGACTCAAGGGCCAGGTACAGACCTTTTCATGAATTGAGTTTGGGGTAAATGTAGAAATGGGAATTGGTGAAATGCCCTACAAATGGTTTTCCAAGTGGATATTTGAATTCACCTATAGATTACTAGGAAAGATTTGGTACATTTATTTGATTTGGGATAGAAGTTAGAAATAGGATCCCACAGTGGTGATTATTTTTTAGGTATCAATGGAATTTTCTAGGTTGTTGAGACTGGAGTATTGATAAAGGGGCACAGCTCTTTTTAAGGAATTTTTCTAACTTATAATTCTGGATATAGGTTAGTAAGTTTTCAATATGTCTTCATTACATTTCACTGAATGTACTAATTCTTCACCTTATTAAAGCTAGCATTCCATGTTGGTCCTCTCAGTATTCTTTTACATCTTAGAGTATTTAATTACAGTATGCTATAAGTTGTGTTTGCTGCTAGAAAATCAAATGGCAATATTATTTTTTTTTCATTTTTTTATTGGTTGCTCAAAACATTACAAAGCTCTTGACATATCATATTTCATACATAAGCTTCAAGTGAGTTATGAACTCCCATTTTTACCCCAAACACAGATTGCAAAATCATATCAGTTACACATCCACATTTTTACATAATGCCATACTAGTAACTGTTGTATTCTGCTACCTTTCCTATCCTATACTATCCCCCCTCCCCTCCCCTCCCATCTTCTCTATCTACCCCATCTACTGTAATTCATTTCTCTCCTTGTTTATTTTCCCATTCCCCTCACAGCCTCTTATATGTAATTTTGTATAACAATGAGGGTCTCCCTCCATTTCCATGCAATTCCCCTTTCCTCTCCCTCTCCCTCCCCCTTCATGTCTCTGTTTAATGTTAATCTTTTCTTCCTGCTCTTCCTCCCTGCTCTATTCTTAGTTGCTCTCATTATATCAAAGAAGACATTTGGTATTTGTTTTTTAGGGATTGTCTAGCTTCACTAAGCATAATCTGCTCTAGTGCCATCCATTACCCTGCGAATTCCATGATTTTGTCATTTTTTAGTGCTGCGTAATACTCCATGGTGTATAAATGCCACATTTTTAATCCATTCATCCATTGAAGGGCATCTGGGTTGTTTCCACAGTCTAGCTACTGTGAATTGTGCTGCTATGAACATTGATGTGGCAGTATCCCTGTAATACGCTCTTTTAAGGTCTTCAGGGAATAGTCCGAGAAGGGCAATAGCTGGGTCAAATGGTGGTTCCATTCCCAGCTTTCCCAGGAATCTCCATACTGCTTTCCAAAGTGGCCGAACCAATTTGCAGTCCCACCAGCAATGTACAAGAGTACCCTTTTCCTCACATCCTCTCCAGCATTTGTTGATGTTTGACTTCATAATGGCTGCCAATCTTACTGGAGTGAAATGGTATCTTAGGGTGGTTTTGATTTGCATTTCTCTGACTGCTAGAGATGGTGAGCATTTTTTCATGTACTTGTTGATTGATTGTATGTCCTCCTCTGAGAAGTGTCTGTTTAGGTCCTTGGCCCATTTGTTGATTGGGTTATTTGTTATCTTGTTGTCTAATTTTTTGAGTTCTTTGTATACTCTGGATATTAGGGCTCTATCTGAAGTGTGAGGAGTAAAAATTTGTTCCCATGATGTAGGCTCCCTATTTACCTCTCTTATTGTTTCTCTTGCTGTGAAAAAACTTTTTAGTTTAAGTAAGTCCCATTTGTTGACTCTTGTTATTAACTCTTGTGCTATGGGTGTCCTATTAAGGAATTTGGAGCCCGACCCTACAATATGTAGATCAGGGCCAACTTTTTCTTCTATCAGACGCAGAGTCTCTGATTTGATATCAAGGTCTTTGATCCATTTTGAGTTAACTTTTGTGCATGGTGAGAGGAGAGGATTTAGTTTCATTTTGTTGCATATGGATTTCCAGTTTTCCCAACACCATTTGTTAAAGATGCTATCCTTCCTCCATTGCACGCTTTTAGCCCCTTTATCAAATATAAGATAGTTGTAACTTTGTGGATTAGTCTCTGTGTCCTCTATTCTATACCATTCGTCCACCCGCCTGTTTTGGTACCAGTACCATGCTGTTTTTGTTACTATTGCTCTGTAATATAGTTTGAAGTCTGGTATCGCAATACCGCCTGATTCACACTTCCTGCTTAGTATTACTTTTGCTATTCTGGGTCTTTTATTTTTCCATATGAATTTCATGATTGCTTTATCTATTTCTACAAGAAGTGCCATTGGGATTTTGATTGGCATTGCATTAAACCTATAGAGAACTTTGGGTAATATCGCCATTTTGATGATGTTAGTTCTGCCTATCCATGAACAGGGTA
Organism: Spermophilus citellus; assembly: GCF_964194105.1. Lineage (NCBI taxonomy): Eukaryota > Metazoa > Chordata > Mammalia > Rodentia > Sciuridae > Spermophilus > Spermophilus citellus. The sequence continues at coordinate 99,721,214 of NC_138198.1, read as the reverse complement.
TATTTTTCCATCTTCCAAGATCTTCTTCTACTTCTCTCTTTAGGGTTCTGTAGTTTTCATTGTATAAATCTTTCACCTCTTTTGTTAGGTTGATCCCCAAGTATTTTATTTTTTTTGAGGATATTGTGAATGGAGTGTTTTTCCTCATTTCCGTTTCAGAAGTTTTGTCGCTGATATACAGAAATGCCTTTGATTTATGCGTGTTGATTTTATATCCTGCCACTTTGCTGAAGTCATTTATTAGTTCTAGTAGTTTTTTTGTAGACCCTTTTGGGTCTTCTAGGTATAGAATCATGTCATCCACAAATAGTGATAATTTAAGTTCTTCTTTTCCTATTTTTATGCCTTTAATTTCTTTTGTCTGTGTAATTGCTCTGGCCAGTGTTTCAAGAACTATATTGAATAGCAGTGGTGATAGAGGGCATCCCTGTCTTGTTCCAGATTTTAGAGGGAATGCCTTCAATTTTTCTCCATTCAGAATGATGCTAGCCTGAGGCTTAGCATAGATAGCTTTTACAATGTTGAGGTAAATTCCTGTTATCCCTAGTTTTTCTAGAGTTTGGACATAAAGGGATGCTGTACTTTGTCGAATGCTTTCTCTGTGTCTATTGAGATGATCATATGGTTCTTATCTTTAAGTCTACTGATGTGGTGGATAACATTTATTGATTTCCGTATATTGAACCATCCTTGCATCCCAGGGATGAATCCTACTTGATCATGGTGCACAATATTTTTAATGTGCCTTTGTATCCGATTCGCCAGTATTTTATTGAGGAGTTTTGCATCTAGGTTCATCAGAGATATTGGTCTGTAGTTTTCTTTCTTTGAGGTGTCTTTGTCTGGTTTCGGAATCAGGGTTATGTTGGCCTCATAGAATGAGTTTGGAAGGGCTCCCTCTTTTTCTATTTCCTGAAATAACTTGAAAAGTATTGGTATTAATTCTTCTTTAAAGGTTTTGTAAAACTCTGCTGTATACCCATCCGGTCCTGGGCTTTTCTTTGTTGGTAGTCTTTTGATTGCTGCTTCTATTTCATCCATTGATATTGGTCTGTTCAAATTGTGTGTATCCTCCTGACTCAGTCTGGGCAAATCATATGACTTAAGAAATTTATCGATGTCTTCACTATCCTCTATTTTATAGGAATATAGGTTTTCAAAATAATTTCTAATTGTCTTCTGTATTTCTGTAGCATCTGTTGTGATATTGCCTTTTTCATCCCATATGTTGGTGATTTGAGTTCTCTCTCTTCTTCTCTTCGTTAGCATGGCTAAGGGTCTGTCAATCTTATTTATTTTTTCGAAGAACCAACTTTTAGTTTTGTTAATTTTTTCAATAGTTTCTTTTGTTTCAATTTCGTTGATTTCTGCTCTGATTTTAATTATTTCTTGCCTTCTGCTGTATTTGTTGTTGTTTTGTTCTTCCTTTTCTAGGGCTTTGAGATGAAGTGTGAGCTCATTTATTTGTTGGTTTTTCTTTTTTTTGAGGCATGACCTCCAGGCGATGAATTTCCCTCTTAAAACTGCTTTCATTGTGTCCCATAGATTCCGATATGTTGTGGGCAATATTATTTTTGTTAAGGGACTGGTCTAAACTTAATTTCTTTTTCCAAGTTGAGAGTTGGGTAGTCTTAAGTCAGGGCTTTGAAATCAGATGTGGGAGTCAAATTTCATCTCAGCCATATAGCCTTGGGAGTGTCATTTTACCTATTCCTAGTGGCCTTTTACTTTTCTGCCAATACCACATCTTCCACCTGTGCCTGCTGCCTGATGTGCTCTTCCCCACCCACAGTCACCTGGATGACATTGAGTTACCTAAGACACTGCACCTCCATGCTTTCCACACAATCTTCTCTGCCCCCACACACACACACCTCCACATACATACATGGTCTCAGTCCTCCAAAATAACCCATTTCCACTTGCTTTCATGGCTTCTCTGTATCTAGTTATTTCTTTATCTTCCCTGAACTTTCATAGAGCAGTATTTGAAATTCTGTTATGACACTTAAATGTTCCTGAATATAATTGCCTCTGTTTGTGTGTTAATGGATCTACAGATTCAAGAGAGAGCTCAAATTTGATCCACCTTCCCTTGCTCTCTTCATGGGGCTTGAGTTATGTTAATGAATTAATATTTCTCAGGATAATATGAATATTCTTTGACTTTCAATGTGGTTGCTTCCTGATGAACCCTTAGTTAAGTGGAAAATATTATGTGAAAAAGCATTTCATGTATCTAACTGACGAACATCGGAGCTCGGTAACATCACACACTGGAGAGAGCGTTGGTTGTTTACTCTCAAGATTGCTCCGCTGATTTGAGGCTGTAGCTCACTGCCAATCCCCAGCATTGCAAGAGAGTACACAGCCTATTGCTAGCCAGGGAAAGGATCAAAATTCCAAATTTGAAGCATGATTTCTACTGGATGCATACTGCTTTGGCACTACCATGGAGTAAAAAAAATCCAAGTAGAACAATAGTCAGGGCCTGTTTGTATTGTATTCCCCTGTTTATCTTTTTTTTTTTTTATTTATTGGTTGTTCACAACATTACAAAGCTCTTGACATAACATACTTCATACATTGGACTGAAGTGGGTTATGAACCCCCAATTTTACCCCAAATGCAGATTGCAGAGTCACATCGGTTACACTTCCACAATTTTACATAATGTCCTATTGGTCATTGTTGTATTCTGCTACCTTTCCTATCCCCTACTATCCCCCCTCCCCTCCCCTCCCAACTTCTCTCTCTACCCCATCTACTGTAATTCATTTCTCTCCTTGTTTATTTTCCCATTCCCTCACAAGCCCTGTTTATCTTTTATCCCTGCTCCACTTGCTTACATTTTGAACTTAACTAGCCTTACATCTCAAAATACAGGACAAATACTAACAGAGCAGTCATCTGTACTGAGCACTTAGCATGTACCATCAGACACGAAGTTTTCCTTCTATTCTCTCATTTAATCCTTATGACAACCTTGTGGCATAGGTGCTGTTATTATCTTCATTTTATTCTTGAAATTACTGATCTGAGTAATAAGAATCCAAGTCTCTTTCTGTTTCTGCCACCTTTAGCATTTTTTGATAATAAAACCAGCATTTTTTTCCACTTTCTCCCACTCCCATTTCTGTTCTTTATAATTACATAACATATATGATCTATTTCTCCAGTTGATTCTCTAGTCAATAGTTCTCATTCAAATGCTTGATGAAATGTCTTGCTCTTTTGTTTTTGTTTTCATTTATACTCCTAAGTCTAGCAATTAGTATCATGCATTCTCTGATTATCAGTCAATCAATAGGTGAGTATTTATTGGATTGGTACACACCATTAGCCTTAGGTATCAGTTGGAGATATCTTGGGTTTTGCTTTAGTCTCTATTCTTTGTTTGGGGTAAGAAGTTATTTTTAATCTCTAAGTGGTCATCATAGGGAGTTGAAATGGGAGTACCCAGAGAAACAGAACTTAGGGAATGTGTGTGAATGTGTGTATAAACTCATTTACATAAAAGGAGATCTTATATAATCTTATAAAAATAAATATGTATACCATATTTGTATATGTATATACGCACACATACATGTGGGGTGGTGAGAATGAGGGTAAAAGCAAGAAAGAGGGAAAGAGAGAGACAGAGAGAGAGGAGAGATTCAATATAAGGAATAGTTCTCACAATTTTGCAGTTACTGCTTCCAAAATTAGTAGGGCAAGGAGACCCAGGAGTGCTGATATTCCAGTTGGAGTCCAAAGACTGTGTGGTTTTGAGCCATAAAACCCTATGTTACAGATGAAGTCTGAAGGCAATCTGGAGAATTCTCTTTCTTGAGACAGAGGCTTGAAGAGACTGTTTTTGTTTGTTCTATTCAGCTATTTAACTGTTTGGAGGAGGCCCATTCACATTATGGGGGGTAATCTACTTTACTCAAAGTCTACATATTTAAATGTAAACTGTATCCCAAAACATCCTCACAGAAACCCCAAGAACATGTTTGACCAAATATATTGGTACTCAAGAGCCCAGCTAAGTTGACACATGAAATTAAGCATCACAGAAGTGTTTATAGCAGTTTGAGTTGGAATTTGTGGGATGTTGGGAGCTCCTGGAAGAAAGAGATGAGGCAGATTGGTTCAGTAGACATGGGGGGACGGGGGGCAGGAAGCTGACTGTGGTATTTGTTGTGGCCCTCATCTCTCTGGGAGGAACTGGGAGTGGAAAGTACAAAGTACCACAGGCAGACTTAACTCAAGTTCAATCCCAGCTGATTGTCAATACAACAATGAGATCATTTAATAACAGCTAAAAAATGACATCATTGCTTTGTGTACTTGTTTATTGTCTGTCTCTCCCACTGTGCATATTCAATTTTGTTTGCATGAATATCACAATTTTCTAGTGACTGGCATGCAGTGCTATTCAATAACTTTCTGTTATTGTTGAAGGACAGGAGCTGCGATAGGAAGCAAGGGCTTCTTAATGCTGGCAGTTTGCAGTATCTGGCTTAGAATTGTGGTTTAGAGAGGACTCTCCAGGTGGGAATGGTGAGACTAGACAAGGGAGCCAGTCCTGGGAGAAAGGGTGAGGCTGAGAGGGGAGAAGAGGTGCTCAGACTCCAGTTGACCAACAAGGCTTCGTGGCAAGAGTAGAAGCAAAACAAACAAACAAACAAACAAAAAAAAACAGGCCAGAAGGAATTGGCTGCATGCAGTGAAGGTTAACTGGGAAAAACTGTAACAAGATAATCAGACTGAATACAGCTGATTCCTCAACAGGACCCTGGACCTAAAGATCAGTGTATGACCTGACTCCCATCTTTAGTTTCCAATATGCTTTTAGGAAGTTTGGCATCCACCCGGATTGCCCTGTCAATGACTATCGGTGCTGCAACTTAGACAAGGCGCACGGTGAAAGAGACTTTGGGGATGAGGGTCTTGAGTTTCAGCACTTTATCTTATACATCATTTCTATATGAGTACATGCTTATCTATACTCAGAATACAGACGTAATTTTACTCCATGGCCTGCTATGAGCCTGGTATGGAACTCTGCATGCGGAGCATGCTACATGAATAATTTTGAATAGATTGTGCAAATGACTGGAAATGTTGTTTGAATCCCTTTGGGTGGTTCTGTGAGAAACATCTTTACAGAGATATTTTTAAGGCTCAATCCCCTTTTCCCCTTTTGGGTAGTGCTTGAAGGTGATCTTTGGAGGCATTTGCTTCCTAGGGGCCATTCATGTTGATCTTTGGAAATTGATCAGTTAGCTATAACAAATAACCGAGAGCCACCGTTGATGGTGTTATAGAGGGTTAAAGGTCAACAGAAGTCGCAGTGCTGAGGATAAGGTTAAGGAGACCTTATCCTTAATTCTAAGTCAGTGCTCACTCTTCCAGGGCTACTCGCCCCTTGCCTTCTTACTTTCTTTGATCCCTGAGGGTAGCATAAAAGAACAAGGGCCATGAGCTGAACATTTATAATGGCCCTGTGACAGTCTCTCTAGTCCTTCACTTTCTGCTTTCACTCCACGTCCTAGGAAATCATATTACCTCCATGATCACTAAAAAGCTCTTTTGTCACTGCCACCACAGAAGCTGTCTTTATACCAGTGTTGCTCTTATTGAGTGACCATTAGTATTTATCTGTATTTATTTGTATTAGTAACATGCCATGGGTATTTTAAAATTGTCCATGAAACTTTTCTTTTTTGAAATATTTTTGACTAACAGAGAATTGCAAATATAGTATAGTACAAATTACTGTCATATACCCTTCACATGGCTTTTCCAAATGTTAAATTTTGCAGAACCATAGTACAATTAGCAAAACTCAGAGTTAACATCCTATTAATTTATAATGCTATTGTTTTTAAATTAGGCTTCCCACAGGGTGGCTGAATTTTCAGATCTCTCAGCATATTCTGTCCATAAATTGAAGATGTCCCCTCAGGGTCCCTTTCAATATGTGGTCTTGTGCCCCTCCCATGAGCTGTGGCTCCAGAGAAAAGACCACATGCTCTAGCATGGTTGTGATACTTTGACTGAAAAAAAAAAAAAAAAACTGTAGCTCAGGCATTACAATTGTTTATTTGTTCCTCACCCAATTTTTGTAAGACATTAGATGTAGAAGAAAATAATAGCTCAGGGTTAAAAATAAACCTCGGTAGTTACTCCTGAATCATTTTAGGCACTTGAGAAATGACTCACTATGATAATGTAGGGAAAAAAATAAGCTAGAATAATAAATTGGTACTTTTGTTTCACAGTCTCCAGGATTCTGTTGTTGTACATCAGGTACTGTCAGCTGAATGGAGCCAGAGAGTCAAGACCAAGAGCAAAGATCATGTTTCTTTCCTATATTTATAAATGTGTATTGTGTGTTTTATGTGCCAGATGCTATGCGATGCTAATGGTGCAATAGTGAGCAAAAGAGCAAAAGAGGCGTGGTTTGGGGTCCTTATGGAGCTCACTAGAGTAAGCAGCAAGAAAAAGCATTTGCCATGTGTACCTATCAAGCAGGTACTATTAGTCTATTAATCATCCTTTTTAAAAATTTCAGTACTGGGGATTGAACTCTGGGCCTTGTACTTGCTATGCAAGTGCTCTACCACTGAGTTATCTGTCCAGTGCTTTGGTCATCTCCTTTTATGAAAGGATACAGAGTAAATTGGTAAGGAATGAGAGCAGCAGCAGAATTGATATTTTTACTTTTTATTCTTGGTACCAGGTATTGAACCCAGGGACACTTAGCCATTGAGCCACATCCCTAGCCCTTTTAATTTTTTTAAATTTTTTTTAAATTTTGAGACAGGGTTTTGCTAAGGGCCTCACCAAGTTGCTGAGGCTGGCTTTGAATCTGAGATCCTCCTGCTTCAGCCTCCAAAGTCGCTGGGTTTATAGTCCTCAGAATTGGGAGTTTTGAATTTGCAAGTTTGGCTCCAGGATTTGTGCTATTAACCCTTTTTTTTGAACTGCCTCTGGTGCAAATTTGTTTTGAAAAAAAAATGCAGTATGAAACAAGAACATACAACTAACCTACTTGGTTTTTTTTTTTTTGATGTTGATATGTTGATTTCATTTATTAAGGCAGTGTGTTAATTATTTGGTTGATTCAAAGAGGACATGTACTTGCAGGGAACAAGGAGTTGGAATCAAGGATTTCATGTTGAATTTGTTCTCTGTCTGTCTGTGTTACTCATTAACACATCAGAGTCTGATTGATAAAGTATTACAAATTTACGTATTCCACCTGGTCTTTTATTCACTCACCAAACTAATTGAACAACTGTTAGGTTACATCCGAGATTTGTATGTTGAAGATACAATGTTTAAAAAACAGTTTTGATTGCTGTCCTCAGGCAGCATACATCTAATAGTCTCCAATTACAGCTGGTTTACTTGGAGTTCAGAATTGACCATTCACAAGGCTGACATGGGGATACTTTTTGGACCTCCAGTTTAGGACTCTCCAATTAAGCTCTGACTATGCACTATACCACAGTCTAGTCCTCACAAAAAAACTTTTACCCATATTCATCAGGTGAATTACTTATCTCTAAAGCTTATATCCACAATATGTAGTTTTGAGAATCACCTGAATGCTTTAAGAAAATGCTAAGTTCCATGGAGGTTGTGATTCTGCACTAACCTACTTCATTTTAAATTGATTATTATTGTTGTTATTACTATTTTGGTGCTGAGGATTGAACTCAGAGACCCACACATGATAAGCACTCATTGTATCTCTGGGTTAAACTACCTTAGATGAAAAAGTTAGGTTTCAGATAAAATGACCTCTTCATACCCTAGGGCTTAGATGGTATAAAATAGGAAAGTGGGTGTTTGTGGGTGAGTGCTGGGGAATAAGAGAGAAAGGAAAGATCCTTGTGAGCAAAGAAGAGTATGCACAAAGGTCTTGAATAAAGAACAAATGAGATATGTTTGGAGAACCAAAGTTCCTACGTGCTGAATCAGAGGAGAGTAAGCTGGAGAATGTTGCCATGAAGAGTCTTGTAAGTCATGATCAAGATTCATAGACTTTATTATCCTGAGGACAATCAGCAGCTATCTAAGGCAAAGATTCTTAAACTTTCTTGGATCATAGCACCTTTAGGTCAAGAGATATACATAAAAGCTCCTTTTACTTACTAGTAGTTAGATTCAAATAGCTTATGTGATCTAATACTTTAGGATTTTTAAAAAAATAATAATCTATAGAAGTAGAGAGAAAACATATTTTAGTTTTATTGTTAAATAGTACAATAATTTATTAATTATACATGTTTGCCTATTGGGCACTACAGAGTTTCTCAAACCTTAGAATCAGGTTGGACACTTCCACCCTTGTTTCCTATTCCACAAGGATTACCTGTCATATTGGCTTTCTCGTTACAGCAATCACAGGAAACTCAGCTTCATAAATTTATGACATCACTGGAAACATGGCATAATCCAATGTTGCTTTCCTTGAAAGTTAAAAACAGATCAAGAACTCTCATGAGTTTGAAAGGAGACACAGGGCACCTTAGTATACATTTTGAAAACTGTGACTTTTAAGTGTTTTCAGTGGGAGATTAATATGAACAGACTGTGTTTTAAAGAAACCACTCTGGTCTTTGGGTTGAATAAAAGCAAAAATGGAACTAGGGGTGATGTCCAGAAGCTATTGCTAGGACTCAGCAAGGTAAAGTCATGGTGACATAGTCTTCCTAGGGTAGTGCTAATGAAGATGGCGGATAGGTGAAGTTCAGAAACATTTAAGAGGAAAGTCAATAAAACACAAGGTTTGGAGGTATAACAAAATGCAGGACAAATGCAGAATTTGGACACAGATGATTCATTTTGTATGTATTATTTTTGAAATATATATTGATAATGAGTTCTGTCTGACCCAGGTGTAAATATTCATTCTTTTGTTCCTTTATATTGCAAATAATTTTTCTAATCCTTTGTGGTGAAAATTATCTGTAACTCTTGTTTCCCCAGACCTCTGCCCCAAGATAAATTGAGATTCATGTGATACACAGAGAAGTCTCTGGGTTGTGTCTAGTTGTAGCAAGTTCGACACCCTGAAATGGAGGAATGGCCCCTTTTCTTCATGTCTTTCATTCCAGAGTCACAAACAACTCAGTTAAGATTGTGGAACAGGACAAAGAGTCTTAGGGGCTACATAGCTCTATCACCACCTGGCCTCATGAATCTCAGATGGGTACCTGAACATAAACCTCTGTCAGTATTGTCTTTTGCCTCCTTGTTGAGCTGGAGCTCTTGCTAAATATCCTTCCCTCTGTTTGTGGGGATGCAGACGTCCATCTGTTCCATGGACAGTTGCCACTTTGTCTCTGAGTGCAGAAATTCTTTCAACCAGCAGTGGTCAACTTGGACTTTAATACCAGTTCTTTGGATCCCTGAGAGTTGCTTTTGGTCCTCTGGGTGATTGCTTCCTCCATCAGGTCTCCTAAGAAACAATGAGGTCATTACTGAGAACTCTGTGCTATGTCCTTGTTAACAAAGAGAAATGCCACTTCAGAAATTCTGACCATGACCCAGGCCACTGGCAGGACCATGATCCATGAAATTGTCCTACTTCAAGGACAAGTGACTGCCTTCCTAGGATTCATATCTATGCATGAGGAAATGGATATCTTGCCTTGTTTGTGAAAATGTACTAGGTCTGAGGTATAGTGTCCTAATTGTAAATCCCCAAGTCCTTTTCATGGCTGTATCCAGAAAGTCTGAGGGTCTGTCTCAGGTTTTCATGAGCCCCATGATAGGATGGCAATGACATGTTGACCTGGTGAACATACAATCCCTTAATTCATTCACATACTCTTCCTGAAAATTTAAGGAAAGTATGAGTTCACTTCCCCTGCCTTAGAAGTGAGATCACCCAAGCCTATGTTAAATGCATTCCCCAGAATATCTATTTCTCTGCTTATTCATGTGAAGGGTCTTATTTTCTTTGGAGATTCAGAGCTAGGAGTTGGAACCTCACAAACTCAACTATCTTCAAAGGAGTGAAACATCTAGGGTTTACTACTGTCTACCTCAAAGGCCAAATAACTCTAAATGGAACAGGTTCCTGGCATTTACCCTAAACCCACAGTGCTCATATAAACTGGACCTGTACAATTAACGTGGGTATGTCGTGTGAGGAAGTTGTGGGACAGACACTGTATTCAAAACCAGTGTAGGAACAACAGTCTAATTGTGTGTTGGGTTTTGCAAATGTCCACTTCTGGTCAGACACAGCCCCATTGAGAGACTCTTGGCTTTGAAATCTAAGGAATCTGAAATGGTATTTTCGGAATGGAAGCAACCAACGGATCAGCATTTGTGAGGTGCTGGCAAGATGACTTCAAGCTGTAAAGCCGGGCCTTGACAGACAGATTTAGCACCATTAGCAGTGGCTTGCTGAAAAACAAAAATGACTTCAAAACTCTTCCCTCTCAACCAGAATGTTGCATTCATCCCTTCGTTAAAACATCCGTTATTTGCTGACTTGTTTTCTGTTGCCCCCACCCCCCACCCCCCAGCCTCTCACTCTTTTGTGTCGGAGCTAATGTTCCCAGCGTCTACACTGTGTAGGCCCTGATTATTTGTGAGACAGAGTGAGTTAATGCAGATTTGCAAGCTGTTCCCATTTGTTAAATGTCAGAAAAACACATGCAAGTCACTGGCTTTAGCACTTAGCTGCCAGCTGGCTCTTCTGGAGGCAGGGGACAAATGACAGTCTATCACACAGCATGCTTTCAAAGAAAGAGGGGACCTATTCCAGAACCGCAGCATCAGAGCCGCTTTTAACAACATAAGCAAAATAAGAAGCCAACATCAGTTTTTTTTCCTCCCTTATTTCTCCCCCTGTTGTTGAATGAATGGCAGCACAACATTTGGGAGCTTTTTAAAGCCTTGGGAATATGGATTCCACTGCCCACCATCTGAGAGAGAGATGGGATAATGGGAGCATGCCGGAGAGCTGCACATTCTCTGGCGAGCTGTGATGGAGACACCCTTCGAGCCTTGGGGGAGAGGGTGCGCCCCTCCCCACCCCGTCCTTCAGGTGGCTTTAGCTCCTACCTTCCCACTGCCAACCTCTCTGCAGGTATCTGGAATAAAGTTGAATTCCGCCCTCCTACCCCCATTTGCAGTTCTATCTGAGTCCTAGATTCTACCATTTAGAGCCTTTCACCCCACCTCCCTAAGATGATTTAAAAAATAATGAGTAAGAAATCATGTAAATAATGTACAAAAATTTCCTTAATTCATCCACACATTCATCCAGCAGTTATTTACTGAATATCTAGAATATATTGGGTACTGTGGAGGCCAAAAAGAAATAGGACATATGGATTGTTTTCAAAGGCAAGATCTAAGAGGATTATTGGTGATTTTTTTTTTTAAAGGAATCAATCCTACCTGAAAGTACAAATAGGTGCAAATGGTGACAGGAGGAGAGCAAAGGCCTGATTCTCTGATATGGGAGGAAAACTTCATGAAATGAGTGGATAGTGAGTGGACGAGGCTTAAAAGGACAGGAAAGATTTCAATAGCCAGAAAGAAACAAGATGGGCATGTGATGTGGGGTGATTCCATAGAAGGACCTGAATCTGTGGAGGTGGGAGAAGGTTCTAGCTGTGAAGACCAGCCTATTTAGAGCAGAAAGTTAGTTACAACACAGTGGGAGAAAATGAAAAACTAAGTTGAAGTCAGGGTCAGGAAAGTGACCTTTTAATGGAGTTTGAATCAAAGAGTGCCATTTTAGAATGGTGTTTCAGATGATTTTTATACACTTAGCCATGTGTGATCCAATTCATTGCTCTGATATACCTAAGTGATTTATGCATAGGAGTAAATAAGGCATTCTGCATGCTAAGCCCGAAGAGAGCATATTACAGAGAACAATTGCATGGTTAGATTAGTACATTTTCCTTAGAGATTCAATGTGGTTCTTATTGCAAGCAGGGTTTTCTGCTAAATCCACCATCTCCTTCCTTCTAACAGAGATGCTTTTCTTGTGAAATTTTGTCAGCATTTTGTTAATTCCTCATTGCTGCTTCCAGATCATTACCCTTCCACTATTCTGGAAAATCCTCCTACAGGTTCAGGCAACTGTGGCTACCCTTTACTGCCTTCTCATTTAGGACTCTGGTGGTGGCCTCACTTTCTTTATCTCACTAAGGTCCTAGGCTACTTCAATATTCATGCAGAGATATTTAATATTCATAAACCTGGGCTAAGGGTGTCAAAAACTTGTCCTAGTCCTATGTCTTTACTTTTACTATCTCAGTGCATACATTTCGCATTGACTATGACACTTTCTTCCATTCAGCCTCCGTGGATGCTTAGGATCCTTGTCAACATAACATGTCATGAGGGCCATACATATTTAACCTTCCTGTTCTAGCTTAAAACTTATAACAACATTTATCTTTTGTTATAGTCTCATAAATTCCCGATCACACCATAGGTTTTTGGTTTCCTTTAAGTCAATCAAAATATTAAATGGTCTCTGTGGTCTCTGAACTTGGGATGGACTTCCGATTCTCTCCTTTCTCCAGGTTACAGCCCAGCCTGATTTTTGCCTCCTTATCTAGCTCCATGATCCTTATATCTGCAAAGGTAAGGCCAGTTGCAACCTTCACAAAGCTCTAGTGGTCCAAGGATCACTTTATAATGTCTACAAAACCTTTACTCTCATAGCAGGTGACCTTGATTTTTACTTTCTCATAAATTTATATCTTCACCCCAGCTCCTTTCCTTTCCTGAGAAGCAAGATAATCCCTCTAGAGCCCCTCTAACCCATCCCCACCCCCCATCTTGCTCCTAAGATATTGTCCTTTTCTGTTTCTCTTCTCATTTTTAATTTCTCCTTCTTTATTTTTTTCTTCTTTATGCTATAAATGTTTTCAAACCTCTCATTTCTTAAAAAAAAAAACAAAACCCATCAAAACAACCATGTGTACTCTGGAAACCATCTTCTTTCTCTCCTTTGTATGAGAGCCAAGCATCTCGACCTCACTTTCAGGCTCTAACTCACTATCTTCTGATTTTCATCCCTGCCTGTCACTTCAACATTCCTAGCAGAGCATGAAGGACCATCTAAGACTCAACCCTGCAGACTTTTCAAGCTTCAACTTATTTTATTTCTCAGAAATGTTTAACCCTATTGAATATGACAAGATTTCATCAATTTCCTTATAAAGCCCCACTGACGATTATGGGCTTGGACTGTGCAGGGTAATAGGAATGACTTGCAAAATATGCTTTGGTGTCAGGATAGGCTTTACAAAAACATTTTTAAAAACTACTGCTCAGGCTTGTCTGAGATGCTATATATTGCTTCTTCCCAAGATGTTGGCATAACTGTCATAGCAGGTGCTTAGTAAGTCTTGGCTGAATAAATCAATGAGGTCAGCAGAGAATCTAAATAATAGATAAACTCTTTGGACTCTTGCCTTCATAATGTTCACTGTGGAGGTTTCCAGAGAGGATGAATACTGAATTTGGGGTGGTGGGAATGGAACCTGGTATTGGGAAACATGTGATGCAGATTATAGTTTTGGCAACATAGCCAACTCTTGTTGAACTAGTGGAGTAAGACTTACTCCACTAGTTGGAGGGTATGTCTCATGTGACATTGCTTTTATCTCTCTTCCTTCTCAATCTTTGATGGTTCTTCCTCTTCTACTTGCTCTTTAAATGTTATAATAATGAACACAGTAACCTTGATGACAAACTTATTCTTTGGTTTGCTGTGTTATTAGTCATCATAACAATCTATTGAAAAATGTTGAGTGTTTACCACATACCTACCATTGACTTTGATTCTGTTATGTAAAAATGGAAAGCTAGTCCCTGTTTAAGTAAGTTCATGCACAAAAACATACATGCCACTGTGACACAGATAATTTGATGCCTAGAACATAGCAGGTACTCAGTCAATTTCTATTAACTAACCTAATAAAATCATGGAGTTATTGGAAATTGTAAAACTGGCTTCCATTCCTCATTCTAATCCCTACCCATACTGCAGGACTGCAGGCCCCTTTCTCTCTAGCTACATGTATCTGTGCATAAGTATGGACTTCAAATGAATAGATGAAAATTGCATTTATATAAAGAGGTATTCTAGGCTTTTTCATGTAGTCAGACACAGTCAATCCTTTGCTCTTCCCTAGCCAGCATTGAGAAGGTGGTTCAAATGATTCCACCTTCTCAATATTCTCTCCAGCCCTGTGAATCAGGAGACTGAGGCAGGAGGATTGCAAGTTTGAGGTCAGCCAGCCTCAGCAATTTAGTGAGGGCCTAAGCAAATTAATCTGTCTCAAAAAAATAAAAAGGGCTGAGGATGTGACACAGTGGTTAAGTGCTCCTGGGTTCAATTCCTGGTAACAAAAAGAAAAAGAAGAAGAAGGGGAAGAGGAGGAGGAGGAGGAGGAGGAGGAGGAGGAGGAGGAGGAGGAGGAGGAGGAGGAGGAGGAGGAGGAGGAATTATTCCCTTCAGTTGTCCAAGCTACAGAAAAAATTCCATATCCGAAAAGAATCTTGTATTAATGCATTCAGCAAGAAAAGAAGGTCAGAAGAAAACAGTATAAATGGCCTTGGTGATCTCAGTTTGCAGATATTCTCTCTCTGCTTTTATCTACTTCTATACCTACACCACGTACAAATCAATACCCACATATATCTATTCCTGTTAATGTTGCTTACAAAATTTGTCTTCATAAATTACCATAAATCCCTCACCACTACTTCCAAAGAATAAGAATGTGTAGGCAACTAACTCCCTGGACATTTGAAATGTTTTCCATCATTTATGTAAACACAAAAGAGCTTTCTGGATGCAGCTGAAGAAACCATTATTATATATATATTTTTTCTGTATCATGCAGGTCATGATAAAATTATGGTAAAGAACTGAAAGAAGTGGGCCAAAAAACAAAACACAACACAACAACAACAACAATAAAAATTCATGATGGTGTGAAGAAGAAAACAGAATATCTAATGGAATTATTTTCCAGAGATAAGAGACCTGGAGAGGAGAAAAATTACAATCTATACCTAGAGTCAATTCTATTGGTCTTTGTAACAGGATTATGTCATCATGAAAAATGTTTGGTAGATGCCCTGGATACTCAAGTCTGCAGACAAGTCAGAATGCATATGTGGCTCTGGTGCCAATAGGCTTTTTTTTTTTTTTTTTTTTTTCTGTGCCGGTGTCCATATTTTTTTCCCAGAGGAAAAGAGAGTCCACAGAGAAACTTTTACAAGTGAGACTGATTTGTGATAGTGTTCAGTGATGATGGCAATGATGTTTGTTTGCTCAGCGCTTTATTCTTTTCAAAGCTTATTCAAAAACATTGCCTCTCTTTTAGAATATCCATTGCATTCCATGTTTGTTTATTAAGAATATTCTTGTATTTGTGTCTTATTTCCCACTTTTTATCTTATGCATAGGCTCTGCTTTATCCAAAATTGGTCTTTGACCCTTGAAATTGACTTGTCCTTTCCAGCCTTTTTCTTTTTTTTACCCTCTTGCTGGCAATATCCTCTCTTCTCCTTTGTATCTTCCAAAATTCTTAAAATTATAGTTTACGCTCCACCTTCTTTGGAAAGTCTTGAACTTCTATCCTGAATGCTCCTAACTCTCATTATCTCTAGATCTCACTTGGTAGGTGTCTCTATATATTAGTCATAGCTGGAAGAGAACTAACTAATAGAAACACAACTCCAAGTATCTTAAACAAGAAAAAAGGTATATATATATATCTATCTCCATTGATTGTTTCATAAATATAGCCATGGGTTTGGGAGTGGAGTGAGAGTTCTGGGGAGAATTTGGAAATGATTCTCTGCAAGTCTAATCCCTTTATTGAGAAGCAGTTCTGTGTGTACTTTCTGATGCTCTATTATCTCCACAAGAGAAAACATGGTGGAAGACATAGAATAGATAACTATAACTTCAGAAGCAGATCAATTTAGTGGTTGTTATCATTTGGATCTGGAATGTTCCCCAAAGACTCATGCACTGAAAGTTTGATGCCCAATGCAGCAAGATTCAGAGTTAGGGATTTGGGGAAGTAACGGGATCATGAGGACTCTGACCTTAACAATAGATTAATTCATTGAGGGATTCATAGCTCATGGAATGATTGGGAGATGATGAAAATTGTAGGAGGGGCAACCGAGTTACAGGGACTAGGTCTTTGTGGGTGTACCCTTGGGACTATATTGGTACTTGCTTCCTCTTTTATCTCTGCTTCCCAGAAGCCAAGAGGTGAGCAGCTTTTCTCTGCCACTCTGCCACCATAATGTTCTGCATCACCTCAGGCCCAAAGCAATGGAACCTGCTAACCCAGGAACTGTAAGCCAAAATAAATTTTCCTCCTTCAAGATTATCTTTCCAGGTATTTTCTCCCAGTGACAAAAAGCTGAATAATACAATGATTTAATGATATTGTCAGGGATCTTGAGTTTTTATCACTTTCTTACTCTGGCTTCTTTCTCTGCCAGACTCTCCAAGTTATCATTGAACAAGTTATGATTGGCAGTCTCAGACCCTTATTCTCCCAGGTTAGTACATTCTGATGATCATGGGGAATCTTCCCAGAAACCACTAGTGTAAAAGTACTGGGAAGAATCCTAATTTGCCAAACCTTGATCACTTCTGCATCAACTGTTCTAGTCAGGAGTACAGGTGACTGTGGGGTCAGTACCATCTGAACCACAGAGAGAATGCTCTCTGTTGGAGCAGAAGAATGAAGGCAGGCAGGTGAGAACAAAGCACATCCATGATGCTTAGTAGTATAAAGTTGTCATGTATTTCATAGCTTCCCTCTACCAAGAATGCAAAATTATACAGTTTGGGAGCCTGATTCAAATGCCTTTGATTCCCTGATTATTTCTTATACATAAGGGGTGTTAAAAATATGTCAAGGTGCTTTTGGAGTAATCATGTAATATATCTGCAGATGCTTATTATGGATTGTTAGGGACTGGTTTTATAGGGATCAAAGTATGGACTGTTATCTTCACTAAGGCCACTTACTGGTACTTTCTTTTAGGCCATACATTATTCCTATACCTCCATTGGCTGTTTCATAAATATAGCCATGGGTTTGGGAGTGGAATAAGAGTTTTGGGGAGAATTTGGAAGTGGTTCCCTGCAAGTCTAATCCCTTTGTTGAGAAGCAGTTCTGTGTGTACATTTGGATGCTGTATTATCTCCACAAGAGAAAACATGATTAATAGTACCACATAAGATGTGACTCTAAGATGGCTGGGGAAAAAAGCCAATTTTCTATTCAGCATTTGGACCCCCCTGAAAGTGAGTTGTATTGTAAATTCGAGAGAGTCTTGTATAAATCTGCTAAAATTTCTATTGGAATAGATGACCTATTTAGTCTATTACATCTCTAGTTTCTACAATTCCGAGATTCCTTGGGGCGTGTACAGAATGGAGCAATCGAAGAACAGCAAATTTCACAGTATGGTCCACCATCTGTATAGGAAAAGCAAGAAAACTGATGGGATTTCTCTCCCTGGCAGATATTTATTTCTCAAGTGCCTTTAAAACAGGAGGTCTGCAAAATTCTTCATGAGTGGTTAAAACATGAAGATTGATTTACAAATGTATATTTACTAGGCAGAAATATTTCACGATGTGTCTAAAATTTCCATTAAAAATCTAACCAAATATTTCTAGCTCTCCCTAGACTCCTTTGCTCCTACAATTTTAATAAATCAAGGAACATTTGTAAGTGCTAAATGTTAAATGGTTATTCACAGTTAATTTTTAATCAACTAACAACAGTTATGTGTTAATTGAATGCCATTAACAAACCATAACTTGATGCATTAGTTCTTTTTGTTATGCAAAGAAACTTTTCCCTAAAGCTTTTATATATTGTCTGATTTCCTTCTAAAGAGAACATCAATATCTATAAGTCTATAAATTTAACAAATGTGTTTGTTGACACTAGGTATGTATCTCTATATGTGTGTCTCTGTACCCACTTAAAACAAATCAGAATGTGCTGAAGTACTGAAAATGAAAGAGCAATACAAATAAAGTCCCATAAATGAAATTAGGTAAGCACTAACCAAAAGAGAAGGCAATTTGACATTTGGGAATTATAATGTAACTCCTACTTTTTTACTTTGATTTTCTGAGTTTTGCTTAATATTTCTGTGGCTTTTATTTTCTAGAATTGCTTTTGAAAACACTGCAAGATTGATTTTGATAGGCGATATTTCTTCATTATAGACTGAAAAAGAAAATTAACTCGAACGAGTAACACAAAGCTAATATGTATCATTACTCTAATGTATTTCTGAAATTGTAGCAATGTTTTGTGGTCAAAAAAAGGTAGAGCCTGTGCCATAGTAGGCAAACCATCATAGCTCCAGTGGAATAGACTGAGCAAGGTCCAGTGGGAGATGAGGAAATGATGTTGGGGTGTCCATGCCTGGTGGCCTGATGGCCTTGGAAATCTTGTCCTTTATCCACTTTTCAGGCATCAAGTGATGTGAGAAAATCTAAAAGGGTTTTAAAGCCTTGGTCTGTTTCCCTAAAGTAGCAGAGTTAATTGGATCCACATTTAAGGCCTTGTTTCATCACTTAACATGTGAGTGACTTGAGCAAATCATGTAACCACCTTTAGGTGGGAGAATTTCTACTTGCTTACTGGGGGTTATGAGAACCAAATGAGGTAAAGGTTTTTAAAAATCCTACACAGAGCTACACAAATATTAGTTATCATTATGGAAATGTTCCCAGTGTGCCTGGTGGAAGCCCTCTAACATTGGTGCTGGACATAGAACTAAATGTTTTTTTTTTTTTTTTTTTTTTGCAAAGACTTTATACAATGGGAAAATAAGACCTATATAAAATTAAAAGTCAAGATCTAGGCACATTTCCACATGTGAGGCTATAAACACCCTCAGTGTGTATTACCTTTCAAATAGTGAAACATTAGTACATGGGATGGGAGTCAGCTCTGCCTTTTTAGGAGACAGAATTCAATGGTATTAATTAATTAATTAGTTCTAATTTCTTATACATAGAATTCAATAGTATTTAGATGAACAGAATACTTCCCATGCTTTCAGGAAGAACTACCAAAAAACTTTTTCTAAATATCTGATCGGTTAGAACTCTTTCATATGTCATAATCCTAACAGGATTAAATACTTTTTGATAGAACCATTATATCTTCTAATTACAGCATAAAAACACAAGGTGCAAAACATTATATTTTCCTTTAAACATGCTTTAAAGATCTTACACCTGGCTACAACAAGTCTATTTATAAGGCTAATGGATGACTACTCTGGGTCAATAAAAAATTAATTGGTAATAACTGAGTTGATTTCAAATTTATTATAAGGATATTCCAAAGGATCAAATTAGCAACATTCAGTTTTAGTGTGAATTGTTCCTTTTGCCTTAATTAATCTCATCCCAATTCTTCGTAATGAGGACTTGAGGTTTTCTGTGTATCTTTAGAACTGATCAGAGGGCAGGGTAACAGTCAAGGCTGGCTTTATGGACGCTTGCAGTGTCCCAGTCTCAGAAAGTCTCCATATTTAATGTTCTCTACATTATTAATTTTATCTTTGAACTGTGTTTTATAAGTCAGTCCCATGGGGCAATGGAGCATGTGGATAACCTGAGGAAATAAATGGAGGAAAAGAAAAGGCTGTATAGTTTAGGACCTTTCAATAGTTCATTTTGGTCTAAGTTGGCCAATGACTGTATTGCAGAGCAGCCCTGAGACAGGATGCATTGTAGTGAGGTTTTCTGAAGACACAATGCTTTAAATTTTAGTGTTTTGAAAGCCGTTTTCTACTGGAGAGAAATTTAGACACTCTGATAAGCAAATGTTAGGGAAATTATAAAATATCAGAGCACTATTTTTAATTGCAAGGACTTCGAAATTTTTATTTTTATGCATTAGAGTTATACACAATAGTGGGGATTCATTTTGATACATTCTTAAATGCAAATCGGTTTTTCCTTTTCAAACCCCAGGATTATCTTTTTCCCTCCCTCCTCCCTCCCATGACCCCCTTCTACTACTCTATTGGTCTTTCTTATATTTATTTCTCTATTTTTAACTGATGAATTATAGTTATATAAAAAACTGGACTTCATTGTTGTATGTTCATGCACGCACCTAGTGTAATTTGGTCTATTTCACCCCCCCCAGTTCTTCCCCTTTCAAGAGTACTTTTTTGTTCATATAAATTGGACACTCCAACCATCTGCCAAAGTGCAGATGTGCCACTGACTTTTATAGAAAAATAAGAGACTTCTAGAAAGAGACATTCTCCTTAGCCATGTTTACCATGGGCACTGGGGCTTTTATATTCAGTCTAATTCTGTTATGCCCATAGACTGCGTTTTTCCTAAGTCAGCTAGCACTTGGGGTGGGTGTCTTCTGAGAGGCCATCGTATGGCTAGGGAAAGACAAGTCTGCAAGCCTAGGGACCTGGCAGTGTGACCCTGGATCATTGTTTTGCTTCAGTTCTCTCAGCCATAAAATACACTTGTCTCTCTCAAGACTGGAGTCCTTGGCATCCAAATTTGTGACATATGACGTAGTGGGGTTCATGAGTTTTGGTGGATTTAATGTCCCAGAATTTCGGTTTCACCATAAAGAGGGTTGGTTGTGTGATCATTTGGGATTCTTCCAGCAATATCCTTGTATTTATTTGAAGGCAGTAATTACTTGCCTTTCAGTTTCCCTTGGTTTTATCATTTGGGGAATAATTTTATGGATTAAAAAAGCCCAAATATTTGTTCCTTTCTTTAATATGTTTATTACAATATTTTTTGATCAGGTAGTTTTTGAGCTACTAATTATTAAGCGAAGAATGAAATATTCAGGCCTCCCAAACCTACCAACATCTCTTTAAATTGCTTTTTTCTTCCTCACAGCTAGATCTACACCTGTAAATGCCTAAGTCCTGCTGCCAGCCAATCTTGCCGACAGCTACTTGATTCTGGGGGTGCCTTCTATAAAACTGGTTATAGCATCTCTCTGCCCCATGGTGAAAAAATAATGTAGTGTGATATGGTAAAGCATTGATTGAATACACGGAATAGGAGTGTCTGTCATCAGATTAGAGGGGGCAAAAAAGACGGGCTTTCTTCTTTCTCTGGGGTGAGAAGGGTCTGAGAATTGCTGAGATATTCATTGAGATATGTTCCCTGGTATTTTCTGTGAAATCATTTTGTTATCAAAGCTTTGCCCCCTTTCAGCTGCCAGTGAACATTTCCAGCCCCCAAGTAGTGTGTGTGCATTGCGT
Organism: Spermophilus citellus; assembly: GCF_964194105.1. Lineage (NCBI taxonomy): Eukaryota > Metazoa > Chordata > Mammalia > Rodentia > Sciuridae > Spermophilus > Spermophilus citellus. Next base: position 99,699,893 of record NC_138198.1, on the reverse strand, counting down.
GATAGTGGAGAATGGGAAAATGAAAAAGGGTTGTTATTTGCTCATTCATTCACTGATAATTTCTATTTATGTTAATTGAGCACCTAGCCTCTTGCTAAATGTCTGGCACCCAGTGGGTGTTGAATTAAACTACCTAATGATGAAAACAAAGGTTTCTAATCCAATGAAATAAAGTATAAACAAAATGAAAATTTTATTTTTGAGTGAAATGGATTGGAATTGGGGTTCTGTGGATAGGAAAGCAAGGGCCTAGTCAACTCTTCTCATGGAGAATGTAATCCCATTGATAAAATGGGGTTTGCACAAAAATAGTGACATTGTGAGGAAATCATTAAAATGATGACAAGAAAGCTGTTTTAAGATGGATGGTACATGGGGCTGGGGTTGTGGCTCGCCTAGTACATGTGGGGGGTGGGTTAGATACTCAGCACCACATAAAAATAAATAAACAAAATGAAGGTATTATGTCCAACTACAACTAAAACAAAATATTAAAAAGAAAAAGATGCATGATTCAGAGTTGACTGGCTTCCTTTGTTATTCCATAGAGAGGGAGCTGCCTACCAGTCTTTAAGGGAAAGTGGGCAGGGAAAAGTACACTTGAAAGAAGGATATATTTTAGAATATTTGAGTATCTATAATATGTCAAACCCTTAAAATGTTAAGTCCTAAGCATATAACAATAAGATGTAGGACATGGAAAAACTTAGAATTTACATGAATGGTTCTCAAAATTTTATAGCTTGAAATTTACCATGTGTGACAATACAGATTTGCTGGCCTCTCCCAGAGAGCGTCATCTTCAGCAAGTCTGGAGTAGAACATAGGAAGCCATGCTTTGACAATCACCTGGCGTGACTGAGGGCATGTTGTCTAAGGATCATGTCTTGGGAGACACTGATATATAGCAGTATGGCAGTACTCAATGTGTGGCCTCCAGACACAGAGGCATCTGGAAACTTGGAAATTATGGACATCTGCCTTAGATCTACTGAATCACAGTCTATGAGAGTGGCCCAGCAATTTGTAATTCTGATGCTTGATGAAGACTAATGAGTAGGCCTAGGAGATGTCATAGAATTGGAGATGAATTTTGCCTCCTTCACAATTCTTCTGGGTTGATCAATGAATAATAATTTTGTTTTGGATATGTGTTTACACTATGTAGTTCAGTCCAAAGAAAAAGGGTGGTATAAAACATCCACTAATCATTCTTTGTGTGAAATTAAGACCCAGACAAATGAGCTGGGTGCCATGGCGCATGCTTGTAATCCCAGCGGCTAAGGAGGTTGAGACATGAGGATCCTGAGTACAAAGCCAGCCTCAGCAATGGCGAGGCACTAAGCTGCTCAGTCAGACCCTGTCTCTAAATAAAATCCAAAATAGGGTTGGGGATGTGGCTCAGTGGTCTAGTGCACCTGAGTGCAATCCTTGGTACCAAACAACAACAACAACAACAACAACAACAACAACAACAAAACCCAAAGAAAAATGGTCTAGATTAAAGAAAATTAGCTTAGTTGGAAAGAGCTTCATAAAACCAGGCATGTGTTTGTTCATTGGTACATAGTGGATCAGATTTTAATTAAATCAGAGAACTCGGTCATCAAGGAAGTCCTTGTTTCAGTTTTCCATATTTGTACTTTTTTTTTCCACCATTGTATGCTTTTTTTGTCACTGACACTATAGAAGGACAGTGTGATGTGGGGCTAAAATAGGACAAATATGAATGTCTGGAATTGATGGCCTTCCTAGCTCTGTCACCCCTTGCAACTAACAGTTTCTCTCAGCCCTAGTTTTCTCTTTAATGTATAAATGATGTGTGCCTTATCTACTTCACAGGGTTGTAAAGATGATAATAGGAATAGCTAACATTTATTGAGGACTTACTCTGTGCCAGACACTGTGTTAAGTGCTTTACATGAATTATCTCTTTTAATCTTCCCAAGAATCCTATTATCATTGTTGTACAAATGAGGAAATTGAGGCTTGGTGAGATTAAGAAAATTGCCTGAGGTCACACAGCTGGAAAATGGTAAAGCCAGGATTTAAATTCAAAGTGTCTGATTCAGAACTCAAGCATATAACTGCCATGCTGGACTATAAAGTTTGAAATGAGATGGAATATAAACTGTAGAGTTCAATTTACACTGAGAAAAAGGAAAATGTCCACGTACTTTGTTTGTTCATAGCATCATCCAATATTTTGTAATGCGTAGTAGGACCTCAATCAAAAACATTAATGCAACTATATGTTCTTTAACTTATTTTCCCTAAGTCACAGGCCTTGTCTGATTGTGTTTTTGATATTAAATAACAAACTCTAAATAGGAATAAAATTTTTGAGAAGCATCTGACAGTTCTTACTGAAATATAGAGACTGAGAATATTCACACAATTTCTGCCCAGCTCTTGGTTTCTCCCATCTAGTGTACATCTCTAGAGCAAATGGCATGTGTGACGTGTGGTTCTATCTTCTTATCCTAATTGGAGCTCTTGTGGGTTACTCTTTTACATATAGGTTTTCAAACTGAAGATTAATTATCAGTAAATTGGTTAAACATAAGATACTGATTTCTACATTTACCCAGAACTGTGTTAAGCCCTGTGGGATGTGAAAAAAAAATTATATCTTGTAGCTATGGAACTACTCAAGGACTTTATAATCAATTGGACAGGCAGGATGAAGGATAAGGTGTGCAAAATAAAACAATAATGAATAATATAGTCTATAATGGTAGTTTAATAATGACATAATAAAGATTTATAGAGACATAATTACCAGAGGTACTGGAAAGAATTCTGGAAAAAAGCCTATGTAGTATGAGTCTAATAAATGTTTGTTAAGTAAATGAATGAATGGATAGACAGCTTAGAATTGGAATACTTGGACTCTGGTTAAAGCCATTATGACTATTGCTATGATTTAGAAGAAGTTATTTAATCTTTTTGGGCCTGTTTCTCATTTGCAAAATGGATAATATAATGGTAACTCTAGCACCTTCTGAAATGCATGATGATAACTAAATAAAATAATGGATGTAAAAGTATGCTGTAACTGGAGAATGACATTCAATTGTAAATGTTATTTAATTTTCAAATATTTACAGCATATGAAAATATTTTAAAATCATTGTCTTAAAATGTGCAACTTCAATAAAGGTAAATGAAAAAAATATAAAAATAAAATGAGATTGAGCCTTGTGAACGAATACAGGCCGATGTGCTCCTTGGCTGACAATAGGCTGAAAGGAGCAATGGTTCCCTACATAGAGCTTGACTCCTGGTGCTTTGTTGGCTGAATCAGACAAGCCAGGCTCAGACCTGTCTCCACATCTAAACTGGACACATTCAGATAGGATCTCAGAATTGGAACTCAGCATCTTTATTTAATGCAAAGTGTAACAGAAACAATAAACCCCTATGGCCAACACCCCTTTTGAATTTTAGAAATAAAAAAAAAATGCAAAATAAAGCCCCAAACATCCCAAACCAGAAACCTACATCAATTTTAATCTTTATATTATAATATAGAATAATTATAATAATTAATATATAACTATAATTATATTTAGATTTATAATTACATTATATATTATTATAACTGGTTTAAAATTAAATAATATAATTTAATAATATATATTTATTATATAATTAGATAATAATTATACAAGTGACTCATGGATTAATTCTTCTTTTCAAGAAGGAAAATTAAAATAGTAAGAAAAAGAGGGCTCTCATCTTCTATTCTAGTTCTTTTCCCCCCTCACCAGAGGGGATCACGATCATGCAAATGATGCATGTATCCTCAGTTCCCATACAGAATTTTGTTTCATATTCCTTTAATTTAGCACCCACATGAATGGCACATGATGTAATTTGTTCTGTCATTTCTCTTTTGCTAACTGATGTGCTTTTGATTTCCAGTTGGTGGAAATATAAATATTTAGCTAATTTCTCTTAAGTAGACAATCACTTATTAAAAATACATTTTAAAACCATGTTGACTTTGTCTTCCCAACAGGCTCATTGCATTTTAGAGGAGAAAGCAGTCAGCAGAGCTCCAGGACACACGCCTTCCCCTTTCCAGTAGGACAGGCAGAGCCTGACCGAAAAGGTAAAGAACTACTGAGGATGATCCGTAATCAATATCATGAAACACAATTCAAACAATGGCTTGCTTCTGAGAGTCACTGTTCAGTTGACCTGAAAATAATCTCTTCTCCCTCCCCATGCCCATGCTCTGTCCTCCGCCCCATCGTCCCTCCCCAGAGTCTTTGTGTGCTGAATCCAAATGAGTGGAGTTTGAACTCTAGCTGCTCTCCCAAGAGTATTATTATTCCCCTCCCTTTAAACGGAAGGGTGCTAATTAATGTAGGAAAAGTTATATGCCAAGTTTGCTTTGCCTGTGGTTTCCTTAGATTAAAGGCTACTGGCAACTCCAGCTCTGTCAGAAGAGCCAGCGCTGTATTCTTATCCCCTGAAGGAGGTTTCAGCTCTGCTGACTCAAGAAGACATCAGCTTTTGATTTGGAGTTATTGGATATTGACCCATCACTCACAGCAGAGTTATGGGCCTGCTTTCCCGGACCCAGGGAACTGGGCTCCGGCTTTGCCTACAGCATCCCCCACCCCTCCCTTCAGTTTCTGTTGAACCTCAGCCTGTAAATGTCAATTTCATTTTGTAAAGGCCAGGCAGCTGTCAGTTCTTCCTGGGGATTCTGGGAGAAGGAGCACAGGATGATGCCCTCAGTAACACAGACATTTTATAATATTTTACTGTGGCTCTCCAACTTCACCAACTTCCTACATCCTTGTCCTAGTATTGTCAAACCACCTTGTCTTCCCTCACTTTGGAAATTATCAGTGAGCCAGGTCTCCAACTGGAAATATAACCAGTTTTAAACGACTCCAGTATCTGGCAGATCTAATGCGACAAAATGAAGAACATGGTTTGGATACCGCCTCCTTTGTAAGAGACTACTCTTAAAAACATAATCTTGCTTAAACAGATAATGAGACTGATCAAAAGTGGTAATTCAGATAATCTTCTGACAAGGAAAATCCTTACTCAACTTTCAACTTCACCTTTATGATGAATCCAGTTATTTATCTCATTCTGATTGTGGCATGATCCCAGTTTGAGACGACATTCCTATCTGTCTGTGCCTACCCATCAGCCATAGTTTAGGCTATGCCAGGAGGAATTTAGATAAATGATAATCAGTCTTTTGGAAAAAAACCATCTTACATTAAGGGTAGAAGAAACTAAGCATGATGACTTTGACCTAGTGGCAAAGCCTCATGTTTGCCTTGTGCATAGAATGATGCTGAGACCACAGGTACAAGACAGGAAAGGTGCTCCTACTGTATCTTGTAACATTGAAGGCCTCAGCAACCATATGAACCGACTTTGACACAGAAAGAAATAGAAACATAGAAGCCTTTCTTCCTTCTCTGGTCACCTTCCCTCTGTCATGCCAAGCACTTAGGCTCTTTAAATAATTCACTCTACCTTTACTGGTACCTGGTGAGAGGTACAGGAAATAGAAGGGCTGCTACAAACACGGTGGCTCCTGAACAACAAAGTACACAGATTGAAGGATGCACATGATACAATTTGTTCTGTCATGGAAGTACTCAGCAAAAGTGAGCACTGTGGCATGAGTACTGAAATTTTGCTGAAGCTTCCTCAGTGCCTCATGGATGTGTTGGGACCCAGCAGAGAAAAAAAAAAAAATTATGGGGGCAGGATAGGTAAGCACTACACAAGTAATGGCAGTGCCCCTTGTAGGCAGATGCCAGGGAGAAGCAGGTGGCCAATACCACAAGAGATTTATCTGTGGCTTGCAAAGATATGGGAAGGATCCATACCAGTATCACAACTCGATGAGGCAAGAAAGCCACCTCAAAGAGACAGAGAGCAATGAGGCAGAGGCACAGAGAGAAGCCCCACACAATTCAAGCTGTGGTTTTATCTTCTTCTAGTCTATCCTTCTAAATTTGATTTCAAAATGTAGATTGATTTGGATTTTCTTTGCAATCAAAAGACTCTTAAATTTTGGCAGATTTGAGATCAGGTAGGGAATAGTGAAAAGTCCCTAGAGTGAGAATGAAAATTCCCTGTACACTAGTGAGAAGGGGCTTGGGAACCCAGAACAAGGCAGAATCTCTTTATTAAGTATCAATGAGTTGGAGCCAAAGCTTGATGGGGAACCTTGCAGCTCATATCCAGGGAAAACTAAGAGTGAGGGTTTAGTGTGCAACTGTAAATTCTTGGTTATTACCATTCTCAAGTTTGTATGACCCTGGGAACTGTGGTGGAGCAAACCTATTGTAGGGGAAGGTAAAGAGAGTCTATATTATACCATAACAGGGGAGAGTCAGGGTGAAGACCAGGGCTGACTGGCACACCATGAATACTTGAACTCTCCAATAGAACCTGTGGGGGATTCCTGACATTTAGTGAGCATCTGCTATGTGAATCACAGGCTTTCTTTTCTTTTTTTTCTGTAGTTTTTTTGTTGGTGCATTATAATTGTTCATAATGGTGAAATTTATTGTTACATGTACATGCACAAAATAATAACAGTATATGTAATTTGGCTAATATCATTCTCTTGCATTTCCCCTTTTCCCTCCCTTCTCCCTGGTCCATTTCCTTAACTCTATTTATCACCCTTCATGAGTCACAGGTTTTCATGTAAGGCCTTGTCTATGACACAATCAAGTTTCCAAGTCCTTATCCATTTTATGCATAGATTAAGGCACCAGTAACCTTTTATCCCCACTCTGAGAGCTAAACTATTCTGAAGATACAAAATAGTGTCTGCTTTTCTACCATCATCATTATAGTTTAGATAGGCCTAGTTAATGTGGATAATACTGTAAAAGGCATACTTTCTAGAATTTAGAGTTAAAAAGAGTCAACAGCTACATAATAATAGCACTTTATTTCTTGACAACATTATTGCTCTCTCTCTCTCTCTTTTTTTGTCTTGCAAAATTCCTGTTTTAATGAACATCTCATTTAATCCTTCCAATAATCCTGCAGGGAAGGTGAGATAGAGGTTTCTCTTATTTTGCAGATGAAAGATGAAACTCACAGGAAATGAGAATGACTTGGCAGAAGTTACTTAGCAAGTTAGTTCCAGAACAAACTAGATTTTCTCCTAAGAGAAGGGAGACCGTGATCCAACTTCCCTCTATGGACCATGCATTTGACATGTGACTTTCCTGGATTTTCACAACAGGTCTGCAAGGTAGGCTTTATTATTCCTTCTTCTGGATCAGGAAATTGAATGCCAATGAATAAACAATTTATGATTTCTCACTCATTTACGGGATAAAGTTGGGTTGAGCTTGCATTAATCTTTCTAGCTTGAAAGCCATGTTCATACTACTGTCCCAGCCTTCCTCCATCCTCCAGGCTTCCTGCTGTCCCCCCTGCTGAGAAAGGAAACACTCATGTATTACAGCTCTAACACTGTAGAGGATTCTTTTCATGGAACTGGGATGTTGGCGAAGCAGAACTGGAATTCAGTGGAGCAGAGCCGTCTGTAAGAAGTACCACTAGTTTCAAGTTTATAGGGGAGACTGGCAGGAGAGGGGAATAAAATATGGTTTGTGAACAAATTCAGGAGCTGAAGGGATGTGTGGGCACCCTTGAGATAGTGACCTCGGCCCATGCCTGGATGGGGACAGAAGGGTTGTTCCCACTCAGCACTTACCCAGCTGTACAATTCAGAGCACAGAAAAGTTCCCTCCTGATCTGGGATCGGCTTAAGCCCTGAAGCATGAAATGTGAATACCTTTTGCACAGCATCCATTAAATAAATGTTATTCTTCTCCCTGGCAGAAAACACAAATTTCTCTGCTCAGAGCCATAGTGTAGCAGAAGGAACACAATTTACAATATCTCTCTTTACGATAATGGCTCTCACCTTCCAAGGAAATGAGCTTGGAGGAAAGGAGCACCATTGAGTGCCCAATGACAAGTCTGCGAGGCTTGCCACTGCTGCTAATTATCTGGCAGGGAGGAAAGGCTGTGTCCCTCGAATATGGAGAAGGGCTTGTGAACTCTGGAGAAGGGGCAAGGCGCTTTGGTGTCTCTGTTATGCAAACTGGAGAATGGCCCCATCGGGTCGTGCCTGACCTTTACCTCTTCTCCATGATGGAGCAGACATTTTTGCCAATTATGATCCTAAACACGCTGAAAAGTACCCTTGGCCACTGACAGTTTGCAAGGGAGAAGCAATGCCTCTGGAATAATACCATGCTCAGGACAAAGAGGAAGGGTAAACAAAGCATTACTTTGTGTTGCAAATAGACGGCTTTGTTAAATACTGAAGAAATCCCCTTGGTGTCCACCTTACACAGCTCTGATAAAAATGCATTTGCAATACGCTCCGTGTCAAGAAATCACATCTTACAGGGCCAAGGAGGTTAAGAGCATCTCCCCAACTACAGAATAAAACTCATTAAAATCGTCTATCCAGTAAGAGAAGGCCCTGTTTGCTCTCCTCCCCACAGCCTCCTCTTTTTTTTTCTTTTAAGCTAATGTTTTTCAGAACTAGAGACACAATCAAAAAAAAAAAAAAAAAACACAATACACATTTGTGTTAAAAATAATAAGCGTGATAAATATGGGAGGAAATATTAGTGGTAAACAGAATCAGCAAACAGCAGAGACAGAAGTGAACTTAATAGAACATACTTGACCGGCAGGTAACACATTAAAATGCCATTTCGGCAGACAGAATTGATAGCAGACTTGCTGAAAGAAAATCTGGTCCAAAAAGAGGACAAATACAATCCTCATCCCCTTTTCCTGCCACATGTTGCAGATGAGTAAAACCCAGGGGGAAAATTCTGCAAATACGTGTGAGTCCAGAGGAAAAATTAAGTTGACTATTTACAAATTTTTCTTTCAAGCATGAAAAGGGAACTAGAAAACAGGTCATTTAAAAAAAAAAAAATTCAAGTCTGGTGTTTTCTACCTGTTAATATAGTTGCCTGAGAAGAGGGGTATAAGGAAAGGCTGATTTCCAACCCAGGAAACATCTCTCAGAAATAAAGACAGTATGAAATGACTTTTGTCAGACAAGCAATATGAGAAAATCTAATATTGAGAGGAGACAATATTTTTTTCCTGCTGCCCAGTGAGTACTGATGGACTGGCAGCAGCTTGGGTTTGGTTATGGGACTACTGACGGGAATCAGAGAGGGGAGCCAGGGAGGGGCTCTGCTGTTAGTGACAGGAAGGACTGTCATGGGCATGAGATAACCAACCTCAGGAACATTCTCCTTCAGTTCAGGAGTTTTCTAAGCATCTAGATACAGTCTTTGATACCTACATGAGCTTTGTTGATCTTGTACTACAACTATCTTTGCTCTTCTAAAGGAAAGGTAGCCTCCAAGTATGTGTACACTCTTGTAGGCAATGATCTGTTACATAATAGATTGACCAGCTAGAATGTGGAGATTGAAAAGGACTCCAAGGAAAAAGATACACAGACAATCCAATTCATGATAGTTCATCTAACAATTTTTGAATTTATGATGGTGTGAAAGTGATATGGTTTCAATAGAAAGTGTACTTTGAATTTCAGTCTTTCTCTGGGATAGCAGTATGTGAAATGATAGTTTCCTATGAAGCTGGGCGGCAGCAATGAGCCCAAGCTCCCAGTCAGCCACTTGAACATGAGGGCAAACAATGGATATTAGGTACAGTTTTAACAGCGTGTTTTAGATTCAGGCTTTCAATTCATCACCTGAGATATTCTACATGTTATTATAAAACAGACTTTGTGCTTGATGATTTTCTCTAACTGTAGGCTCTCCAAGTGCCCTCAACACATTTAGTGTAGGCTAGGTAACTCGTGATCCTGAGTAGATTAAATATATTTAAAAATTATATATGTTTGGTATTGGAAATTGAAACAAGGGATGCTTAATCATTGAGCTTCATCCATGAGCCATTTTTTATTTTGAGACAGGATCTCAACAAGTTGTTTACAGGGCTTTGCTAAATTACTGAGGTTGGCTTTGAATTTGTGATTTTCCTGCTTCAGCTTCCTGAGCTGCTGGGATTATAGGCATGCTTCACGATGCCCAACCTATTAAATACATTTTAAACTTATAACATATTTTTAGTTTATGATGGGTTTATTGAGGCATAACTCCATCAAAAGTTAAGAAGCGACTAACTCTCAGGTCATTCCTGAGAAATAGGGTGATCATGGACCAAAAAGAAAGTGAATTTGAACTATATATGCTTGTGTCTTTGTTCAATGAGGAAGTCTGGGAGCTGGAGTTCTATTCTTATTCTTCAATAGTTTCTGTCTTTCTCTTTTCAATATCAACTCTCTTTGTATTATAGACAAGTCACTTTCAACTAGAATAAACATATATTGCTGTGTGCTCTGGAGAGTCCTATGTTATGTCTAATGTCACTATCAATAATCCCCCTCATTCTCAAAAGTATCCTGTTTTGGATGAAAAATCTATGGTCACTCTACTTATAATAAACTCTCTGGGGCTCAATTTTTATATATGAAAATAAAGAGATTGTTATAGAAAGCATTACCCTGAACTTACACAAAGGTTTCTTGTGTACTACTATGTGAAGTATGCTTTTAATCAGTCGGTATGGTCTACAAGTGTCAACAAATAAGCTGGGGCAAATTAAGATATTGTCCCCATCAAGGATATTTCCTTTTAATGGAGGGCTTTTGAAAACAATATTTTTATAATTTAGAACTTAATATTTAATGGTGAAATTACAACTTCAGACATATACTATTTTGCTTTCTTGGAGAATCACTAAACATTGGGCTAACCTTCGGTGGGAAGCTCAGAAGACCCTAAAAACCAATCCTGGGCAGGTTGTAGGCAAATAAACTGAGAAATTAAAATGCAACATGATTTTGGGCCTGATACTTCAAGATTTTAGTGACTTGAATTTATATATTTAAAAAGCTCCCTTAAGTTTTTTCTGATACAAAGCTGGTCCTGGAAACATTGATGTATCCCAGAATCTTCGCTTTACACATATAGAGACTGTGGCTCAGGAGGTAACAGCCATAACAATGAATCTTTGCCTTGTCTTTGTTATTTACCAAGTATGAGTGGGTGGTGGTTCCTTCAATTTTATCAAAATCCTGTGGTATTTTAAATATGAATCCTGTTTTACAGATTTATTTTATGATTTATTTTATGTTTATTTTATGATTTATTTTATGAAACAAAATAAAAGAATGGTGCCCAACATTTTGTGGCTACTTAGTAGTAGAATCACAATTTTTTATTTTATTTATTTATTTAGTCTCCTGATTCCTATCCTGATCTCTGTTACATCATAATGACCTAGGTTGTTTGTGGAAGGCTTGAATTTTCTACCATAAAGCTGCCTTAAGTACTCATCTTGCGTTCTGTCCTTCTTTTCCAGAAAGATGCGTATTTAGGAGTTTTTGTTTTCTCCCTGGTTTTGGGTTTTTTTTTTTTTTTTGAACCAACATTTAATTTTGCTCTTCCCCCTCCCTGAGTGTGTAGTGGGCTGCCTGGCAGAGATGGCAGGAGATGTTTTCATGCGCAATCAAGGGCATAGATGCATTGGCTGTCAGCCTCAGGCAGGGACACAGACTTGTCTCCCACTAGCAGAGCGATGATGCGTTTCCCCAAAATGTTCCAAGAATGGCCTGGAATGTGACTAGACAAGGTCCATGCGGCCCCATGAATGGCTTCACAGTGCACTAGCCAGAAAACAAACACAACAGTAATTCTTGGATTAGCATGAAAACACTTCCAAAGGGGGCTCAAAGACAGCCTTTTGTCCCTTTTATAAAAGGGAAGAGATGAGGTGTGACAAATGGCCTGTTGGTTGGCTTTCTGTGCCAGTCAGAGGTCATCCTGGAAGGGCACCACAGACACAATCAGTCTAACAAAGAAGAAGCAGAATGAAAACCAAAGGACAAAGAACATTTCAGAAGAGGCAAGGTGGTGTCTAAAGAAGACAATGCCAATTAAATAGGTAAGAGGGATAGTAGGACTCACACATTTAAGCAATTATGCCGCCTTTTGCACTGAGACATGATGTGAAATGTATGTGCAAACAAGGAGGATGTGGGCAGCAGACGCAGGTATTCCCAATCTTAGCTGAGATACTCAGATGTTCTGGACTTGTGTTTTTATATTGATAAAATTAAGGTAATAAGACCTACCTTGCTTGGTTGCTGTAATGGCTAAATAAGATCAGAGCTATGAAGTCAGGAAGAATAGTGGTTTAGTGGAGAGAGGCTGTGATGAGACATTGACGACTTGGGCAGTGTCCTTGTTTCTCAGTGATATGGTGACAATGTGGCAATTCATTTTGCCTGAGTGTCCCTTACATTTTTTCACATCTTCATAAGTATTTATGTTGAACCACAATTTAGCAAACAAAATGCTAACAAGAAAGAAGTTAGATGTGGAGCTTCCATGTTTGAAGCAAGAGCCCACTGGGAGGGTGTGCTGACTTCTCCCCTCCTCTCTTCACTTCCTATTTCTTCTTTCCACCATGATAATTAACACCTGAGACAGCTCATCTCCTTCTATACTCTAGGATTTGGTTGCTGTTCACTTCTGATGACTTTCTAAATATATTTTTCGTTATAGATAGACACAATATCTTTATTTTGTTTATTGATTTTCATGTGGTGCTGAGGATCGAACCCAGTGCCTCACATGTACAAGGCCAGTACTCTGCCACTGAGCCACAACCCCATCCCCAATTTCTTGAGTTTAATAGCATAAAGAACAAAGGAATCCTTTCCAAACTTCTAAGTCTTCAGAAATTTCAGTGGACTGGCCAAACTTCCTCATCTTAGATGAGGGTGGTGTATGAACAGACAGAAAAAGGAGATCCAGGAGGTTGATATTTGGATGACAGAATTAAACATTGCTGATTGACTTAGTGCTACTTCCCACAGCATGGGGATCTAAAAATTTCTCCAGATTTCTAGACACAAAACTCTCATTATGATCTAAAATTGTCATTCATTCATTCATTCATGTAGAGGAAGGAGGAATAGGAATCTGGGTGGGAATCTCACAGCTAAGGAGTCACTTTGAACTTCAGGTGACCTAAGTGAATGTCTATAAACAACTAATCCCAGACTAAAGTCAATAGCACCACATAAAAAATAAATGATTTTCTGACTTTTGTTTTCATAGCACGATCTATCACATGACCCTCCTATTATTTCACGTCTGTGTGTGTGTACACGTGTCTGCACTCACAAACACTGCCATAGCAAGCCTTCTATCCTCATAATGCCTATTACTTCAAAAGCATTTCTTTGGTCGTCTGCTTTAGGATCTATCTATTTCTTTATTTATGGAGATTAGATAAACCTTCAAAGCCCCAAAAAAGTGAGGATTATATATTTGGAGACATTCCAAGAAAAATGAACAAGGGACCCCTATTTGATGTGCCTTATAAAATAAATATGTCTTAATCCTGTGCCCTGAGTTTTGTCTCCACCAGGCTCTCAATATGTAATCCTGGATAATCCCCTTGAACCTGGGGTTTAGTTTCCCTCATCTGTGAAATGGGGATAAATAATATCTTGTGAGAATCAAATGAGACATAATACATTTTGTTTTGGAAAGTTAAAAATGTCTGCCAAATGTGATTTTTACATGAAAAAATTTAAAAAAAAAGAGAGTGACAGTAGTTATGACCTGGGCAGACATATTTTTAATGAAAAGGTAGAAAGGAGACCTGTTCTCCTTTTTGTTAATATCTGGAGCCATGCAAATTCATAACTGGTAATAAATAAATTCATGACTGGTAGTCTTTGTACACACGGGGTATTACTGAAGCTTAGAGGGCTTACCTGGAGTGGTTTGTAATGCAAACACAATGCTCTGTTGCTTGTTAGAGTCCTCTGAGGCCTTTTGGGTTAACTGTTGGTTGAATCAGGAGAACTTTGAAGTCATAAGTCAACTTTATTCCTCAATTGTTGCCCTGTGACCTCTGGTGGGAAGTCGTAGGTGTCTCCAGGTTTAGGCTCTTCCCCAGGTGTCAAAGGGGATGTAAGAATAGAAGCCATCCTTTGGAAACAGCTCCAAACAGAGAAAATTATGTACCTGGGAGTGCTAGCATCAGCCGTGCCTTTAGTATGCTTGCTTTCCCAGCACTCATCCCTCTTTGTGGGGAGGAATGTAATCTGATAAATCAATCCATTTAGAAAGGTTTGTAACTGGATGCAGCTTCTTGTGAATCCTAAAGGAGAATACCTGGGGCTGGTGGTGAGGTCAAATTTACCCGAAAGGCATGGCTGAGAATGAGGGACTGGGTGATGTTTAGAAAGCTTCAAGATTCTACAAGGAAGAGGAACTGTTGATGAGCAGCTTCAAAAATCAAACCAAAACAAATATTTTCTCTTATTTGTCTAATTTCAGTTCTCCCCCACTTTGGCCTCCTTGTCCCTGGTGACAATTTGAGCTGGCTTTCTGTTGGTGCCCCTGAAATGTGGCATTACTGTCATGGAGGACTCATTGGATCAAGTCAGGGGAAAAGCTCTTATAGGCATTGATGAGCTGAATGACCTTGGTCTGGCTCCCCTCACACCTGTCAAAAACGTGCAAATTTAAGGTGAACATTTATGTATTTTTATATGCATACATAAATGTATGTACATTTATGATTTGATATATGCATACACTGAGAAATAATCACCATCATCAAGATCAAGTTAATTAACTTATCTATCACCTCCTATGGTTACTTTTTTTTTTTTTTAATTTGTGGTGATCACACTTAGGAGCTACCTTCTTGGCAATGTCCAATATATAGTAGTATATTATTGGCCCTAGTCATCATGCTATGCATGAGATCTCCAGAACTTATTCATATGACTTGCCATTTTTGTAAAATGAGTTAGGATATAGAGATTTCCCAAGGTGCCTTCCAGTTCTAAATACTGTAATTACTTTACTTTCTGTCTATCGAGTTCTGTAGATGGTGTGCAGCTTAATTGTGATATGTGGGTTACCACTCAAAATAACAGGGTGATGAAAAACACAGCAATGAAAGTTGACCACGGTGTGTGTCCTTCATCTGGATCCTTTTCACCTCCAGCACGGCAGGGCAGGAGTGATGTATTCTAAGTGCGCAGCACAGATGAATATCTGCCACGAGATTCTTGATCATTATAAGTGATGTTCAGATCAAGATAGCTCAGGTGAGCACAGACAATAACTGCAAGAGGAATGTTATTGCTCTAGCCGGTCTTCTCGTTCTTTTAATGACTGGGAAATGAAAAACCCCACTCCATTCTGGAAATGTAAATGGAGTGAACTGGCTCCTCTCCTTGAATGGCTTAGACTGCAAACTCAACCACAGGCAAGAGGAGACACAAGTTGACCTCTGGAGTCCTAGCATAGCCTCTCCATTCTCTAAAATGTTGGCCCTGGAGGAAAAGTGTCACACGTCTTCTTGTATGTCCTGTCGTACACTGAGTAATGTTGCCCCTCGGCCCCCAGCAGAGCATTTTAATGATAACGGCTGTCTTCAGGGACAGATTGTGACTTTTCTTTTAAAGGAAGATGAAATCTATTAAGACAGTGAGGACAGAAAAGAAAAGCTATGTCCCTGGGAAGAGAGAGCTCAAAAGCAGAGCACATTAGTGCCTTTCTCTCCCCCACCCCCTTTGTGAGAAGAGCGTACCCTTCAACTGTTCTGTTTTGTGTCTGGATTATTATGGTTGTTGGTGTATAAAATTGCTGCTTGGTGTGTATAATTTATAAGCTCTAAAAAATGATAAATCGTCTCAAGTAAGAAGAGTGATTTGTGTTAAAGTCCTCAGGGTACTTTTGTAAAGGAATTTAATTTCTTGGGGGAAATTGTCTATAACTTCCTGTGGAATATTAGTTAACTCATTCAGAGCTGGGATTTATTTCCTATTGTCTCTATGTATGTGTGTGTGTTTACATTTTCAGTTATTGGTTTGAATAGGTTTTACCTGGGCAAATGAGACAATATATAGTCAAGTTTGATAACCTGGGCAGTTTAATAGACAGCCTAGTTAATTTATTTTTCATTATTTTGGTGCAAACCAATTTTTTAGGATTTTCTTTAGGTTGAGGTTATTTTTGTGCTCTTGTCCAGTGGTTCTCAACCAGGAACAACTTTGCCAGCTGGGAGATACATGACATGCTTGGTTGTCATGACTCAGGGTTGCAGCTGGCATCTAGTGGGTAGAAATCACAAATGCTGCTACCTATCCTCTAAAGCACAAAAGAGCTCCCTATAACAAAGTTTTACGCCAAACATTTCTATGTCTATTCTAATGGGTAGGCCCCAGGGAACATAACTCAAAATATTTTTACCAAGGATTTTCTACAGAATCCCGCCTTTGTTTTTTCAACTTCTCATCACCAAGAATGGGAGGTGGGAGGCAAGAAGAAGTTGCAGCTGGGCAAAATGAGAATGGATCCTACAGTATCGAGTCCAGGGTGTGCTTGATTTTTTTTTTTAAAGAAATGCATGATCATAATATTCTTTTTTTTCTCTCTTTCTTTTTTTTTTTTTTTTTTTTTTTTGTGTGTGTGTTTCCTTAATACTTAGGTTCAATTCTTGATGAAAATAAAAGATTTTGGCTAATAAAAGGGAAATACAGGCTTCTTGAAAATACTTCTCCATAAAGGACGATCAAGCATGGAAACTTGTGGTTTTAAACTTGTGTTGTACGTGAACTGTGAAGATTCAGGTCCAAGATTGGGTGAGATGTGTTTAAGTGTAGGAGGAGATGTTAGGTGCAAAGATCATGCTGTCTAATATCCTTTATGCTTTGCCTAACACCGAGACTGACAGTTATAGAGGTTAATGGATTAACTGAATATGTAGTAAGTACCATTTAAATATTAGTCTTCAATTATGCAAATGTGAATAGCTTCAAACTTTTTAGCCTGATGTTCAAGACTCACTACCACCCGATTCATCTTACTTCTTACTCACTCTCCTACTTAGATCGTTTGCTCTAGTCAAGCTTTTGTACTCAGGACTTTGTAAAATCAGCATTCATGTTCATAGAGAGTCATAAACTTGCACTTTGTGCCAATTCTTTCTCTATTGTCAGTGAACATTTTAACTGTCCTTCAAGAGTGAGAATGAAACTGCCTTTTTTTTGTGAAGAAAAGTGTTGGTTTCTTTCCCTCCCTCCCTGTCTTCCTTCCTTCCATGATTAAATAATAACATTTATTAACTATGAGAGGTTAGCCTCTAATTTTGACTTTTTTTCTGTATTTAACCCCCTCCCCAAAATGCGGGGGGAACATAATGAGTTAGGGGACCTCCCCCCAGTTCCAAGCATCACACTGACAAAACTCATCTTCTAACCCAGGACAAATCAGTCAACCTCTCTGATTCTCAGGTTTTTTAAATCTACAAAGTAGGCAGGATAATCCTCACTCTACTTCTCTTAAAAGATTTGGATCAAATGAGATGATGAACACAAAAAACCCTCTGAAAAATATAAAGGACTACACAAATGTAAGGCATTATTGTTGTCACCATTTACAAAACTAAAGTGAATCTCACAAAGTGCTAAGTTGTACATATTCTGCAAAACACTTAGCCGTAGTTGGCACTTAATAAACGAGAGCTCACACAAAAGCATTGTTTCCATGTTTAAGACACACTGGCATGAGCTGCATTAGAGAAGGGAGGCTGGGAAAAGGTTCCTCCCTGTATTGATGGAGGAACTATTAAAAGCAGAATGTGATTTTTAACATCCCCAGGACTATGATAGAAATGAATAAAATTTTGTGTGCTTTATCATTTGTGACCTAGAAAAGAGAACCCGAAGGCATGAAAAGTCTTAAAATAAATTATTTGTGTGCAAAAGGAGGCAACATATTCCACTGTTTTGGCAATTTCAGTTTCTCCATTAAGGGTACAAATAGCGGATGGGATCACCTAAGCAAAATGCTCCCTGATTTGTTAAAGGCTTTTCTGGCTACAAATTAATAAGCCTGAATTTATTTTTTGTGGTTCATATACTGGCTCAGTATATGAATTTCCTTTTGCAATTGGTGGGAGGAGGGTGGTGTAGGGGGTGGGTGTGAGTTTGTGCTTGGGAAGTAGGCACAGCTGGTTTACCATGGCTCAGCAGGGTCACAGAAGCTCCAGGGTCACAAGTACATGCAGTTACCCTGCACCATGACTGGCAAAAGGAGTTCTCAGTAATTGTTAACCTTTGCTACTGGATGGTTAGCAAATTAAAGCAAGAAAAGACTTGTCTTGTACCTCTCCCTCCTCTTCTTCTCCACCTATGTCTGTTTAAGAAAATACTTAGAAGTGAAACTCTGTAAAAGATTTTGAGGACATCCAGTGCCTTACCACTCAATGTTTGTCCCGCATACCAGCAGCATTGGCATTGCCTGGCACCTCATTAGGAATGCACAATTTCCACCTCACTGTACCTGATTCTTCATATCAACAGGGCCCCAGGTGAGTCCATGTGTATTGAAGTCTGTGCAGCGTCACTCTGGAGCAATGACACAATCAGGGATTTTCTAAAGAATGAATGAACAAGTGAATGAATGAATAAATGAGAAGGCATATACAGTTGGGCAGTTTGAAATTGTATGGTCCTAATGTGTTGGATCAAAATACAGACGTAAAATGTCAGGATAAAAGTGAGATGTTATCCAGACGGAGTAGCACACACCTGTAATCCCAGCGACTCAGGAGGGTAAGGGAAGAGGATCACAAGCTCAAAGCCAGCCTCAGCAACTTACCAAGGCCCTAAGTAACCTAGCAAGATCCTTTCTCAAAATGGTCAAGTGCCTCTGGGTTCAATCACTAGTACGAAAAAAAAAAAATAGATGTTAACTCAATGCAGTTGCAACTGCAGCTTATTTATGGTAAGATTTGGTAAAGGTGGACACAGCATAGCAAGACCTAAGGAAGAGACAACACTGGAGAAATTTTTGAGAAGGAATTGCTTGTTAAGCAGTGTCCATGTTTCTCTAGTCAAAATAAAGGAATCAGAAGAATTAAAATTCAATTATTTACCAGGGAGAGAAAGAGTTGATTAGGAAGAAAGTTTGAGGGAATTATGGGGCAGAGGAATATCAAATGACTATACACATATAGATTTATTTATTCAATGCTATTATGTTGGCAGTACTGGTCATGGATCTATATAAGAAATAAAATGCCAGGGCCCAGGGATGAGGAGTGTGCTAACAAAAGGAACATGACAGCTTCTCTGTCCTTAAGGGGAAATAGTTTTATTCCTGAGATCCTTGTAGTAAATGAAGATGTGGGAAGAAATGTGCTCAGGTTTGTCAAATTTGTTGAATAATTTGTAGGTTTATTCTCCAGTGGCTGATATTTAAAGTCATACTAGGTTCCCATCAAAGGTTGGGGGCACTACAAAATTCTGAATGAGTAGAGCTGCTTATTCTTTCACGAGCTGGGACCATCACTCACCAGGGCTTTCACTGAGGTAGACTTATTAAATCAATACTCCTTTTGTGTCCACATTTTGAGGTACTGTTTATCATTGGAACAGAGACCATGATGAGACATATGAGATGAGAGGAAGTGAATGAGAATCTAGAAACACAAAATTGACCAATGTTGATCATCACCCAAGCTAGATGATGACTACGGGGAGTATATACCTCTTCCACTTTGATTATGATGATATTCACTGAATGTTTGAACTACTTCCCCTATGTGCAGTTAAAAATTGCCATGAACTAAAAGAAAAAAAATTCGTTTTTATTCTCATTATTAATTCAGTTTGAGCTCTTATCACCTCTAAAGCCCTGTAACAGATCTTCTTGACTCTTTTCTCTCCCCAATTGTTTTTGCAGTGTTTCTAGATAAAGATCTCTTACTAAACCAATCATGCCACTTAAATAACAAAGCCTACCTTTCTTACTTCCAAAAACAGACAAACAAACAAACAGACAAATGAAAAACAAATTCTTAGCTCTCTTTATAGCCTATCCATCAGACTTATCTCTATTCCTGTCTAAGAATCATTATCCTCAACCATCTTACATACTTAGAGGACTCTTTGATTTTGCTGCAACTCTGTCATCAGAAAATTCCTGCTAGATTTTAAGTGCCATCTTAAATACCAGCTTTCCTAGGAACTGAACCAAAAGACAACTTTTGCATGTATGTATGTCTTCCACTTTGATGATAATGATATTCACTGAATGTTTGCTAATAAATGGATAGATATTTCTCTGGCCCAATAATACAGTGGTCAAATGAAAAATTATTTTTCATAATATGGTGTGGATGTCTTATGTTTCCAACTCTTAGAGAATGGTAAAAATACATTTTTGGTAGTATATTTAACACCTAGCATATATATTCTAAATAAATTATATATATATATATATATATATATATATATATATATATATATATATAGAGAGAGAGAGAGAGAGAGAGAGATATCAAGTATCTGTAGAATTAAATGAATACACATCTGAAAAAATGACTTTATATGGGATTGATTTATGATAAGAATAGAGGCTTCAGTTTATTGAGCATTTACTACGTGTCAGACACTGCTAAGTGCTTACTTATAAGGGCTCATGAAATTCTTTTAACAACATTATAAAATAGTTGCTCTCATCCATAATTTAAAAATAATAATATTGGGCCTCAATGGAGGCAAGAGACTTTCTCACTTTTGTAGTGTTTAGTCAATGCTAGAAATGAGACTCCAAGACATTTAACAACTGTGCTATTTCCCCTTGCCAGATAATAAGCAGGCTATGATTGCACTTTCCATTTCGTGTGTGATGTGTGGGGAATTCATAGGAGAGACCCCAGCATTAGACTCTGGGTGAAAAGATCAAAGAAAACTAGAACCCCCCCCTGTGTGACACCTTGAAGAATTTTTACTTCCTCCAAGTTTTTGATTTGGGACTGCATTTAGTTTCCCCATGGGGTCTGTGATTAGGACAGAGCTTTCAAAAGACATTGAACCCACATCATAATAAATTGGCCAGATTTCACTTCAGCTAGTGAGACCAATAGAAGGCTTTGTAATTTGCATTCTACTTTTTCTAAAATCCCTTCCTGGCCCTCTGCCTGCTCTTATTTCTCCTTTCTCCTGAACAGTGTTTGGGTGTTTATTGCACATATAACATACACATGCTACCATATGGCTTGATGCCAGTTTTAGTCTGTTTTCTTCTTAAATCTAGGTTGGCTTACATATCATTCAATGCTCTGCATAAAGTCCAATACATCCAATACCTTCCCCAAGATTTATGAGACTTCCGAGATTTTCAAGTGTGGTCCTTGTTGTCAAGATTAATGTCTGGCTTCAAATCTTTACCTTTTCTGAATTTTTAATTTTTATTTTGTGTTTTCTCCCTGTTTCTTTCTATTTGGATTTTAGAGATGACTTTATTGAAAGTTTGGGGAGAACAAGGAGTTTATATCCTAACAAAGTGAAATCTTATAATCAAATGGTTGCCCTGTGTCTCATAAAAAATTCCTCATATTTCTTGGTGTTGCTGGGCTATTCTTTCTTTTCCCTCTCCTTCTTTATTCTCTGTCCCCATCCCAAGAAAACTGAATACTTATCCCCATTTTATTAGGCAAAGAAATTTAACTATTTACTGTCCTTACCCCCAGATTGTGATCTTGGTATTTCTTTGTAGAACTGAACACTCTGCAAAGTTTCTTAGTTATCAGAGTCTTCTGGAGAAAGCAAGGATTTCCTTTTCTATTTATGGATTAATATGTGCATAATTCTCATCTTTCCATCCATAAGCAAACTTCCTTAAGGTCAGAATTCTCCTTCTCTGCCAACATTGTAGCCTAAAGCTAAAAAGGTAAAAATTGGTTCATTCATACATTTTGCATTGAATAGATAGACAAGAAAACGGAATAGGGATTCACATGAAGTGGGGAAAGGAAATAGTACAGAAAAAACAGTTGGTCCCATTGTCCCACCTGTTATTCAGTGGGCCTAGAAATACTGCATTGTTGAAGGCCCATCCAATAGTGTCCTGGTGTCTGTGATGCCTGAGTGACAGCTGATACCCAATGACTTAATTACTTATTTTCTCTGCCTCAAAATGCTTCTTGCTTTCTGCCTCTCTTCTTGGAGTCTGTCCTTTTCCTTTAATACTTTCCTTTTTCTTTTACTTGAGTATTTGCTCTTATTTTGACTAATCTACTTCCCAGCTAAGGAGATGAGTGTTTCTTGGGTGGAAAAGATTTTAGGAACTCTATTGATGAGGCTTCCCACAGTTGGGAACTAGAGCTGGGAGTTCTGGCCTACAAAATTAAGAGTTCTAAGTAAAAAAAAATACAGTATGGAAAATCAGAATTCTGAAGATCCAGACCAGGAGGCCAGAGGCTCATCTAAACAAAAGTGGACCTAGGCATCGTTTGAAGTCAGGTTACAAAGCTAAAACTTCTAAAATGACACAAAATGAACTTAGAGCACCTCTATGCAATGGAGAAGTAGACATTATGTGTGTCAACCAATTTGTTAGGATACCCATTGTTTTTAATTTTTGTGTATTTTTTTGTTTTTGCTTTTTCCAAGTAAAAGGACATTCATGTTTTGGCTGAAAGGATCTTCTTAACAACTTATATTCTTTAAATATAAGTTTTTAAAAAAATGTTTATTGAAAGTCAACTATATACAGAAAATTACATGAGTTTTTATTCTTTTTAAATTTTTATGACACAAACTTACATGTACTCACTATAAAAGCACCAGATAATGATATTGTACGTGTGTGCATAAATGTATGTATGTGTGTGTGTGTGGGGGGGTTGAAGAGGAAGAGGAGAGAATGTTAAAAAAAAAGAAAACAGAGTAAAAACTCCTTGTTCTTCTCCGTTCCCTCTACCCCAATAAGATTCTATTATGTAGAGATTCCACTGTTAACAACACTGTCACTATTGCTAAGACTCAGAATAGTCCATTTATTTGACACCAAGAGAAAACATGTTCCTTTTCTCTTCTTACCACCGAAGAGAACTTGTCTTTTGTTCTCATGAAATAGTCTCCACAAAATTTCCTTCAGTTGTGACCTGTGTTTTCAGACCCCCAGATGTTCTCAGGTTCAAACCTCTGGTCAGTCCTCAACATATGAAACTGTGTGTGTGGTCTTCCACGGTGCTATTTTGTTGTGGCATTGCAAGCTCCTATGTGGGTGGAACTAGGGTATCTCTTGCTGCATTGTTTGCAATGGGAAATATCAGGGTCATGAGAAGTTATTTCACAGTTCAGTCAAGCCATAGCATATAAGCACTATTGTATTGATGTCTTATTATGAGATACCAACATAGGATAAAAGAAAATGATTGTTTAAATGAAGACAAAAACATATGGTTCACTGAAGGAAGCAGAAATATCACTTGTTACTTCAAACTTGGACCATCTGACCAAACATTTGCAATGCTTTATTTGCTGCCTATCAAAAAGGTTTTATTCTTTTTAAGTTTTTATGACACAAACTTACATGTACTCACTATAAAAGCACCAGATAATGATGTTGTATGTGTGTGCATAAATAGTTCCAACAGTGTGATATGAATTTGTGAGTTCAGCATAGGAAAAATTAAAAAGAAAATGAAAGCATAAGAGACAAACATATATCTACATGTTCTTATGATTTTAAAAGTTGTCAAGTGGGCCCCATAGTTGGTGAAGAAACCAGTTCATAAGCTGGGACTATGGTCAAGACAAGGAAGGGCTGAGGCAGAACCCAGGCCATACCACTCACATTCCATCTGTTCAGTTATTGGGCATCACTGCTTGCTTCTCCTCAGTAGCTCGCTAATTCCTAATCAGGGCTTTAGTATTCTTGTATGCAATTAAGAAGCAATGGTTAAAAATAATTGCACTTTTTTTTTTACCCATTTTTCCTACTGACAGACCAATAGGCTTATGTCATGAGTGAATTAGGTTTGCTAGGTGCTATCTTAAGGATAAGCACTGAACTTTATTTGTTGTTTGAAATCGCCATCACAACTAGCATATCCAACTGGCACCAGATAGAAACTCAATAATATATATTTTCTGTTTGTTTTTCATTTGCTGTTGTTAAATATAAATAGAATTAACTGACCATCTGATTCTGATTGATGTATACAGGGAACTACTGAACAGAAAGTAGATTCATGTCAACCTGAGATTGCTCAGGTGGGTGCTATGTGAAGGTTGAACAAAGAGCCAAATGCCCACTAAACTCTCTTCTCAATGAAAAAATTCACTATTCAATCTGAATACTTATGATAAACTCTGTAATAGAAGGAAACAATCATAAAATGACCCTTTTCCAGTTGCTTCAGAGACAACCAAATTAACACTTTGTCACAGACCCATTTATTTTAATTGTTCTCTCCTAGGTAATATCAAAAAGTCAACATGGGTAGAGGGTACAGGGGAAAAAAAACCAATTTGTTCCTCATTAAATGTTAGAAAAGTCCAGATAAACCTATTTAAAATTGATCTGATAAGCCCGAGAACAGTGATGCACTGATGTGTTTTCCTCGGCTAATGGTCTTCAGCTAATATTTATCCATTGCTTTGAGAAGCCATTAATCTCTGTGTTGAGAAACTCCACAAATGCAATTTCTAGGGCATTTAACCTTTCTATGTCTGCTGTCTCTTGAGTTTGGGTGACTCGGTTGTGGTGTATACTCAATTTCATTTAGTTTTCCTGGGTCCCAATTGCCAAGATAATAGCACCAGGTTCATTTAAAATTAGTCTTTCTCTTTCCACGATGCAGCAATATGTTCCTGAGGTGTAATGAAGTTAAATTCATTTTGCCTTCCTCCACTTACATTCTTATCCATTACTACTTTCTCTTCTCTGCAATACATACCCTGCTATTTTTCTCCTCTGTAATTTGACATCAGAAATGGCCACAGAGGAAACAGCTGAGCGGTGTAAATGCCTTTCTAATGATCTCAAAGCTTCACTTCAAGCTTAATAATATTAATGTCCTTGGATCAATCTTTGGTAGGATTTTTTTTTTGTTGTTGTTATTGTCGTTGAAAAATTCCCATAAGGTTTTTGAAATATGCAGCCAACTCAAGTTCACTTTTTAACCTAAGGGCATCACACCAGACCCACCCCCTCCCTGTTCTTCTCTCCTTTCTTTTCTATTCCCTCCATCTCTCCTGCTACCCCAGTCCAGGCTGACAAGTAAGGATTTTGAAAAAATACCCCTGGTTCTGAACAAAGCCTGTTATTTCAGGTAATTGTTGAAATATCAAGGGTATAGCGTCCTCCATTGCTTAAGCTCTCATTTGTGGTTTTCATGGTTTTGAGGAATGTTTATGCCTGACAGTCTTTTCTTTATGGCTCTATCCTTCAAGCTCTGGCTGATACCGCTGGGAATGACCGCTTGAGTGACTGATAAAATGTCAAGATGCCATTATTTCCAAGACAGTGTTTGGGAACAATAAGATCTGTTTCAATTTATCTCATTCACCTGAATTTGAGTTTTCAGGTTTAACTTTGTTGGCTGATACCACCAAATTATCTCTGGATGTTGAGAAAACAGCCATCATGGAATGCAGGGAGTGTTATAACAATGGTCGCGCCATGACATTTGTGTTGTATTTCACTGTGCACATTGGTGCAATATTTTGGACTTAATTAATACTCTCCAGGAACCTCAGTTTATGGATGGCAATAACCATATTTTAGATCATGTGAAATACCGCAACAAAAATTCAATTCATAAGGCAGATGGCAAAGCCTAGTTTGAAGAACAACAAAACAGGAAGATTTACAATGAGTTTCAGAACTCTTTCAATTGGAATCCAGCCGCTGCCAAAGCTCTGTTATTTCACTGGAGGGTAACAATCTGTGAGGGTCATTAGTGTCCTCATAAAAACTGAGATTAAAAAGTAGTCAAATGAAATGATTAAATAGTCATGGCTTTCTCTGTGCAAAGGAAGTGGAGTTATTTAAAAGGCAAGGTTTCCAAGTGTGTTTTTTTTTTTTTTTAAATTCTGTAGTCATTTGGTTTTCAACCTGGAATTTACTAAAGTAACACTTTTTAACGTAATGGGGAGGATCTTGTTAAGTTTTCAAGTGTGCAGCATATAAAAAACATTTCAGAAGCAGATGTTTCTCTTATCTTTTCAGAGCTCAGAAGAGAACTCAATGTGGAAACTTATTATGGAGAAGAAAGATTAATAAAAAGAATGTTAATACCACCAGTGTCCGGTTGCCTTGGTATTTCTGATTTTGGCACTGCCGGGGCACCACATAAAAGCAAAATATGATTCTTGTAGGCTTTGATCTGATGAAAAACCAAGCTTATAAATAGTTCAGATGCTTGTCAAGTTTTCTGAAACTGTCTATGAATGACTACTGAGGTTGTGATCTGACCTCCCTTGTCTCTCCTTAAGTGTTCAAGAAAACAATAACTGTTTAAAATTATAATAAATAGGAGGCTTGCAACATCACAGGATGTTCATTATTTCAGGATGAACTTGTGTGTGTAATTTATAGGAGTTATTCACAATAATTCTTTTCTATAAACACAGTTCTGTACTGTTAACATGGAAAAGACCTGAATGAAGTCATTATCTTCAGCTTTACCCATTAATCAAATACTTCAGTCTGAAATTCTTAAAACAGATTATTTGTATCAATTTCATTACAAAGATGGAGGGATCACTGTCATTAACATGTTGGTTAATTGACTATGGTCGGTATGCAAATAGGAGAAACTGAAGCAACATGTCTGCCTTCTTATTACAGATGCTATAACACTAAAAAGAAACATTTTTCTGGGTTCCTTGTCCTCTGCTGTGTGCATAACGAGTAAAGTTAGTGCATGCGTTGGTGAAAGCGGGACAGAGCCTATATTTAAGTTTATCTGTTTCTAAAACTAAAAATCTTGGGAGGATTTGAAACCTGAAGACAATAAGCAATTTTGTAGAAGTCCATTGGAAATCTCCTAGGCAACCACTATTCGCATCCCACAGACCCTCCTGTGATCTGGACCATCCTGTTTCTCTCTGTGTACTCCCTTACTAACTTGGCCAAAGTAATGAAAACACTTTATGGAAATTCCATCTTCCCCTACTTCTGTTTCTTTTGTAAATCTGCTATTTGAATGTGGAGACTGCAGACGAAAACTTCCCCTTGATGTTGCTCTTGATAGGCTGAAGTACCAGGCATAGGTATGTGTGCCCAGTTATGGATTCCCATAGTCTTCCTGGTAAAGACGAAGTAAGGATGAGGGCAGTTAATGACCCCAGATGGCCACCTTTAGCTAAGGGCATCCTTGACAGATGATCCCACTATGCCATAGAAATGTGTTCCTTTCTATGCTGCCATGACATGAACATAGTTGCAAAGTACTGCTTCAGATCGCAATTTCCTGTGGAACAAGAGGATTGGGTGAGTCACTTCCCAAGGTTCATTCCATCCTTATAATTCTATGAGTCTATATCAGCCTGCAGTTAAAATACCCAGAAATCCCTGTTCCTTTAGCCATATTTCCCTCAGCCACAGAAGCTCATAAAAATAGAATTAAAAAACATGGAAAAACGTAGTAGAGTATATTTCATGTACAGGAGCTCTACTACCTGATTTTTATTAGACACTGTGCACAGGAGGCAATCCTTGTTTTTGTGGGAGAGAAGGGACTAAGGAACCAGGACATGATCTATTATTTTAAAATATCGTTATAATAAAGGACCTGTGGCACATCTCTGTGATCCATCCAGTTCTATGCGCCTCTTTTTGATTTGTTGTCTTTGGGTATCCCCACTGCTTCACTAGGTGAGCTTCCAAATCCTATTCACAGAAGGCTCTGGAGGAGAAATGTAATTATTGGCTAATTTCCTCAGTCACCAAAGGGAATTATGTAAGGAGACAGAGAAAGACAATGGAGCTGGCTAACTCTAACATGTTCAATAATATTCTCTTTCTTTCTAAGAAATAAAATTTAATTATTTCCTGAAAAGGTGTAATGATTTTTTTTTTAAGATTCCAGAGAGTGGTAGTAGAGAAAACCCTTACTGCCTTCATTTTGCTTTTAGTTGCCTTTCAACTTCCATATCAGGCTTGCCATTGTCTTGTGACATCTTCTAGGTCCTGCTTATTCCCTGGGAGGGGGCACTATTCTTAATGGATCTACAGATAAAGACAAAGCAAGTGGTATCCCGTTCACTCTACAAAACTACATTTTTGCCTGCAATTTCTTCTGAAGCCTTCCTTGACTGATTAGAATAAAGTTGATAATTCATTTCTTGATAAACAGCCATCTAAATTTTTCAATTGATGTTTCTAGTAAACTTTTTTCCTAAGGTAAATGAGATAATGTGTATGAAAGAGATTTGTAAACCATATTATACCACATACAAATTATTATTAGATAGAATTTTATTATCATTTAATTTGAATATAAATAAAATAAAATATTAATTTGGTCAGTATTTCCTCAATGCTTCATGCTCTCATTGTGCCTTGTTTCTTAAATGTTACTACTTTTTTTTTTCATGTTCCTTTATTAACAAATACGTTAAAAGCATGGATAAACTCAAAACTCTTTTTTTAAAATTTTATTCTAATTTGTTATATATGACAACAGAATGCATTACAATTCATATTACACATATACAGTATAATTTTTCATGTCTCTGGTTGTATCCAATGTATATTCACACCATTCATATCTTCATACATGTACTTAGGGTAGGGATGTCCATCTCATTCTACCATCATTCCTACACCCATGCCCCTTCCTTTCCCTCCCACCCCTTTGCCCTACCTAGAGTTCATCTAATTCTCCCATTCACCCCTTCCCAACCCCACTATGAGTCAGTCTCCTTGTATCAGAGAAAACATTTGGCATTTGGTTATTTGAGATTGGTTAACTTCACTTAGTATTATATTCTCCAACTCCATACATTTACCTGCAAATGCCATGATTTTATTTTCTTTTATTGCTGATTAATTTTCCATTGTGTATATATACCACATTTTCTTTATCCATTCATCTACTGAAGGGCATCTAGGTTGGTTCCACAGTTTAGCTATTGTGAATTGTGCTGCAATAAATTTTGATGTGACTGTGCCCCAGTAGTATGCCGTTTTTAAGTCCTTTGGGTATACACCAAGGAATGGAATGGCTGGATCAAAAAGTGGTTCCATTCCAATTTTCCAAGGAAGCTCCATACTGCTTTCCATATTGGCTGCACCATTTTGCAGTTGCACCAGCAATATGTGAGTGTGTCTTTTCTCTCACATCCTCGCCAACAGGTATTGTTGTTTGTATTGTTAATAGCTGCCATTTTGACTGGTGTGAGATGTAATCTTAGAGTAGTTTTAATTTGCATTTCTTTAATTGCTAGAGATGTTGAACGTTTTTCATATATTTGTTGATTGATTGTGTGTCCTCTTCTGAGAAGTGTCTGTTTAGTTCCTTGGCCCATTTATTGATTGGGTTGTTCTTGGATAGGCAGAATTAATATTATCAAAATGACCATACTACCAAAAGTATTATACAGATTAATGCAATTACAATAAAAATCTCAATGACATTCCTTATAGACATAGAAAAAGCAGTCATGAAATTCATCTGGAAAAATAAGAGACCCATAATAGATAAAGCAATCCTTGGCAAGAAGAGTGAAGCAGGTGGCATCACTATACCAGATCTTAAGCTATACTACAGAGTAAGAGTAACAAAAATAGCATGGTATTGTCACCAAAATAGACTGGTAGACTAATGGTACAGAATAGAAGGACTAATCCACATAATTACAGTTATCTTATATTAGACAAAGATACCAAAAACATGCTTTGGAGAAAAGATAGCCTCTTAAAAAAATGGTTCTGGGAAAACTGGAAATCCATATGCAACAAAATGGAATGAAACTCCTATCTCTCACCATGCACAAAACTCAACTAGGACCTAGGAATTAAACCAGAGACCCTGCATCTAATAGAAGAAAAAGTAAGACCAAATCTCCATCATATCGGATCAGGCCCCTACTTCCTTAATGAGACTCCTATAGCACAAGAATTAAAATCAAGAATAAACAAATGGAATGGATTCAAATTACAACACTTCTCAGCAAAAGAAACAATCAGTGACGTGAATAGAGAGCGTACATCTTGGGAGCAAATTTTTACCACTTGCACATCAGATAGAGCACTATTCTCTATCTGATGTGCAAGTTGTATAAGAACTCAAAAAGCTAAACATCAAAACTCTTTTATAAGCCACCTGGTCAAGCATTTTTAACTATATTCTGTGTCTTCTCTCTGTGTAAAGGAAAGGACACAAAGTGCTCACTTCTCTTCCTACTCACAAAATGCTTACAGTTTGAGGACATAAGATCAGCATACATGAAACCATCATAGAAAAGCATGAGACAGAACTAATAAGGTTATAAATTCTCTTAGAAGCAGGAGAAGGGAAAGACAGCAGTGAACCCAGGTGGTGAACTTGGTGCTGAGCTGGTCTTTGGCAGAGAAAGAGGATTTGTATTTTCAGATGTGAAAAATATGCATGAACACTTTTAATAAATACCCTGACAAAACTGGATTACATCAAGATAAAAGGCTTTGTATAGCAAAAGAAACAATGAACAGAGTGAAGAGATAATCGACAGAATGGGAGAAAATATTTGCAAAGCATACACCTGATAAATGGTCACTATCCAAAACATATGAGGAACTCAGACATCTTAATAGCAAGAAAACACCTTAATAGCAAGAATAATTCAGTTTGAAAATACAAAGGACCTGAATAGACATTTTTCAAAAAAGACATACAAATGACCAATGGTGACCAATGGAGTGTAAGAAAAGATGCTCAGCATCACTAATAATGAGGTAAATACAAATTAAAACCACAAAGTGATGGTACCTATTGACAATAGAATGGCAATCATCAAAAGACTGAAAGATACTAAGTGTTGGTGAGAATGTGGAGAAAAGGGAACTCTTTCATTGTTGGGGGGGGTGTAACTCAGTAGAACCATTATGTAAAACAGTATGTAAATGCCTTAAAAAACTTAAAAATGGACCTTCAAGTTATCCTACTACTGGGTATACATACAAAGGAAATTAAATCAGTATATCAAAGAGATATCTGTCTTCCCACATTCATTGCATCATATTCACAATAACAGAGATGGACTCAACCGGAATGTCTATGAACAGATTCATGGATAAAGAAGACATGGCATATATATGCACAATGGAATACCATAATAAAGAAGGAAAACCTGTTATTTGCAAAAACATGGATGTTTTGTCAGAATTTTGTACTTTGACCAAAAGACCTGACAAGAACAATTTTAGAGAAAGAAAAGTTTTTGAGGCTTATGGTTTAAAAGGTTTCAGTCCATAGATGGCCAACTCCATTGCTCTGTGCCTGAGCTGAGGCAGAACATCATGGAAGAAGAGTTTGTCTGAAGAAAGAAGCTCAGGATGTGACAATTAGGAAGCAGAGAGAGACTTCTGTGCTCACCAGGAATAAAATATGTACGCTAGAGACAAACCCCCATGACTCACCTCTTCCAGCCACACCCTACCTACAGTAGGACCCAGTTAATCCCTATTAGCAGATTATAGCACTGAATTGGTTAAAGTTCTCATAACCCAATCATTTCACCTCTAAACTTTCTTGCACTGTCTCAAACTTGAGCTTTTGGGGGACACCTCATATATAAACCATAACAATGGATGAACTTGGAAAACATTATGCTAAGTAAAATAAGTCAGATAGATAAATATGTATGATCTCAATTATATGTGGAATCTGAAACATTTGGACTTAGAAGCAAATGAATAGTCATTATCTAGGATTGGGGGATAATTGGGAGATCTTAGTCAAAAGATAAAAAGAATTCCAATTAAAAAGGGGGAATGTGTCTAAATAGCTATTTTACAATCTGGCAATGTTAATTAATAAAAATATATTGTATTTTTGAAAATCATTGAGAGTAAAAAAAATATGTGCATATGTTCTTTAGTTCAATTTGATCATTTCACAATATGTATGTCAAAATATTATGTTGTACATGACAAATATATACTATCTTTATTTCTATATTAGAATTAATTACTTTAAAAGCCATGATGTATTTTTGCCACCCAAATTTCTACTTTATATCAGAATTATGTCTTATGAATTGCTCCACACTCATAATTTTTTTTTAGAGAGAGAGAGAGAGAGAGAGAGAATTTTTTAATATTTATTTTTTAGTTTTTTGGGGACACAACATCTTTGTATGTGGTGCTGAGGATCGAATCCGGGCCACACGCATGCCAGGCGAGCACGCCACCACTTGAGCCACATCCCCAGCCCCCATCATAATTTTTTTAATAAAACATAATTGTAGTACATATATAGTACATACTATGTGATCACAGTACATATGATTCAGTAGTTGCCATCAGAATATGGATTAAACATTCATTAAAGTCAAGAAATACTCTGAAACATTCAGTATTTATGAGTTTGCACTACATATTATGAAAAATATAAAGATGAATAGTACCTGGTCATTTTATTAAAGAGTGAATAATCTTGGAGGTTAGGAATATAATTTTAATATCATGGAGGAAGTGAAGGATAAGTTAATCTGAATTTTATTTCAAAAATTTTCTGTTTTGTTATTAGAATATGGGGGAAATCTCTTTCCTCTGAGGTTTTATCCCCCCCCCCCCACCACAAACGCTCAGGTTGAGTTAGATTAATTCTCTCTTTCCCACTACCATGGTCATTGCTCTTAGGCAGGCTCTTTCTGGAATGGACTCTTCTAGGGATGACTAATGGAACTTTCTCTTCTCAGGCTCACCCTCTTCAACTCCCCCTTATATGTATGTATGTATGTATGTATGTGTGTGTGTGTATGTGCTGAGAAAACAAATTATAGCACAAATCTGTCCATAGCATTCTTCTTATTATTTTATTCCTAAGAGTCTCCTAAGGGTGGCTGTGGGGAAAAAATATACTTCTTTTAAGATGATGGGGGAGACTCTCTATATTCTTATGTCCTCCTCTCCAGCCTTTCATTCTTTCTTCACTTCTTGTTTTACCTGGGGGGAGGGTTAGTAGTATCAAAGCAACTGCAGTTACCCAGCAGCACCATGCAGCCTCTTACCTCTGGAAAAATTTGCTTGCACCTGTAGTTCCTTTTATGGGGAACACTCTCCTTATCCCTTGGTGCTTGTTGAACTTATTGCCCTCAGGCTTTTCTAACCCCTTCCTTTCCTGCTATCCTTTCTTCATGTTGTGTGTGTGAGACTTTGTGGGTACTTCATTCATACAACATCCATCTTGTCTTTATCTGTCATCCTCGTTAGTCAGCTATTTCTTTGAAGTTGGGCATTGGATTATCTGAAGTTTTGCTTGGCATTTAGGAGGTATTCAATAAAGACTTTGGAATGAAAGAATCCATGAATGAAAAGTCTGTGTCTTGTGTCTTATGACAGTAAAGACAGTGTCTTAGGACAGTGTCTTAGGACAGTGATATGAATGAATCATTATGGGCCAAGAGAGGACAAAAGTTAGTACTGGCTAGAGGGATTGAGTTAGTTAAGTTTCAGTGAGTAGGTGAGACTTCAAAAGACAAAAAGAAGGAGGAATATAGTTCGAAGCAATTGAAAGTGGCATGAGAACAAGCTTAGAGCCAGACAATTTTGTTTGTTTCAAGTCATTGCGAAGCTTAGTGGCTTAAAAAACAATTTATTATTATCTGTCATGGTTCTGTAGTTTGATGAGACTCAGCTGGGGAGTTTTCCCTTGGGGTACCTTAAACAGGTGTGCTCAGAGAATGCTGGGGCTGTGTCATCTGAAGGCTCAGTGGAGCTGGATATCCATGACAGCTGGTATTTCACTCATGTATCTGGGGCTTCAATATTTCTGCAAGTTTTTGTTTCTCTTGGACTTCTGACATGATCTCCAAGAGGCAGGAGTTAGAGGATTTCAGGTCAATTGAGGATATACCAGAAAGAGACACAACATTACTTTGCCTTACTCTATCAATCAAACTGCTAATGGGGTCATCCAGATTCAAGGGAATGTAGAAATAGGCTATACCTCTCATTGAGGAGGTGCAAGATCACAACACTGATGAGGATGTACAGAAAAGGGTGTACTCATACATTGTTGGTAGGACTGCAAATTGGTGCAACTACTTTGGAAAGCTGTGTGGAGATTCCTCAGAAAACTTGGAATAGAATCACCATTTGACCCAGCTATCCCACTCCTTGGTCTATACCCAAAGGACTTAAAATCAACATATTATAGTGACACAGCCACATCAATGTTCATAGCTGCTCAATTCACAGCAGGTAAGCTATGAAACCAACCCAGGTGCCCTTCAACAGATGAATCAAAATAGAAAATGTGGTATATATACCCAATGGAATATTATTCATCCATTAAGAAGAATGAAACTATGGAATTTGCCAGAAAATGAGTGGAGCTGGAGAATATCTTGCTAAGTGAAATTAGCCAGTCCCAAATAAACAAAGGCTGAATATTCTCTATGATACGTGGATACTAACAAACAATAAGGCGGGAGAGAGAAGAATAGAAGTTCATTGGATGACACAAAGAGGAATAAAGGAAAGGGAGGGAGGATGGCAATCGGAAAGACAGTAGAATGTATCAGACACGAGTTTCCTACGTTTACTTATGAATACATGACCAGTGTAATTCCATATCATATACAATCAGAGGAATGGGAAGTTATACTCCATGTAATATTTAATATGTCAAAATACACTCTACTTCCATGTCTAAAAATAAAAAATGCAAAAAAAAGTAGAAAATAAAAACAATGCAAAAAAGAAAATCATACCACTGAAGAACACTGGTAGGAGATTTTCCTGTTGCCCTTCTGAACATTTCACCCTACCTCAGTGTTTTCCCTGGAAACAATAAGGAGTTTGTATAGACTATAAAAAAGAGAACATGACTCTTTTGTATAGAGAATGTGACTCTCTCTTTTTTTTTTTTTGTATAGACTACAAAAAAAGAGGAATGTGTCCTCTCTTTTAAAGGAACGCCTGAGCCCAGGGAGCTTTGAATGCACAATATCATTGGAGTTTTACTCAAAGCTATGCCATTCCATCAGCAGGCAGTTCCTGGGGTTTCCACACTGCTATAGCAATCTCTCTCTTTCAACTTCATGAAGCAGTTTTGTTTTAGTCTACATTAAATGTTGATGCATGTTGTACATCAACCTATTTTGCTGAAGTTGTATACCTGATGATAGGTTATCAAGACGTGAAGATATCAAGATGTCTCTTTGTTTTTTTTTATTTTTTATTTTTATCATTTATCTTGAGACAAAATGGAAGCTGAACAGTTATCAAGCCGGCATATCTTCTGTGGGATTTGATAGATTTCAGTGAAATGTAGTGCACATGTAAAGGTTATAGGAATAACAGATTGTACTGGGTGATGGCTTCAGTTTACTGAACCACCAGGATATCTGTCTCTGAATGCCTTCCAAAAATGGCTTGCAGTAATTGACATCCTGGGAGAAGCTAATGAATTGGCAGAGGGACTAGAGATTAAAAGAAAAACTATATGATGATTTGGTTGATGACATAGCTAGTCTATATAAATTTAGATACAATTGCCACTTTAGTGAAAACAGTCCCCCTCCACCCTTGCCAAAGTTTCTGAATGATTGTATCTACTTCAGGGTATTTAGATAGGTACAGCATCTGGGTCCAAGAAATCTTAGGAAGCTTTTCAAAAAGCTGAGCACTGTAAGTAACAGCCCATCTGTCCCTTAATTTTAGATTTTTTTTTAAAGAAGAAAAATATCTTTCCTTCTTTTGCTCACCTTTAAGTTATAATGCAAATGGTACAGCAGGGTAGCCTGAGAGATTATAATTAAATGTCACTTGCTAATTTCCTGACCCATTGCCTAAGTTATCTACACAGATAATGGCAGTACCACAAGAAAAATGCTATTACTATATCATTGCACTTTGGTGACATGGATGGCTACATTGAGGGACTCTAAGGAACAGTCCTCTGAAAATTATTAATGCATTCATACTGTGGATGTATTTTTTAAAAGATATTTTCACTACATAAAAGTGTTTCTCTATTAGAACTCAGTTCTTAGAACTAAAATAATTACACTTCTGCTGGGTGTCTGGCTTAGGTTTCAGCTTTGAAACACTAAGTGCTATGGCTCTATAACTCTAGATTCTCTCTCTCTCCTTTATTTATTTATTTGTTATTGTTATTGTTGCTGCTATCTTAGAAGCTTGGAGATAAATCTGTGTTTCACTGTGTTAGACTATATATACTTTTGAATTCTTCAAATACTCCTAAGAACAACAAATTGCAAAACATATAGTTAATTGTGAATTAATCTCAAGTTGATTTTTCTAGCATTCATTTATTGTAACAGTTGTTTAACCCTACCTATGGAAGTCAATCTCATGAGAGTACTGGTAAATTATAAACTCCCAATCCCCTTGCTTGATTCATGCAAGCTCACTCATCTTAAGGTGAGGTGAAACTCAGTCCTGGTGGGCCTTTGCTAGGCTACATAATCTGTGATTATGTTGCTGTGTTAGGAAATAGCTAATTGTTTGAAAAATTACATGGTAATATGGTTAGGACTTATGGCTTTTCCACATGGGGACTTTACTTCCAAACTGATATCAGCTGGTAAATATTATAGAAACTGAATTCTGGCAAGATCTCTAATTTACTTCTCTGTCCACTGACAGAATGTCTACACCAACTCCACATTTTTTATGAATAGACTCACATATCTTCTGTACTGAAACTGTCAGGGGATCCATGAGATGTGAGTCCAAGAGCAGCGTCCTCTACTAAATATATGCCAAGTGGGGAGGGTTTGATGACATATATTTTTAATTTTTGTACCATTGGCTGATATAAAGTAGGAAAATGTCTAGATTAAGGAGAAGAGGCCCCCTGAATGAAGCACTCAAACTTGGATACCAAATCAGCTTTCATTTCAAAGCCTTCATGTTTTTATCTGTAAAACATTTAAAGTATTCTTGTTGTTTAGCCTATGGGTTTATGCACACTGTGAAAACAACGAATAACAATTTATGATGGAAATAAACCACGTTCGTAGTTCACCACCACCCAAACGGTGATGACAATGACTCTCAATCTCTTTGACTTTGGATGCAAAACACAGTGACAAATGCGATCCAGCTGTCTGTCAGAAATAAATTTCTGGATTAAATCAATAGGACTTCAATGCAATCCAGATAAAATTGTGGCAATGTTGATAGCATAAGGCATGACTCAGAGGAAGATAGCAGAAATGTGTCCTCACTAGAGATACATGCAGTAACTCCTCCCAGGATTCAGGATATGAAAGTGGGTTTCGGTTAGTTTGCTGGATGAACACATGAATACACTCCCTTGCCACATCACCCCTGTGTTCTGTAAAGGGCAACTTGCACTGTGGAAATCCCTTTGTGCAGGATGGGAGTAAATCTTCAAATCAATGATTTAAATGATGGCTAAGATGTAATTGTCATCTGGGGCATCTTACATACTACAGTGGCGGATAACGATATGTATAGGGTGTTGCTTTTCCCCATGCTGAGTTAAACATCAACTTGGAAAGATGAGCAAAGGATATGAAAGGGGAGTCAATTACAGACAATAGTTTTGGGAAGAAGTCTCTTGGAAGTTTAAAAGGAGAGGAGAAAAAAAATAGTGAGACAATTTGGATTACACTTTTAAAAGATAAAGTTGGTCTTTTAATTTCAACACAACCCTTGAATCATTGATAACCATGTGCTACATATCTCTGAACTTCTTGTAAAATGGCCAAATTATATACTTATACCATATGCATGTATGAATAAGTAATAGCAAATCCAACCATTATGTATCATTTTAATGTACCAATTAAATATAGGGAAAACAAACCAATAATAAATAAACAAAATCAGAAAAATGCAATTGTGGCACAATTAAAGTCATTTTAAGTTGGGTATTTTTTTTTTAATTCACAGCTAAAACTGTCCTGTCATCAAAACCCAACTGATCCAGATTCTATGCTAAGGGAGTCCAGATGTATTTTGGTTTGTGTAGCATCATCCAAAACGTTCCCTTGGGATGTTGCCATTATTCAAATACTTTGTGCTTTGACCCAGTTAGAAAACATATTTACTAATTCATAAAATACATTTTTATTGAATTATAGTCTGTAAGATAGACTCCATGCTGGGCACTGGGAATTTAAAGATTAATGAGATGTCCTACCCCCCTCAGAGCTCACAACCTACTGGGGTAGGGTTTGCAGGAGACACATAAAAACAACAAATTTCAATGAATTGTGCTAAGTTAGGGCAGAAATACCAGTAAGGTAGTAATAAATAAATAAATAAAATAAAGGAAGAAGGGTCATGGAAGGGAGATAGTGAGCACAGTCTTCCTAGAGAAAGTTTCTCCAGGATGTTTTGGGAGAGTCCTTTTAATGCTGGGAGTTCTCACTGCTGTAAGAAGGAACCATCATTTGACAGCCATCCTTTTTTCTTGTTTAGAAATAATGCTTCATTCAGGGCCTGTGGAAACATTCTCTGTTCAACAAAGAGAGACAAATCTCTTCGGGGAGATGAGCAGAACTGAAAATGCAAAGTTCTCAGCTCTCGAGATCTGATCCCATCTCTGCCATTTGCTGATCTCCTGTTATGATCTCTTCTGTCCCTGAACCTTTTTGCAAAAGTCCTCATTCAAAAGTGAAAATCAGGAAGCCTGCTTTTGGGATACAGATTCGAAGCTCACCTGGATAGAAGGAGGTGACGCTAGTAATTGTGAGAGAAGGAGACATGTTAGTGGTGGGCATGAGTAGTGAGCTCAGGAAAACCGGAGATGAGAGAGATAATCCAACTAAAACAACAACAGAAAGAGCCACAGAGTTTCTTATTTGCCAGGAATTTACTATCATTTATTTTATTAACAAGTTTTGTCCTCTCAGTGCAATGATCTTTTGAGGTAATTCTATTAATGTTTTCACATTACTAATGGGTAAACAAAGACCCAGGGGTGTTAGATATCTTGTCCTGAGTAAGAACAGGATGCAGTAAGGATTGTAACTTTGCATGTAGACTTCAGAGCCTGTACTTGTAATCCTGACTGATTAATACCACATAGGAACTGAAATTGTGAGATGGAAGATAAATTTCAACTGCAAAATTATGTACAGCAGGGAGTAGAAAATAGTGTTGTGATGTTGTTGACTATCTAGTTCATGTATTGCATTTGCAATGCTATATAAGTAGCTACATTTTTAATTCTTTTTTTATTGATTGTTCAAAACATTACAGAGCTCATGATATATCATCTTTCATACATTAGACTCAATTCGGTTTTGAACTCCCATTTTTACCCCAAATACAGATTGCAGAATCACATCTGTTACATACTCACATTATTACATAATGGCATATTAGTGACTGTTGTATTCTGCTACCTTTCCTATCCCCTACTATCCCCCCTCCCCTCCCCTCCCCTCCCATCTTCCCTCTCTACCTCCTCTGCTGTTGTTCAATTCTCTCCCCTTTTTCCCCCCTCCGCCTTGCCCCTCATAACCTCTTATAATTTTGTGTATCATTGAAGGTCTCCTACCATTTCCATATGCTTTCCCTTCTCTCTCCCTTTCTCTCCCTCCATTCGTCTTTGTTTACTGTTAGTCTTTTCCTCATGCTCTTCCTTCCTGTTCTGTTCTTAGTTGCTCTCTTTATATCAAAGAAGACATTTGGCATTTGTTTTTTAGGGCTTGGCTAGCTTCACTTAGCTTAATCTGCTCTAATGCCATCCATTTCCCTGCAAATTCTATGATTTTGTCATTTCTTAGTGCTGCATAATACTCCATTGTGTATAGATGCCACATTTTTTTTTATCCATTCATCTATTGAAGGGCATCTAGGTTGGTTCCACAGTCTAGCTATTGTGAATTGTGCAGCTATAATCATTGATGTGGCCGTATCCCTATAGTGAGCTCTTTTAAGGTCCTCAGGGAATAGTCCGAGAAGGGCGATAGCTGGGTCAAATGGTGGATCCATTCCCAGCTTTCCCAGGAATCTCCATACTGCTTTCCAAATTGGCCTCACCATTTTGCAGTCCCACCAGCAGTGTACAAGTGTACCCTTTTCCCCACATCCCCGCCAACACTTATTGTTGTTTGACTTCATAATGGCTGCCAATCTTACTGGAGTGAGATGGTATCTTAGGGTGGTTTTGATTTGCATTTCTCTGATTGCTAGAGATGGTGAGCATTTTTTCATGTACTTGTTGATTGATTGTATGTCCTCCTCTGAGAAGTGTCTGTTCAGGTCCTTGGCCCATTTGTTGATTGGGTTATTTGTTATCTTATTGTTTAATTTTTTGAGTTCTTAATAAATGAATTCAGCAAAGTGGCAGGTTATAAAATCAACATGCATAAATCAAAGGCATTCCTGTATATCAGCAACAAAACCTCTGAAATGGAAATAAGGAAAACCACTCCATTCACAATATCCTCAAAGAAAATAAGATACTTGGGAATCAACCTAACAAAAGAGGTGAAAGATTTATACAATGAAAACTACAGAACCCTAAAGAGAGAGAGAGAAGAAGATCTCAGAAGATGGAAAAATGTACCCTGTTCATGGATAGGCAGAACTAACATCATCAAAATGGCGATATTACCCAAAGTTCTCTACAGGTTTAATGCGGTGCCAATCAAAATCCCAATGGCATTTCTTGTAGAAATAGAGAAAGCAATCATGAAATTCATATGGAAAAACAAAAGACCCAGGATAGCAAAAGCAATTCTAAGAAGGAAGTGTGAATCTGGAGGTATAGCGATACCAGAGTTCAAACTGTACTACAAAGCAATAGTAACAAAAACAGCATGGTACTGGTACCAAAACAGGCAGGTGGACCAATGGTACAGAATAGAGGACACAGAGACTAATCCACAAAGTTACAACTATCTTATATTTGATAAAGGGGCTAAAAACATGCAATGGAGGAAGGATAGCATCTTCAACAAATGGTGCTGGGAAAATTGGAAATCCATATGCAACAAAATGAAATTGAATCCCTTTCTATCGCCATCCACAAAAGTTAACTCAAAATGGATCAAGGAGCTAGATATCAAATCAGAGACGCTGCATCTGATAGAAGAAAAAGTTGGCTCCGATCTACATATAGTGGGGTCGGGCTCCAAATTCCTTAATAGGACGCCCATAGCCCAAGAGTTAATAACAAGAATAAACAAATGGGACTTACTTAAACTAAAAAGTTTTTTCTCAGCAAGGGAAACAATAAAAGAGGTAAATAGAGAGCCTACATCCTGGGAACAAATTTTTACATTTTTAATTCATAGTCAACGTAGACATCAAGGTCAAGTAACCACACAAGGATAAACATAATTTGGCTATAAGAAGAAAGTGACATTTGTATTTCAGATGTTGTTTCACTAAATCTTTGAATTTTGAGGTGAGATGAAATAAATAGTCCAAGTGACTGAAAACAGTATCCTGATCTAAGTTATCAGCAGTGGGAATACAGAGACACGAATGGACTTGGGCTATTGAGGAAGAGCAAGTATTGGAATTTGGTGTTTGATTGGATGGAGGAGGGTGAAGGGAGCAGGGGAAGACAGAATTGGAAAGGATGATCAAGTTTCTGCTTTAGATAAGTGCGTCGAAGTTCTTACTGTTCATATTTTTTTTCATAAAAAATATGAAAGAGTCACATATTTGGGGGAGTAATGGGTTCATTTTTTTAAAACAAATTAAGTTCTTTTTAGTATACAGGACAGTAGGGTCTATTTTGACATATTTAGACAAACATGGAGTATGTCTTCTTAAAATGAGGATCTCAGTCTGTGTATATACAGAATGATGGGTTCATTTTTGATATGTTGAATTTGCAATGCCTCTAGGATGTTCAAATGGATGTGTTCACTCTATGCTATATTATTTCTGGAGCTCAGGAGAAAGATGTGGCTGGAACATCTCAACATGTAGGAATTTTTGATAGATGAATTCTCCCAGGAAGATAAAATAAAATGAGAAAGTAAGTGAAAACAGAATCCAGATAGACTCTGTTATTTAAGATGTGGGTCAATAAAGCTAAGTCCCTGAGGAAATGACTAGGCAGGTAGAAAAACTAAAGATTGAATTTCCAAAGAGGCCAAAGAAAGAGAAACAGGTGTTTCAGTGAAGTGGTGGGAAGAGTGTCTATGGCTGCAGAAGCTACATAATGTCTATGGAGTAAAATGTCCACTGGATTTCATTGATAGAGATCATCGCTGACCTCTGGGGGAAAAAAGCTTCACTGGAGTGGTGAGTTAAGAGGTAACAGAAAGTATAAGGAAGGGAAGTTAGTGAGAAGAACATTTTCAAGGCACTGAATAGTGAAATAAGAGAGAGTGGAGGTATCTAGATGGAACAGATTAGTCATATTAATGCTGATTAGAATGTAGACTGGAGGAGGTTTATTCTGAATAATGAGAAAAGAGATGTGACATTTAGAAAGTCAAGTGAAAAAACAAATTTTAAAAATAAATGTCTCTGCATCTGGAAACTAATTATAATTCCTGTCTAGGATTGCTTCAGTGGGTGGGAAGAGGGACTTACATAAATGGCACATTAATGTGCTTTGGGGGAACATCCTCTCTCTGAAGTGGATCCAAGTACCAATATGGCCCCCTCATTCTCATAGTCCTCTTTGTGAGTAAACATGGATGGTAGAGAATCTTCTAGAAGACTTCATACAGAGATACTCAGATAAAGAATAAGTTATTCTGAGCAAATATGGTTTATTAGCAATGCCAACTATAACAACAAGCAAGATATGGGAACATATAACAGGACCCATGGGTACCTTATCCTTTGAGGACTAACGAAACACTTCAGAGAAGGGTAAGAGACTCTATATTTTGAAATTATGTGAAATAAACAAGTCCATTTGAGTCTTGCTTTTCTGTAAAAGCATTTGAAAATGTATACCATATCTTGATGAGGAGCTCCTCACCCATTCATTCCTCTGAATACATAAACATGAATATGTTTATCGAGATCATGGAATTTTACAGCTGGATAGAACCTGGCAATCCTTTTCACCACTTTATTGTTAATTGAAGAGTCTCTATCATTATTTGAGCTATAATCACCCATATAAATAATCTGTTATTAATGTTCTTGGAAATGGTTATTTTCACTTTTTGCAGACTCTTTCTTTTATACAAATATATACTTATATGGTTACTGGAGCAAAAATACAATCATCAAGTATTTTTCTACTATTATTTAACATGGAAATATTTTTCCCTATTATTGCACCATAAT
Organism: Spermophilus citellus; assembly: GCF_964194105.1. NCBI lineage: Eukaryota > Metazoa > Chordata > Mammalia > Rodentia > Sciuridae > Spermophilus > Spermophilus citellus. The sequence goes on along the minus strand of NC_138198.1, from coordinate 99,656,541 downwards.
TTTCTTTTTATGACTGCTTGATATTCTATTCTTTGGATGTTTCTGAAGTCATTACATCATTTTTATAACTTTGGACCACTCCACTTTATAGATGAAGAGACTGAGGCCAGTTAGGGTACTTCATGTTTGGATCTCTATGAGTCCTTTCTTTATGTCATGTGGTCACTTTCATTTGAAGATGAGTTTACCTGATACAAAATTATTGGCAAAAACTGTGTGGAGTCAGTTTTCTTAATTCTGTTGTGTCACTTGGTATTAATAGAACATCAACAAATAATGTAAAACATGTCCCTGATGAAAATGAGGTTGTCAACAAAGGGAGATGAACAGCTCTTTCCTCTGACCCAGCAGTAATTTCTCTTGTGATGTTGGGGCAGATCTCATGAAATTACTGTGTCTTCACATCTGTGTGGGGACAGCATGATCTTACTTCATGCTTCAGTGTTTCAAACATTTGTATCAGTAGCAGGTTTCTTTTTTGTTTTTGCTTTTTGAAAACTGGGGATTGAACCCAGGGGCAGTCTGCCACTGAGCTTCTGTGGCAGGATTTTGAAGAGCTGAGATAGACCTAGGTGAGGTCCATGTAGGCAGAAGCTGAGAGGGAAGATCTACCCCCTGGAAGTTGTTTCAGGAGGACCTGGTTTAGAGCAAAAGAACACTGCCTTGGGGAAAGGAGTTATCTTTGGAAATTGAATGTGGAATTAATTATTTTGGTAGGAAAAGCCGTATCAAACAGCTTAAAATGTGCCAATGTTAGTTCTCAACAGGACACGAGAAACCATTTTCAATTTTCCAAGTATATATTTAGACAAGCAAGAGTTGAACTAGACCTCAGATCCCATGACAGCAAATTAAAGAAACTGGTATCGAAGCACTCAGCCTTGGGTGTGTGTAAACTTCATGATGCCAAATTGAGCACACGTTGTCTGTCATGGAATGATTAATGGCAGTGACAAACCTTTCCTCCCTCAATTCCTAAGGACTTCCACATAAACCTTTAATGTCTTTTGAAAAAAAAAATCTCAGGCTGTCCTATTTTTATTTCCAAATGTCAGAAAAGTATATTTGCTACACACCTCCTCTTTATACTAGGGGCACAGATTCACATTCAAACAGCAGAATCCATGTTCAAAAGCTTCAGCCTTGTTTCAATATGTCTTAAATACGTGTTTTAAAATGTAGACAAGTTAAATAGACTGGAAGTAGACTCATTCAGTAATGCTTCTTTAAACCTGACTTGTGGCAATGACGAGATAATTGGGTCAAGGCTGAAGGAACATGCAGATAAAAGTGGGATGCAGAAGGGCAAAGAGAGACCAAAGTGACAAACCTTCTCTTTCTCACATCCCAAAGGATATGTGCAAGGAAAACAATAGGATCATAGATCCTGAGTCTTCAGATTACTATCAGAAAGCATGTGATTTAACATTTTCATTTTATAGATTAGAAAACCGAAACTTGAAAGACGTATTCAAGTTTCCAGGGGTTATTAATAGCAATGTAAGTCTGCGTTTTTTCTGAGTCTTTATCTAGTGCTTTTTGTCATTCACTGGAATATTTATTGAGTTACTACTGTTACCAGGAAGTAAGATGAACAAACCTGTGGACAATATAAAGAGCAGGGGGCATATTACCATCCTTAAGACTTCCCCTATTTGGGCTCTACAAAAAAACAGTGCCTTTTAGACTGGAGAGGTTGATGTCACACTCACTCTTACAGAGGTTCACACAAGGCAGCTTTGGATTGTGGAGGCGGGACCTGAACTAGTCTTGGAAAAGGGATAAGATTGGAAGTGGCAGGTGGTAGGTGAGGGAGAGTGCACTCCAGGCAGTAAGCGTTAGCATGGCTACAGGAAGCAAACTGCGGCTGCAGAGAACATTTGTTTTGTTCTTTACAATAGTTTTAATATTCTCATTTTAATCCATGTGAATAACTTTGGGCAAGTTACTTAGCCACTCTTGTCCTCTGTTTCTTTAGCAGCAAGAAGGGAATCACAAAGCAAAGCTGCATTACAGGGAAACTGGGAGGCATCATGAATTTGAAGCATTATAAAGGGTTTTATTCACATAAAGGGGAAGGAGAATATGCTCCACAAAATTCTACAGCCGGAATTTCAAAGCATCATTGTTGCCTAATGATGGTTTCAGCTTTGCCCTCAGTGGATATATAGTTGGAGTTTTGAAACTGAAAAATATCTTTGTTATGTTTTGCCTGGATCAAAGCACACATAAAGCCTGATCGAATGGAAAAAAAGGAGAAAGATACAGGCGAGTGCCTCAGCATGACAACGAGCGGCCCTCAGGTTTTTGCTAATACTCTACCCAGTTGAAATGTTCTGAAACCTTTTTGTAAGCAGGGACAGCAAATCCAACAAAATTACCATATATATCTCATCCAGAATGGGTGCTCACACCCTCCTGGAGATCAGTATTGCTTCAGATAGAAAGACCAACACTTTGAGACCCTCTCCACAGGGTATGAGGCCATGCCCCAACAGAAGACAGATTTATTGAAAGAAATGTGAGATGGCACAAAGTTGGGAAAATGGACGAGAGGGTGAAGATAAGGAAATCGGTTTAAATAAGAACTAGTCTTTGTAACGAAATCCAGATTTTCCACTCTTATGAACATAATGAGCTACTTAGGATGAGGAGGTTTCATGAAATGTTTTATAAGGAACTTGTCAATTGTTTGCATATAAATGAGATGTTTAATGAGAACAAGGTCTGAAAATGAGTCAAGTTGGTGTTCTACTAACACCACATGGAGGGACATGTTTCTTTCCCTTTCCCTAAGCTACAAGTTCCTTTTTTTCTATATTTTTTTAATTGATGCATTATATTTGTACATAATGTTGGTATTTGTTGCTGCATAGTAATGCATGCACACAATATCACAATACAATTTGGCTAAATCATTCCCAGTATTTCCCCTTTCTCTTCCCTCCTCCCTCCCGCTGATCCCTTTTCTCTACCCCCTTGAACTCCCTTCAACTTTCATAAGACTTTACTAACACCCCCTCATCTTTCTTTTCCTTTTTCCTCTCTAGCCCCCTCATGGGAGAGGAAAATGTATGAATGACTCCTGACCTTCTGAGTTTGGCTTATTTCCTTAACGTGTTAGTCTCAAGTTCCATCCTTTTTTCATGCAAATGACATAATTTCATTTTTCTTTATGGCTGAATAAAACTCCATTGTGTATATATACCACATTTTCTTTATTCATGCATCTGTTAATGGACACTTAGGCTGGCTCCATATTTTGGCTGTTGTAAATTGTGCTGCTAAGCTATAATTTCTAATGGCACCCATACAAACTGGACAGTCATCTTATGTCATGGTTCCAGATATAAATGAAAGCAGGAAATATTACCATTAGTGACATAGATTTCAACCAAACTTGGAAGGATCATATGAGAATGAAAATTCTAGATACATAGCTTTTGTATGATGGGCCTCTTATTCTCTTTTTAAAGGACTAATTAATGTCTAGTTCTTAACTCCCCAATCCTTCTCTTTACCTTCCTCACCAATTCTCCTAAGATTGCCTAGGAATATAATATTGTGTTTTCCTTCTAGAGGGCACTCCTCTAGAGTCCCCAAGCCTCTTGGCTACATCTGCTTTATATGTAAAAAGACAGATGGAAAACTAGAAAAAATAATCTAAAAAAGATTTATTATTTTTGAGCTCCAAAATAAAAAAAAAATCAAAACTATCAATTAATTTTATTGGCTGCTTGTTCCCCCTAGGATAATTATTTACATAATAAAATTCAACTGTTTTGCAAACTTTTGAAAGTCAGTAATTGCCTTCTTTCACTTTTCCCTCTCCTCCTTGTCCCAATATTTAGCATAATGTTTTATTCTCAAAAAATGCTCAATCCATGTAGGTTGGATGATCATTTTTCAAACTGACTAGTTTATCAACAGGTCTTGAACATTTGTCTGATTTTTCCAGAGTATTTGGGGGCTTGCTATGTAGTCATAGGGAGGCCCTCAGGGGCTATGGTTCATTTCTCTTTATCTTTCTTGCTTTAGCTAACCTCATGGTCTTCACAGTGTTTCCCATAGGTAGGTTTCCACTGCTGCTTATTGAATAAAAAGTTTCTGTTGTTGAGAAATAGCTCCTCAATTATAAGTTCTGTTATAAGAACTTATACCACAAGATTGAATTAAAAGCAAAACAAACAAAACAAAACAAAATCTTGCTAGTGATCTGGCCTTTCAGTATTGAGAAACTAATACAATGATAAAAGGTTATTTCCTTCGGGGTATATTTCTCTCTAGCCAGATGCTCATTGCAACATAAAAGACAAGCTCTTTAGAGCCAAAAGTTTCTCCCTTATGTGGATGGAGGGAAAAAAATGAATACCACTTACCTGGTCAACATTATTTCATAGGGTGCTGAGGAATAAATCAGGCCTGGCATGACCTTCATTGAAATTTTAGATTTATTTACAGAGGTTTGTACTGATCGCTTTATCTACTGGAGGCTCCATTTCCCCTTGGTGACTCATAAGTAATGTGGTCCACGCAAACCTGTGTAAATAGAGCTAATATTTCAAGGGAGGTCATGCTATATACTCTTCCCCTGAGAATAGATGATGGCTGACTGCTGGGTGGATATGAAATTTATCTTCATATGGGTGGCGAGGAATCGTGTGGCCTAGGGGGCAATGACCAGGTTCTGTGAATCCTAACAGGGGCTGCAGGACACTAAACTCCAAGTGATTGTGTTATGTGTTTACACTTATGGGCCAAGATGAACAAAATAACTCACTCAAGTCAAATCTTAAATGGTCTACAAAGGTCATTATTGATTTTTCTCAGCTTATTTGTATACATTTTTCCCCTTAGATAGATTAAATCCAGTAGTCTCCAAAGAAGATTTTTATTCACCAGTAAATAGAACTTTGAACTGTTTACCTCTATTAGTTCCATTTCCTTTTTTCCTTTCTCCTACTCTCATCTGTTGCCACATGCCTTTTTCTTCTGTTTCATAATATATTTTGTTGCAATGTCTTGTACTTAGGTAGCTCTTCTTCCCCAGTTCTACTTTGGCCTCTGTGATCAGCAGCCCTCCTGCTGAGAGACTTCTCCAACTCACGCAGAAGGATACCCACCTGCATGGATATGCTCTGGGTCAATGTAAGACTTTTGGGAAATAAAAACCAGTTTTTCTTTGTAAGTTGTGTAAAATATAAAATCCTGTATATAAAATATAAATACAACTCTAAAGTATACAATTGTATTGAACCTTTCAAAAGTTATTAATTAACACATATAGAAAGCAGACAAGAAAACTGTATTTACATTAATCAAGAAATACATACCAAGCACATTCTGCAGAGTTGGTATGTTTTTGCCTCCAAAACGAGAGAATGATCTTGTCCTCAAGTAGATTAAATATGTTTGGGGGAAATAAGACTAACATTCTGGAAAAATACTGAAGAATACAATTCTGTGTAAAATTAGCTATGTGGTATGACCTTCTAAACATATATGTGGTCATGCCACTCTCTTCAAAACCATCCTGGAGAATAAGTCCAGACTCTTTTTACACAATCCATAAGAGCTGCTTCTCTCCCCTCTCCCCCCCCCCCCCGTCTTTTATTCTTGGGCATTGGAGATTGAACCCTAGGAGTTTTACCACTGAACTACACCCCAGACCATTTTTTAAAAAAATTTGAGACAGGGTCTTACTAAGTTGTTGAGGATCTCACTAATTTGTTGAGAGTAGCTTTGAATTTGACTTCCTTCTGTCTCAGTCTCCCAAGTTTCTGGGATTACAGGTGGACTCAGATAATCAATCATTTCTTTTTTTGTGGCCCCCAATTTCTATGTTCTGGATTCAATGTACACATATAGACTATTATCATATTTATTTTGGCATGGAGAAGCTAAAGTTAAATAATTTCTATCAGAGAAGTCATGTGACATGTAAAGTCCTTCCCAAACCTATTATCTCATCATCTTTACCTCTCCTCAGCTTAGAATGCCTTCTACCACTATCTCCAAATGGCCAATATTGGTGTCTCAAATGCTCCCAAGGCTAAGTGTGTTATTTTTGTCCCCGAGTTAACATAGCACTTGCTTCTACTCCACTGCATTTTAAGTTATCTCTTTATCTCACTCTCAAACTAGACCATGAGCATTTTGAAGGCAAATACTGTGTTTTATTCACGGTGGAATCACCAGTGCCTAGCACCAGAATGTTTTATGGGTGTTTTATAGGTGAATAAGTTCTCAGGAGGTGGCAGTACCATCTCCAGGAATAGAGAATGCAGTCACTTTATGAGACTCGAGAGCCACTAAATACAACCCTCACACCAAAATATCCCCCATCACCTTGCCTGGGTAGCAAGAGAATCTGCTCATTCTCCTTGGGGTTAAAGTTGCCGTGATAACGATGCTGTGATATGGGGTGAGTTACTTACCTTTATCACATCACCTTGTACCGTCATTATCTGCATCATTATCTTGAGCAGCAGCAGTGCCTGTGGGGTACTTTGCCTGGCATTGTGGATTCAGAGTCATAAAATCTCTCAATGCCCTGGAGAATCTAATATAGTAGTAGAATATAAAAGCAAATGTTACATAATAGCACAGAATTTTCCATGGAATGCTACTATCTCAGAATACTTTGGGGGAATAAAAAGCATGCTTCAAACAAATAAGGTGTTATATATCCACGTTCTAGAGATTTATAGTATACAATAACAAGATAGGAGCTTCTAAAGCTTTGTGATTAAGATATCATTTAACTTTTTTTCTGAGATATAATCACATGGAGCAGAAATACAGATTTTAAGTATACATTTTGATGAGTTTTGACCAATGGATATACTCTTGGAACTAAAACCTTAAGATACAGAATATTTCTGTCATTCTAGAAAGTCTTTTTATGATCTTTGCCATTCAATCCTCTTTCCCCCCTCCTCACAGACAATCACTATTATAATTTTTATCCCTATAAATAGAGTAAGTTTGCTTCTTCTTGACACAAGTTGGGCAATTCTTTCTTTAAAAATGTAACAAGTATTAATATTACACATTTATTTTACTGTGGAGTATGCTTTGAAAATTGCTGGGTTAACCCTTTATAGTTTTTAATGGAAGTTTATATTCGTTATCTGATTTAACTTGAAATAATAAAATAAGGAAACTTTAAGTCTAAATAAGTGATTATTTGTTGCCACGGGAATTTAGATGAAAATACGGTACTTAGAGCTCATTTGAATTGAGAAAGCTTTCTAGTGGTTGTCAGCCAAGTTTCAACTGCAGCTTCTGGACAAGGAAGAGTCCGATGGGGTGAGGACTGAGTGTTCGGAGACATAGGAGTGGGTTGGGCAAAGATTTAATGACTGCAAGTGTATTGTACATCAGAAGAGGAGCAACAAGGACAGAGCAGGGAGAATGAAGGAAGCTATCTTTCCCACCCTAAATGTCCTGCTCCCAGCCCTGGACACACCAACGTGTGCCTAGAGAGGTGCTGCACTCCTGAACCTCTGGGAGATGTGTTTCCTTCATAATCTTCTAAAACATATCTCCCCAGCTGAGGTCACATAAACTCCAAGTAGAGATTGAGCACAGCTTATACTTGAGCTCCACTCTCTTTCTCACACCCAGGGTTGATGCATGGCTATCAACAAAGTTTTCTTTGTGTTCATTTTGCTTTTAGTATATTTTAATGGAAGGTGTGTTACTCACAGCTTTGTGCTTAAATGTTATAGCCGGGGAAGTGCTTTGCAAGGATGCCGCACGTCTTGGAACTCCTAGATAGTGTAGATCTTGCCAGGGTGGTTTCTTGTTAGACCATTCCTGTTCTCTCAGGGGCATGTCTGTCTCCCTTCTCTATCTCTTATTAGACTCTTCAATCATTCAGAAAAAGGGTAGTGTTAGGGGTAAAGTGTTGAAGACTGAAAATACCCATCCTCAGAGGTGAACAGCAGGTGGCCTTTTGGGCCGATTGGGCCACCTTCCCAGAGAATTCCTCTCTAAAAGAGTAGGTAGGGTAACATTGAGTGGGGTAACGTTATTCATGCTGAATCAACAACACTGCCAATTTAGGGGCTTGCTTAGAATTGCTTTTCATTATTAAAATCAGTAGTGGAGAAAACGCAAGAGCACACGCATGCACACATACACATACACACACATACTACACCAGACACTGTTCACTGCGGTGAAAAACATGAAAGAGGACTTGACTTAATGAGCAAGGAAAAGGGAAGCAGATACAATATTGGGTTAGTCTTAACAGGACCAAAAACCACTGCAGGGATTGTTTGGCAACTTCCTGCCTATCTCCCTTCTGCACCCCACCCATTGGAGACTTTGTGCCCTGTTTTTCTTCTCCAAAGTTCTCTGCACTAACATTGCCACATTATGTGGAAGGAAGCAGCAGAGAGAAGACTATGAGAAGATGAGGTGTGTAATCCTTTTCCATGAAGTCCATGTTTTATCTGTTGTACATATTTTTACTAGATAGGAACAATGTGCATAAAATGTAACATAGTAGAGACCTTCCATAATATGTATGGCTGCATCCTGATTTCACAAAGAAAGGAAAAAGCATAATAACAGAAGCACATTTTCAAGTTCTCAGAGTGAGCTAGCTGGGGCACCAGGGCTAACTGCACTTCCTGGCTCCCTTTTCATCCCTTTATCCTATATCTTGATAACTCATGGAATAGAGAGGCAGTAGGCTGTGTGTGTGGTTTTCTATTGGGGGAAAGTATTTCCTTTTATGTCTCATATACTATGTGGCTTCTTTACAGAAAGCCTCCTTTTAGTTCCACGACACTGGTCAGTAGGACCTTGCCTTTCCTCACCACATATTCTACTTGTGCTTCTAATTGTCTTCTGATTGCCTTCCCTCCCTGCTTTACTGTAAGTCTTGTGAGAAGACTGTCCCTGGCAAGTCGTTTATGCCCAATGAGTATTTGTTGGTTCAATAAATAAATTTGGATTGAGTTTTTATGTTGTATGTTTCAGACAGATTTGCAAAGATATATCACATATAGTATATAGGAATATTACTGTTTAGTTCAAAAACTTTAAAATATTTTATTGTGTCACAGTCAACTGTGGTTAAGAAAAACAAAACTGAAATTCAATGGGAGACTAATACTAACTCAGAGATAAAGCTGAGAACCAGGCTTGGAAAAGCGTAGGAATGGGCCAGCTATGGAGGAGCAGATATGGTGGTGACTACAACAGTCTGGGGAGACCTGGGTCAAGGACCAGCAAATTGCTTGATCACAAATTTCCACTATTCTCTTACTGGGAACAAGTTTAATGTGTCAAGGAGGGAGCACTCAATTATTATAGCTTGAGTCTGTTCTTTAGACCAACCTATGGGCAAACAACAAATTCTTCTAAAGAAGAGTCTATTAGAAAAGAAAAATGAATAAAAATGAATGAATGAATGAATGAATGAATGAAAGTGACTGATATAGGAAAGCAAAATAAGGCATATATATTTCTCCATATATTTGTCCACTGATGAATTGCCTCAGATCATTCTCTGTTTCCATGATCTCATGGTTCTATACTCTAATGGGGAACATAGGTACTCCCCAGCTTTGGGGAACCTCTCATGCAGGGATTCCCTGGTCTGCTGAGATATTAGTCTTTCTTAACTCCAAAGGTCTGCCATCTACTTCATATATGTTAAATGTGTACTGAATGAATGAAGAAAAATAAGAAATGGGTAAGTGGTGATCATCAGAGACTAATATCAAGGATGACAGAGACAAAATGTCATAAGGTAGATGCGAACAATAATAAGCATTTTACTTCAGGTTCATATTCCATTTGCTGGTATTTCTCACAACAGCCTTGCAATATAGGCAGGATGGTTTTATTCCTTGTTACTGATGAAAAAATTAGACTTAGTGAGATTAAATGATTTATTCTGGGTCACAAAACTAATTATTTGCAAAGCTGGGATCAGAATATAGGTCACCTATCTCCTATTCCAATGCTGGATATCATGGTTAATTTTTTTTTTCATTTTTTATTCAAATGTTTGGTGATGGATGATAAGTCAGAGAAGGGTATGGAGTTTTGTAAGGGAAGAAAAGAAGTCTGAGGAAATTTGAAAATAATGAGCAGTATTGGAAATGAAGTTAATAAGAAGTGTTATGTTTATGTGTGCTGAGGTATGAGAATGGAAGAGCCCTGTGTGTGTGTGGGTGTGTTTAAAGTGAAACATTAAATACATGTTCTCTTAGAAATAAGACTCTGAGCAGAGAATAAAGGAAAAAGATGATAGAATCTTCTCAAAAATCTTTTTCCTTTAAAAAACATTTTTTTTTGGTACTTGTACATAGACAGAATGCCTTTATTTGTTTACTTTTATGTGGTGCTAAGGATTGAACCCAGTGCCTCACACATGCTAGGCAAGTGCTCTGCCACTGAGCTATAGCCCTAGCCCCTCAAAGGTCTTTTTATTATTGTTCCTATCCTAGACATCTCTTTGAACATTAAAGGTTGGATTTTTATTGTTGCTGGTGTTGAATTATTATATTTTAAGGAATTATTATTGAAATGGATGAGCTTTTGCTACTTACATTATATAATAAACCTCCTAGGGACAACCACAATAAGTCAACAACAAATATTAAAAAGAGAAGCTTTGGGTTTCTGGAGAGCAGTTCATAAAGAGAGGCATTGTTAAACATATTCAAAATATTTTAGACTGAATAATCACGTAGTATACAATTATTGCTGTGGCATAAAGATCCCTTTAGAGAATATTCATAAATATCTTAAATCTGGGCACAATACCTTTGGAAGGGACTTGGGAAGTTTCTGGTATGTGGATCCTTACCCAAGCAGCCCTAGTAGGTGGGTTAGCGCGCTTCCTTTTGTTTAGATATCATCTGCTGTTGTGGAGGGGTGATGTTGGCTAGAACCTTCTCAGCTCTGGGCTCTGTCAGATGCATGGGGAAGCATTCCAGATTAGAAATTGATATTCAAGCCAACTCTTTCTCATTTGTCATCTTCAAGCATTATTTAAAAGTTAGAATTTGATTCAGACTCCCTGGAAGGCTTGATCTGAGGTGGAGAAGGTGTCTACTCTGTCTTTTTATTCTCCCTGTACAACTCCAACATGCACGTTTATTTGGCGGCGGGGGGGGGGGGTAAACTGATGTGTGCAGGAAAGGAGAAGAGCTTGAAATAAAGGACAGCAAAGATTACAGTTAGTTCCAATTTCTCACTTTGTGCAAAGCCTGAGCAAGGAGATTTTCAGGGAAGATATTCCTGGAAGCAAACAGGTCAAGCAAAAGTCAAGAAATAAAGAAAACCAAAAGCAAATGGAGACCTAAGCAAGAGGCAGACATGACCTGTAGGCAGCATGCCACAACAGGAAACGGATTGCAGAGAAACCTTCAGCCATAATAGGAAAAGAAAAGAGAGCTGGGGATGTGGCTCAAGCAGTAATGCACTTGCCTGGCATGCGCAGGGTGCTGGGTTCAATCCTCAGCACCACATAAAATAAAATAAAGATGTTGTGTCCATCAAAAACTGAAAACTAAATATTAAAAATTCTCTCTCTCTTAAAAAAAATCCAAGTTCAGTGTCATAGAAACCTTGAGAAACTCGCCTCCTGAAGACATGACTGCGCAGTCAGTATTCATTTCATTGTTGGCAATATTTTGATAAAGAGCTTCAGCTTCCCCCCAAAAGTGTTCCATCATTTTGGCAGTTTTCAGATTTGGCAAAACATTTAAAGATGAAAAAAACAAATGTACATTTTAAACTGGTGGTTTTTACCTTTTTCTTCCCCATTCTTTTAGCTCCAGTTTTTCTGAGGCAGAACAAGAGGAAAGTCTCATAACCCCTGAAATTCTTATAGACACAAAAATAAAAGAATTCCTAAAGTACGCCTGAGATGTATGTTTTGCCTTTTTACAGAGAGTAAAAATTAGCATTCAGACTCCTTGTTACAAGTCCCATTTTGATCTTTTTTTAATTGCCAGTGAGAAAGTAATGAAAAGCAATTCCAATTTAGCCATGAAAATCCTACAAATGATAAAAAAGACCTAGCTGACAGGTGAACTGAAAATGGTCATGTCTTTCCTCTCACTTTGAGTCTAACTACAACTAATAATCGCACTGAGTCCTGCTTTGAACTGCTCTTGGTGTCTTTCATCTGGAGAGTTCAAAGCTCTTTACAAACAATAAATAATTAGGTCTCACAAAAATCCTTAAAGTAAGAACATGAATTACACTGTACCCATTTTACAGTTAAATAATGAATAAGCACCAGCCTGGAAATGGTCATGGAAACCCAATCTGTCCTCTGCCCTACTCCTAAGTCTCTAGCATGCCCTGCACCTGACAAGTTAGAATAGATCTCCCTTTTCAAAAAATAGTTAATGAAAATGGTTACCTCCTATGTCTGCAGCGGTGGCCTGAACACAGTGAGAGCTACAGAAAAAGCACAAGACCTGGAATCTTCCTTGGAGAAGATGTAGGCAGATGAAAAGACAGTTTTGATGTGCAGGGTCCAGCAAAGAACAACACCAGACGTTAGGTCACTGTGTTCCCAAATCCTAGGAATACAGGACTTCAGACATGCTGGGGAATCAGACATGCTTCTCAGAGGAGGTGGATTGGGTGGAGATTTTGAAACTGACTGAATAGAGGATTTAGGATAGGTCTTTCAGGTTCAAGGAACAAAGATGCCCTGTTTGGGGAAGACAATGTATAAATAATTAGAGAGCATCTCCCCAAAGCATGCAGCAAAGGCCTTTGCATATATTAGGTACCCAAGGAAACTGAGTGTGTGACTGACATACGGAGTTAGGGAGAGTGCGGGACGGGGGTGGGGGCAGTACAGAGCTCAACACTGTCCCCTTACAGTGATTGGAGACTCAATGTAGTAACATGTGAAAAGGAGATTTTCTTTGCATGAAACAAACTAAAGGTAACATTTTCTTAATGAATTTTTTTTATCCTCACCTTATTTTAACTTCATTCTTTTGCTGGGGATCTTGAAGTTTGTTCCACGTATGTGGAGATGGAGGCTTTGCTATATATCAGTATCCAAGGAATAAAGCACTCTTGACTTGGCTTCATATGTAAATGAGTGTCAGGAGCAAGAGACTGTTATCTGTCTATGGCTTTGGTCAGTGCTGGTTTTTGGGGGTAGGGAGTGGAAATGTGGGCTGAGGTTAGTTATGGTTTATAGACAGCAGGACACAGGCCTGGAAGGTGTGGTATAAGGACATGCAATGGGAAGGTAGCTGAATCACCCTTCTTGACAGGTGAATGTGGGAGTAATGAGACAAATGACAGGGAGTCATCTGTGAAGGGACTGATTCCCTACCTAGAGAGGTCAAAGTAGGCTGGACAGGCAGGGAAAGAAGGAGATCCATCAGCAGTGGTATCATGCTTTTCACTTGCTGGTATGTTGCATCTTGCAGAAATATTTTTTAATCTATATTATCTCATTTGAACCTTATGACAACCTTTGGGTTTTCTTAACCCATTTTTACAGATAAGAAATATGAGCAACAGAGCATTTAGAGTTTCCCCCAAAGATAATATTGCTATCTGGTAGTAGTGATTTAGGACTAGGTCTAAGATTTATGTGTTTTCATCCAGTGCCTTCCCCTGTGGCATCCAGCTGGGTGGGACAGTGGAAATGCCCTGGATCAGCCCTTAAGAGAGGGCATTTCCTGACCCTGGGAATGAAAAAGCAGCCAAGAACCCAGGAGGCAGAGCTAGTCCAGACTGGACTCCTGGGATCTCTGGCTGAGCTAGTATTTTTTTTTTTTTAAAGAGAGAGTGAGAGAGAGGGGGACAGAGAGAGAGAGAGAATTTTAATATTTATTTATTTTTTCTTAATTCTCGGCAGACACAACATCTTTGTTTGTATGTGGTGCTGAGGATCGAACCCGGGCTTGTATGTGGTGCTGAGGATCGAACCCGGGCCGCACGCACACTAGGTGAGCGCGCTACCACTTGAGCCACATCCCCAGCCCCCTGAGCTAGTATTTTAACAACATTTCCCTGTTAGAGAACTTAGTGCAAGCCATGCACACAGTAGGTGTTCTGTAAATATTTGTTGATGCAGTGGATGCAACACAACTGGCTCACAGCAGGCCCACCATACCTAATCGCCTCAGAAAGGACTGGGAAGAGATTGAAAACAAAAATCTCATCAATAATAGAACCTGTTGTTTTTCCTTCTCTGCCCAGGGAGACTTGGGCTCCTCAGTTGCATTTCCAGTATTTTAAGATGGGAATAATTTTCACAGTGGCAGGTACAGCTGGTGAGATGCTGTTTTAATACGAAGGAAAATGCTAGAATAGAATTTAAGAATATTAAGAAGGGATTTGGTTTCTGACAGAAATATTAGCTGTAAAGGCCGGTATGAAGATTTTAGAGAAATTTAATTAAAATTTAATCTTCTTTCTAATTAAAGTTTCCTTTAATTAAAGTTAAAATTAAATTTGCTTTAATTGGAGGAATTTAAAGGGTATTACCTTTTGATTGTCAATCATTTTGAAAGAAAAAAATTATGCTGCTTTGTCTAGTTTAAAATGAGGATTGGTGTCAAATTTCTAGAAAAGTAATAAAAACACTGTATTTAAATATAAATCAGAAATCCTTGGTGTCTGGTTCCCTACTTGCCTGGCCCAGAGACATTTGGCTTGAATCGTGGTTTCCCCCTGTGTGGGGGACCTATGAAGAAGGTATCACAGCCATCAAGGGCTTTCATGTAAGAGTTTTGCATTTCTTTCTTCTCCATTTTCTTGGGGAGCTGTCTCCCCTCTTGCTGGATTGCTTTGAACTTTCCTTATGCTTTCTTTGGAGAACTTGCTCAATTGCTCAGTCTTTAGAAATGATTGTCTTTGGCCCTTCTTTGTGGCTCTGAGCCCCTTCATACTTACTTCTTCCTCAAAGTCCTTTTCCATCCATGTATTCTACTATGTATTAAAATCCCTCCAAGCCTCACAAATCCATCACTTCAGAAATTGAATAGTGAGTTGATTTCTTCTCCCTCTTAGGTCTTCACTATTTCCAATGACTATCTCACCCAGGCTTAAAAGAGAGGTGCTCTCTTCTCCCTTTAAATCCTCATCTGTGATTGAGTCCTTCTGAGTAGCTTGTGCAACCAGAACTCTGGTTTACCTTACTTCATCCCTAGATGCATGGAGAAAAAGCTCCTGGTGAGTTCTGTCTTCTTCCCATCTCACCTGGTCTCTCCTGCATGCTGTGTCCAAATCACTGGTCTAAACATACCACTCTCCATCTCTCAGGATAAAATCCAAAGGTCTAGCCTTGGCATTTAAGACCTCCAACAGTGAGGATCCAGTTTACCTTTTCTACTTTCATCTCACATAATATTGCTCAGTTAACTCCAGTTATGTCAGTTTACCAACTGCTTCTTAAATATACCTAGAGATTTTGGGTATTTGTGGGTGTTTTTTGTTGTTGTTGTTGTCGTCGTCGTCATTCTTCCAGTCTAGACTGCTTTCTTTTTCTCTTCCTCTTTCCTACAAGACCATCAGACCCTCATGAAATTTCAAGTTGTTAAAAAGCAACCCTTTATAAGTCTGGCCTGGCATTGGCTGGTCCTGCTTCAGCCCTGCAACGCAAAATTTATCCTGCATGCTAACACTTACATCCTTGTTCACATTTGTCTATATTTGGTGAATTCATAAACCTGGAATGTACATTTCACCACTTGATCTCTAAAACCATCTGTGATGTTAAGTCACAGAATTGCTGTCATATTTCATATCTAACCAATATGGTGTTTCAAAGGGTCCAGGTCTATAGCTTGTGAGTAATGGAGTGAGAATTAGAACCCAAGTTCTCTCCTTGCTTATTTTACCAGGTCTACTTTACCTTCCTCTCCATCTCTGAGGTTTTTTGTAAAACTCTGGTTTGGGAATGCTTTGTTTAAATGCTTCAGAAAAGAAGGATAAAGCTCTTTAAAGAACTCAGTATTAAAAACTGTTGGGACTTACTAAGCTAGTTAAAAAAGAAAATCTTTTTTTCTATTTTATGCAAAGTAAGTATGACACAAATGAAGATCTTCAAAGGAGGATAAATGACCAGCTGCCTGTAGGCTTGCCCTTGTTAATGGAGACATGCAGTCTTGAAAGCATCTCTCTCCCTTGCTCTCTTTCCTTCCTTCTCTCCAGCTCTCTTTCCCTCCCTCCACTCCTTCCTTCCGTCTATCCTTCCCTTTCTGTTACTCCCTCTCTCTTTCATTCCTATTCCTTTCAGGAAAGAACAAAAGTACCAGCAGAAAAAGACACAGAGAGCTGCAGAAAAAAGTACTGATTACAGAAATAAAATGGACAAAGCTTTAAGGAGACTCAATTAGAATGCTGAGCTGGAACTTGTGCTTTCCTGTGAATGCTTTGAGCCAACAGGATGGGTGGTGTAGCTGTGAGGTCTAGAGCAGGGCAGCTAGAGCAAAGATGTTGAGGTGCAGACCTCCCTGAGGCCACAATGAATGTTTCACCTGAGGAAGTCCCAGGGCCCATGGGCAGGGCCAGTCCTTCCACTCTAACACTGGGAAAGGATCATTAGAGTACTAAGTGGCTACAGTGTGTAGCCACATTTCCCTTCAAAGTAAAGTGCCCTTAAACAGTTCTTGAATAGTTGTTGGGGTTGCTCTTCTGAGTGTTGAGAACGATGCAGCCTGCTCTTCTGCCATTGTCTTGATTGGGGACAGGCAGGACACCAGCCACCATGAATCAGCCCTAGCAGATAGTCTGTCTTGGTGGATCCCTTGAGGTCACAATGAGTCTTGGAGTAGATTAGTTGCTTTCCTTGAGCTTTGAAATTTCTGGGATCCAGAATAGATTTACTCTCTACTCTCCCTGAGATAGTGTTGGTAATATTCTGCTTCCTTTAGTGACCTTATAATAAATTGTCATTACAGAAGGCCACTGGGAAAGTCTTTCCTTTGCAATCTTAAAAAAAAAAAAACTAGTATAGAGTTCTTTGACTTAAGCTAGGGTTATGGCCTGATAAACCCACTGTAAGTTGAAAATACCATAGGTGAAAAATGCATTTAATACACTTAGCCAGTGGTCATCACAGCCGAGAAACACAGCACATGGTGAAGCATTGCTTGTGCCCTCTCAGGATTGTGTTGAGTGACTAGGGGTTCCTGCCACTACCCAGCATCTCAAGATTATCATACCATATATCACTAGTCTAAGAAAAGATCAAAATTCAAAATTAGAAGTGTGCTTTTTACTAAATGCATATTATTTTTATACCTTCATAAAATCAAAATATCTTAGGTCAAACCTTTAAATTTGGGAACCATTGGTATCCTGATTATGCCCCTTTATGCATCAGAAATCTTTGAATTCTCCAATAACTTTCGAATTACAAATTACTGAGGATATTTTGGCTGTTATTTACCTATCCTTCTAAACATCCCTCTACTGTATCTCTAGATCAGGAGTCGGTTGAGTCTTCTGTGAAAGGCCAGGTAGTAAACATTGCAGACTTTTTGTAACTGCTCAGTCCCTTGAAAGTAGCCGTAGACAATGCAAAATGAATACACATGGCTGTATTCCTATAAAACTTTATTAAGGTGCTGGAACAGTGGTGCACAGCTGTAATCCCAGCAACTCCAAAGGCTGAGACAGGAGGATTACAAATTCTGGGCTAGCCTAGGCAACTAAGAGAGACCCTTTCTCAAAAAAAAGTGGGGGGGGGATGTAGCTCAGTGGTGAAGTGTCCCTGGGTTCAAGTCCCAGTAACATAAACATATAAATAAATAATAAACACTTTAAAGAAATACTGAAATTACATGTAATTTTATACATTTCATATAATTTTCACATCATAAAATATCATTCTCATCTTTTTATTCTTCTCCCAATTATTTACAAGTGTAAAAACCACTCTTCATCATGAACTAAACTAAAAGAGATGGTCCCTCTAGATTTGACTCCTGGCTCCGTTTACCAGCCTCTGCTCTACAGAGATATTGTGTTCTTGTCCTCCAGAGCTACTTCCCTACCTTGGGAACATCTCTTGTTTTCTTATTTTCACATTGATTTGTATTCTTTTATATGATGATCAGTTAGGTGCAAACACAAGAGGAGATAGAGCAGAGACTCAGGAGAGCAAATTTTATTCTACTCAGAAATTCTGGAGACACAGTACTTGGTGGGGGAGGGGAGACAGCAGGGTCATCAAGAGGCAGGAGGAGGAGAGGCTGTGGGAGCCCTCATCCATGGCCTTCACTGGGATTTCTAAGGGAAAGGCAAGGAAAGGCAGGAACAAAACTAGCTTGAATGATTTTGGGGGTCTTTGCTCTCTAGGCTGTTCTCAGTTGTTTGGGCCTAGCCCTGGGACCATTAAAACACAGGAATATTCCCTCTGGGGTGCAAGGCCAAATAGAGGAGGTTTGGTTTTGGGTTGTTTACTTTGTATATCAAAGGCTTGCTACCAGGGGAGCCCTTTTGCTATCTTGAAGAGTTGGCCAATCTAAGGAGGAACAGTCTCTTGCTGGTCATAAAAGTTTTGTTAAGATGTCAAAATATAAAGAAATATAGAAAATTCAACACACATGCAAATACTCCATGCACATTTGTCTCTCAACTAAAAAGTTCTTATCCTCAACATATCAAAATTAGGTTTATCAAAATTCTGTCTAACATTCAAAAATCTGGATTAAATACAGAATTGAGATATAGTTCTGGAATCCTTATTTTTAAGTTACACAGGAGTAGAAAGTGGTCAGGACTTTGAAAGCAGACTACCTGGGTCTGAATCCAGCTTCAGTGCTTACTAACTGTCCTCTTGGGCAAACTAATCTCATTAAGCCTCCTATGTGAAATGCAGATAATAAGAGCACTCATTTGGCAGCTCGTAGGGCTATTGTAAGGATGACATATTGTAAGCAGGTAAGGAGCTTAGCACAGTACCTGACCAGGATAAAGTAATCCATCCATGTTAGCAGCTATCAACCCTTTGTCCTGGGCTCTCTGCTAGATCATGTGTTATCTTTCTGCAGTTTCATGAAGAAATAATTTTGCAATAAGAACAAACTTAGTGCAGTATCCTTTGTTTTACCAAATGTCTTCATTCTGACATGCACATTCTAATTTCTTCCACTTGGTTGATAAATAATTTCAAGGAACAAATGTATTTCCCTTGTCTATGTTCACACCCACAAAAGAAATGCAATTTTCTTTCTTTTCTATTTTTTTTTTTAAATTTTGGTTTGTTATATGTGGTGATAGAATTAATGTAGTTTCTCCCTTTAACAAAAATTTATGCTCTCTGAGTCTTATCCTACCACCACATCTTGGTTTGTGTACTAGAGTCATCAATTTATATCAACCCAGTTCCAGGAATAATGCTGGTTTATTAATTCGTTCTGTGGAGGATAGAGGCAGGACTGGGGAACTCTGCAGAAAGAATTTATTTCCTTTCACTTTCCTTT